>NC_142015.1:11380919-11980919 GCF_049901735.1 Notechis scutatus
GCAATTGCTATCACTATCCATTTTAGAAGAGCTCAAAAGGTGTGGGTACTATATTATTTTGTTGCAGTGTCTTCCACTGCCTCTATTATTGATAGTTCAAACAACAGTATGAGCAGGATTAACAATAAGCAAGTTATCCATGCTTTGTTCTACTGATCTAAATCACACACATATGAATATTAGATGAAGCAGTCCAAGAACTGAATCCAAGAGTTCATGACTCAAAGCTTAGTGAGATGTGTTGAGAAGTTATTGCTAATGCCTTCTGTAACCCAAAATAGAAAGATACTGCTTCTTAAATTTGAAGTTGCTGTGCTATATATCAGACATGATGTGATTCACATCTGTAAAGCCACATCTATACACTCAGAGTGCAAGCATATGTGATGCTAATATAAGAGCTTAGTGCTTTTTCTCTGGTTCATCAAGCAAAGCTTACATTTCTGGTATAAATGAAGTAAGCTGAAGTCTGAGAGTAAAAAGGACTCTTTGCAGACTTTATCACTTTCTCATATCCTCTTTTTCCCTTTGCTCATAACCTTTTAGAGAAAGGATCCATACATGGACTACTTGCTTTTAAAATGAAACCCAAAGCAATACGCAGGTTACATGTTACTCACCCTTGCTTTATGCATTCACTGATTGCCTTAAACTAGATGCTTGGAAGTTCAACTCCTATCTGCCCTAATCAACCTAGGCAATGGTGAGACACTATTGTCCAAAACATCTGAAGAGCACAAGTTGCCTTCCTTGAAGATTCAGGTATGATGATGATTTCTCTCAAGCAGCCATCTGCCATGTTTCATTTCAAATCACTGGAAATTCTACCTGCTCTTCAAAGGCAGAGACAATTTCTATAATCTGATATGAATGCTACTGGAGAATGGAAGAGAATGACCAGTTCAAGGTTTCCTAGAAAAGATGCAGTTGGTGTGTTGGTCTAAGAAGTAAAAGTGATAAATTTGACTGGGAAGTTCACAAGAAGAGCCACAGCTATCATTCACACTTATGCTCTAATAGCAGATGACTAAGGGATATTGTCTCTGATACAGGTAACAATATGCAGTCATCAGATTTGTAGTCACAGATAGTCCTCTCCCCCATGAACTTGTCCAGTTTTTTTTATAACTTGTCAAGGTTAGTGGTATGTTCTTGTATGAAAATGAAATACTTCAAATTCTAACAGTGTCTGAGAGAGAGACAGAGGGGGAAAAATCTACATATGATGCATTATCATACATTTCTTTATTTTATTCCCTTGACTTTGTGGAAGAAGAGAAGGCTGAGCTGGAAGATGGGGTTAAATGTGTCATATGTTTGGAGTCATTGTATTGCCACAAAAGACCCAAATCCAGCCCCCCATGAATTATGTTGACCCTGATCTAGCGCCTGCTTAGCTTTTACTGTTATTTGACTAGATTTTTGTACAGAAATAGCAATAATAAACTCTTCTATACTTTGAACTCAACAAATGCATCTGGGTATTTGCACCTGACAGACTATCCTCTTTCCCAAGAGACAAAAAGTCTTTAACACCATAATTTTTCCTTGTACAGAGGATGATTGAGTCCTTTTTGTATACTGATTTTCCCCCCTGGATGATATAACTTTCTTTTTTCTTTACCCTATTGATCAGAATTGCACAAAGAAAAAGAGGAAGACATGAATCTGAAAACTCATCGATGGATATAAATTAAGAGCTGCTGGTTTGAAAAAAGAGAAATACATTTCTAAGCTTAGCATAATTTACGTAATCATAAGGCTCACCCTGCATTTGAGACAGAGTAAGGGTGCTTCTTCTGAGAAACTGGGTTAGGTTTATGAGGGTTTGGGAAGGATCTCCATGTGAAATCCACATGAAAAAAGTATGTGTAAGAAAATAGTAATTGGCCTATCATGTAGCCCTTTGAAATATGTCACTTAAAAGGATGAAGATTGGTTCACGTGTCTGTGTGGTTAACCAGCTATTCTTTATTCCAGGGATCTCTAAACCTGGCAACTTTAATAGAATTCTGGGAGTTGAAGTCCACAAATCTTAAAGTTGCCAAGTTTGGGGATCCCTGCTTTACTCCATTGCCTGGTTAAATTAATGGTCAATTCTCCTGAGTTTTAGGATAGTCTCTTCTTGATTACAAACATGAAAGCTTCATTTCCAAACAAGGGAGAGGACTGCTGGGGTTTAGAAGAAAGGAGCTCCCTTCTCAAAGCATCCAGCTGCAAGGAAAAATGTTTGCAGCACATTTCCTGGGAAGATCTAGCAGCAAGTAGCATATACCATTCTAGGCCAGGAACCAACCCACAAAGCCCACATAACTCCCCTGCTCAGAACAAAGACTGCCCTGTTTTCCATAGCTCAAAAATAATTTCCTTTGGAACTGAGAGGCCCATCACCCCACCCACCTTGTTTTCTGATGAGGTTAGATGGTGGACTTCTTTCTCCTCGCTTAAAGGCCCTCTTTGTCTCCTGGAGTGGGGGTGGAGACCATTAGTTCATCACATTATCAGGGCTGTGGTTGTTGGTGAGGAATCCCTTTTTAACAGCAGGTGTTTTTTGCCAGCACTTGCTTGGAACAAAAAGTATCTAACCATGGCTGGTTTCACCCAGCTGCTAATACTTTAGCCACCCTGATAGTATTTTATAAATTGAGACTTCATGTTTCTTGAGAGACAAATAAGAAGTTCTAAGACAGAACATCCTGAGCCCAATCAGCAGTTCTGAGTTCAGACTATCCCTTGTCAACATCTCCTCATGTCTCTTTTTTATAGTGATAAAGGCATACTAAATGGGAATAGGGATTTGTAAAGAACAGTCACAATCCCAGATGAAAAAGTGAATACCTCTGGTAAACAGAAATGTTTACACTGTACAAAACAGAGGCTGATTCTATTTCCTAATAAGGATGAGCTAAAAGCGTAGAGGCTTGCTTACAACATCTCCCCTTGGGATTTAACCAAAGATGGAGAGAGCCTAGGGAGGGTGCGAACTTAATTTTTAAGCCACGCTTGTTCTCAGGAAGCTTTAAAAGCAGTTCTCTAAAGAAAGATGACTCCATTGTTCATCCTTGTAGACTATGCCTTCAGAAGATGCCTGATGATTTTGATTCTTTGTTATCTAGGCTTTATATGAAGCATGGATTGGTCCTTCAGCAGAACCTGATATTGTAAGTAAAAAATAAGCTGAAAGTGAACACTGATATTATTTCAAAAACAGTTTGTAAAACAATAACAGCAACAATAAAACAATCATTTGTTTATAGCTTCATAGAACCGCATATAAATACAATAATAATGGCCAGGTATAGAGAGTGGTGCTGAAGGAACAGCTCCTTGTCACCTGGGCAAAGTTTGGATAGGTATACAAGCCAAAAAGTAAGGTAAATTCTAAAACTCTCTCTCTCTCTCTCTCTCTCTCTCTGTCTCTGTCTCTGTCTCTGTCTCTCTCTCTCTCTCTCTCTCTGTGTGTGTGTGTGTGTGCATGTGCATGCACAAACATTAGAGAAAAGAACTCAATATGTAACTGATGATTAACAATCAAAATAGAAATAACCCACTATTTTCAGGTTCAACTCTTCTTGATTACAAAGAGGAGAACACAAGTCTGAGAACAGATTGATGAATTCAAACTAAAAGAGCTAAATCTCTCTTAACAAAGCACCATTCCCATTTTCACCATACTTTAATGCTCTGTCCAAAGATGCACACCATATTACAACTCATGATTTGATTCAAACAGGCAATGACTACTTTCCCATTTTTCAATCACATGCTCTACACCACCACATTTTAGTCTAGACAACAGGTTTGTGCAAATTAGTCATTGAGTCCAAAAGATATTATAAGAAGCAACAACACAAAAGGTTGCTCATAGTAAAACCCTGAAAAATCTCCATAATTCCAACTATATCCAGGCAGGTTGAGAAAATTCTCAAGCTGAGACTGTAGATGTCCTTCAGATATCTTGAACTCAAAAATTCATCTTCACCATTACTAATTATAAAGAAAAAGATGAGGAGAATTAATGGGAGAATTGATAAGAAAAAATGAAAAAAAAAATCTTTTCTGCGTGGCACTATTCTCATCTGCACACAACTGAGGCAGAGTCTCACCCATATTCTGCTTAACACATTGCACAAGTCTATTTATTTGGCTCATTTTATTCTGCAAATTCATTGCTGGCACTATAAGTTGAAATTTATAGTTCAGCATGCCATATAAACCAGGGTTATAAAATAAACCATGAATAAAGAAACCCTGACTCAGTACAACATGCAAGAGTTTCCTAGTTAGTGATGCAAGGAAAGAAAGTACAGGTGGCTAGCAATGGGCATTTATTTAATTTTAGAAACCACCTGACTGCAAATGACTCCAGGAAGCTTACATTTAGAAAACAAGAACAATAAAAAAGAGACTTTCAGCATCCAGAAAGTAGTGTTGAAAGAAATAACCTTCTGGGTTCAGTTCCAAGCGGGAAAAAAGACACTGGATTCGTGGAAGTTGCTTGGAAAGAAGGTTTAATGGTGAACAGGACCACATGTCTTGGAGCACCTAAGCGAAAAGGGAAGAGATGTGGAGAGTCCCTTGGTTTTATGTCCTCTGTTGGGCCCCACCTTAGTGTTTCCAGTTCCTGTGTAAGAAATGTATCCCATTGGCTGTCAGACTCCCAGAGGCAGGGGCGGGGGTCTTAGTTAACTTTGTAGATTTTGTCTGGACCACATGGCTTCACCTGAGTGCTGGGTAATGCAATCTTTCCAGGTGCCATGTAGTGAGATGGGTAATCCTATAATTTCCTGAGGGCCATGTCTTAATCCCATCACCCTGGAGCTGAAGTTGGGGGCAGGGAGATGCAGGGAAATGCTTTGTCTTTAAAACATGTTTCTCCTTTCTTCATCCAGGGAAATATAATATTCTGCCTTTTTAATATTTCCTAGAATATTTCATTCTTCTAGGAGAGGGGTGGGTGCTAACTTTCTACAATATGATGACTGACAAACGATCCTACAGGAGCTCATCATTACCCCCCTTGAAGATCTGGGAGATAAGGCAGGTTTTCCCTAAGTTTCTGAACTTCTTCAGAATGGGAGTCTCTGGATGGATGCTGTTCCAGAAGGCAGATGTTATGACAGAGAACACATATTGCTACATAACTCTTCCTGCCCAGACCATAGAGCTATACATTTACACTTTTTATTCTCATCTACCTATTTTTTTAAAGATCTGCTTCTGATTTGGATTCCTTAAAACAAATTCTTTAACAGAATAACAGAGTTGTAAGGGACCTCGGAGGTCTTCTAGTCCAACCCCCTGCTCAAACAGGAGACCCCATATCATTCCAGACAAGTGACTGTCCAGTCTCTTCTTAAAAGTCTCCAATGATGGAGCATTCACAAATTCTGAAGGAAAGACATTCCACTGGTTAATAGTACTCACGGTTAGGAAATTCCTCTTTAGTTCTAAGTTGGTTTTCTCCTTGATTAGTTTCCATCCTTTGCTTCTTGTCCTGCTTTCAGGTGCTTTGGAAAATAGTTGACCCTACTCTTCCTTGTGGCAGCCCCTCAAATATTGGAACACTACTATCATGTCCTTCCTTTCACTAGACTAGACATACCCAACTCCTGCAACTGTTCTTCATATGTTTTAGCCTCCAACCCTCTAATTCTGTAACTATCCAGACATCAATCATCATTAAGTCTAGAGGTAACTCCAGCTATATCCCTCCAGTGCTGTGCAAAATAAATGCAATCTTTAGCTCTACCTGTGCTTTGATGAGCCCATTTCTGCTATGGACCCTCTGGGATGGGATAAGCTTGAACCTTCCCACAAGGAGTTAATACATTTTGCAACATTCCCTCTCAAGGAAAGCCTATTGGCAATGAGCTCCTGCAGTGGGCTTGCACTCAACAAAGAGTTCAATTTGGACAGAAACCAAAGATTTCTATTGTCTGAACATAAACAGCTTATGATAGTATAAACTCCCACTGCCTTGATCCCATGGGAGATCCATGTCTGTGGGATTTTAACTCTAACATTCCACCAGCATAAATAAGGAAAACCAAAGTCGCAGAACCAATGAGGCACATTCTGTTCAACTCCATCCTTGTGGGAATTATGGAGAGGCCACTGCAGGAACTGGGAGTGAGGACTTAATAACTACTGCCATTCCTCGATCAGTTGAAGAAGAATGCAAGAAACTGCTATCACCACACTGGTATATTCTGTTAATTTCTCTCATGCATCCACCCTCCAGACCCAAATCTCTGCTGCAAACCTCTTGAGACCATGAGATAAAAGATTAAAAATCTGAACTATCCATGGTAGACATCCAAAACCACAATTCATTCACTTCTGACATTATGCATTATGCATTACTTGAAAACTACGAAGGTCCCATAGCAGGGGTGGGATCCGACCAGTGTAACTACCAGTTCAGTGATTTTACGTTTTGCGCGCATGTATAACACCGTCAGCCTGGACAGCTGAGCAGTGCTGTGCGCAGTTGCACAGCATTTGAAAAAGCACTTTTTTCCTGCTTTTTTAACCGCAGCTGTGCCGCACAAAGCATCTGAGGTTGAAAAAGCAGGAAATAAAGGTCAGGTAAGAGCCTGGGCAGGTGGGCAAAAACAGCAGCAGACATAGAACCGGTTCTATGTCTGCTGCTCTTCAGAGCTACCAGTTCTACAGAGCCGGACAGAACCGGTAGAATCCCACCCCTGTCCCATAGACCAAATGGTTGGTTTTATACAGCATGCTAGAGTGGCCTAGTGTTGAGTTAATTTGCAGTTCTGCACATGATGGGAAATAAGCTGTTTTCTTAGCATACAATGAATCATAGCAACATTTTAATTCCCAATATTTGTTTGGGCATTAACCAAAACTGTGTCTTTTCAACTTCGGGCTCCTAGCTATCGTCCTTAGAATGTTAAAGACAAGCTTTGCTAAAGAGGACAAACAAGTCAAAGAGCTGCATACCCTGTAGATAAGACTTACTTTGGAAAAAAATGAAGCAGGAGAATAATGAAGAAGTGGGTAAACAACTATCCCATTTTAAAATACAGATAATCCTCGCTTAATGACCAATGGTTTAGTGATTGTTTGAAGTTACAACAGATTTCACAAACAGTACTTACAGCCTCATTCTGGAGTTCTGATGGTGGCATATAGCCTCTTGGTCATATGCCTGCATTTTGGGCACTTGGCAACCTGCTCACCTTTACGGCCAGTAATAGCATTCCACTTTTGGCCAGTTTTCAGCAAAAAACACACATGCATTGACTTGCTTAATGATTGAAGCATTCAGTTAACAACTGCTGCAAAAAAGTCATAAAATTGAGTCAGTCACATGGGTACCTCAACTTAAAACCATCATGACTTACAACAGAGATTCCGGCTCTTTTAGGGGCCTTAAGTCAAGGATTATCTGTACAGCACATTTGTCTACAACTTGGCCAAAGAAGGTGTAGACTGTACATTATTAGTTCTTACCATGTCAACTAGAACAGAGGTCTGCAAACCTGGCATCTTTAAGACTTTTGGACTTCAACTCCCAGATTTCCCCAGGGAATCCTGGGAATTCAAGTCCACAAGTCTTAAAGTTGCCAAGTTTGGAGACCTCTGAAGTAGAGTTGTGTAGAGGAAAAAATTCTTGCCCTTATTTCCTACCAGTTCTTCTTCAGTTTGAGTTTTCTTTTTAAATGTCTTGCATAGTGAACATTGCAGTGAAGTTCTCTAGAATAGAATACAATATCCTTGTACCAATTTAATGACCAAGTGACTAAAATATATAGTGAGAATACTTCGCCTTCCCTTGTTCCTCCTCCAGTGGTTTGCACTGCGCCTCTTTGGGGGTGTTTTTTTTAAAAAAATTTCATTGTTGAAAGTGGTGGGCAAAAGCTTATGAAAACAATACCAAACAGTTGTGATATCCTCTGCCACCTTTACTGATCAACATTACTGAGAAAAGTACCTGGAGAAATATGAAAAAGAGGAAAAGTGTTGTAACTTCAATTTCCCCAAGAATAAGTGGAAAAACAGAAGTTTCTTTAAAGTGAGATGAAAACTTTTGAAAAACTATATGGTGTAATTTGGCACCACATTAAGATGATCTACAGCTTGTGAAAATATAAGAAACATATTGCCCAGAGAATGTATATGTACATATGATCCTTCCATATGTAGACAGATGATTCTGATCTTCCTTATCCATTCATTTTTCCAAGATCATCATCTGCACAGGAATGCATTTTATAGGGCAATATAAATGATTTAAGCTGATGTTTTCCTGAGTTTTGATTTTTTTCCCCCAGGGTAGTGAAGCTAACTATTTCCTCTCTGCTTACACTGTGCCTCTCTGTCTTCATGTCTGTTTATATGACATTTTCATTCATAAGCAAAAGCCTATGAAAGGGGGGAGGGCAGGAGAGGGAGTGATAGGGCTCTGGCTGGCATCTAGTTTACTTAGTATAAGTTTACTTAGTATAAGTTACTTTTGGAAATAAATGTGCCCTAGATGCATAAACGACTCCACCCACCACCAAATTATAATGCATCATGAACCAAGTTAACAAGCAATTATAATTTTAAAAGCTGGAATACTAAAAATGCACGTAAGCATTTTTATGTGCTTCACTGAAGCATCCCTCAGAAATAGTAAATAAACTGCTGGAATGCAAAATGTACATTTAATCTATAAACAAAAGGAAAATGCTTACATTCTTGGATTTTTTTTTAACTGCTAAGAAATAAAATGTTCAGGAATGAATGAAATCTCTGTGGTGCATCTGCTGACCAAGCTTTTCATTTTGATGTTGTTTCTTTTTTTAAAAAAAAGAATAACCAAGAATTCTTTGAGAGACCAAAATGCTTCATCACCAGCTTCTATAGGTTCCTATATTAAATCCTGCTAGTGAAAGACTAGCTAGGAACAAGGCATTTTAAAACTTATTTTGTGCTGGTGGTTATCAGAGGTTTTGTGTGGACAAAATGGACTGTTGACAATGTTAAGTGCTCTCCAACTGCGAGAGGTCTCTGATGTCTGCAGTGTGATGCCACAGCTAATAATCACCAATTAGCTCCTTATCGGCACCATTTCTTTATGAAACATTTATCTGTGACTGCTGTGCAGATAGTCCTCGACTTACAACATTTCATTTAATGACCTTTCAAAGTTACAACGGCACTGAAAAAAGTGACCTATGACTCTTTTTCACACTTATGACCGTTGCAGCATTCCCATAATCATATGATCAAAAGTCAGACATTTGGCAATGGAGTCATATTTAGGACAGTTGCAGTTTCCCGGAGTTATCTGAAAAGCAGAGTCAGTGGGGAACCCAGATTCACTTAACACTCATGCTACTAACGGAACAACTGCAGTGATTAACCTAACCATTGTGGCAAGAAAGGTCCTAAAATGGAGCAAAGTTCACTTAACTGTCTCACTTAGCAACAGAAATTTTGGGCTCAATTGTGGCCCTAAGTCAAATACCTATAGTTTTGGGTCACAGCTCCAGCAGCTCCCTCTGAACTTCAGATGTTAAGATATCAATTTCCAGTACTTTAAATAACCAGTTGAGTTATTGACTGTTTTGATTAACTTGTAGAAGACTTCCTCCTCTTCTGAAATAATTTTCACCTCCCAACTAACTTCTTAGACTCAGCCAGGATATGGCAATGAAGAAAGCCACTAAATCATTTCAGCTCTCACTATGTTGTCCAATTCCTCATGTATACACGAAGATCATCTTTTCCCCTCTGTACTGTGAAGTATACAAAGATCGATACATAAGGTGCACTGTGGGTTGGGGGAGAAGAGAGACTGAGAAAGATACCTGAGAAGTATCTGGATCTGGTCTAGATCTGGGAGGCTTCATGTGTTGCATCTGTCCTATAAATCCTAAGTTCACCATTATTGATCGAAACAACATCACCCTAGAGGTCATCTGAACGTATAGGCTGAGACTATATCAAAGACATAGAGAACTATATCTCTTTTTAGTGCCTAATTCCAGGAAACTACTTTGGAGAATTCGTGAATTCTTTTGATTGACCATCTTGGATATTGTTTTAGGCTCAGCACTAAAAAGACCTCTACAAAGCGGTCACCAGAATTGAGAGCCAGGATTAAACAGAAGTGTTTTTTCACCTGCTGCTGCTTTGATGGGCATAGACTCTCTTCACCCATATCTTGTCATAGAGCAATATTCCAACTAACCATCTGCCTTAATAGATGGATAGATGTGTTTATAAAGGGACTCCAGCCTCTATAGTCTTCTGCCTTTTTATGTATGGAAAACCTGCTCTCTTAATTCAGGGCAGTTTGTTTGGGGAAGAGATAAAGAAAGTTCAACCTAGTCATTTTTCTTCCCAACAAAACAGCAAGGACACATTAGCAAATAGATTCATGCCTCTCGATTCTCCTGTTTCCCATAGCAGAAAGTTAATGATGACTTTTATCCAGCCAGAGCTGCCAGCCTGTTTACAGAGGGTGGGATCCATTTAGCAGGAAAGCAACTTTGGTTTCAAATTCTGTGTAAGCTTGACTTCAATGCCTTCCCTGCCCACAGGAAAGGAATGACTTCAGCATTCACTTGCCTCTGCCACTGGCTCTCCCTTCCTCTCTCCAATTTCCACCTAAGGGGCCTAAAACAACAGAATGAGTCACTGTGATATGAATGCACTTCTCTGCAATTAATTGTACCCATTTTTATGCCAGACTCCCCTTCAGAAAAATAAAATAAAAAACAGGTACTCAAGGTGCATGGCAATGTAACATGGATACCAAATTGATGCTTCAATCCATAATTAATAAACTTCTACCACTTATCATGATGAAACTTCTGGACCCAATTTCTGGTACAGGAGCAGAATGGAGAGAAAAAAAACCTCCCAAAATGGAAGCCCCAGAAAGGAACTAGAAAAGCCAATAGAGTGAGGAAAAGAAAATTAAAAAGTTTAGAGAGGAGATGAAGAAATCTTGAAGCAGAAGAAACCTTGAAGGAAAAGGGAGATGATACTGAGAAGGGATATTCATGCAAATACTTTAAAAATGTGCCCAGATATGAATTAGAATAGACTTCCATGTGTAAAAGGAGCATAGCATGGATTATTCTATCTCTATCTGATAATATGGTAAATAATGCCTAGAAAGTAGAACTGTGTCAGTGGAAACACAAGCCCAAAATTCTGAACTGAAAATCATAACTGGAAGTCTGTCCACAATTCTTATTCTACTGATTCATTTCAATTTAGCTTCCCTATTCCTCCTGCTCAATTCTAAAATGGCCAATTAAAATAAAAATCAGTTATAGGAATCACTGAGATTTCAAAAACCTGCCTATCCATGTTTTAGGCACTGAAAGCCAACTAATTTCTAGTCACACATACTGTAATTGTTATTGAGTTTATCTGTACTGGACAGCTGGTTACTATCAGCCAACACATATTGACAAGTTCAGTGTGAGAGTTCACAGCTGTCACTTTCCATCAAAATTAACCCTGTAAATTACTCAGAAGGCCTTTGCAAATTTCTTAAACTCTATTTCCTCCCAGGCAAAAAGCAGAGGTTAAGTTGACCTTTGATCCTAGCTTTGTTGGACATTGTGAGCAAAGAAACCCATCAAATATATTCTGTTTCTGTTAGTTGCATCAAAAGAAAACATAAAAGGAAGAAATTTCTCGGCCAATCAAGGGAAGCACGATCAAATATGAACTGCATTGATTCTGGGCAAGTATTATAAAAGCTAATGGTAATCACCATTTTCTGCAAAATTAGGGCTCTACTGGAAATTCCTTCTGTTGTTTGTTAATCATTCTATAATTAGAAGGAAAATATGGATTTCAAACTCCTTCACACAAGAGAAGAAAACTATGCTGGAATTCTAATTGGTAGATTATAGGATTCTGATATATACCTTATTCCGTTCATAACACCAGTGATTCTCAATCTTTAAATATCTTTTGTAGCCACGGACCACCAAGACGTAACTCAAGATTTAAAGCATTAAACTGCACCAAGTCTTTGCAGATCCCCTGTGATGACATCGCGGCCCCTAGGGGTCTGGGGACCACAGATTAAGAACTGCCTTAGTGTAAAATGTGAGTGAGTCTCTCCAGCAATGTGCTGTTTTCTTGAATTTCCACTTTTCAGGTAAATCCCAGGAGAAGACAATAACAGGAAGTTCTTCCTATGAACTTCCTCCCATCAGGCTAGGAAGCCAGAAGGAAAATATGTCTGAGTGACAAAACCAACCATACTAGCACATCCTGCATTTTTGCAATAATAAACTCCAGAACATCAATCAAAGAAATGTGAAAATAGTGTCCAAAGCCTCCCTGCAAATGAGATACAAAAACAAAACAAAAAACCTTTTTTGCTTTGCAAGGGAAGAAATTTTTCAGAAATTAACAAGGCAGGCTTTGGCTGAATATGAAGAAAACAAACAGCCAGTTAATCAGATCAAACAGGATGTTTGATGTGATTAACCTGCAGTACTCAATTTTTTCTTCAATAAGGTTTAACTGACGAGTAGAATGCCAGAGCAATTGTACCTTGCTCTAGTTCAGATTTTCCTGTTCAATTTCTTGGTGACTACAGGTAGTCCTCAACTTATGACTATTTTTCACACTTATGACCATTGCAGCATCCCCAGGATCACATGACAAAAATTCAGAGGTTTGGCAACTGGCTCATGCTTATGACAGTTGCAGTGTCCCAGGGAAATGTGATCGATCCCCTTTTGCAACCCTCTGACAAGCAAAGTCAATGGGGAAGTTAGATTCGCTTAACAACCATGTTGCTAACTTAACTGCAGTGATTCTGTTAACAACTGGGGCAAGAAAGGTAGTAAAATGGGGGTAAAATTCACTTAACAAATGTCTTGCTTAGCAACAGAAATGTTGGGCTCAGTTATGGTCATAAGACGGGGACTACATGTATTTGTTTATGGATGCATTTTTTAAAAGTTTCTCTCCTGCCTTCTTTGGAAGTAGACTGAATAGTTTTTGATTCTAAACTGTGCTCCATGTTTGAAAGACCACACCCCCTTCAAATGTCACTTAAAAAAATTAAACAATAAGAGTAAAAACAGATGACCACTAACAACCTCCCAGCCAACTTACAGAAAGCAGCCTCTAACTATAGGTTAAAGGAAGGGGCCGTAGATTTCAGCCATGCATTAAAGCTGAACATGATTATGCTTTTACAGCCTCTCGGAAACTGGGAAAGGATCTCTGCTTAAGGAAAATGTTTGCTTATTTAGCAGTTGGTGGGGGGAAATTCAGTATTGAATGTCCCAATAAAAATCTGGGTTACAAAACACATGCATTTATAATCAAGGGACCGGATCCAACCCTGTGCAGCCAAGATGGTTTAAAAGAGGTCCAACTAATTTTTGTATTCTGCTTTAAGTGTGCATTAGCAGATGACTCAAGAGTAGACTCAAGATCACATTGATCACAACATAATTAAAAAAAGATGTTGAGACTTTGGAAAGAGTGAAGAGAAGAGCAACAAAGATGATTAGGGGACTGGAGGCTAAAGCATATGTAAAACAGTTGCAGGAATTGGGGATGTCTAGTCTAGTGAAAAGAAAGACTAGGGGAGATAATAGCAATCTGAGGGGCTGCCACAAAGAAGAGGGGGTCAATCTATTTTCCAAAGCACCACAAGGCAAGGCAAGAAACAATGGGTGGAAACTTATCAAGTAGAGAAGCAACTAGAACTAAAGAGAAATTCCCTAACAGTGAGGACAATTAACCAGTGGAACAGGTTGCCTTCAAAAGTTGTGGGTGCTCCATCACTGGAGGTTTTAAGGAAAGACTGGACAGTTACTTGTCTGAATGGTGTAGGAGTCTCCTGCTTGAGCAGGGGTTGGACTTGAAGACCACCAAGGTCCAATTCGGTTATACTGTTAAGTACATCTGACTACATCTTTTTAAGAGGTCAGACACACAAAGTTAAACTTACAGCCTCCCTTTTTTTCCCTTTCAGAGTTCTTTATCCATTAAAGTCCAGGAAATCCAGAAAACAAGACTGTATGGGAAAATCCCAAATTCTAAAATAATTCTTGGGATGAGGTTTGAACCAGTTGCCTTTTCAAGAATGAACAGTAAAATGACTCAAAAAATTAGTAGTTTGCTTCTATTATCACATTTTCTTTCCAAGAACACACTGGAATGAGTGTAAAACAAAGCAAAGTCCTAGAACAATTTCAGAAGTTTTTCTAATTATAAGATGGACCATACTTTTTTTATATTTATATAGATATGCATGAAGCCATAAAAACTAAACTGGGGAAAAAAGCCTCAGCTCAGGAGCAAGATTTGCAGCTTCTACTAGGGCAATGAATGAAGTTCCTTCTCAGAAACATAGGACCCAGTGAGACCATGTTCCCCACGCAAAACGGGATTTGGTCTGGAAAGCTGACTTGAAGACGTACAGCAATTATTGGGAGAACAAGCGGGTTAATGTTTCGAAAGATGTAATTAGCAAACAGGAAATGCCATTCATTTTGCAATGAAACAGAAATTGTTCTGGCTGAAGTGATCCCAGACATGGGTGTGGGATAATGCAACTTAAAACCAAATTTCACTGTTAAGCAAACAGTGATCTGCATGTATGAAACTGTGTGTGTCTGGTTATCTGGTTGATTATTCCAAGAGCAGGGGGAAAAAGAGAACTCTCTACACTTCAGAAAGCATATTGGAATTAGACTTCCAGGAACAAATGGCCACACCATGCCCCAAATACAGGTAGTCCTCTACTTATGGCTACAATTAGGGCCAGAATTTCAGTTGCTAAGCAATGCGGTTAAGTGCATCATGCTTGATTTTATGATCTTTTTTTGTCATGGTTGTTAAATAAATCATGCAGTCAGTCAATGAATCTGGCTTCCCCCACTGATTTTGCTTGCTGGAAGCCAGCTGGGAAGATCTAAAATAGGAATCACGTGACCCTAGGAGGATACAACCATCATGAATTGCCAAGCACCCACATTTTGATCATGTGACCATGGGTTGTAAGTGGGAAAACTGATTGTATGTTTTTTCAGTGCCTTTGTGACTTTGAACAGCAGCTAAATGAATGGTTGTAAGTCAAGGGCTACCTGCACAGAGTATCTAATAGATGAATTCCATATTGATGATCATGATGACAACATCACAAAGATGTCCCATTGTAGGAGTTCCATCACAAGCTCCTTTTTCCACTGGGATTTCATTGAAGCAGGGAAAAGCAGGGAAATCATACACCACCCGAAGGATGACTGCACAAAGAGAGGGCATTCACACACAACATTTGATGAGCTTATGCCTATATAAATAGTCAAACCCCATGCTACACCAAAATAATTTCACTGAGACTCTTTTCTTGAAATAAAATGTTAAGGGACAGTCTTGGTAGGAAAAAAATGCACAACTGAAGATTTTTCATTTGGCACTCTTTGTTTGCCACTATTCTAGCTGACTCCAAACTTTGCCCAATTTTTTTAGAAAGGGAAACGCAACCAGTGCACACAGGAGGCCAATACCATTCTATATTTTTGCTCCACAGAGGAGCAATTCTTCCATATCCCAAATGTTAAGTACCTTCAGGCTATGGCAAATGACTGAGTTGACTGAGCTGAGAAACAAGGGACCACACGATGCCAAACTTCCACTTCAATCCAGCCTGAAGGACTTGTTGACTTTGGCATTTTCTCTGTGTATTTTAATTCTATTCTCCTCCATCACAGCAGATGGCCAAACACCATGGGATGTTTGCTCTGAAAAGCCCTAAGGGGTAGAAGGGAGCAGCTTGCCATGATGGACTCACTAGTTTCCCAAAATGAACATCTTCCTTCTCTCTCACACACACTAGTCTCTATGGTGCTCTACTAAAAATACATTATGCTGCCTTTGAGCCAAATTGATTGAGTTCCAAAAAAAACTAATACAAAGCTATGAACCCACCAGCACAATCATTGACAGATTTTTGTGGCAGAGAGATCTAACCTCGTGATTCTCACTTGTTCTATTAAGCTGTTCTCAAATCTATATGGGTGGCTATATTAAGTCTGCTTAATGCATAAATAAACAAAGCTAGTTTAATGTATTCTGTACTCTAGGGCCAAATCTGGGCCTCTAATAATTGTGATTTGTGTTGTCAAGGGTGGGAGGAGAGGACAGGATTTCCTACAGCTTTCAAGCAAAAGACAAAAGGGAAGACTTTGGAGATCAGTGTATATAAATATATTGTGGCAACATCAAACAAGTCCTGAGTACCAAAGACATCCAGAATATTGCTACAGGCTGTATATTTGATGCTAATTTTAGACCCTGGGCTTCTAGACAGGATGAAATAGAACAGGTGTGCCACAGCTGGAGAACCCAAAAAACCCACCAACCCACTTTTCTAAGCTGGCCTGCAGATCTTCTCCTAATTGTACCACTGAATATAACTGTAAATCAATTTCTTTCATTTTATGTGCCTTCACTACTTTGCCTCTTCATTTTGTCTTTGGCAGGAGATGCAACCTTCTCTTCAAAACATTGGGAGAAAGGGAAGATAGAAAGGGAGGCGTGTTCTAAATCTAAACTGAGTCAAAAATATTTGACAAACTGAGAATAGTTGCTCTAGAAAATTGTTCTAATCTGTGCCAATATTACAAGGTTCACATCAAAACTGTAATGAAATTGGACAGACGGTCCTGTGTAAGGCCAAGTATGAGCGTTTCCATTTTTAAAAAAGCATGTATATGTCATTTGGAGTTATATAAATATCTAGTTTTTCATCTCAGATTACAAATGAATCTGTGGATGCTGTAAGTATAAATGTTACATCCTAATACTCTAGGAATGTGACCCCCAGGGCCAAGTAGAAAGGGCTCCATGTCTTAAATGTTTTTCTTTGGAACAAAACCTGGTCAATTATTGTGCATGTGTTGGTTGTATCAAGCTTAATTTCACATGAAATCATATATTTAAAGTGCAAAGCATTCATAAGTCAGTCAGTCAGTCAGTCAATAAATCAGAACAGAGTTAGAAGGGGTTCTGCTTATCTTGTAGTCCAACATCCTGCTCAAGCAGTAGACCCTATACCATTTCAGACAAGTGGGTGTCCAGTCTCTTCTTTAAAACTTCCAGTGTTGGAGCACCTTCTGAAGGCAAGCTGGTCCACCGGTTAATTGTTCTTACTGTTAGAAGTTTCTCCTTATTTCCAGGTTGCTTCTCTCCTTCATTAGTTTCCAAAGTGCTTAGTTTCCAAGTGACCAAAAACATCAACATGTTTCAATATTTGACATATCCATTCAAAGTAAATCAAGATACTTTAAAATGTCATTTATAAAATGTCTTTGAATGAGGACAGTAACTTTGTGACCTACTGAATGCCAAACTAAACACAAGCTTTTTCAGACAGTATTTACATTGAAATAAGCTTGGAGCTTTATTTTAGGGAATGCACATGATCCAGAATGGGTATTACTGGAAAAAAAGCCTCCATTTGGACATATATGTAATTCATGTGCATTGTATGTTGTAGAACAGGGGTGTCAAACTCAAGGTTCAGGGGGGGCAGATCCGGCCTGCAGGGTGCTTAGATCTGCCCTTGGGGCTGCCCTGGAAACAGCAAAGGACCAGCCCATGGTGCCTCTGCTAGCAAAAACAGAGCTTGGGAGGGCCACATGCGGCCCTCCCAAGTTCTGTTTTCACTGGCAAAGGGTTGCAGGAGGCCGTCACAGCTGAAAACGGAGCTCGAGAGCCTGTTTTCATTGGCAGAGCGCTCAGGCCACCACAGCCCACCCGGAAAGAGCGATGTCAAGCTGGCCATGCCCTCCCTGTCCATGTCCACCCTGGTCTCCCAAGGCCAAACACAACCCTGATGCAGCCCTCAATGAAATTGAGATTGACACCCCTGTTGTAGAAGAAGAAAAACTCCAATGAGCTTTTCTGGAAGTATTGGATTTAACACATTGTCACTGGTTTGAATCTAGACCAAAGTGGCAATTCCAGGATTTTATCCATAAAAGTTCATGGGATCTTTTCTCCTATCAAAGTGGGATATGGGTCATCCTGGACTTACAACAGTTCATTTAGTGACCATTGAAAAAGTGTCTTATGATCGCTTTTCACACTTACAACCATTGCAGCATCTCCATGGACATGAGGTCAAAAAATTAGACGCTTAGCAACTGACTCATATTTATGATGGTTGCAGTGTCCCAGGATCATGCAATCACCTTTTGCGACCTTCTTACAAGCAATGACAACAAGGAAGCCAGATTCACTTAACAACCAAGTTACTAACTTAACAACTGAAGTGATCATCTTAATAATTGTGGAAAATAAGCGCTAAAACACGGCAAAATTCACTTAACAAATGTTTCACTTAACAATAGAAATGGGGGGCTCAATTGTAGTTATAAGTTTAGGACTACCTGTAATTGACAATATTTAAAGGATGTTAGGTGAAAAACTGGGGGTCTCATCAGCATCAGATCTTTCTGGGGGGAAAAACTACCCTATGTTTTAGTCCAAGAGGTCAACCAGGACCTGAAAAATGCTATCATTTTTCTAAACCTCTTTTTCTCAGATGATTCCCTGGGAGATGAGAACTAAATTTGGAGAAAGGTCACACATCATAAACAATGCTCATTGCTCCAAGACAAGGTGTGACCAAGACAGCACAATGCAAGGCTGGTAAACAGAAATTCCCTCCTCTGTCTGGGTCAGAGGTTCAAGCCGCACTTAGGTCCCTGGTGCAAGGGATGGAATTCCCACCCCCTGGCTGCTTGTTAAGGCCAGGCAGAGTGGGTTAACAGGGTGCAGCTTTGTCAAAAGTGTCTGGGATACAAAGCCATCATCTCAATTGGCAGTAATTGACCCTCCTTGCTGTTGCCACAGTCTGAGCAGTAAATGAATAAGCGCCAAGAAAGCAGGCTTTTCCTCTTAACCCTGCAGTGAGATGCTCTAGTTTTTTTTTTTTAAGAACAAGTGATGTCCTTTCCCAAAGGTGCTTTTTCAAAAGGCAACTGGACTTTGTTTTTCCCTGAAGACATTTCAGTTCTGAACTGAAAAAGCTTCTTGGACAAGAAAAGAAATGTCTTCAAGGAAAAAGTCTAGTTGCCTTTTGAAAAAGCATCTTTGGGACAACCTTGACCTAGATAACTGAGAATCTCCATAGACAAGCAATGACCTTTGTTGTCAAGAGAATGTGGTTTCCATTTCTGTAGTAATATACTGCATAGATAGTACAAGAACACTTGCAAACAAGCATACCTTCTTCCTTCTCATTAGCAGGAAGATGGAAAAAAATCTGTTAGAAATACCTTCATACCTTACAATAATAGCAGAATTTGGCCAGGAAACAAGGAAACTTACACAAGGAAACAAGTCTTTTTACCCAGGTTTCAGTGATATGTTCCATATCTGTCTTCTCACCATGATCAAGTCATTCATTCATTCATTCATTCATTCATTCATTCATTCATTCATTCATCCATTCATCAAATTTATATGGCCACCCACTTCACTCAAAGTGACTCTGGGTGGCATACAATAAAACCAACAATGAAAACAATATTCAAAGGTCATTTAAAACAATTAAACATAAATTTAAAAACAAGGTCTTTTTTAAAGTTATGATTGAGAGGAGGTAGAATATCAGCTCTTCAACTTCAGAAGGAGCCCAAAGCCTTCTGATGTTCTGCTTCCTGGTTCCTGGAATAAAAAAGCCTAAAGGTGGGGACCAGCATGATGTTCACGAAGCTGGAAGAGGCTTGATTTTTTGCTTCCTGCCATATATCCATCTGCCCATCACAACCTGGATGGCACCCCCTTTTCTCAATGTCCCGTCTGCCCACCTTCTTAACTGCTTTGGGAAATCAGACAGGTGGTTATCTAAAGAGGTCTGTTTACAGGCTGTTTACAGTCTGAATCAGGGAGGCAGAAGTTGTGGCTCTGCACCAGGTTGCTGCCATTAATGTGGTAAAATGGGGAAATTACTAAATATACATAGTTTATATTAACTACTTTTAATTGCAGGGTTCTTAAAAATATATAGAATTAAATCCAACTGTGGGTTTCTCCTGGTCTTTCCCACTTCTATTTCCAAGTCCAAAAATATGTTGCCATCCCCTTCCCCCTTTCTAAATTTACTTAATTTTACCACTGGTCAGAAAATGCCTAAAGACATATATTCTTCTTGGGATGGTTAAGAAATATTGCAGCGCAAGGGACAAAATGATACATCCATCAACTTAGTATTGTTTATTCTATTCTGCATAATGTAAAGTACCCTGAAAGGGAAGAGTGGGATTGAGTACATGCTTTTATCTTGGGATATCTCTTCAGTTTGTGCATTAATCATTCTCTCCAAACTTTTCCCTCTGCAGTTCTCTCTCTCTCTCTCTCTCTCTCTCTCTCTCTCTCTCTCTCTCTCCCTCCCTCCCTCCCTCCCTCCCCCCCCCTCTCTCACACACACCAGAAGCAATTACTAATTGTGGCTCCTGCCATTCTGCCCACTACCACACCCCAGAACTTCACCATCATCCTATCCAAGCCACAAGCCAGGGTGGGGATGGGTAGCGTAAGATGTAATAGCAATACCCCTTGACTGACAGCTCTGGTCTCCCAGCATAATTTGAACATTCCAGAGGTGACCATGAGGTTAATGCCATCTGGAGCAGATTGGGATGGGGTGGGCTGTTTGTTCAGAACTCACTAACCAATGAAACTTTAAAGAGAGTTTGTGTGCCCAGGGGTCCAATCCAATTAGATACAGTTTTTTAGACTGGAAGGAGAAGAATTACAATAAC
Source organism: Notechis scutatus (assembly GCF_049901735.1). NCBI lineage: Eukaryota > Metazoa > Chordata > Lepidosauria > Squamata > Elapidae > Notechis > Notechis scutatus. Next base: position 11,401,706 of record NC_142015.1, read on the forward strand.
AACAAGAAGACACCATTGGAGAAGGGGATGCAAAGGGTCAAGTTCAAGCATTGCCTGAGCAAATAAAAAAGTTGGCGGGAGCCACATCGAAATTGGGTTGGGGGCTTCTCTTCCATTAGCAACATCAGGGGAGTTGATAGAGAGTTCCACATTGCTAAGACTTTCCCGTGAAAGCCCAGGAAAAGTCAGAAACTCTAAACAACTACCCTCCTCTGGAGCAGCTTCCCTGTTGGGCAAGCTGTAATCCCTTGCCATTAATGAGTGCTTTGTTCCAGTCTCAAGGAATGAAGATAACCCTGATCTACAAAGAAGAAAAACAAAAGGAGGAGAAGGAAAAGAAAGGAACATTAAATACTCTTAGCTTCATAGTTTTAGCAGAGAAAAAAAGGTCCCTACCCTTAGGGGCATCCCATGTAGACTGCAAACTAGGAACTTCACTGCAATTGTATCAAGCAATTTCTTCTTCCCATCTGGGTTTTTCTCCTTGTCTTTTTGTTTATGTGATCAACATACTGAATCTTGAATAGAGGTGTGGGGGGGGGGGAGGGAGAGAGAGAGTGAGGGAGAGGGAGAGAGGGAATCATTTTGTTTTGTACTTATCCTGCATCTCTCCTGGGCAAGTTCATCCTTTCTTGTTGTGTCTCAATGCCCCAAGTTTGGACTTCAGCCCTTACTGACATTTATTCCTCTGAACCTACTATTAGACTTAGAAATGTCTGTATGTCCCTACTCCTTTTTTAAATCAGTGGGCTATGATCTGCTTACGGAAGCCATCCTCTCTATTTGGAATCATGTAAACATCCATGCAAAGTTCCCAAAAGCAAGCAGACGTGACTAGAATTGCAATTATGGTGACATATAATTCAGTGCAGAGGGACAGTTCTTGCTTTAGTTCATACATAGGAGCAAAATTCTTAGCGACTAAAATAGCTTGCTTGCTATTCATAAGGATGTGCCTTAGCAAGTATGCTGTTGTGAAACTGATCTAATTAACCTTGATGTGCATGTAATCAATTATATGGAAAGATATTATAGGTACGGGTATCAGGGTTCCAAGTAACAGATCCAATGCAACCAAAACTCCGAGACCTAGGTTTTCTCAACCTTGCTGTGCAGTGGTGGTATTCAACTGGTTCGCATCAGATCGGGCAAACTGGTAGCAAGAATTTGGCATGGGTCACTGAACCAGTAGTAAGTTCTGGCTGGCCATGCCCCCGATCCGGTCACCCTCCCGCCCGATGCTCGCTTACCTGCCTGCCTGACATTCGCCTAAGGTATTTTTTTTCCCTCCCAACAATCAGCTGTGAATAGATCAGCTGTGCCAGGATTCCCCTTGCTGAGGCCCAGGAAGGCAAAAAATGGAGGGAGGAGCTCAGCCCCCCCCCTCCATTTTTTGCCTTCCAGAGCCCCAGAGGAGCCTTAGGGGAGCAAAAACGCCCCCAGAGGCTCCTCTGAGGCTAGGAAGCTCCCCAAAATGGGTGGGGGTGGCAAAAAAGCCAAAAAAGCCACACCCACCCAGTCACATGGCCACGTCCACCAAGCCACGCCCACAGAACCAGTAGTAAAAAAAATTGAATCCCACCACTGTTGCTGTGGCAGTCCTGAAGATGCTCCAAAATGGCTTCAGAGCTGTTGTGAAACCGATCTAACTAACCTTGATGTACGTGTAATCAATTATATGGAAAGATATTATAGATTTGGGTTGATTTTTTTTATTTTTAGTCTAAGACTCCTGTAATGTTTGTTGCTGTTGTCTTGCACCCATTCAGAATTGTAAAATGTACACTCACATAGAGCCAGAACAATCTGGACCAAAACTTACCGAAGTGTTAGAGGAATACGGTGCAGTTGCAGGTTTAAAAATTAATAAGAACAAAACTAAAATGTTAATCAAAAATTTGACAGACAAGCAAAAAGGAAAGTCTGGCTAAAAGAATGGATATACAGATAACTAAAAAAAAAAAAAACACCTAGGAATTACTATTTCATTTTGATGTATCACAGTCAAAGAAGATAACTATGATAAATTAAGCCAACAAATTAAAGAAGATTTAGAAAAATGGGCCAGCTTAAGACTTTCATTAACAGGTAGAATATTTACAATCAAAATGAATGTCCTACTAAAATTGTTATTTTTGTTCCAAAATATACCCATAAAACTAAACCAATTTTTTAGAGAACTGAACCAAATAACATCCAATTTCATGTGGCAAGGAAAAAAGCTGAGGATCCAATTAAAACTACTACAGGAAGACAAAGAAAGGGGAGGATTCACCTTGCCAGAATGGGTGATCAACTATCAAGCAGCATCACTGACCTGGATTAGAGATTGGATAATATTAAAAAATAGAAGAATACTGGAGGAGGGCGGAGCTGGCATTGCAGCGGTACGACGGGCGATCTTGAACCTCCAAGATCACCATCAATATCTCAGCCGCTGGATGGTCCCGATGGACCTAAACCATCCCGTAGAGATAGTGATCGACAAGGGCACGTCCTGCTGATCCCAGGGACACCACAAAGTCCCTGGTTTATCCAGGAAAAGCTCCTTTTGCCGGTGGCAGAGAGGCAGCCTTTCAAGCTGCTGAAGCTGGGACAGCTCCAGAACAGAAGAGATCGGACGAAAGTGTGTCAGTTTGGTGAGTTGAACTTTTACTTATTATTTCTTGAAGAGAGCACCCTGAAAAAATCAAAGTGGAACTAAAAGTGAAGAGAAAAGAGTTTAAGCGGCGTGATTAATTGCCAAAGTGAAAGTTTTTTCTTTCCCCCCCCTTTTTACTGGAATTTTGAACTTGGCAAAACTGTTTAACTTTAAACTGGACTGGTACTTTTTAATCTTTTTATGTTTGTATTTCTTTCTCCTTTTTTTAAACAATCCTTTTGAAAATTCTTATTTTTTGATTAAGATTCTTCCGCTTGATTTAAGATTTATTTTTTCCCTTTTTTTTTAAAAAAAAGGGAAAATATTTTATTTTATTTTTCTTTTTAGTTCCTGACTTTAGATTTATGAGGGGGAAGTGAAAGTGAAGGAAAATAAGTAGCACTGCCACCTAGAGGCTTGGATACATTGTTTTCTTTTCTTTCACTAGTTTGTGTTACAGTCAAGGACTTTGAGCGTTGTATTGGAAAAGATAGTGATGAGCATGGCAGTTTGTTTATACAAGTGCCCATCTGTGAATAGATAGCTGGAGTTGAAGTTGAAAGAAAGAAGACTGAAGTGACCTTGAAAAAATTCTGAACTGATTTATCAAAGAGTCTTGGATATCTGGCGGCGGAAGCTTGTTTTATATTAGAATTGTTTCTTACCCTTTGCCTCCCTTTCTAACCCCACCCCCCCACTAGTTGGGCTTTTCTTTAAATTGGATTTTGATTTTTTAAACCAGGAACTAGAATGTATTTTTTTTATTTTTGTCTATTAAGAGGAATATATAGACTATTTTTCCTTCCCCTTTTCCCCTTCCTTATTTTTGATTTTTATTTTTCACATACACCATTGCAATTAATTGTATTAAGGTATACAAGTGCCTGAAGATTCCCCCCCCCCTTTTTTCTTTTGGTGTGGCAACTGTTTGCCTTTGTCTTTTTCTTTCTTTCTTTTTTCCTCTTTATTCTTTCTTTTTTCTCTCTCATTCTTTACAGATAAGCACTACAAGATGAGTAGAAAGACAACAGCTTCAGCTTCTTCGATACCAACCCCCTCACCATCTGGAGGACAACGATCTATACAGATAATATTACAACAGGAAAAAGAGAAAAGGAAGGAAGTGACATTGCAGATGATTATGCAAGGAATTCAGAAGATTGAGCAAAAAATTGAAAAGACAGATGAGAAAGTGGAAAATATTCAACAGATGATGATGAAATATGAAGACAGATTTTAAAAATTTGAAGAAGATATACAAAGAGATAAGAAAATTTGAGATATTGATATTTGATTGAGCAATGTCGAGAAGGGTAAATGTGAACCATTAGGATGGGAAATAGATAAATCAGAATTTTATCTAAGATTTCAAAATATAAAAGAAGGAAAGGGTGAAAACCTTGTTGAAATAATGACAGAAATATTGACAGAAGCACTGGAGATAACCAAAGAAAAGATGATGGATGGGATGGATGAAGTGTTTCGTGTCTATACAAGATATGCAATGAGGAAAAGACTACCAAGAGAAGTTCACATTAGATTTACTAAGAAGATTATTAAGACACAGATACTCCAGGTGGTGAGAGAGAGAACACTAAAATATAAAGACAAAGAAATTGTGGTGCTGAAACAGATACCAAGAAGAGTAAGAGAGATGAGAAGAGAATATTTATTTTTGACTAAAGAGTTAGTTAAAAGAGGAGTAAAGTACAGATGGTTGATGCCAGAAGGCCTCTTGTTCACTTGGCAGGAACAAAGACACAGAATTGACACAGTTGAAAAAGCTGAGCTATTCTACTTAGAATACTTTAGAGGAAAGGAGGAAGAAGCAAGAAAGGAAGAGTCATTAATTGAATTCCAAGAGGAGTTTATAGCAATAATTGAAAAAGAAAAAGAAGAAGGTGCAGCAGGCAGTGATCCCAGAGAACAACAAGAATTGAGATCTACCAGAGCAATAAACCCTCTTATAAAGCTTAACATGGATGAAAGAAAATTGATTACAATTAACATAAATAGACTTAATTTGGCTACACAAAGAAGGAAAGCATTTCATAAATTAGAGAAATTAAAACTTGACATAATCTGCTTACAAGAGGTACATATTCAAAAACAACATGAATATATACTAAAACAAGAAAAATTAGGGAAATTGTTTACGTCACTGGCACAATCCAAAAAAGGGGGTGTCGTATAATATATTAAACAATTTTGGCAGAACTAATCTACACAAATGATGATGGAAGGATTTTGATGGTGGAAATAATGGATAACAGTGTTAAAACACTTTTGATTGCAATTTATGCCCCGAATGATAATAAGAATTTTACAGCAAATTACACATGAAAATAATTGAATTGGACTATGTTAATATTTGTATGATGGGAGACTTTAATGGAATAATTAATGACCGGTTGGACTATAAAACACAGAAATCAACAAAGAAAGCTAGAAAGGTACTACCAAAATCCTTTTTTTGGATAACAGAAGAATTCAATTTAAAAGATACATGGAGAGACAGAAATGGGAAAGTAAGTAATATACTTTTTATTCAAACAGGCATACATCCTGGTCTAGAATAGATATGATATGGATGTCAGCACAATTATTGGCTAATGTACGACATGTTGAAATATAAACAAGCACTTGGGCAGATCATAATCTGATGTCAGTCATTTGGAAAGGATATAAGAGGAGATCTCGATGGACTTTAAATAATACGGTATTAAAAGAATAAGATTTTAAACAGAAAATAGAGAAAGAACTTGCTTTTTTCCTTAAAGAAAATAGAAAAGAGGACACACCTTTACAGAATCTCTGGGACACGATGAAGGCCTACACAAGAGGCTTGAGAATAGATTATACTAGAAGAAACATAAAACAGAAAAAAACATTCAAAACATTAGAGGACAATTACAAAAGATTGGAAAAGACTTGCAGAAGTCCCCACCAAAAAAAGACATTAAAAATAAAATGGATATAATTAAATATAAAATGGGACAAATGGAAAAAGAGGAACTAGCACAAAAAATTAAAAATGCTAATCAGAATTACTTTGAAGATGCAAACAAACCAGGCAGATGGCAGGCTTATAAACTGAGAAAGGAAAGAGAAGCAAGAAGAATTAGTCAATTGATAAATAAAAAAGGACAGGTTTGCTATGGAAATGAGGAGAAGAAAAAAATTATGCAAGATTACTATGGAAAACTGTACTTTCAAGAGAATATTCAAGAAGAAAAAGTTAAGCAATATCTACAAAAAGCGAACTTACCTCAGATACCTAAAAATATTGAAACAATGTTAAAAGGGAATATAACAATGATGGAATTAACAGAAGCTTTAAAAAAACAGAATGTTGGGAAAGCACCAGGTACAGATAGTTTGCCAAGTGAAATTTTACAAGACTTTTCAGGAAATATTGAATTTTCATCTTTTGGAAGTTATGAATGAAGTTATGTTAAAGAAAAGAATACCAAAAACATGGTCAGAAGCATACATTACACTTATACCAAAGGAAGGTACAGACCTGCAGCAAGTTAAAAATTATAGAAATTATTTTACTTCAATTGATACAATGGGCTTTGGTAAAAAAATTATTCAAGCCATTGAAACAATATACCATGAACAAACTGCAAAGGTGATGGTGAATGGAGAATTAACAGAATCCATAGATATAAGAAAAGGGACAAGGCAAGGCTGTCCACTGTCGCCTCTGCTGTTTGTGTTAACATTGGAAGTGTTGAATAGGAATATCAGAGAAGAAAAAAAATAAAAGGAATGAAAATTAAAAAGGAGGAGTATAAATTGCAAGATTTTGCAGATGACCTAGTATTTATATTAGAAGACCCATTGGAAAAGAGCACCCAAATTAATAGAAAAAATGGAAGAATATGGAAAAGTAGCAGGTTTGAGAATAAATAAAGACAAAACAAAGATATTAACAAAGAATATGTTAGCAAGACGAAAGAAAGAGTTGGAAGAAGTTTTAAAAATACAGGTCACGAACAAGGTTAAATATTTAGGGATACATATTACACCAAGATGTAGTATACTGAAGGAAGATAACTATGTTAAACTCAAACAGCAGATTGCGACAGACTTGATAAAATGGGAAAAACTGCAACTATCATTGATTGGGAGAATATCTACAATTAAGATGAATATATTGCCTAGAGTTTTATATCTATTCCAGACAATTCCTATTCGACTAGGGAAAGAGTTTTTTGAAGATTTAAATAGAATTGTGTTGAAATATATTTGGCTGGGTAAAAAAGCAAGAATAAAATTAAAATTGTTACAAGATGCAAGAATAAGAGGAGGGTTTGTCTTGCCCAATTGGGAGTTATATTACGAGGTGACAAGTTTGATGTGGGTAAAGGAATGGATAAAACTAAGAAACAGTAGACTATTGACTTTAGAAGGCCATGACTTGCTGTTGGGATGGCATGCCTTTCTCTGGTATAAAGGAACTAAAACACAGGGGTATTTCAGAAGACATATTTGAGAGGCATTGTTTTTGAACTGGGAGAAGATAAAAAGACAATATTACTTAAAAATTCCAATATGGATATCAACTATTGAAGCCTTTTCTTATCCAATAATATATAAAAAGGAACAAACAGTTTGGTGAGATATTGAATGAAAAGAGTGAACTTAAATCTATGCAAGCATTGGAAGAACAAGATGTAAAAATGAACTGGTTTTCATTTTTGCAAATACAATCTAGGTTTGATAAAGACTCCAAAGCAGAAGGTATGTATGATAAGTCGACTGATTTAGATAAAATTTTGATAGGTATTGATGAAAAGGTAATTAAAAAACTTTATGGACATCTATTAGAATTTAAACTGGAGGAGGAACAAGTTAAAGAAACGATGATTGGGGAAAATTTTTTGGATATGGGATTGATTTAGAAAAATGGCAAAAATTGTGGCCTCAAAATTATAAAATGACAATGTCAACTGCATATAAAGAAAATTTGTATAAGATTTTTTACAGGTGGCACCTACCCCCAATGAGACTTGCGAGAATGTTTAAGAATATATTGGATAAATGTTGGAAATGTCATCAGATACCTGGTTCATATTACCATATGTTTGGACGCAAAGAAATATTGGACTAAAATCCACACATAGTTGGAAAAAATGATAAAACAACATATAGACTTTAAACCAGAGATCTTTTTTTTTTTTTTTTGGTAAAAGTTTTATTGATTTTAACAACAAATAAAAACACATAAAACATAAAACATAACATAAAAACATCATCGTTCTTCATAAATTTACAGACAGTGTATCGGTTGGTTTACCACTCCTTTTTGTGCATCCATTTCATAGTCATCATAATAATTATGTTACATAATAACTCATATTATCAATCAACAATTATATATCCTAATATCATTATTAAACAATCATTTGACTATAATTTTACTAATTCATACTTAAGCGAGATAACTATAATTTAGTTAATTTATTTTAAAACAAATCGTAAAATCATACCAAGTCTATCTTAATAAAATATTCTAAAAATGTTATCAAAACCAAATATATATATATATATATATATATATATATATATATATATATATATATATATATATATATATATATTCATTATTTCCTAGGTTTCTAAATATTCTATTATTATATTGTATTATCTAACCATTGATAAAAAAGATCCCAAACTTCATAAAATTGTTTATCTTCTTGTTCTCTAATTTCAAATGTCAATCTACTCATTTCAGCACATTCCAGTATTTTCTTAATAATTTCTTCCTCTAATGGTATTTTCTCACTCTTCCAATTTTTAGCAAATACAATCCTAGCCGCTGTTAACACATTTACAATCAAGTACTTTTTATTGGGAGTCATACCGGACATATACAATAAAGAGTTGAAATATTTGATTGTACGTGTTTTAACAGCGGCCAGAATTGTATTTGCGAATAATTAGAAAAATGACAAAATACCTGTGCAGGAGGAAATTATTAAAAGAATTATGGACTGTGCTGAAATGAGTAAATTGACATTTGAAATCAGAGAACAAGAAGACAAGCAATTTTATATGATATGGGATTTGTTTTATCAATGGTTGGATAAAAAGATATGGTAAGGTAACAGAATAATTTTGTTATAGAAGATTAATAGATTGATACAAAATATAATGTAAACATATATAACCATTAGATGACAGCATAATACAATATTGATGGGATAAATAGCATAGTCATGGATGATTAATAATCGATAAATAGATAAGCACGTTAGTTTGACAATGTGAAATTGATATAAATTGTGAATAATGATTATGAAAGGATTGCACAAAAGATTCAAAACCAACTGGCACACTGTATGTATAAAATGGTTTTATGTTTTTTATGTATTGTTTGTGTATGTTTGCCTTAAAAAATAAAAATTTTATATAAAAAAATAGAAGAATACTGCAATTAGAAGGATGGCACATGTTCCTATGCTCCGATAGGCCAGGCACACACCATCATTTCCAAAACATAGAATTAGGCAAGCTTTATTTAAAATTTGGAATAAAATTAAAAATCAAATATATATAGAAATGCCAAATTGGTATCAGTTATAGAGGTGATAATACATCCAAATTTGTTAAAACAAGGGAAAATTGTTGCCTATAATTTTACGTTATAAATGAAGTTGGAGAACTAAAATCTAGACAAGATTTAAAACAACAAGGGATGGATTTAGAATGGTGGGAATACTTATAATCCAATCGAGGTATGGAAAGGATAAAAAAGAATGGGGGATTAACAGGCAAGAAATGGTATTGGACAAAATTCTCTTGGGGCCAGACGACAAATTAATTAGGAAAAGCTATAAATATTTACTGGCATATAAATTGGAAGATGAACAGGTAAAAGAGGCGATGGTGACATGGGCCAGAGTTTTTGGGTATAGCATAACATTAGATCCCTGGCAAACATTATGGGAAAGGAATAAGAAGATTATGCTTGCCATAGCATACAAGGAGAATTTATTTAAAATGTTTTACTGATGGTTTCTCCCACCGGCTAGGCTGGCTAAGATGTATAATAATCAATCCCCAAAATGTTGGAAATGTTTAACATTTTATCATGCATGGTGGAGGCACATATGGTAGAGGCACATATTATCATGCATGGCGGAGCTGTAAAAAAGCACAGGATTGGGAAATGGTTGAAAGAGATGATGGAAGAATGTTTTTTATTGGGAATTATACCAAAAAAATACAATAAGGAAGAGTTATATTTGATAATACACGTCATCACTGCGGCAAGAATGGTATTTGCCCAGAAGTGGAAAGAGAAAGAAATTCCCAGTGAAGATGAAGTAACAAATAAAATTTTGACTTGTACTGAAATAGATAGGCTAACACTAGATATGAAAAATAAGGATGGATCGGAATATTATATAATTTGGAATAGATTTTACTATTGGTGGAGACAAAAAGGAAGGGTTCAAGATTGAAAAGAATTTTAAAGAGGATATCTGTGATCTTGAGACAAATAATACTAAGAGTGTTGGAAGATGTACCATGTTTCTCATAAAATAAAGCCGGGTCTTATATTTTTTTGATCCCCGAAAAAACAGCTAGGCCGTCTTTTCAGGGGTGACTTAATTCCCCCCCTTGCATCCTCATCTAGAGCGCCCCGCGGGCAGCCTCGCCACCAGCTGCTCCTAATGGGTGATCATGGCGAAGCGCAGAGAGTTCCCTACTCCCACCAAACACCTTTGCTGCAAACCCAAGACCTTTGGCACCCGCTGCTGTTTCTTTCCCTTCTCCCCATTCCGCTGCCACGTTTGGAGCTGCCGCTTCCATGTTTGGAGTGCCGCTGCCATTTGGAGTGCCGCTGCCATTTGGAGCACTGCCATCATGTTTGGAGCTGCCACTTCTGCGTTTGGAGCTGCTGCCGTGTTTGGAGTGGCGGTAGCGCTCCAAATGGCGGTGGTGCTCCAAACAGCGGCAGTGCTCCAAACGCAGAAGCAGCAGCTCCAAACACAGCGGCAGCTCCAAATGCGGAAGCGGCACCTCCAAACAGCAGCAGTGCTCCAAACAGCGGCAGCGCTCCAAACGTGGAAGCGGCAGCTCCAAACGCAGCGGCAGCTCCAAATGCAGAAGCGGCAGCTCCAAATGGCAGCGGTGCTCCAAACAGCAGTGGTGCTCCAAACGTGGAAGTGGCAGCTCCAAACGCGGCGGCGGCATGGGCAGAAGGGAAATCAACAGCGGCGGGCGCTGAAGGTCTTGGGTCTGCCACAAAGGTGCTTGGCAGGAGTAGGGAGCTCTCCACACTCTGCCATGATCGCCCATTAGGAGCAGCTGGTGGCGAGGAATTGCTACCCGCGGGGCACTCCTAACGGCAAGTCCCCCCGCCCTTCCCTCCATTTTGCATGTTTTAAAATAGGCCTAAATTTGGGGGGAGGGGCTTAATTTCATTTTATGCCTAGAAAACATGCTGGGTCTTCCTATTGGGGGAGGTTGTATTATTGGAGAAACATGGTAAATAAGGATGAATAAATATGTGTGTGTGTGTATATATGTATAAATGTATATAAGATCTATATTCTATTCTATTCTATTATATTGGATGCAATACTGTTGAAGACCATTAAAACACATTCTTACTAGAAATCAAAAGAGCCATCAAAGTATATGTACCAATAACAACTCCCAAAACCAGGAAATACAGATTACCCATAACAATAAGGAAGCTTCAATCCAAAAAGAGATCACTTTGGCGAAAAAACAAATCTGGTCACGTTGCCAACTTCAAAAGCTGTTACAAAAATCTATGCCACCAGATTAAAACTGAATGCACTAATTATCACATTAAACAAGAGGAAAATCTTCTACACATAAATTCCACCCGTGCTTTCTACAATTTTGTAAATAACAAACTAAAAGACTCAAGGTCCATCCCACTCCTGAAAGGACCTAATGGCAAAGACTGCAATGACGACACCATCAAAGCAAACCTCTTAAACACATTCTTTGGCTTAGTATTTGTAAACAGCAATGGATCAAGCCCAGTACTTCCTAGTCGAACCACAGACAACTACAATGATCTAATACATATCGATTTTACAGAAGACTATGTTGAAAAAGCACTACGCAATCTAAAACCATCCCTATCTATTGGACCGGATGGAATATGTGCCTACTTCTGAAAAAAGCTATCCACTGCCATAGCTGAACCTCTAAGCATAATCTTTGAAAAATCTTTCAGGACCAGCTCCTTGCCAAAACTATGGTCACAAGCCAGGGTCATCCCCATCTTCAAAAAGGAAGACCCCAGCCTAGTTGAAAATTGCTGACCAATCTCCTCATGCTGTGTCACCTATAAAGTCATGGAATCAATTATTAATCAATCCATTATCCTCCACTTAGAGACAAACAACCTACTCTCTAATAAACAATTTGGTTTCAGAAAAAAACTATCCTGTAATCTGCAACTCTTACACTGCAAAAACATATGGACTACACAACTCGATCAGGGCAAAGCAATAGACGCAATCTACATAGATTTCTGTAAAGCCTTTGATTCAGTGGTACACGACAAACAACTCCTAAAACTAAAACTGGATAGAAGCATTCCTGTCAAACAGATAACAAATGGTCAAAATTGGGAACGTCCTATCAAATTCTGTACCTGTCAACAGTGGTGTCCCCCAAGGCAGTGTTCTAGGGCCAACTCTCTTCATACTCTACATAAATGACCTCTGTGATCATATTAAGAGCAACTGCGTTCTCTTCGCTGATGATGTAAAGCTATTCAACACCACAGTCAATACTACTACCCTCAAAAAAGACCTTGACTATGTATCAGAATGGTCAATCAAATGGCAACTTCAAATCTCAACAAATAAATGCTCTCTCTTACATATTGGCAGAAAAAATCAGAGAATAAAATACAAGCTAAATAGTCAAGACCTTGTTGATGATCCAAAATCTGTCAAGGACCTTGGAGTACTCATCTCAAATGATCTAAGTGCTAGAGCCCACTGTAACTACATAGCCAAAAAGGCATTAAGAGTTGTTAATCTAATCCTACGTAGCTTCTTCTCTGGTAATATCACACTACTAACTAGAGCATACAAAACATTTGCTAGACCTATACTTGAATACAGCTCACCAGTCTGGAACCCATATCATGTAGCTGATATTAACACAATTGAAAAAGTCCAGAAATATTTCACAAGAAGAGTTCTCTGCTCCTCTACTCATTGCAGAATACTTTATGACACCAGACTTGAAACTCTAGACCTAGAAAACTAGAACTACGCTGCCTCAGGTCCGATCTAAATATAGTATATAAAATCATACATTGCAATGTCCTACCTGCAAATGAATACTTCAGCTTCAGTCATAACAATACAAGAGCACACAATAGATACAAACTCAAGGTTAACCGCACCAAACTTGACTGCAGAAAATACGACTTCAGCAACAGAGTGGTCAATGTTTGGAATACTCTACCTGACTCTGTGGTTTCTTCCCCAAACCCCAAAAACTGTAACCTTAGACTTCTAGGCAAGAAATAAACATCATACATGTGCAGATAAGTGAATAGCCAAAAAAGATAATCATGCTCCAAACAATTCATTTCTCCAGTCAGAGTCAGATTTAGTCACTCTGTGCCTGATCTGATTTTTCAAGCATCCCTTTTTCAATATCAGTGAATATTCCTCCATCCAACCCTAAAACCAGAAAGAGCCATACTTTCAAGCCTCATTCAGCAGCATAATAAGCCACAGTCATACATTTGACAATGGGGACTCAGCCTAAACTCAGCATCTCCAAACAAAAACCCTCTGATGTGAGTTCTTTCTCACCCATCCCAAACATGCCTATGTAAAGATTAAACCCACATTTGGAGGACGAGGACAAGAAGGTATAAATCACTTCCTACTACAGAGAATGCCTGTTCAGATAAGAAAGTTGACTTTGTTGGTCTGAGAAAGTTGTTTTTAAATGATCGCCTCCTCTTAAAACTATTGGTCTAATTCATTTGGAATGTTTCTGGGCCCCTCAAGAGCAAAACAGAAATTGATATAATCAGGAACTAAACTTCCTTCTCTTCTCCTTTTTTGGGGGGAGGGAGGACCTTAAAGAGAACTGCTATAGGAGCAGGAGTGTGGCAGTAAGCTTCAACTGCAGCTGTAACAGTAGAATTCAAGGAGATAGGTGAGGGTGAGCAAGGATGAGCAAGTAGAATGAACAACATTAGGTGATTCTAATTGATTTTGTGGGGCATCAAAACTTGCATGTACATATTTAAAACTGAGCAGCACAGTGGCCTAGAAGTGAAGACACTTGCTTCCTACTTGGAAGGTTGAAAGTTCAATCTAAGGCAGCAGATGTTTCTCAGGGCACAAGGAGAAAATATCTGCTGTAAACTCTGCATAAGTGTGAGGAAGAGCATCCAGCCAGTAAATGCTCAGCTCCACTCAGTGCCCTGACTCCACCCCAAATAAATTAAAGTGTGTTTGTGTGTGTGTGAGAGAGAGAGTGTGTGTGTGTGTGTGTACTGTTTTACATACTATTTTATCAGTATGAGTGTGTAAACTATATATACATTATAGACAACAGCCTTCTTCAATCTTTAGGTCAAAGTTGCAGTCAGAATATTGGCACCTACACTGAACGTGAATATTAGGCTATATCTCACACAACTTGTAAGGTCCTTTCCCATTTTCAAAATAACCATTATATAAACCTTAGAAAATGAATAGGGAAAGGCCCCCCTTTTAAAAAAATGACTTGTATCTGTCATTCCTTCAGGAGTTTAGCATCTAACAATAAAGGTCCAAGCTCTTTTTATGTTTTTTTTTTTAAAATACAATCTGACCTGGGGGTTTCCCAATTTTATTTATTTATTTTATTTATTTATTTGATTTGCCAATTGTTTACAAGATAATAAGTATAAATGTATACATAGTTGTGAATACATGAAATGGTTACATATAAGAAAAATAAAAGAATAAGAGAAACAGTAGGACAGGGACGGTAGGCACGTTGGTGCGCTTATGCACGCCCCCTACAGACCTCTTAGGAAAGGGGTGAGGTCAATAGTAGACAGTCTAAGGTTAAAGTTTTTGGGGTTTGGGGAAGAAACTACAGAGTCGGGTAGAGTATTCCAGACATTGACCACTCTATTGCTGAGTCTATTTTCTTCAAATATTCTTCAAATATTTTCTCTATTTTCCTAGAGTCCACTGTGGCTAATCTCTCCTGTAACATTAGAGGTGCAGTAAACCCTTTGAATAAATGGATGATCCACTAAAGCTGAGTATAGTTTCCAGGAAAAGTAATTTAGATAAGGGATTTAACTTGGGACAGCTGGGAAAAGTACCAGTTTGAAAGATCATCTTTGGTCTAGGAGTGTCTTATTTAGGATCTGTTGGTAGATCTATAAATTCCAAAGATGCTTGAAATCTCTATCTGCTGGGGTTATGTTATCTATCTTCTGATCATCTTCGTTCTTTTTCTCTGTCTATCTGCTCCATTTGTCTTAAAATGTATCCAAAATACTCAAAATTACTTTGGGCGAATGCAGAATATAGTGGAACAATGAATACCCAAGATCTAAAACTATATTTCTTCTACTGCAACTTATAATTATTTTTACTCATTAATTAAACATGCCTGTGATTCAAAACTATTATTCTGGGCTACCTGTATATAATTCTTGCCCAGGAATTATGCTATAATTACTTTTTCTAAAAAGTTCAATAAAGCAAGAGGCAGAAAACTCTTCTCCTGATTCTAATGTGTTTAACTGTGGCCAAAGTAGAAAGACACCATGCAACCTACATGCAGTGGTCAATAAAACACCACAAACACAAATAAAGACCAGCAGATCCACCAGTAAACAAGTACTACAATCCTACCAGACAATATTTGCAGTTATGTTCAAATGCATTTTGCTTTTTCTTTACCAAAACATTAGCCTGTGTAAACACTTTGTCTTCCAGTTCCTATGGCCATACGAGACTTCCACACAGATACATAGGCACAGGTGTATGCATACATGTGTCCACAACCACTCCAAGTTCACTTTCACTACAGTTTAGTTACTAATTCTTGAGAGCATCACTAGTAGCCTAGCTTTTTTTAAAGAAGAAGCAAGAATTGGTACTTACAGCTTTTCAAGAGCATGAAGTCCCCAAAAAGTGCCATTCTGCAGGGTTGTTATTTTGTTATTGTTCAAAATCCTGGAGAAAGAGAGAAAGGTGTTATGTAGTTTATGTTGTCCATACATACAGGCTTAGAGGTAGGAGAGAGGTTTGGTCCTCACTGATGGATTCATAGTTCCAAAATAGATAAACCAGCTAAACATCCATACAGAACCCCAAATCCTCTTTTTTTGTAGCCTGCAGAACCTTTTAAAACACAATTTCCCCAAATCAGCCATGCAGCTTCCAATCAAATAGGTCATACTCACAGTTTGGAATAGCCTAAAATTGCATCCTTTTCTCAGAAAAAAAGGGGAGCCCTGCATCTAATTATTATTAATATTGCATTGTCACACAGTCAGCCAGATGTTGAGATGGCATTTAGCATTTTTATCCACCTATTGAGTGCTTCCCAAGGACCTGGGATAGGCAGGTGTTGATATTTGATGATGTTAGAGATATTGTTGCAGAATGTAAGCTGTTCCAAGTAAAGCTGCCTTTTGCAATTGACCGATGGTGAATTTGTCAATGCTGATGACGTTCAAGTCATTCTGGGATTGCATCTAAGGTGCCTATTACTATTACTATTCCCTTTGCTTTCTTTTGCCATAATTGTTCTATTTCTATTTGCAGGTGTTTGTATTTTGTAATTATTATTAATGTTATGTGTATGACATGCCCCCTGACTTTTGCATAATGGCTCCAATTGCTACCCTCCCCTTTCCACGTTAATGGTAATTTCAAATGTTGCTCATTTCTGCATTAGTCAGCCCATGTGTTTTTGGGTGGTGATAGATGGCTTAATGGAAAGACAGCAGAGACTAACATAAACTGATGAAGTCATGATTAGATGTCAGTTCTTTGCAAGCACAATTTGCATAATACTTCTCAGATATTATGGGGTTTGCGTTCACTTCAGCTTCATGGGTAATAGTAACATTTACAAATGGGGAACTGAGGCCAGGTGTCAATGCTTTTTCAGTGGCTAAAGGAAACTGAGAAAGGTCTTATCTAAACTATATCAGCTGGTTAATGGAATTTTTTTATACATATATCTCATCTATCCCTTCATCTGAATCCATTATTTTACTGGCTGGAAATATTTGTGGTGTAGCTGAGTGACACAGTTAGATTTTCATCACTGTTATTCTTACCAGAATGAAATAAGTTTGTAAAACCTAGCAAAAAGGAAGTAACAAAGGCATAATTTAATAAATGGAATAATAAACATTGCAAAATAAACAGATGTAAACTAAAAAGAACACAACTAGAAAGATAAACAAACCAACACCAAAGAAACAAAATTAGAAGGAAAAGAAATCTGTCAGCATATGAGTGGTTTGTGTGTAGACACAAAGGTACACACACATGAACATGTGTGCACAAATACATACAATTTCTTATATACACATAGGCATGATCTTAAAGAAAAAAATCTTTTAGATATTCACATTCAATATTTCTGCCTAGAATATGCAGAGAAAAGCCATTTGTCAGGAAAAACATCTCAGTGTTTGATTAATTCAGAAGATATCTGCATAGTTAGTTCTGCATAAATAATATATCATTTGAAGGCATTTTTTTCATCCTGATCCAATTGTCATAAGCAAGAGTTCAGAGGGAAGTCGTTCTAGGCAGCATAAACATGTATTTTCAAAGGCTGGTTGGCCAATCCAGTAACAGCTTGGAAACACACTGAAATATTAATCAGAATACAGATAACAGATAATCAGAGTTGGAAGGGACCTTGTAGGTCATCTAGTGCAACCCCCTGCCCAAGCAGGAGACCCTAAATTTTATCAAAATACATTTTCTCAAAACAGGAACTACCTCTTGATCTCAAACAGGACTGAAGTCTCAGAATCAAATCAATTGTAACATGCATCTTTTCTTCATATATTTGTCTATTCCCCTCCCAAAGTTGTAGATAATGCTGTCCATGCATCTCCCTTGTGTGATGCTCATTTTCAGCATGTATAAGCCAAAGTTGGCAGCCTCTGGATGAGGACATCCCACACAATGATCTGCAAAGCCCCATTTGCCAAGAGACTTGGTCCATCCCTTCCCATTGGGTTTCCTCATTGTATGGGAGTCCAGTTCAAGTACCTCCTAGGTCAGGGTTTTGCCCAGCACTAGGAAGCTTGCTCTCAAAGTAAACAGTTGGGAAGATCACAAAAACAGCCCTCTTTTGACCTCCACTCAAAGCAAACAGAAAACTTGCCAACTGAAAGGAGCCAGGAAAAAAAGAAAAGAAAAGGAGCACTCATCAATTCTTCCATTTCTCATTAAAAAGCTTTTCTAATGAGCAATTAGCCCTGACAAGCATGCCTTGTGCTAAAGAGGGCCACCAAACAGCTGCAGAGCTTTAGATAGCCTGACCTCACCATCCACTTCAGATTCTTCTTTTCATGGAAACATTAAGTGAATAGGCCTTGAAGCAAACATGTTTCCCAAACATCTGCTGTTAACAATTGCACAAAAATCTTTCACTTTTCTTAAGGTTTTCTTCCCTGTGCAAAAATAGAAACTGCATTCTATTTTCATGCCCTTTCAAATGCTCAAGAATTTCTTTCACGTTTCTCCTTCTGTTGTTTCTGAGTTGACTTCCTGACTTGACAATGATAAAATCAGAATGACATTTGAAAGCACTTGTCAAGGAGGCAGTGATGAATTTTATTTTATTTTTATTTATTTATTTTGTCAAGCGATTATAAGATAACAGGTATAAGTATAAACATAGTTATGAATACATGAAATGGATACATATAAGAAAAAAAACACAATAGGACAGGGACGGTAGGCACATTGGTGCACTTATGCACGCCCCCTTCAGACCTCTTAGGAAAGAGGTGAGGTCAATAGTAGACAGTCTAAGGTTAAAGTTTTTGGGGTTTGGGGAAGAAACCACAGAGTCAGGTAGAGTACTCCAGACATTGACCACTCTGTTGCTGAAGTCGTATTTCCTGCAATCAAGTTTGGTGTGGTTTACCTTGAGTTTGTATCTATTGTGTGCTTTTGTATTGTTATGGTTGAAGCTGAAGCAGGGGTGGGATTCTACCAGTTCGTACCTATTCACCTATGTTAACATTCTAAGCAGTTCAGAGAACTGGTTGTTAGAAGAAATTACTGGCCTAATCCTGTAAGGAAGGCAGGAGGGAAACATTCTAGTGTTGCTTACAGAAACTTCCTCTCCGTTAACCCTTATTACATTCTTGGCAGGACTAGACTTCCTGTCTCTGAAACTTCTCTGGAGGTTTTTTTTCCTCCTTTGCTGGTACTTTGCTTGTGTGGAGTAACCATTCAAAGTTACAATGGCACTGAAAAAAGTGACTTATGACCATTTTTCACACTTATGACTGTTGCAACATCCCCACTGTCATGAGAAGCCAGGTGAGGAGATGCGTGCCTCGATGTGAGTGATATTGAATTGGCCACACCCAGCCAATAACATGACCACCAAGCCATGTCCACCCAGTCACATGACGCCACAGCCACCACCTAAGCCACGCCCACAGAACCAGTTGTTAAAAAATTTGAATACCACCCCTGAGCTGAAGTATTCATTGACAGATAGGACATTGCAATGTATAATTTTATATACTATACTTTGATCAGACCGAAGGCAGCTTAGTTCTACCGTGTTTCTCATAAAATAAGGCCGGGTCTTATATTTTTTTGAGCCCCGAAAAAATGGCTAGGCTGCCTTTTCGGGGGTGACTTAATTCCCCCCCCCTTGCATCCTCATCTAGAGTGCCCCGTGGGCAGCCTCGCCACCAGCCGCTCCTAACGGGTGATCATGGAGAAGTGCAGAGAGCTCTCTACTCCCACCAAACACCTTTGCGGCAGACCCAAGACCTTTGGCACCCGCCGCTGTTTCTTTCCCTTCTGCCCATTCCACCGCCATGTTTGGAGCTGCTGCTTCCGTGTTTGGAGTGCCACTGCCATTTGGAGTGCCGCCGCCATTTGGAGCACCGCCGTCATGTTTGGAGCTGCTACTTCCACATTTGGAGCTGCTGCCGTGTTTGGAGTGGTGGCGGTGCTCCAAATGGCGGTGGTGCTCGAAACAGCGGCAGTGCTCCAAACGCGGAAGCGGCAGCAGCTCCAAACGCAGCGGCAGCTCCAAATGCGGAAGCAGCAGCTCCAAACAGCAGCAGTGCTCCAAACAGCAGTGGTGCTCCAAATGTGGAAGTGGCAGCTCCAAACGCGGCGGCGGCATGGGCAGAAGGGAAATCAACAGCGGCGGGCGCTGAAGGTCTTGGGTCTGCCACAAAGGTGCTTGGCAGGAGTAGGGAGCTCTCCACGCTATGCCATGATCGCCCATTAGGAGCAGCTGGTGGCGAGGAATTGCTGCCCGTGGGGCGCTCCTAACGCCAAATCCCCCCGCCCTTCCCCCCATTTTGCATGTTTTAAAATAGGCCTAAATTTGGGGGGAGGGGCTTAATTTCATTTTATGCCTAGAAAACATGTTGGGTCTTCTTATTGGGGGAGGTCGTATTGTTGGAGAAACACGGTAGGTTGTCTAGATCTAGAATTTCAAGTCTGGTGGCATAAGGTATTCTGCAACAAGTAGAGGAGTGGAGAACTCTTCTTGTGAAATATTTCTGGACTTTATCAACTGTATTAATATCAGATACATAATGCAGGTTCCAGACTGATGAGCTGTATTCAAGTATTGGTCTAGCAAATGTTTTGTATGCTCTAGTTAGTAGTGTGATATTACCAGAGAAAAAGATATGTAGGATTAGGTTAACAACTCTTAATGCCTTTTTGGCTATGTAGTTACAGTGGGCTCTAGCACTTAGATCATTAGAGATGAGTACTCCAAGGTCCTTGACAGAGTTTGGATCATCAACAAGGTCTTGACTATTCAGCCAGTATTTTATTTTCTGATTTTTTTGCCAATATGTAAGACAGAGCATTTATTTGTTGAGATTTGAAATTGCCATTTGATTGACCATTCTGATACATAGTCGAGGTCTTTTTGAAGGGTAGCAGTATTGTCTGTGGTGTTGAATAGCTTTACATCATCAGCGAAGAGGATGGGGATGGCTTTAGATTGCGCAGTGCTTTTTCAACATAGTCTTCTGTAAAATCAATATGTATTAGATCATTGTAGTTGTCTGTGGTTCGACTAGGAAATACTGGGCATGACCCATTGCTGTTTACAAATACTGAGCCAAAGAATGTGTTAAAAAGGTTGGCTTTAATGGTGTCATTGTTGCAGTCTTTACCATTAGGTCCTTTCAAGGGTGGGTTGGTCCTTGAGTCTTTTAGTTTGTTTACAAAATTGTAGAAAGCGCGGGTGG
Source organism: Notechis scutatus (assembly GCF_049901735.1). Lineage (NCBI taxonomy): Eukaryota > Metazoa > Chordata > Lepidosauria > Squamata > Elapidae > Notechis > Notechis scutatus. Next base: position 11,422,834 of record NC_142015.1, read on the forward strand.
AATTGGTGTGTAGAAGGTTTTCCTGTTGTTTAATGTGATAATTGGTGCATTCGGTCTTTATTTGGTGGCATAAATTTGTGTATCGGCTTTTGAAGTTGGCAACGTGACCAGATTTGTTTTTCTGCCAAAGTGATTTCTTTTTGGATTGAAGCTTCCTTATTGTTGTGGGTAATTTGTTTTTTTCTGGTTTTGGAAGTTGTTATTGGTACATATAGTTTGATGACTCTTTTGACTTCAAGTAAAAATATCTTGTAATGGTTTTCAATAGTATTGCATCCAAGTGAATAGAAGTTGCCAATCAAGAGATGAGAGATGGTTGTCTATAATATCATAGTTGCCTTTTTTGAAGTTATAATTGGGGATCCTGTCATTATGAAGAATTGTGGAGGAAATTTATTTTTCTAAGGTCCACATTTTTCCATCAGTGCCCAGCTTTCTATCTGTCCAACTTTATACTATTATGGTTTTTAAATGCTTGTAATTGTGTAAATTAGTTTCATATAGAATAGGGATGGGCAACTATGACTGCCTCAGGAATTCTGGGAGTTGAAATCCATAGGTTGTAAATAGGCCATAGTTGCCCACCCCTGATATTTTAGAATAAAATAACAGAGTTGGAAGGGACCTTGGAGGTCTTTTAGTCCAACCCCCTGCTTAGGCAGAAAAGTCTATACCATTTTAGACACATGGTTATCCAGCCTCTTTAAAACTTCCAGTGTTGGAGGATTCACAACCTCTGGAGGCAAGTTGTTCCACTGATTGTTCTGTCAGGAAATTTCTCCCCTTGATTAGTTTCCACCTGTTGCTTGTCTTGCCTTGAAGTGCTTTGGAGAATAGGTTGACCCAATCTTTGTGACAGCACCTGCTATCATGTCACCCCAGTCCTTCTTTTCATTAAGCTAGACATAACACAATTCCAGCAACCATTTTTATATGTTTTAGATTCCAGTCCCTAATTTTCTTTGTTGATCTTCTCTGCACTCTTTCTAGAGTCTTTTTTACATTATGGCGATCAAAACTGAATGCAGTATTCCAAGTGTGGCCTTACCAAGGCATTATAAAGTGGTATTTTATCCCTCTGTTTATGCAGCCTAGAACTGTGTTGGCTTTTTTGGCAGCTGTTGCACACTGCTGGCTCATATTTAAATGATTGTCCACTAGGATTCCAAGATCCCTCTCACAGTTGCTACTATTGAGCAAGATACCACATACACTGTACCTGTGCATTTTTTTTTCTTGCCTAAATGTAGAACCTTACTTTTTTCACCACTGAATTTCATATTGTTAGATAGCACCCAATGTTCAAGTCTGTCAAGATCCTTCTGTATCTTAAGCCTATCCTCTGGTCTGGAGTGATGGCTATTCCTGCTGCTTGGTGTCATCTGCAAATTTGATGAGTTCCCCATCTATCCCCTCATCCAAATCATTGATGAAGATGTTGAAGAGTGTTGGGCCTAAAACAGAGCCTTGGAGTACCTCATGGCATACTTCCCTCCGTGTAGATGCAGTTCCATTGAGGACTACACATTGAGTGCGGTTTGTCAGCCAGTTATGAATCCATATAGAAACATCATACTAGGCTGTGAGATTCTTTTGACAATTTTTTTTAAATGCATTTAATTTTGTTTTCAAATTTGTTGTAGCCTCCCTGGAAAAGTTTTGCTTGAAATGCAGCAGAAAACAATTTAAATGTGAAGTACATAATATGAGACATGGGATCTTTGTATGCATAGAGATGCATGTGCATTCAGCTGCTAATATACAAGTAGTTCTTGCCTTATGATCATAATTGAGCCCAAAATTTATGTTGCTAAGTGAGACTTTTGTTAAGTGATTTTTGTTCCATTTTACGACCTTTCTTTCCACAGTTGTTAAGTAAATTCCTCATTGACTTTGCTTCCCCATTGACTTTGCTTATCCTAGAAGGTCACAAACGGTGATCTCATCACCCTGGGACACTACAACTGTCATAAATATGAGTCAGTTGCCAAGTGTATGAATTTTGATCATGTGACCATGGGGATGCTGCAATGGTCATGTGAAAAATGGTCATAAGACACTTTTTTCAGTGCCATTGTAACTTTAAACAGTCACTAAATGAACTGTTGTAAGTTGAGGACTACCTGTACGTATACAGCAATCATCATTATCAGCCCAAATCCAACCACTGCAGGACAGTCTTCTTCAGCTGCTTTCCAACAGCTTTGACATATTGCAAACTGTTTCTTCCAATTAACATCTTTGAACTGAGTTACATCAGCCCAATGTTTGGTAACCAATCAAAGACTATTGTTATCCAGCCTTCATCTATTCATTCTGCATGAGATGGCCACTGCCTAGCCTTTCCATGAGATATTTCACTTCATTATGTGACATATTTCTGTCTGTTAATGGGGCCATATTTTTCTATTCATGTAATGACAAGTATGTGCATTCCATAGTTCTTGTAACTTTCAGCTTCTTTACTGCTTTTCTGTTTAGTCCTAGTTTTACAACCATATGTCAGCATACATAGCACTGTATACATTGATTAAAAATGGATACTTTAAGCAGGTAAGTCTGCTGCTTTTTGAGTACAGCATGAAACTATCCAAATGTTCACCCATCTAGTTTAACTCAGCTCAATTGAATTTCTTCTATGAGATCACTGTCCATGCCATCTTTTAAGCAAGGTACTGTATATCTAGGTGTTGTCCCTCTTTGGTTCATGATATTGCAAGGCAACTCTTTGTTGTGCTTTTTCCTAACACATCTTTACTTTGGCTGGGGATTTCAAGAGAAGAAGTGTGCACATCTGGAGTCTTCACTATTTGAAGAAAAGTGAACCAAGGAGTACAAACCCCAACATTAATCCTGTATCTCTTGAAGTTCAATACTCCTTTTTTGAACTCCATCTGGAAGGAACAGAGGCTAGGTTGTTTTCATGGTTTGTTTATTGTTCCTACCTTCTCTGAAAAATCTTCTCTTTTTTCCCCACACTTCTTTCTCTACATACATCTCATCACTCTTTTCTACCATTTAAACATCGAGGTGGGAGGTCGCAGTCATGCCATATGTTAAGCAAACAATGGAAAGCCCCAGAAATTCAAAATATTATGCAGTTACAGAATTCATTATTTATTTATGAATTTGTTTTCTAACCTGCCTTTCATTTAGGAACTTAGAGAATGCCCCAACAATTATGTGAGGTAGATTGCACTGGAAGACTGAACTGGCCCAAAGTTGGCTAGTGAACTCCAATGGCTAAAGTATGTGGAGGGATTAAAACCTGGGTCTCTCTACTCTTAGTCCAACATCTTAACTAGTCCAGCATCTGATATGTCTATTCACATTCCATATAAAATTTGCAAATATTATATTTGAAACAATACTATTTTTCTTTTCAGCTAAAAGTCACTCAATAAACAACTAATTAAGGGAAGAATGAGTAATATTTGCTTTGGTCTCAGATATTGAAGATGTCAACTTGAAAAACATCTTCTGAGTGTCCCAAGACCTCAAATGAATAATAGTTGTGTTGTAGGTCAAGAAAAATTAAGTATCTGGCACAATCCTTAGAACTTGTCACTAAAGGCACATTGGACCATCCTTTATGGAGTGTGGTAACATGTGAAATTAAGCTCAGCTTTAGATATCCTATATTTGATGGTTTCTTGGGCTGCATAAAGCCAAATACAACTTCACAGCTTAAAGGGTGGTCCTGGGGCAGCTGACAGAAGAAGGTATCCTGTTTGGCAAGTTCCCTGGAATTTCCTGTCTGAACAATAGGAAAGTTGAGCCTCCACTTTTTCCTATTTGTTTTGTTAATAATTTCCTCTGGCCCTGAAGCTTGTGTCTTAAAGATTTCCATGTGTGTCACACTAAGAGTGCCATACCTGATTAAAAGCAAGCATTTTATCATTGGGTCATTCTAAGCTGAAGCAAGAAACAAGGCCGATCCCTTGAAGCTGACCAGTCTTGGTCTTTCTTCAATCTTTTTTCCTTGATCTAAACTGGAAGTTGAGGGAAAAAGTCTAAAACTGTATTAAAGTAATAACTTTATCAGACTCTATGAATGCTCACAAAACAACATAGAAGCTTTCAGGCTTCCAAGAAATCTCTATGCAAGAGCTTATCAAAAATGCCAAGCTTTTAAGTTCAAGGCAAGAGGGCCCTGTTTCCACTTGCCCTAGTAAACAGCAACCCCACCTTTGGGGGAAAAGGTGAGCCACATTCTAAAGCCCAAAAATTTGTCCAAAGACATGGAAGTGGGGGTGAAGTTTCCTAAGGAGGAACAGAGGATTTACTCCATGTTTAGATACTGGGGATCATCCAAGTTCCTGCCATAAAAACCAGACTACCTCCCTAAAAAGGGAAGGAGCCAGTTGGCCAAGATGTAATCTTGTAATTGTGTCTGATCTTCCGCCAGGGTCAGGAAAAGGAATCTGCCTCTCAATAGTTTGGAAAGAAAATTCTGGACCTTCTCTCCCCTTTGCTAAGCCAGCACCAGTTCAGGCTCAGATTGTTCCCAGCTTTCCTTGCCAAGGATGTCATTTGGAGAAATGATCCAGACTAATTTTTCATCCATCCATTGATTCAGTGAAGCAAGAAATGCAATTTTCAGAGATACTGAGAATGGACTGGATATCTCTTGAATCAAGGCTCAAACTCAAGATATTCTCCAAGTAAAAACCTCAGCTTCTCACATGAGTGCTCTTACTAGATTATAGAAAGCTGAAATTGGGGTGGCCAACTCTTGACCATTGTTATGATTAGTTGTGATTTCTGGCCTGGTACAGGGAGAACATGGGTATGGGAGAAGGGAGAAAAAAAGAGAAAGAAAAGGAAGTATGGGTGTGTGGACAGAAGTGATCAACCTTCAACCTTGTAATGAGTACTTTGAGGAACAAGAGGAAGAAGCATAACCAAGACAATGGTCAAACAAAAGAAATCCGAGTCTGAGGCGGAAATGTAACTTGAGAAAGTGTCTCAGACTTGACCTTCCCTAGTTCTCATGAAAATAAAGGAGGGGAAATTAGAAGGAGGGGAAATTACATTCAGACTTGCAGAAATCTGTTAGAATAACCTCATATGATAATACAAGTAGTATTTGCTTGTATACCTTTAAATTCCAAGTTTAGTCCACTTTGAAGCACTGATAATCTTACCCAATATGAGGGAATGGAGACATTATCCCAAAGGGGGAAAAAATCCTTGCTCCAGGTTTAGAAAATTAATGGCTTGTGTTGATAAATAAATCATTGAGTTAATAATTAATTAAGGAATCAGTCAATTAAGTCAGCAACATACAGTCCTAACTTGCAGAATGTCCTCCCTCCAGAGTTCAGATTGGCAAAAAGTTTTTCTTCCCCCTTTCAAATAGAATGACGTGTTTATTTAATGGTGCTTTCTTTGGTTTAACTTAAACAAACATACATTGGAACTTAGACCATTTTAGAGACATTGTCCTAGCAGGTTTTTTTTACTTGCTTTTTATTTTTCAAACTAAAAATTATCTTGACCACATTCATTGTTCTTTGCAACAGAGAGTCCTTTAAAACAGGGAAGCCTTTTTATTGACGTTTCATTAAGCTTGAATCGCTTTGAAGGGCTTATGGCTAAGCAACGGAATTAGGACACAGAATCAAATATTGTCAATAGGCAAAATGAAAGACCGAGAGTAGGGTTGGATAGAATTGCCCCCAACCTTCCCATTTGTATGGCAACTTTCCTTAATCTTATATTATGACTCTGTGTCCCACTATCCAGATAGCTTAAGAGATCCTTGCAACTGGCAGCATTTACTTTGGCAATAAACAAGCATCCCCAGGCAACAATTATAAGGCCAATGAGTCAAGTAGAGTTAGAAGTGGAGATAACTGGGAGATGAAACCAACAAGGGAAGATAGTTATACACAGAGGTCAAAGAAGCAGGTTTCAAAGGCCCTGTATAAAATCATGTTTGACATTTTGGTGTCTCTCTCCAGCATCTATTAGGAGGCTTGAACCTGTCTGATAAAACTCTTGTATACACAGAAAAAGAGAAGAGGGTTTATGTTCATTTGTTTAAAAGGGAAACTATGTTAATATAAAAAAAAAGCATGGACTCAAACAGCCACAAGGAGAACTATCCACTGCCAAGCCTAAATATCAGAAATGGTGTAGGGTTTCCTGCTTGGGCAAGGGGTTGGACTAGATGACCTACAAGGTCCCTTCCAACTCTGTTAATCTGTAATCTACCCTATAATTAAGAAACTTCAACTGCATTTCCAAAGATCCAGATGCATCAGATGCATTTTCAGTTGGCACTCCAAGCTGAGCAAGGAAGGAGGGGAAAAGGAGAATGCAAATCCATTGAATTTGGATCACTAAACATCTACATGGCAAAATCCTGCCTGTCTTTACATCTTAGCAAAAGAGGATACAGCTCTGCACTTCCTTCCCAGAGATTTCATGGGTCCCTCCACCCATCCTCTGGTGTTGTAGGTAGGACAATGAAGAGGGCACAAAGGGCAAAAGGAGAGAAACATTCCTGCTTCTATTCTTTTTTTTATTGCTTCAAAAATATGTGAGTTTCTTCTACTGACCATGGGATCATCTGTCCTACAAGTAAAGAAATAAGGTTTCTTTTCCAATCTAATGACCTAAACTCTTCAACTGTTTTCCTTGTTGACACGTTTGCATCCCTATTTTTTATGAGGGACTCTTGAGTTCCACAATGGAGGAGGCTCCATCCAAGACATTTTTCAGACTTTCCAATGATCAGATAAAGAAATACTTTCCTTTGAAGGGAGAAAGGCAGATCAATTAAATGATAATTCCAGGAAATGGTATTTGGGGATTTTCTACATATTCCCCATTGACTTCAGTGGACAGATATAAAGGGATTGACCTAGGATCCAGTGAAAAGGAAGAGGGATGTGGATCTGAAATAAACAGTTTGTCCTCCAAACTTTACTAATTCTTAAAAAACAACTGTAGGTGCAGCCCAATGGCTCCAAAATATGTGTATGTGTGTGTGTGTCCCATCCCTTCCACTCAGAAATATCTCTCTTTTGTAGAGGATTTGTAGGACCAGAGTTCAATGATATCTACTTTGCGTTAAAAGGACCAAGGTTCAATCCTTGGCTTAAACCTTAGAAAAATTGCTATCCGAAACCCTGGAGACTTTGCAGTTAATGATGACAACTACAAAGACCAATAATCAATGTCATGTAATTTCCTCGAGCAGGAATGAGATCTGATTGTGAAAAAAGCATTATAGATGAGGAATTAATGATCCCAGAAATGATGCTGAAGGATCATCAGGAACAATGACAAATAAAAGACTATACATTTTGCCTTTCCAGGCATGCCTTCATCAGAACTTGGAGACTTCTCCAAGTAAACCTGGAGAAGTTTATTGTACGTCAGAAAGAAGCCATATATCCACAGATGATTTCCTTACAGTATGGGGAAATCAGGGTCTATATAGAAGTCTGTGTTTCTGCCCCCTACCCCACCCCCCATCTCCTTAAGGAGTTAGGAGACATCTGATCTATGTTGACATAATGGTGCTTTCTGGCCTCAGACCTGCTGATATTTGACTCACCAGCTTCATTTCACATACATTACATAGGATTATTTGCAGCTGCAATCAAATGGACCCTGTAATGTGTGCATAGTTGGATAGATATACATATGGAACATCAAGCATAAAAATTAGATTGAAACAGCTACAATGCCATAAAAATCATGAAGCTATTAAAGGAAAAAAAAGCCCCTCATCAATTCAATCTGGCAAAGGAGAGGAACTACTTATAGCTACTTTTTCCCCCTTCCATTTTTCCAAGCAAGTGTAGGGTCCACTTTTTTCAGATCAACTGACTGTTGATAAAGTGGCTGTAACAAGAATTGACCAACCAGATTGTTGCCTAAGCTTGACATCATGAGCCATGGGAGAATGACTAGCCCAAAATCACCCAGCCAGCTTTCATGCCAAAGGCAGGTCTTAAACTCATAGTTTCCTAGTTTCTAGCCTGGTGTCTTAACCACTGACTAGACCAAACTGGTTCTACTTTTGTACTACTATGAATTAAAACATAATAATACCAGGAGACCCAAACCATGGGAGGCTCAAACCCTATCACTATGACTTTTAGCTAACATATCACACCTTCTTCAACTATTCTGGTTTAAAGTAGTGTCCATTTCTAATACACAGTTGAACATTTGGGGAGTACTTAAGAGTACCAGTCTGGGGAAACTGGAATTGTTTTAAATACTGGTGGGATTTAATTTAATTTAAATACTGGAGGAAGCTCCATCACTAGATTGTAAGAACACAAGTGAACAGTCGGATGAGGAGACCCAAACTCATTGATAGCCTCACATTGCAATGAACAAGGACAAATTCAATTTCACTAAGATTGTTGGCCATGCAGGTACAATGATAGCCAGGGAAATGATTGGAGCCTGCAAAACAGGCCGCTTGTCAGTTAACATGAGTGCTGATTTACCTCCAGTACTTAGAAGCTGAGAGCTTGACAGCACAAGGAAACAACAGCCAATTACCAGCCATCAACACACCAACAATAGGAAGGCATCACATAAACATGATGCATAGAATAGCCCAAAGCACATATTCCAGTAGAGAGAAGTTCCCTAAGTTGCCAGGATGATCCGAAAGCTTGGAAAAGTAAAACTCTGGTTCTGGTGACCGACCCAGATTAAATCTTAAATATTGGCTGTTTCAATCTTACTTTTTACCTTACTTTTGATTTGTTCTCTAACATATTAATTAACATTTATTAATTACCAATATTCATTAAGTAACTGTCTGCCTATCACATTAACTCGCTATTGTAATTGTTTAGTTTACTATTGTCATTGACCATGCCAGCCAAAAACTGCAAACCCTCCACTACCAAACAAGAATAATATCTCTACCAATGACCTCCCAAACTCCTGCACATGTTTCAGATGTCTTGAAACCATCAATGAAAGCGAAATTAACATCAAATGCCACCTATGTGACAATCAAGCTCACCCTGCCTGCTTAAACTTAAAGAAAAGCTAGCTGATCTCCTAAAAGAATCAGATACATTCCTTTGTCTATGTCCATAATGTTTTCCGAAGCTAAACAGAGTACCCTGCCTGACAGAGTTGAAAGCATAGAATCACTCATTCATTCAATAGAACGCTTAGCAACATGTTTTGAAACAACTATACAAGCAATCTCTCTTGAAAAAAAAATACAGCACAGATAAGTGATTACCTATCAGCTCCAAATCAAATCCCAACTCAAAAACCACTACCACAACTACTAACTCAACTACAATCATAACTACAACCAAAAATAACCACCAAACTACAGCCACAAACAATTACTATCCCAACAAATAATTCCACAAATGATATCCTTACTCATCAGAGACATCATGGAATGTGATCAGAAACATCCAAATGCCATCTTATTTGATCTTGAAGACACCAACGAATCAGACGACATTACCAAACTTCGTGATATCATAAGCAACTCACATGTAACAAATATCTCTCCTGAAGATATCATTGAAATAACCAGAGATGGCCCTGACTTCAAATACAATGACGGCTCTGTGGCCGCAAGATTTTCTAGAGTTGTTTGCAAAAATGAGTCCAGCAAACGTATATTCATTCATACAATAAACGTCATTGCAAAATCCAATCCCACCCATAAAAAACTTTCCTGAAGACCAGACTTATCCATACTGCAAAGAATCCGCTCCCGTGAACAGAACTCAAAAAACGTCCAGACAATGGAGAAAAAGATCTGTACATTGACTACCGTGCTGATTGCACCAAAAGAAAGTCACACAACCCACAACTCCGCATCCAACCCTACCTCATCCAATCCAACATCACTCAAATCTAGGCACGCACGCCCCTAACTACCTCTATTCCAATCACAACTGGTCTTAAATGCAAGCTACTCAATGCAAGAAGCCTTGTAAATAAAATACCTGAATTTCTCCTCTTACTAAATACAATTAAATTTGACATCATATTTGTCTGTGAAACATGGCTCAACGCATCTCTCCCTGACTCAATTACCACAGTAAGAGACTATCATGTTTACCGATCAGATCGTGAAATCCGTAGAGGAGGTGGTGTTGCTATCTTCTATAAAAAGTCCCTACATCTAAAAAACATCCAAGTTACCCGGGAGCTTGCTCTTCCTGAGACTGTGAACTGTCCTTAAATATCATATTTCGATTCTTACTATGTTACAGAGCACCTGATTATGACATCGAACATGTAAACAAGTTAAATTCACTACTAACATGGGCAGCATCCTGCCCACACGCTTTTATCTTTCTTGGTGACTTCAACCTACCTCATATTAACTGCACCCTAAATGAATGTAAAACTGAACCCATACATGCAACCTTCTACAATGCTGTAACAAATCTGGGACTGGAACAACTAGTAACCAACAATACTAGGCTTAACAACTGCCTCGATCCCATCTTCTGCAATAGTTTGAATTCAATTTACGGAATACAAATTTTTTCCAACAGTGACCACAACATGATTGACTTTTGTTTCAACATACGTCCACACAAAAATCATCATAATCACGGGATCCCCAACTATAACTTCAAAAAAGGCAACTATGATCTTATAGACAATGATCTCTCATCTCTTGATTGGCAACTTCTATTCACAGGATGCAATACTATTGAAGACCATTACAACATATTTTTACTTGAAGTCAAAAGAGTCATCAAACTATATGTACCAATAACAACTCCCAAAACCAGAAAAAAACAAATTACCCATAACAATAAGGAAGCTTTCAATCCAAAAAGAAATCATTTTGGCAGAAAAACAAATCTGGTCATGTTGCCAACTTCAAAAGCTGATACAAAAATTTATGCCACCAGATAAAGACTGAATGCACCAATTATCACATTAAACAAGAGGAAAACCTTCTGCGCACCAATTCCACCTGTGCTTTCTACAATTTTGTAACTGAAAGACTCAATTTTGTAACTAAAAGACTCAAGGTCCATCCCACCCCTGAAAGGACCTAATGGTAAAGACTGCAACGACGACACCATCAAAGCAAACCTCTTTAACACATTCTTTGGCTCAGTATTTGTAAACAGCAATGGTTCATGCCCAGTATTTCCTAGTAGATCCATAGACAACTACAATGATCTAATACATATTGATTTTACAGAAGACAATGTTGAAAAAGCACTACGCAATCTAAAACCATCTCTATCTATTGGACCGGACGGAATATGTGCCTACTTCTTAAAAAAGCTATCCACTGCCATAGCCGAACCTCTAAGCATAATCTTTGAAAAATCTTTCAGTTCCTTGCCAAACCCACGGTCATCCCCATCTTCAAAAAGAGACCCCAGCCTAGTTGAAAATTACAGACCAATCTCTTTATGCTGTGTCACCTGTAAAGTCATGGAATCAATTATTAACCAATCCATTATCCTCCACTTAGAAACAAACAACCTACTCTCTAATAAACAATTTGGTTTCAGAAAAAAACTATCCTGTAATCTGCAACTCTTACACTGCAAAAACATATGGACTACACAACTCGATCAGGGCAAAGCAATAGACGCAATCTACATAGATTTCTGTAAAGCCTTTGATTCAGTGGTACACGACAAACTACTCCTAAAACTAAACTCTTATGGTATCTCTGGACACCTGTATAACTGTCAAACAGACAACAAATGGTCAAGATTGGGAGCATCCTATCAAATTCTGTACCTGTCAAGAGTGGTGTCCCCCAGGGAAGTGTTCTAGGACCAACTCTCTTCATACTCTACATAAATGACCTCTGTGATCATATTAAGAGCAACTGAGTTCTCTTCGCTGATGATGTAAAGCTATTCAACACCACAGACAATACAGCTACCCTTCAAAAAGACCTCGACTATGTATCAGAATGGTCAATCAAATGGCAATTTCAAATCTCAACAAATAAATGCTCTGTCTTACATATCGGCAAAAAAATCAGAAAATAAAATACACTACTAACTAGAGCATACAAAACATTTGCTAGACCAATACTTGAATACAGATCATCAGTCTGGAACCTGCATTATGTATCTGATATTAATACAGTTGATAAAGTCCAGAAATATTTCACAAGAAGAGTTCTCCACTCCTCTACTTGTTGCAGAATACCTTATGCCACCAGACTTGAAATTCTAGATCTAGACAACCTAGAACTACACCGCCTTCGGTCTGATCTAAGTATAGTATATAAAATTATACATTGCAATGTCCTATCTGTCAATGAATACTTCAGCTCAGGGGTGGGATTCAAATTTTTTAACAACTGGTTCTGTGGGCGTGGCTTAGGTGGTGGGCGTGGCTTGGTAGTCATGTGACTGGGTGGACATGGCTTGGTGGTCATGTTATTGGCTGGGTGTGGCCAATTCAATATCACTCACATCGAGGCACGCATCTCCTCGCCTGGCTTCTCATGACTGTGGGGATGTTGCAACAGTCATAAGTGTGAAAAATGGTCATGTCACTTTTTTCAGTGCCATTGTAACTTTGAATGGTTACTCCACACAAGCAAAGTACCAGCAAAGGAGGAAAAAAAAACCTCCAGAGAAGTTTCAGAGACAGAAAGTCTAGTCCTGCCAAGAATGTAATAAGGGTTAACGGAGAGGCAGTTTCCGTAAGCAACACTAGAATGTTTCCCTCCTGTTTTCCTTACAGGATTAGGCCAGTAATTTCTTCTAACAACCGGTTCTCTGAACTGCTTAGAATGTTAACATAGGTGAATAGGTACGAACTGGTAGAATCCCACCCCTGCTTCAGCTTCAACCATAACAATACAAAAGCACACAATAGATACAAACTCAAGGTAAACCACACCAAACTTGATTGCAGGAAATACGACTTCAGCAACAGAGTGGTCAATGTCTGGAGTACTCTACCTGACTCTGTGGTTTCTTCCCCAAACCCCAAAAACCCCGAGTCACCCAACGGAGAAGTCAGATCATCATTATCGCCGAGCTCAAGGAACAGCCCACCGGAACCAGAGTCCGGGCAAAGACTGGTGGAGCAACGCAAATCAGGTAGACAGGTGAGACGACCTGCCTACCTGCGAGAATACATCACCCCACCCTTGAGACGGAACCTAGGGGGGAGGGGTGTTCTGAACTAAGCAACTCGTTAGTTTGCAATTCTAATAGTTTCCACGACAGGCTCGTAAACCTGCACTTCTGATTGGCCCGCGAATGGCGGATCGTGATTGGTCATTTTTGGCTAATCGGATTGGCTGTTGGCGGGTCGCCACTGATTGGACGCTCCCAGCGCGGCAAACTCAAACCATTGGGTGTTTTGACAGTGGCCAGCTCTATAAAAGGAGTTGCTGCTGCCCAAGTATTTCGCTCTGTTCTGAAGTCACAAATAAAGAGTTGGAGTCACTATTCGATGCCTCGTCTCCGTTCCTTGCACCCACTCTCCCAGATCTAACAGTCATAAAGTTACTTTTTTCAGAGTTGTAACTTCAAAGATCACTAAATGAACTGTTGTAAGTCGGGGACTATCTGTATATTCACAAATAGGCCATCCTGCAGATAAGCTGACCTCAATTTCTTGAGTACATTTTTGAACCTAAAATTCTTAGTTTACCCACAAGTATATATGGCAAGAAATTTCAGATATTCATATATTGTTTCTTTCATCTGCTGCTATTTTAGGATGACAATGAAAACTGCAATTGATGCACCTTTATTTATTGTGCTAGAAAGAATCTTGGCCTTCTTGCCATCAGGCCAAAATGTTAGTAATCTTGCCCAGCATATCTCAGAAGATACATTAGACTCCAGATGGAGTCCCAGGCATTTTATTATTGCAACCACAACTTCTCTCAGTTCAGCTTCTCCCTATTCTGTTATTAGAAGTAAAAAAAAAGTAAGAAAGGTCTGTTTCAGTCACACAGCCCTCTTGTGATTCAAAGTTCTTTCTCTCTTTCCACCACTGAGTGCAGTCTATGTTTTCAAAATAGCTCATCTTGGTTTGGGATAGGAGACTGTTTGGGCTTTGGTGGAAACTGATGCCCACAGATTCTGGGGTGTACAGATTAAGTTAACTAATAATAACTTGTCTAGAATGCATGGCCCCACATTAAGATGGAAAACCTTACTAGGATTTTTGCCCAAGAAGTGATTTAAAATTAAATCTTTGCCTTGGTCAGCTTGTTTCGCCCTGCTCTGCCCTCCTCCATGGGACAGCCATATTACTAACAATCATCTAGATAGATGCTTAGCATTTCCAAATTATATTTGCTGCTGCAAAAAGAACATGAAGTGGGCTTTGGTCTAGAAGAAGGGCCACAAGCTGATTCTGAGAGATGTTTCAAGCTCTTGAAACATCAAAGGCCATCAGAGGTGCTCAGAATCTGTTGTATGCCAGAGGACAGAAGTGATCACACAAGCAAGAAGGGAGCCATTGCCAATAGAATATCATACCAGATACTTCAGGATTGGTAGTAACCATCCTCTATTAATCCAAACAGTAACATATGAACTCAGAAGGAAAGAAGAAAAGCCCCAGAAGATTCTAAAGGTGAGAAGTGTTCAGCCAAATCAAGGGTCAGTGGGATTCCTCTGGTAAATGTCCATGGAGGATCTCATTCATCCAGATCATGGCTGTCCCAAGGGCACTTTTATTTTAAGGGCAACTGGACTTGCTAATATTTCTTTAAGAATTTTTTTTTCTTAAAAAATAATTTCTTTATTTCATTCAAGAACCTTCTTCAGTTCTGACTAACTTGATTTCCCCACCAATTAGTTAGAACCTGGATGAGAAACCAAACATCTTAAAAGAAAAATCAGCAAGTCCAGTTGCTTTTAAAACAAATGCACCCTTGGGGCATTCCCCTAGTAGTGGATTAGAACAGCTGCGCCCTCAACATTTTGGGCACCAGGGACCAGTTCTATGGAGAGAGGTTTTTTGGCAGACCAGAGGGGGCGTGGTTTCATGTGCTGCCTGCATCCCATGGATGGGGCTTCACCTGTTTGTGTGACCCAGTTTCTGGCCTGCCGTGGACCAGTACCAGTCCACGGACCAAGGGTTGGAAATTCCTAGATTGGAAAGTAGAACAATAGTTTGGAAGGAACCTTGGAAGTGTTCTAGTCTAATACCCTGCTCAAGCAGAAGACCATATACCATTCTGGATAAATGATTGTCCAACCTCTTTTTGAAAATCTCCAGTGATGGAGCACCCACAACTTTGGCAGGCAAGCCATTAGATTAGATTTGATCAGAGCCACTAAAGGATGCTGATGTAGCATTGCTGCTCACCTTGAGCCAATCCCTTGCAAGCAACACAATCTTCACACTGAGTCACCTCTCATTTCCAGCAGCTTGAAGCTAATGCCACTTAATAGCTAGGCACAAAATCTCATATGGCTCTGCTACAAGAGTTCTAGGAATGACCACAAGCCCATCGTGCAGCTGAGCTCATTTGCTAGGGAATGTTCCTTCTTTCTTTAATCTCAAACGAGGAGCTGAAAGGAAAACACATTATTATTTTCTCAAGCGTGCTGATATCCACTTGAATAAATAACAGTTCCAGAAATGGGGCTGCTAAAACAATAAACTTCCTTGGAGCTGACCCCAAAAAGCAACAGGGGTGGAGGGAATGCCTTCTCTTCATCAGAAAGGAGGACGGAGAAGTGCAGGAAATCTCCACCCCCACCTCTAAAGTTGATTTCTACCAACTCACTACCCCTGATGGCAGAACATGGAGCTGAAAGCAGAAGAAAAAGAAAGAGGGGACTTCTCTTACAGTAGAATATGAAGCTGAAAACAGGAAGAGGAGGAGGAAGAGGAGGAGAGGCTTCTCTTACAGCAGAATATAGAGCTGAAAGAAAAAAGAGGAAAAAGAGAGGGAGGGGCTTCTGTTTTTTTAGCTCTTTCTGGTGTTGTTGTTAAATCTGCAATAATTAAAAGCACATGCTTAAAGACTATAGAGTTCTGCATGTGAAGAGAAGACTAGCCAATCCTGCCATCAACCTATTTGGGATCATTTGGATGTGGTAGCAAGAAGAATATTTTGACCTTTTTTTAAAAAAAAAAATTGCATTTAAAATAATGACAGAAAAAGAGGAAAAACAAAAGAAAAAAGACATAGAAATGCATACATAATAAAATGAATACATATTGAAATGTTTTTAAAAAGGAATGGAAAAGTGAAACAAACAAAAAGCAAGTTAGGATATGTTATTGCAATAAACAGTTATAATTTTAACCATTTTAAAAAGTTTTATTTGATGGGATCTCTTGAAATTCCCAGCCTAACACGTTTAATATGCAGATAAGAAAATATTCTTGGTAGAACCTTTGAACCCTTGGACAATACACTTTATTTATTTAGCACTTTGTGCTAAATGAAGTTCTTCATGCAACTAGCCTAGAACTAGCCTAAAACTTCCTTTGATGGACCACATGCTCCACAGCCACAGCCTAAAATATTTGCCATATCTTATCTATATTTTTAAAGAAAGATGTCACACATTAGATTTAAAACCTTCTGTATACAAAGCATCCTTCCACCAAAAGAAAAATATCCAGATACATTTGCTTCAAGACAAGCTGACAGAAAGAAGAAACTAGTTATTTTGTCTCTACTGAGATTAAGCAAAATTTCTGAATGAAGATGCATTTATAGGAAGCCATATAATCCAGCTGTTTGCTTGAGGAAGAGTACAGGTAGTCCTTGAGTTACAAATGTAATGGAGCCTGCCTATTCATTCATAACTTGAGGATTCGTGGGAGTGAATCTCGTACTTTGAATGTGATCACTCCCTCTTTTCACCCACCCATTCGCTAATCAAATGCACGGTTCATTAAGTGCGCATGAAGTATTTCAGGGTGTAAAGTTCAGTTATAACTTAAGATCATGACGTGCCAAAAAAGGAACTTAAGCAGAGGCTTTGAAGAACAAAATCTAACTTTTGTTGATCAATAAAAGGGTAAGACCTCTCCTCACATACACACAGATATGTGAGGAAAGTTACAAGGCATATAGGTGAAAGTAACTCTTCTTATACCTTAAGATTCTTTTAGAAGTAGAGTAATTGCATTGTAAAACACTCTAAGTTAAATGTACATCTTTCCTGCAAAAAGAAAAATGTCCTCCTGGCACTTGTTTATCTTTCAGTATCCTTTCTCCTATTGTCTGTTAATCAATCACAATTGACCATTTAAGATGGCTATTAACAGCATACTTCAAAAGGTGTATATTGTTCCAGATGTAGGGAGTTATGTTCCCAGGGAGTACGTTCCATTCAGTGATTTAGATGGGATAATCATGTGTTTTTATATGAGAGAAATGTAACTAATTGCAGGCTAGTTTTACAACACAAAGGTTAGAGAAATATTTTCTACAACAGCAAGATAAAAAATGCCTATAGAGATAAATACTTCTATATACATAGGAAAACAACTGCCTAACATCAAGATAAGACATGCCTATATAGAGTAACTCTCTACTCTCTCTCTATAATACTTTTTATTTCTTTCCTTTATTTATTACCCTAACAAGGGGAAGGCCATGGGGGGGCCTAGTGATGGAACAGGCCACCTGCCTAAGACCACCCAAGGCCTCCCCAACCCACTGAAATACCTCTTGCTCCCCACAATTGCTCCCCCCCCATCCCAACTTCCTGCACCAGGTCACTTACCGTGCAATGATCTAGCAAGCAGTCTCCTCTCCAGCCTCTTGGCTGCGCACACCCCTCTGCAGCTCCATTCGGGCCTCTGGAGGCCTTGCCCGGCATGTTGCAGGCTGAAATGGAGCTTCCGAGGGGTGCCCCTCAAAAGCTCCAGTTCAGTCTGCAACGTGCCAGGCGAGGCCTTCGGAGGTCTGAATGGAGCGTCAGAGGGGTGGATCTAATTGTCAGAAGCTCCATTTTGGCCAGCAATGTTCAGGATGAATGTCGCAGAGCCTCTGCAGTTGTTCGTAAGGGCAAACAACTGCCGTGATTCTGCAAGATCCGTAGGTTCGGAACTTGTTCATAAACACTAGCGAGCGCTGATCATGTAACTTCGAACATTCACTAAGGGAACGCTTGTAACCCAGGCATTACCTGTATAATCTATTGACCACATCCATCTTACACTCAGTGAAGATTCATGTGCCTATCCCATTTACCTTTTCTCCTTTTTTGACTTTCACTTTCAGCAGATCACAAATGTTGGCCAAAGTGTAGGCGATCTTGTAAGGGGAAAAGGAAGCTTTGTGATCAGTGCAAAGGCTGCCCAATTCATATTGGGCAAATCCTGTTTCTGATGCAACCTAGAAGAACTACAGGTAGTTCTCGAGTTCTGATCAAAGTTAAACCCAAAATTTCTGTTGTTAAGTGAGATATTTTGATAAGTGAGTTTTGCCCCATTTTATGATCTTTCTTGCCACAGTTGTTAAGTGAATCACTGTAAGCATTAAATTACTAACATAGTTGTTAAGTGAATCTAGCTTCTCCATTTACTTAGTTTGCCAGATGGTCACCAAAGGTGATCACCTGACCCTGGGACAAGATGAATCAGTTATCAAGAGTCTGAATTTTGATCACATGGCCATGAAATGCTGCAAAGGTCAGTGTGCAAAATGGTCGTAAGCAGGGGTGGGATTCTACCAGTTTGCACCCATTCGCTAGAACTTGTTAACAATCTAAGCAATTCGGAGAACTAGTTGTTAGAAGAAATTACTGGCCTAATCCTATAAGGAAGGCAGGAAGGAAACATTCTGGTGTTGTTTACAGAAACTGCCTCCATATTAACCTTTATTACATTCTTGGCAGGACTAGACTTCTTGTCTCAGGAACTTCTCTGGAGTTTTTTTCCCCTCCTTTGCTGGTACTTTGCTTGTGTAGAGTGACCATTCAAAATCACAATGGCACTGAAAAAAGTGACTTATGACCATTTTTCACACTTACGACTGTTGTAGCATTCCCACAGTCATGAGAGGCCAGGCGAGGAGATGTGTGCCTGAATGTGAGTGATATTGAGTTGGCCACCCAGTCACATGAGCCATGCCCATCAGTCATATGACCATCAAGCCATGCCCACCACCTAAGCCACACCCACAGAACCAGTTGTTAAAATTTTTGAATCCAACCCCTGGTCGTAAGCCACTTTTTTTCAGTGCTGTTGTAACTTCAAACAGTCACAAAATGAATTGCTGTAAGTTGAGTACTACCTGTACAAATCTTTGTAGACCTTACAAGTGAAAGAGGAGATTATTGCAATAATAGCCTGTTCCTCCTCTGGACATGTTGAACTACAATTTAAAGGATCACAGGCATCTGGGTGAAGACGGCCGTTCCATAAACTGGAGAGTGCAGTTTTATAGAAAGATCATTATGGATCTACGTCCATGGAGGTTTGAAGCCTCTGTGGCTAATTCAAATGTTCTGGATGCTTCAAAATACTTCTGTGTGGTCTTAGGGACATTAAGTAGAAGCAAAAATAATGTGCTTGGAAACATTTCCATTTCTTTAAAAAAAATGTGGAGAGGTGTCAAATGTTAGAAATGTAACAAACAATTTTTGCCATATAAAATTAATGAAAACATAACAAATAGACACAATATTCATTAAATTAGGCAGTTAAAATGAATAGAAAACTCCTTCCTTCCTTCCTCCCTCCCTCTCTTCCCCCTTCCCCCCCCCCCCCAGATAATAATTATAGAAAACACATGCAATCATCCATAAAACTTTTCAGGCAGGCTAAAATTTATTCTACTATAATTCAGTATTGTTTTTAGTAAAGTCTAAACAAAGACATTGGAACTGAAAATGGTGAATCCACCAAAATTATCATGTTAGTATGGTTTTTTTTTCTTTATAATCTAAACACCATTGAAATATAGAATACCAATTTTCTCATGCCAAGCATTCCAATAAAGAGTATTTCTAGGAAAGCTTGAAAACTGTTTGAAAACAACATTTAAATCACAGCATATGTCCTTAAAAACAAAGTTGTTTACCAGTGTGTGTGTGTGTGTGTGCGTGTGTGTGTCATACTGGTTACTTTTGATGGGCAGTTTATTAAATGTTATTGGGCACATAAAATCAACACAATTATATTTTCAGTTACTTTTACTAAATCCTAGTTAGCAAACTTGCTACACCAGATCTCATTTGTGGAACAATAAGTTTGAGATTGATTTGAGGAAATAATATACAGTACAACTCAACTGTATTATGTTTCTGATACCTTTAGGCATATCAATTGAAACAGAATCAGGAAGGGTATAATAGTCAAATAGAAATTGAGATTGTGCATTCTTAAATTTATCCAATGTGAAAAGCAAAAGGCTCATCCAGCATGCAAAAGCATATTCTAAGTAATTGTGGACTCCTTGTCCCACTAACTCTTAAGCTACAATTGGCTAACCACAATAGCTGGATTTGTACAATACACTAAGCCCAACCCAATCACATTATTATTTCTTTAAGGAGCCTTGCCCAATATTCACATGAAACAAACTAATGTTTAATGTACTGAAATCAAGGCATTGCAAATGTTGGTTTTATTTTTTCCCTTTCTTCTCAAAATATTCAGAGAAAGAGTTTGTAGAGTTTCGTCATGAACTAACCACAGCTTGTTATGCTAGTCAAAACCAAAAGAACTGTGGCTGCAATGTTTTCTGCAAACAACCAGCTCCCAAATCATAGTTTACAATGGGTTCACTAATCCAGGGTTTGACAAACCCTCTAGATGCTATGGACCAAGGCTCTCCAACCATGGCAACTTTAAGACTTGTGGACTTCAACTCCCAGAATTCCTCAGCCAGCAAATTGCTTTGGACTACAGCCTCCAAAATTACTCAAAAGTTATTCGGGTTGCTTGAACCACACATGAAAGGCACAAAGTCACTTTCAGGGCTGGTTCCCACAACATACCAAAGAAGAGAGAAAAATAATAAAAGTCCCTTATCTTTCTTGCACCTAAAATTACATCATAACGATAACAACAACCATAATAATTCCTGCCCCTGCTGTAACCCAACAGTTTCCTATTTGCACACCTAGATTTTTTTTTCACCAGGATGCTGGGGAAGGAAAACATACAGAATTATTATTATAAGTCTACCCAATGTAGAGCACTAGGCAAATCAGGAAATCCAGACAGTTCAAATACAGTATATGTATAAAGATTTATTGTATAAGCTTAAGCTGTCTCCAAGACTCTGAACTACTAACGGTCAAGGGAACATAGAACAACAGAGTTGGAAGGCACCTTGGAGGTCATCTAGTCCAACCCCCTACTTGAGCAAAAGAGTCTATTCCAAATATTAGCTTCTACCTAGGACGAGGCGAGAGCTCCACCTCTAGGCCACCGCACTAAATTAATGAGGGTTAAGAATACACGATATTCAAGGTGGGCTGGACTTAGCTCTCTTGTGGGCTCAAAGAAACTCATGACTGAGTATGTGTTTGACCCCTCCCTCAGGCTCAGCCTGGTCATCTCCTACACCCAGGCCCTTTTGGATAATATCCACACTATTTTGGATACTGAGAACAGCAGGGGAAGGAAGTAGCACCCTTAAAGCAACATGATGGTTCCATGTTATCATAACTCCTTCCTGGTTTCCCCATTCAGCATCCTTTTGTAGAAAGCCAATGGAACAGAACCATGATGGCGAACCTGTGGCACGCAGAGCCATTTGTGCCGGCATGCGAGCTGAAGGCAAACTTACCTCACTGCGCATGCATGCACCTCACAGCTGATTTTTGGTGGGTTTGTTTTTTTTTTTGGTCTCCCAGAGGTTTTAGGAAGACTTCTGCAGGCTTTTCAGAACAAAAACTAGGCTCGTTTCATCCCTTCCTGTTTTTCCGGAAATACCGGAAGTGATGAAATGGGCCTAGTTTTCGTCCTGAGAAGCCTGCAGAAGCTTCCTAAAGCCTCTGGGAGGCCGAAAAAGGCCTCAAACTGGCCAAAAATCAGCTGTGAGGTGCAGTGCAGGTAAGGGGGTGGTGGGGATGTGGGTTGGGGATTGCACACGCATGTGTACGAGGCATGGGGGGACGCACATTGCCTTCTGGGTGCTGGCATGCGAGCATGAGCATGCAAGCACATGCACAATTTTTGGCACAGAAGCCCAAAAAAGGCTAGCCACCACTGGAATAGAATGTTCTGAACATCAATCTCCAATGGCACATCTGATTTAATCCTTATGGCAGGAGGCAGCTGCCAAAGCAATCCAGGAGCCCAGGGAATCAAGGTAGGGTATACCTAATTGGCTAGGATTCATGAGGGTTAAGCTTCCCCGTTGTGCATCACAGGAAGCTCTGACCACTGTCTAGGCTAGAAATCAAGAGCCTGGGTCTACAAGACCAATGCTGAGTTCCATAACAGAGTAGAACATCGATGCAGTGATTAGAAAAGGTGTTGCGCTTGAGCAGGGGTCCCCAAACTTTTTAAACAGGGGGCCAATTCATGGTCACTCAGACTTTTGGGGGGCCAGACCAGCTGGGTGGGTGTGGCTAGGTGGTCATGTGACTGGGTAGACACGGCCAATTTAGCATCCCATTAAGCAATACACACAAATTAAACTTTAATTTGTTATGCTGTTGGGGGTGGAAAGCAGGTTAGTGAAAGGATGTGGCTGTCTGGGTGTGTGTGAGAGGGACTTCTGTTTGGGTGTCTTTCTCTCCCTCCCTCCCTCCCTCTCTCTCTGGAGGCTGGGGGGGGGGCAGAAACGGGCCCATTTTTGGCCTCCTCAGCCTCCAGAAGGCAGGTGGGGTGATGTGGGCGGGGCAGCCTCATGGTCCACGGGCCAGATTAATGGCTTCAGTGGGCCGTATTTGGCCCATGGGCCATAGTTTGAGGAACCCTGGTCTTGAGGCTTGATGCAACAGGAGGCTGAGTCAACTACTGTCAAAGCTTGCTGTCTGCAGCACTTTGATCTCCAGGAGTATCCATTCTTTCTCCAGATGGGTTGAAGAAAATTAGTAGTAAATAATCAAGACTCAAGTCAGCAAGAACTGTTGGGATGGGACATACAGTCAGAAAATGGAGAAAAGACACTCTCAAGGACCACCTAAGCAACCATAGAACAGCAGTGAATATCAAATGCCTGCCCAATAGAAACTCTTTAAAAATTATTTGTTTTTATTACATTTTTATCCTGCCCTTATTACTTTATCTTGTAACAAACATACTCCTCCTTCCTCCTATTTTCCCCGCAACAACCCTGGTAAGGGTCATCCAGCTGGCTTTTGTGCCTACAATGGGACTAGAACTCTGAGTCTCCTGATTATTGGCCCAAAGTCACCCAGCTGGCTTTCACGGTTAAGGTGGAACTAGGTGATTTCATCAAGGTCATCCAATCCGTTCTCTTGCCTATGGTGAGACTAGAACTCCCTGCTTCCTTGTGATTAGCCCAAGATCAGTCAGCTGCTTTCATGCTTAAGGTGGGACTAGAATTCACATCTCCCGGTGATTGGCCCAAAGTCACCCAGCTGGCTTTCTCTGGCTAAGACAGAACTAGAACTCACAGTCTCCTGGTTTCTAGTCACGTACCTTAACTACTAGACCAAACTGGCTATATCCTGATGATAGTCAATTAACAACTCTTCTTCTCAATCAAATTAGGTAGGGAACAGAGGAATAATCAGGCTTGTAAGGGAATAAATAATGAGAATAAAACAATGGAAACATGTCAAGGAGAGGCTAGCAGGAAGAAAAAAAATTGGAGCAGGAAAATAAATTGTAGCAAAGAGGTCAGAAAAATTGGAACAGAAGTCATACACTGCAATTTTATATATGCCTTTTTTCCCAACCTCTACATTTGTACCCCTCAGAAAATATGTGTTTTTCCGAGCCATCGTGCTACAGGCAGAAATCAGGCCAGCACACAATTTCCACATCTGGAAAAGGTTTGAACTCCTTCATGAGAAGGAACATGGCTGGTTCTGACCTTAGACAGCTATCTGTCTCTTGTTAGGAATATAGTACTTTTTCCATCAAGCTATTAGCACAGAGGTCAGCCAGGAAAGGAGGGGATTAGAATCTTGTTAATGAATGCCAAGATAGATCCTGCCAACTCAGCACAATTGGAGCAACAGGCAACAGACACCGCTCACTACCTGTATGCTGTCGAGGTTAAAATACTGGCCTATGAACAAGGTATCCTAGTTTAAATTCCCACTTAGCCAGCTTTGGTTAACCTTTCTCATAGTCTAAGCTACATCATAGGGTTGTTTGATAGATTGTTTGATAGATAAAGTTAGAGTGCTTTACAGCCCTATCTAAATGGTTTACAGCAGGGGTGTCCAACCTTGGCAACTTTAAGACTTGTGGACTTCAACTCCCAGAATTCCTCAGCCAGTGTTTTGTATTCTTACAGACAGCGGTTTCAATCCAAAGATGGCATGTTGAAAGAAGATGAATACAAAACAATGTCCAAGCCAGCCCACGGGTTAAAAATCATATACTATAAAAGCTAACTTAAGCACCTTGAAATACTTGGATGTAATGAATGCAAGCCCAAGTATAATGGCTTGGAAATAAACTTCTGTGATCTGTCAGCTTCCCCAAAATAATTACAAACTGTTGAAAGTTATTAACAAAGACAGGGGTGGGCACTGGAGAACTTGCAGGCTTTGAGTCCTTCTTCAGTGGCATCCAGAGCCCTTTTATTTTAAATACCAAAGAAATGATACACCCTTTGCTTTCAAACTGATGTAGAAAACACACCAAGACTGTTACATAACTCTTGAAATAGGCTTACTACAAGGGATAACTCATTCCACCACCACCCAAAAAAACAAGGAAGCATACTGTCTAAATCCTAGCCCCATACATTTTATGTGCTTATTTTTGTCCAAAATGTTAACGACAACTCCTGACCTATAGGGATGGTGAAGGAATTTAATCTGTGCAAATTCCGATACAAGCTGATTTGAACTTGTGTTTCCTGAACTAAAATACTGACCCAAACTTGGTTATCTGATGACTTTTAAAATTCCTGAACATTCTGCTCATGTTATAACACAGCTTGAGTTTAATGGGGCTTACTTCTTTCTGATATGGAAAAGAATTTTGTGCAGTGCCAAAAACATCTCTTGCATCCCCCCCCCCCGATGTTCTTCTTTGATTGAAAGAAAAGGAAGGGTGTGTATGTATTTTTCAGAGGAGAAATAGAGGTTGGGTCTTCATGCCCTTATTTAATTATTAGATAGATAAAAGGAAATAGGGGACTTGTCTGTATTTCATAATAGCACTTCTCCCTCCAGCCTCCCTGACTTCCAATACTTCCATTAAACCCCAAAGTAATTGCACAGCTTTTCAGATGCAGAAATGTGAACAGCCAGGGAAGCTTGAGGCTGGTAGGATGTAACAGAAAACATGCCAGGAGGAGCATCCTTTGCCACTTTGCAATAGAGCTGGCCCCAAGTCATTCTGAATAGAAATCGAAAAGTCATTCTCCATCGTTCTGCAAATGAGACAAAAAACAAAGGATGGGAGACATGAAAAATTACAAGGCAAATTCTGGAGTAGGGATACAGCCTTGCAGCTAAACAGCTTTTTCCTTCATGAAAGAATGACATGATAGTAGTGTTCCAATATTTGTAGGGCTGCCACAAAGAAGAGGGGTGTCAACCTATTTTCCAAAGCACCAGAAGGCAAGAACAAGAAACAATGGATGGAAACTAATCAAGGAGTGAAGCAACTTGGAATTAAGGAGAAACTTCCTAACAGTGAGAAGAATTAACCTATGGAAGAGCTTTGCCTTCAGGAGTAGTGCCGTCATCACTGGAGGTTTTTAAGAAGAGACTGGACAGCCACTTGTCTGGAATGGTATAGGGTCTCCTGCTTGAGCAAGGGGCTGGACTAGAAGACCTCCAAAGTCTCTTACAATTCTGATATTCACCTGCAGAAATGCTCCTTGACTGAGCTAAACTTTCCCAACAGTTCAGGGAAGGCCTTTCTGCTGGAAAGATGCAATGAAAAAAAAAAAGGATCAGAGAATAACAAAGAACCATAAGCAGAGCTGAACTTGACCATCTGAAACTGGGGATGGGGTGCACTGTGCTTTCTAACTATGCTCCGGGCCATGCAACTCTGCGCAGAAACAATGTCAAGAGTTGAGCTGCAACCCTATTCTTAAGCAAGCTTTACATCACATCTGGCACAGAGAGCCTTTTTTTTTTTTGTTTCAGGAAGAGACTTCTGGATATCCTGTTGAGCTGAGATCCAATTTTACAGACTCCGTGACAACATTCCACTATATAACTTGGAGCCTTGTTTGAATCCTGCAGCCTCATTAGCAAGCTGTGAAAGTCAGGAATGTCTCCCCCAACTTTCCAAGTTTTGCTCCTGAATGTATTAACTTTCCATGCATCAAGCTGAGTTTGCCGTCTGGTGCCAGAAGTCAGCTGCAATATTTCCCTTGAAGGTTACAATGCACTGAAAATAAGCACACAAGGGGACTTGCTGGCATAAGCTCTCTTTCTTCCATTAAAAGAAAATTGGCACAAAGGTTAGAGTTTTATGAAAAGAGGCTTGCCCGCCCCTCCCTGGCCTACCCAATTTTTGCAAAAAGCAGCAAGAATCATGTTCTTTGGACATGGATTATACACAATCCTCAGATTTCAAAAAGGGAGGGAGCCAACCCATAAAAGCATAATCTTTAAGCACAGTCCAAGGGCTTCAGGCACATCGCTAGTGTTTGTAGACGGCACACTCTCTGAGATAGTGGAATGATCCACCATTAAACATTTAAAATGAAATGATTTACCTCTCCTCTTGCCCCAAGGTGGTTAGGCTGGCATTGAAACTGTAATACAGCTTGCCCTCAAATTACGATCACAATAGTGCCCCAAAAAATCCATTTCTGAGCAAGATAGTTGTTAAGTGAGTTTTGCTGCATTTTATGACCTTTCTTGCCACAGCTATTAAGTGAATCAGTATAGTTTTTAAGTTAATATCAAGTTTATTAGAAAGACCATAGATTAGAACAATAACAAAAAAAACCTTAATGAATATCCAGTTAAAAACTCTAAAATAACATAACACATAAAATCTATATTAAAATCATGATTTGGCATCCAATCTGTCAGTTACATATGCCCTAATGATACTATAATATCTATA
This sequence comes from Notechis scutatus, assembly GCF_049901735.1. Lineage (NCBI taxonomy): Eukaryota > Metazoa > Chordata > Lepidosauria > Squamata > Elapidae > Notechis > Notechis scutatus. The sequence continues at coordinate 11,449,936 of NC_142015.1, forward strand.
ATATTATTCTAGAATTTTTAACTGGATATTCCTTGAATGTTTTTATTTGTTCTGATCTCTGGTCTTTAACTATAATAAACTTGATTTAAGATTTAAGGTAGTAACACTGTTGTTAAGTGAATCCAGTTTCCCCATTGACTTTGCTTGTCAGAAGGTCGCAAAAGGGGAATCACGTGACCCTGGGACAACTGCAACGATCATAAATATGAACCAGCAACTGAATTTTGATCATGTGACCATGCTGTAATGGTCGTAAGTGTGAAAAATGGCCATAAGTCACTTTTTTCAGTGCCATGGTAACTTCAAATGGTCACTAAATGAATGAAGACTATCTGTAGTGAATTGTAGTAGCAAACAAGGAGGGAGGCCAAACAAGATTGTTCAGAAATGGGGGAGATTAACTTTGGATCACCACCTCTAATATTTTCAGAATGCCTATTATTTATCAACATTGGATCATCCAAAGAGTTACCAGCACATAGTGGGAATTTGGATGTGGATGTGGAAAAAATGTGGATGTGGGGAAAAAAAAAAAAAAAGGAAAAGGCCAAGGGTGGGTGAGCAGAGAGAGACACATTTCCTTTAATTGGAAGAAGTGGTATAAAATGATTAAGATGTCAGGCTATGACTGGGGAGTTTCAAATGAACTCTTAGCCATGGCTGAAATAACTCAATGTCCCTCAAAATTCTGTGTTGAGCTTTACCTAATAGTGCAGAGACTGTCCAATGAGTTAGGATTAGCTCATGTGTAGACTACATATATATCTTGCATCTTGCATTTATGAAAATTTATCCATGTATTTATTTCCTTAATTTATTTCTGAACTACATGCCATGAGAGCTGGCCCATTCTAATCAGTAGCTCCTTCAAATTATAATCAACTCAAAAATAAATAATAAACTCTACACATTATATTAAAGATAAACAATAGAAACACCATAAAATGATTAAAAAGCACCCTAGCATCCAAGCCCATGTATAATCAAAGAATTACTCAGGATATGGGTCATCATTAAAATTTGCCAGCAAAATCAAATTTTTACAGGCAGAAGGCTAAATTATGTTTTTAAAAAGTGTTTTTAAACTTTTCTCAAAACACTCCAGAAAATAACAGACTACAGAGTTGGAACTGGACCCAAACTTCAGCAATGCACATATGGAACTGTGACAGAATACCTCTTGAATACATGCAGAGTCCTGTGTTCCTGAGAGGAGGCCACTGCATGCCAGCTTAGATTAGGATGTGGCCTTCTAGATGTTGAGCTCCAACTTCCAACCAACAAAGCCAGCACAACCAAGAGGGAGAAATGAAGAGTTGGAGCTGAATAACATCTGGAGGACCACATTTTGCCAGGCCAGATGTCTCCCCTCCAGACCTCAGACCCCCAGAACCACAGCTCTGGATTAAGTGAAAAAGCATCCTTTTTCTTTCACAGACCAACTATTAAATGCAACAAAGATCAACTTATTTTCCAAAGCACCAGAAGGCAAGACAAGCAACAATGGATGGAAACTAATCAAAGAGAAGCAACCAGGAATTATGGATAAACTTCCCAACAGCTAGGACAATTAACCAGTAGAAGGGCTTGCCTTCAGAAGTTGTGGGTGCTTAATCATCGGGGTTTTTTAAGAAGAGACTGGACAGTCACTTGTCTGAAAAGGTATAGGGTCTCCTGCTTGAGCAGGGGGTTGGACTAGAAGATCTCAAAGGTCCCCTCCAGCTCTATTCTGATTGAAGTTGGTGGACACTTACACCAGCCCCTTCAAGTTGCATTTTATTTTCCTTCTACTTTATTAATTAGTACATTTATGGCAAAATCTAATACAGTTAAACACACAACGAGAAATAAGGGCTTTCAACACTACCAGAGTATTAAGAAAATATATTTACAATTGTATCACTGATTGTTCTAATATTAAGCAATAGTGTTATATATCACTTCTGTATACTCTTATATCTGTAATTCTCATAATGAACTGAAAAGATATTTAACGTTTTACCATTTCCCTAACCAGCTTTGTTTTTCCTAAAATCTTTCATGCAAACCAGGGCTACAATGTTTCCAGTTCTATTAAGGCAATTCATTCATGACATGTAATCATTGTAACCTTTCCCAGGCTAGAAACTGTTTCACTCAGCCCAGATGTCTCCCCTCCAGACCTCAGACCCCCACAGCCACCCACAACCCTCCCCCCAATTTTGCAACATGCAGCTAGCTATCCAGAGCCTTTTGGCACATGCGTAGAGTAACAATCTGCCAAACGTTCATTTGCTGTACTGGGAAAATATCTCCGTGAAACACATTCATAATGGCATCAGTGTCTTTGATTAGACAGAGAAAAAAACAATATCTACATTTATAGCTAAGTGGAAATCCCTTGTAGACTTTTTGCACAAAACAGAAAGAAAATGACTTTGTGATTTGTGATTCTGATCAGTAGGGGGAAAAAGGGCTGGATTATAGAAAAGAGTAAGCTTTCTTTTGTAGTCACAAAGATAGCTTTGTTATTATATTTATATTTGTTTTGAAGAAATTAGACACTTCTATTTCTTTCTATATTTTCCTGTACTTTTGCTTTTCTTTCTTTTTTTGCATTGCTTTTCATCTTCATTAACTTACGCTGAGTTTTATAATCTATAACAAACTTTCAATAAAAATGTAAGATTTACTGGTATTTACTTCAAAAGATGTACAAAATAGTCTAAGTGGGCAGATTTTAGATGCTTGCGCAGAACTGAGGGGCAGCAGCCAACCGTTGAAGGGAATGGAAAATGAAAGTATGCAAATCGGGACTAATTATGTGAACTCTTCAAATATACAAGGGTGCCTCGGCTTATTTCCACTTCTTCAATTACAGGTTCCCTCCCTCACCTAAATCCTCAATCAGACAGGGTGGGAGACAAATGTCTAGGATTCACAGAACCGGATTCCCCCAACACTGCAAGGCAGACCTGTTGTATTTCAACACGAAGACACGTGTACAGCCATCTGCCCCAGTTCAAACTCCTTAATGTCTGTGCTTAAGGCAATGCTTGACACGTGGGATAAAATGGCATCGAATTCATAAATACTCGAACCCACTCCTAAACTGAGCCAGCCTCCAGCTGTTTTGCACACTTCCCATGAGCTTGCAGTGGTTTCCTAAGAAATACTTTTATACACTCGAGCAGATTACTTAAAATATAGATTCTCACCATGTATTAATCCCTAAATCTAGAAGATCAAAATCAAGACCGCCCCTCACAGACTCACATAACGTATTAGCCAAGCAAAGCGCATTAGGACCCCGGGTTTACAGGACTATCGTGTTAGAGTGCCTGATTCCCACAACCAGGACGTGCCGAGCAAATATACCCAGGTGCCCAATGCGTTTCTGCAGGCTGCATCCTGCGTCTCTAGCAACTGATCCACTGGGTGGGGAATGGTCTCAGGATACCTCCGTCCCACTTCGCTGCCCTTGTACGGCGGCCACCAGCAGCCAGCATTGTGATCTGATTCCTATGCGCTGTCTGTCGGGGCGGGGCAGGTGGCTCTGCTGAAACCCTCTCCCTCCTCGTCCCTTCGAACCCCGGGTTTACAGAACAGGAAAGCCCTCCTCCCACCAATAAGCCTCTGGGCACGTGCAGAGTGCGCAATCCTCCTCGACAGCCACAAAGAGCGGGGGTTGGCTGAGCTTGCGCGGGTAGCCTCTGAGCGCGCGCAGAGTGCCAGGAGCGCCGGGATCGGTTGCCACCAGCCCTCCCACCCCCTTCCCAAGACGCGTCCTGCTACTCACAGGGTGACGGTGTCGTTGGGCAGCAAGCGCGGCGCCGGCGGCTCCCTCAGCTCCTCGCCGCTGCAGCTGACCCGCTTCCTGGCCGGGGCCAGCCCCTTCGGCCTCTCGCCCACGCACTTGCAGCCCCGCAGCTGGAGGGGGCAACTGCGCGCCCCGCCCGCACCCCCCAGCGCCGCCAGCAGGAGCAGGGCGCCCGTCCAGAGCATCCTCGACGGCGGAGGCTGCCAGCCCATCCTCAGCCCATCCTCGCCCGTTCGCACCGCAGCCTTCGGCGTCCGGAGCGCCCCGGGGATCTCAGCAGCTCCGGCAGGCGCTCCGAGGGGCGTCCGCCCGGTCCCGCAGCCTCTTGCCCCGGCCGTCACGCTCGCCCCGAAAGCAGCCCCGCTCGAGCCGCTTCGCCTGCCCGGAGCTCGTCTGTCCCCGCCTGGGCTGCGCCTTGCATGGCCGGGGAGGACCGGCGCGCGGCTGGGCGAGGATGTCCGGCGGCCGGGCTGCTAGGCGAGGGTTGGATCCCGCGGCTGGGGCTGCCGTAAGACGGGTCCCTCCCCTCGATTCGCCCGCCTGGCCGTCCTGGTTCTCGGCCACGGCGGGGCCCTAGCGCCTCCCTCTCGCCTCTGGCTCTCGGCCGCCGTCGCCGAACTGGAGCCGCGGAGGGCCAGCGAGCTTGGATGGGACCCAGGGTTTGGGGGGTTAACGGCGGAGAGTGGAGGAGTTCCCTGTCTCGGCTCCCCGGCTGCATCCGCGGGAGTTTTGCCCAGTTGTTGAGACTTCGTTCCCGTCGCTGCTGAACTCCGTTTGTCATTTGCGATCTGGCCTTGAGCGCAGCTCCGGCAAGATAAATTGAAAGCAGCTTTCGGGACGGCTGAGCAAACATTTCTCTTTGGAGATGCCCAGTTGACCTGACTCGCATGTCGTCGTCTTCGGATTTTGCTTGTTTCCCATGAGCTGCTGGTTCTGGCCAGGAAGTCTGTGGCAGCCTCTGTCGTATATTTTGGTTGCCTAATGAATTTGTTGCTCCCATAGTTGGTGTGCGAAGAATAGCAATAGCACTTAGATTTATATACCACTTGATATCTCTAAGCAGTTTACAGTCAACTGTAAACTGCTTAGAGCCCCCAACAACCTAGGTCCTCATTTTTACTGACCTTGGAAGGCTGAGTCAACTTTGACCCTTTGATAATCGAACTGCTGGCAGTCCATCTGTTCATCTAGCATTTGGAAGAATCTCTTTGGAGGACCTTTGATTTATCTAAGAAAGGGGCATGGAGGGCCACATCTGGTCCCTCCACTCCTTGACTTTGCCAGGATAGCTGCTCCCTCCCTCCCCACCTCAATCCTCTAAGTTTTATGCACTTTTGTGATCATCAGGAAACAACTTGGGGACCTAAAGCCTTGCAGGAGCTCCGAATTTCACATCTTTGAAACACACACATCCTAAATCACTCCACAAGAGGATCAGGTCCTGCCCACCTTTTGAAGCACAGCCGTTGACATGCCACACAAAATTGGTGTGGTCAAAATTGTATGTTTCTGATCTAAGCCAGGATTGTTAGTGAGCCTTTCCAAGTATTACATGTGATTTTTTCCCTGCCTGTGTGTGAAGATGCCCAGGATTGAATACTAGATGCTGAGTCTGTCAATCTTACTGTGGTGTAAAAAGATGTCATTATCTCTGGGATGATCAGTTGCAGCTGCCTGGTAGACCTTTACAAACTTGGCAATTTTTAAGATGTGTGGACCTCAACTCCCAGAATTCCCTAGCCAGCATACTTTACACTGCATTCCATCAACCCAATTTTGATTATTAGCCCTTCATAACTTGCTACTTTCCAGAGGTGTCCACAGAGACCTCTTTAAATTTGTATTCAAACTTTAGACTCTCTTAAACAAAGTCCTTTTGCAGAGGTTCTTTGAAAACAACAATGGTCTATGACGAAACCTTGAAAATGTAGTTCAAGTTTTATAGATTTCACCCCACTGAATCAGACTTGTGAAAGATTACCTTGAAAAAGGAAGCTATGGATGACCGAGGGTAGGGGAGAATGGAAGAGAGTTTAAAGAGAAATTTAATATATGATGGTGCATCTGTGAGGACAGGTGGTAGCCATTCTAAAATTGTTGGGATAGGCAGATACCGAATTGAGGAGTTGATTAATACCCATACTTTGATAAGTAGTTTTAGTGTAAGTTTAAATCAGTGTAAACCTTTTCTTTTAAATCCTACCCTTTGCTTCTCTTCTTACTGATGCATATTTTTGCTATGTTGTTGACCCTTCACCCCCACACCAACAGTGATCTCCAGTTCATTTGAATGAAATATGAGCGGAATTGTAAGTGACAACAGTGGAACCTAAAAATTGTACATATTATTGCCAGAGTTTTGATGGATCACAATTCACTTGACTCAGAAGCATGACCAGCTGGGTCAGTGGTCAAACTCAGTGATAAAAAATAGCTGCCTGCTTTCGAAACACAACCTAACCAAAAATAATATATCTGTAATTTCCTGTCTAAATGACTTCACAATGAATTACTTTTATTCATTTATTTGTATCCTGCCTTTATTATTTTTACAAATGACTCAAGGTGGTGAACATAACAAATACATCTTCCTCCTCCTATTTTCCCCACAACATCCCTGTCAAGTGGGTTGGACTGAGGTGAGTAGACCAAAGTCACCCAGCTGACTTTCATGGCTAAGGCAGGACTCAAACTCACAATCTCCTGCTTTGTAGCCTTTAAACTGGGGGTCTTCAAACTTGGCAAGTTTAAGACTTGTGGACTTCAACTCCCAGAATTCTTTCTCCAGTCATGTTAGCTCAGGAATTCTGGGAATTGAAGTCCACAAGTCTTAAACTTGCCAAGTTTGAAGACCCTTGCTTTAAACACTAGAACAAACTAATCTTGCAAGCCAACCAGGCTGGCTTTTCCTGGCTCCAGATCCTAGTTGTTGGTTTGGCCAGGCTGTCTCCCAAATGTCCACCCCACCCCAGACCATCCAGACTCCATCCAGCTGCACTGTTTCCTGTAAGTCTCAAAACAAGTCAGCTCCACAGATCCAAACTAGATGGAAATATGAAATCTGAGACCCACATCTCAGTTCAAACACAACTTCCCAAAGGGACCAAGAGGCATATAGAGCAGATTGCTTTCAACTCCTTCCAAACCCTCACATCCGTCCCAGGGAAACACAATTCTAGGCCTTTGGAACCATTCTTTGATGAACACAAACAGAAAGGTGACTTAACCTGATGCTGTAATAACATCTGTCAACCTAATTACCAAGAGGGCTTCCATTTCTCAAAGAGAAGCCAGTCAGAAACCATGCTGCGTGTATTCATATGCCAAGTTCTGCTCCCAGAAAAGGTGGCAACAAGGTCTGTGCTACTCCAAGGAGAATTAGTGATGTGAATTGGGCTACTTTGCCTAGGGAATTGCATCATCTTTCCAGATATAGGTATTCCTCGACTAACAACAGTTCATTTAGTGTCAGTTCAAAGTTACAAATGGCCCTGAAAAAAGTGATTTACAAAAAAGTGATTTTTCAAGCTTCTGACTGTTGCAGCATCCCCAGATGCTTAGCAACTGGTTCATATTTATGACAGTTAGTGTCCTGGGGTCATGTGATCACCTTTTGCAACCTTCTGACAAGCAGAGTCAATGGGGAAGCCAGATTCACTTAACCCCCATGATACTAACTTAACAAATGCACTGATTCACTTAACAATGGTGGCAAGAAAATGGGGCAAAACTCATTTTAACAAATTTTTCACTCAGCAACATAAATTCTGGGCTCAATTGTGGTTGTAACTCGAGGACTATCTGTAATCCTCTGCAGAGAAATTTCTCTCTGTCATTAAAACATAACCCCTGAGAGAAAAGGGGCTTGCAATTCTAATTAAGATACACTGATGGAAAGATAACCCTCTCTGCTAATAGATTTGCAATGTAAAAAAAGAAAAAAAATGAAAGGTACATATATGAATGGCAACAGCTGTCCTGTCCCTGGGTGATGGATGGGGCCAGACTGATTTCCCCCTTGCTCCCATTTTAGAAGGCAGAAAGTGCAGCCTCACAGTGGCCTTTTGGCATTTATCATCTGCCTGAGGGGACAAGAGTGCCCCCCATACCAGATTTCCTATTTGTTTTGGGAGGGGAGTATTATTCTGTTATGTGAGCCTCTACTTACTTGTAGTTGGAAGCAGCACTGCCCAAACACAGGTTTTGACCGCCCCTGTGAGAATCACAGCCCAAATCCTTCAACTTACCGCCAATAAAAACAGCTTCAACATTGCTTTCCTAGAGGAAATCTAATAGCTACTGAATAAACAGTTTCTCCATTTTGGTGCCGAAGGCAGACAAAGTACTTTCTTGAAACCTGAAGAAACTAAACTCCCAAGGAATTTTTCTCGGTCTAATCCAGGAACTAGAATAATCACCTTTTTTTGTTTCCTGGATGTGGTTAAAAGCAGAGAGGGTGAGACTCTATATATTCCTCTCTCTCCTCAAAACTATTTTTTTCTTTTTCATTTTTTCCTTCCTGTTTTCTTCTTTCCTTTCTCAAAAGCAGAGGATGAAACTCTGTCTATACATTCCTCTTTGAAACAATTACTATTTTTATTATGTATTTATTTCAAAAGTATAGACTCCATATATTCCTTTCTCCTCGAAACAATTGTGCTTAAAACTCTGTTGATGAAACCTAGGACTGCATTAGCTTTTCTGGCCGCTTTAGTAGAGTCCTTGTTTTGGTAATGCAAGGATGATCCATCTGAGGCCTTCCGGATAGTTTGAATTACTGTACAAATCCCACAATCCCATTCCGGGTGGAGCTGAAGTTCAGAATATCCAGAGGGCAACATATATAGACTTCCTCTATGTAATAGTTATGGTGTCCAACTAATACCCATGATCTGAGTTCAAATTCCTACTTTACTATGAACTTCACTGGAGACTAATGGATCCACCATCTAGCTCACTGGGTTGTTCTAAAATTATAGCAGGGGTGGGATTTCCACAAAACTATTACTTCTAATTCATTAGCCTGTTGTTCTCAATATACCAAAGAAATGCATCTTCTATAGGTGCAAGACTGTTGCTTTGAAAATCCAATATTTTTAGTCATAATAGAGCTAGCAGGTACTTTGGAAATATTCTAGTCCAACCTCGTTCACACAGAAGACTCTGTACCATTTCAGACAAGTGGATGTCCAGTTTCTTCATAAAAACCTCCAGCGATAAAGCACCTACAGTTTCTGAGGCTCATCCACTGTCCTCTCAGTTAGGAAGCTTCCTCTCTATTCCAGGTCGCTTCTCTCCTTGATTAGTTTCCATCCATTGTTTCTTGGATGGTGCTTTGGAAAATAAGTTGACCCCCTCTTCTTTGTGACAGCCCCTCAAATGCTGAAATACTGCTATCACCTTGTCCTTTTTATAGATTAGCCATACCCAGTTCCTGGTTTATAGATTCACCATACCCAGGATCCGTACTCAACATGGTGTCTGCCAGGACTCATTGTTTAAGTGGGGTCTTGTCTCTAACACTCAGTGTGACTGTGGTGCTCCTCGACATAATATCCATCACACTGTGTCCAAATGTCCCATCAAGAGCTTACATCGACCCAATGTCTTATTTTTTCAACATAGATCACCCTGTTCCTGTATGGCTGGGTGGACTGGACATTAACATTTGAACCACTGTAAGTCCATGTATTTGCCATACGCTAAATAAAAAATAAATATATCCAATATGGTTGTATTTCATATATTTTAGTCTCTAGGTTTTTAAATCACCTTAGTTGCTGTTCCCTGCACTTTTTCCAAAGTCTCAATATCTTTTTTGTATTTAGGTGACCAGAACTGCATGCAGGTGTGATCTTACAAAAGTTTTACAAAGTGGAACTAATACTTCACATGTTTGATCCATTTATAAGGTATTTGAAGAATACCTTCGTGGAGTTTAGCTTTCCAGTTATTTCCCTTCATTTAGGGCAGCTATGGTAAAGCAAATTCTCTAATATACCAGTTTGGGATGTTAAAAGTATTTATCACTGATAAATGATTTATTCTTATCAATGGATATGTGCTCCATACATAGTGAAGAACAAACACTTAAAAAAAACACCCTGAAATTCAATTTTCTGGCATACTTCCACTTTTTGAAGCAGAAATAGAGTTGACAATAATATGCCCTGCATTCTTGCTCTTTGAGAATGAACCAATGGTGCCACCTACAGCCTCATTCTAGTTTCCCAGGATTTTTATACACATGCACACAAGAACCCATCACACAAGAATACACACAAGTGTACACAAGTTCTCCTTTGAAATTTGGAGAAGATGGGAAAGTATTGCCTATCAATCTACAGTTCCTACCCAAGGACGATTGCTTTGTGTAAGAAAATTGCAAACAATGAAAGAACTCTGAATGCAACAGCGTGATTTTTTGAGAGATTGTACAGGCAGTCCTCGACTAGTTTAATAATAGAATAACAGTTGAAGGGACATTGAAGGTCCAACCCCCTACTCAGATAGGAAATACTATACCATTTCAGACAAGTGGTTGTCCAATCTCTTCTTAAAAAGTTTCAGTGTTGGAGCATTCACAATTTTTGGAGGCAAGTCGTTCCACTGATTAATTGTTCTGTCAGACAATTTCTCCCTAGGTTCTTTCTTTCCATTATTAGTTTCCATCCATTGCTTCTTGTCCTGCCTTCAGGTGCTTTGGAGAATAGGTTGACTTCCTCTTCTCTGTGGCAACCCCTGAGATATTGAACACTGCTATGTCACCCCTAGTTCTTCTTTTCATTAAACTAGACTTATCCAATTCCAGCAACCATTCTTCATATCTTTTAGCCTCCTGTCCACTAATCACCTTGGTTGCTCTTCTCTGCACTTTCTAGAGTCTCAACATCTTTTTAAAGTCACTTACCACTGGTCCTCACACTTACAACCATCTCCACTGGTCCTCACACTTACACCTGTCTTCATGTGATCCAAATTTGGGGGATTGGCAATAGTTTTAATTATGATGGCTGAAGTGTCCTGGGATCATGTGATCATTTGTGATCTTCCCAGCCAGCTTCCAAGAAGCAAAGTCAATGGGGGAAGCCGGGTTCACTTAACCACAATTCACTTAACTACTGTGATTTGCTTATAAGTGGCAAAAAAGGTCATAAAACTGCCACTCATTTAACCACTTCCTTGTTTAACAATGGAAATTCTGATCCTAATTGTGGTTGTAAGGACTACCTGTACACATAGTCCTTGAGATATGAATGTAATGGAGCCTACCCATTCCATTCATAACCTAAGGAGGATTCATGGGAGTGAATTTCACACCTTGATCACTCCCTCCTTTAGCCCACACATTCTCTAATCCAGTGTTGGCTAACCTTTTCGACACCAAGTGCTGAAACAGGAGCATGCATGCACGGGGGAGTGCCAGAAACCAGAAGAGCAACTTCCTGGTGTGCGCGCACGAGCGCCAGAAACTGGAAGAGCAGCTCAGCTTCTGGTTTCCAGCGCGCATCTTCCAGTTACTGGTGCGCATGCGTGTGCAAAGACCAGCTGGCTGATGCGCATGTGCATGCTGAAAACTGGAAGAGTGCCCGGAGAGATGGCTCTGCATGCCACTTCCAACACGCGTGCCATAGATTTGCCATCATGGCTTTAATCGAATGTGCGGTTTGTTAAGTGCACATGAGGTATTTCAGGTTGGGGGAGGCTGGCTAGTGATGAAACTGGCCACCTGCCTAAGACCACTCAAGGCCTCCCCAACCCACTGAAATATTTCATGCTCCCCACAATTGTTTCCCCCCATCCACCCACCCTGCCATGCCGGGTCACTTACCTTGTGAAGATCTAGCCAGCAGTCTCCTCTCCAGCCTCTGAGCCGTGTGCGCCCTTCCTTTTCTGGCATTTTTTTGGCCAAAACAGAGCTTCCAGAGGGCAGATGCGCCTCTCCGATGCTCCGTCCCAGCTTCTGCGGACCTCCCTTGGCTTGTTGCAGGCTGAAATGGATGAATGTTGCAGAGCCTCCGTGGTTGTTCATAAGGGCGAACAACTGCTGTGCTGCTCGAACATTCGTAGTTTTGTGTAACTTCGAACGTTCACTAAGAGAACGCTCGTAATGCAGGAATTACCTGTACTTCACTCTGAACTAAAAACCTGCAGGGCAGATGCAGTATTTGAGGGCTTCTGAGCTGCACAAAGCTTTGTTAAGTGAACCTGTTTTCCCCATTGACTTTGCTTGTCAGGCAGCAAAAGGGGATCACATAACTCTGGGTCACTGTAACAGTCATAAATGTGAGTCAGTTGTCAAGCATCCACATGTAAACTTTTTTCAGTGTCGTTGTAATTTTGAACAGTCAGAAAATGAACTGTTATAAGTTGAAGGCTGACTGTATATTTGGCAAGGCCAGGACCACTTTTGGGGATGGATAGCGAGGTCAAGGAGAAAATGCAAGGTTTAAGGCACCCTATTGCCCCTCTGCTATTTCTCACTCAATGTGTGAAAAATAATTGTTTGGGGACCAGCCCAGTCTTAGGAATATGATCTCAAGAGTCTATGAAAAGGATGCTTGCAATCCATTTTTTGAGCCTGTGGTAACTGGAGCACCAGGTACCTGAAGATCCATTACTGACTTCTTCTTGGCATTCTTCAAAAGTACCATCTGCTTGCCCACCTTCTCTATGTCAACCTAGCTTGGTGCTGTTCTTAGAGCGACAGACAATCCTCCCTTAGTAATAGACTTTCTGAACTGCACTCTTCTCACCAGACACCAAAACAAAAGTCCTGGATGTGGCAATAAAAATCCAAGCCAATGCATATGACTCTCTGCTCAAAGCATCCATATCACCACAGGACAGAAAAAGGAAAAATATATCTTTAATAGCTTTGTAAGTAGCATAATATTTTGATTCACAACTAGTTTTATTTTTAAGAGAAAGAAAAGATTGGGGGAGCTCAGGGACTGGGATAGGTCAGTTTGGATTGCATTTAGCATTGCACCTGCACTGTAAAAGACTGGCTAGCAGGATGTTCTGTACCTTGCAGTTATATATAAGAACCAGAGAACCCTGTTGGATCAACATTTCAGAGATATTTCTTCACTTAAACACAGAAATAGCATGAGCATGAGCAGACAAAATAGCAGAAGGACCTGGGAGTGATATCTGACTTCCTGCTGGCTTCCCCACTGACTTTCCTTGTAGGAAGCTCACAGGCTCCTGGATTTTGGATGCATTCTGTAAGGTAACCTGTTTGAGGAACGTTGATTCAAGAACTGTTGCCTTATGAATGCAACGTTTTGCCCATTTGAAGTTTACAATCAATCAGATGTGAGAGTTTTAGTAGCATATAGATGAAGTCCAAGATGAGAACAATCAAGTGACTCCCAAAATTAAAAATAAAGGACCTGGCTTTTACCTGGATAAGGAATCTCACCTGGTAAGTCCAATGCATTCTACGATTGCTATTGAGTGTTGAAAATGCCAAGTAGAATTCAGACCCATAATCTGCTACTCTTTTATTTGGGGGAGGTGTGGAGTTAAATCTGGAGCTTTCTACGAGTCAAGCATGTGTTTTATATTGCAATGGGCTCAAAGATACACCATTTAACTATTCCAGAGATGCACAGAGCTAGAAGCATTTTGCTACAGAGAAAAAAGGAGAGGATATTTTTTTTAAAAAATTCACACATATTTCTGCCAAGATCACTTATAGCATGAGGCCAGGCTTTCAAGTAGATTGTCAATATGTGAGTTACAAAACAGATTCCACGGTAAACATTTTCACCAACTGGGGTTTTCAGAAGGAAGGATGAATATTCCGATGGATCTTTAGCAATGCATTCTGTTTCAATAAGATTTTAGTCAAGGTGTACTTTTTAAAGATGGGGGCAAAATATATACAGTGGAGATACAACCCATTATCATTTACTAACACTCCAGACATCAAACCTGGAAAGAGAGAGCTTTGCATTAAAATGCAGAAATTCCAAAGTTTGCCCTGGAAAACCATTATTTGCATATGTGCCACTTCCAATCTTGCAATTGTGTCATCTGTCTCATCTCGTGTGCGCACGCACGCACAGGCAAGCGGATCATGACTGGCTGCAAGATCTTGTTTGGCCTTCTGTTAGGCAGACACTGAAAGCTGCTTTATTCTGAAGCTGCACTGCCTTTCCTATGGAATGATAATAATGAGGGGGAGAGGTTTCGCACCCAGCCACCCCTCCATTGGCCACATGAGGTAGGTCAGCCCCGTTTCTCATATAGGGATCAGGCACAGCACGGTTAAGAGATCACCCTGCATGTTGGCGGCAGAGCCAGCAGGTTTCCTGGCTTTTACAAGCAGAGCCATCCTGCTTCCTATCAGAATTATTCCAAACTTTACTTGATTCAAATAAAGGGAAAGCCCCCCCCCCAACAACAAAAACCCTACATTATAGAGCAAATGGTACAGCAAAGAGCTAGTAGGCAGTATTAATACTGGTAGTCAGAGAACAATTTCAGCTGCAATCTCTTCCAAATCTCAGATCCAGGGGTAGGTTTGATGTATATTGGGATCCCTATCTATCCTTCCCCTGTGGGCTGCTTAGCAAGCCACCCAATCTGAGCATGTTTTCTGAAATGCCACAGAAAAGATTAAAGATAGCAAAGATGCGTCAGGTCAGATGAAGCACAGAAGTTGAACCATAAAAGCTTTGAGAGAGGGGTGGGGTGGGGAATAACCTTTCCCTAAGGCAACCTTGCTTCAAGGGGAAGCAAACCAGAAACATGCCTCTGATTAGAAATGCATCATGGCCACTCCTGGAAAGGGTGTTCTGCCCAGAGGGTGTTCTGCCCAGACCAAGTCCAGTTTAAGTCACTGCAGTTAAAGTACTGAAGCCAATCACAGGTGCTGCTGTTTCCCCTATAAATGCAACCTCAATGGATATACAAGAATACAGGTATAGGTGCTGAAGTCCCTGTCACACCTGCCAATTACCTGCTAGTGCTCCACTGCCATCAACACAAAGGAAGAGTCAAGTGCCTGGGTATCCAAGCAGATTCTCTCCAACAGAGGGAATCCCTTAGGCCTCTGCTATTAATTCTCCTTAAGAGTCAAATTCTCCAAACTGTCTTTGACCTCCTTCTGGGTTTTGTCACCAGCAGGTTTGTTGGGGTAGCTGCGCTCTCCAAAGATGGTGCTTCCAATTCTGACATTGGTAGACCCCACTTCTATCTGTGCAGAGTTAAAGGTGAGAGAAAGAACCACTGTTAGGAGCGTGACATGAACTGAAGTAACCCTCAGCTAGGAATCTGGAGCAAGAATGGAGATCCCCAACCTTCGCAAACTCAGAATTCTGGGTTCTGAAGCACACCTATCGTTGGCTAGTGTGGAGAAACACTGGTTTTAGGTAACTGGTGGAATGGAACGAGAGAGCCCGCCTCACAAGCCCACTGATCAAATGGCAATAGTAGAAAACATCTATTACAATAAAAATGAATGAATCATAGTCTGAATCCATACAAGCTGATTTATAGGAGCACATCTGGTGTATCTGGCCAGTACTGTCTAGCCGTTACCCACCATGATCTCAGGACTTAAGGACTTCTACCGATATCTAGTCCTTCTAATAGGAGATGCCTATTGGTCTTCTGAATATGGAGATGTGCTATCTTTGAACTACAGCTCCCCGTAATCTATCCTAACGGATAAGCCATTGTGGAAGCTACCATAATTTATGTTCTGTGGTAAATTACATGCTTTGCATCCCTACCAAAAACCATCCAAATTCAGATGATAAGGGTTCTGAATGAGAGATTCTAGCGGATGATGCTTAACTTTTCTTTGAATAAATCCAAAGAGAAAGAACTTGCCTACTTTCTGGTCCACGTTTAACAATGGAATAGATGGACCATTCCACTTAGCTGGAAATAAGTCTATTCATTTACAGTTTGATAATTAGGAGGTTAGGAAAGATTATCTAGACCCCCCAGTAGCTTCCTTCAATGGGAAAGATGACACTGTCAAAAGGTTTCTCAAAATCTTTGGCAAAAGTGACAAATAGACTTACTGCATGTTGAAAGTCTGTAGACATCCCCATGCTCAGCTCAACCATTCCAATTGGGATATTGAGCTTTTCACAAAGTTCTTGACGCAGAAATATTAACAACTGGAGAGAGAAGTTGGGGGAGGGGGAAAAGAACATAGCTCAATTTTTTCCTTAAAATCCAAGATTTGCCTACCAGTATTATCTTTCAAAATTTTACCTACCTGGAAGTCAGGATTGGGACCCTTACTGAGATCATGCCCAAAGCTTCCAATTGTCATCAAGCCAACAAATTCTAGACTGGGACACTTCTGAAGGATGTGTTCCACCGTTGTGATTAGTTCCCCCGGGGGAAGCCCATGTTTACCTTTAAAAGAGAACATATCAATGCACTTTCTGTGGGAGGAGTTCTTTGTAGGAAGATACCCCCAGCAAGATGCATTCACAATTATGGCAAGAAAGATTCTTTATCTAAGACTAATGAAACACTATTCCTCCATACTCATGGAGAATGACCTTGAGGCCGTTTGCTAGCCATTTAACTATCTCAATACAACTGGTGAGGTATCTGTAAAAGGAAGCCCATAAGTAAAGTTGTTGGGGGTATAGGTTTTCCAAGTGATTTCAAATCCAAACATTGTAAGGTTCTGTGCATGCATACCTGTAGGCCCATGTCTTTTACAGATATCCTGCCAAACTCTACAAAATGTAGATGTCCCTTCTCTCCAGCCAGTTCTCAAAAATGAGCTTCTTGACATTATAGTCAAGTGGACAAAGCAGCCAAAACCTTATAATGACTCAGTCATGTTCATGTGTGGAAGAACAACACCTGGTCTACTTACTCATTTCTCCACTGGTGTTTATTTGCACCATGATCTTTAGCTTTTCAGAAGAGTTCTTTTTTTGCCAAGTACTGTTCACCTTATCTGCCAGTTTAATGGAATCCACTGTTTCCAGCATAAATAGGTTTGGCACCACTAAAAAAAATAAAATGGGTCTTAGCAAATATAATTTGTGACATACACTAGACCAATGTTTCTCAACCATGGCAACTTTAAGGCATGTGGACTTCAACTTTCAAAATTCCACGAGCCATGCAGACCCTGCTGAGAAATATACCTTATTATTCCTAAATTCATTAGTAAATGGTTAATAAGTTTCTTTTGTAAAAATTTTATTTGGGTTTTAACAAAACATAATACAAATAAAGTATCTTTTTTTGAGAATAGCATGGTCCTGGGTTATCACTTCTCCATATGGACACAAACTCAATTTCATATTCATCTTTGTGTTCTATTCCATATCTTATTACTATTTTAACATTTTCTCAATAATTTTTCCCTTCCCTTAGTTTTCTCAACCTTGCTTTAAATTATCTCATTCCTTTCTAAATTCAATTATATATATATCTTTTTCTAAGTTTCAATTTCTTTCTAATCATAGTATTTATACTTTTGTCTGTCCTGTTTCAATTTCATATTTTCTTTTCTCATTAATCAGTAGTTACTGATTGGAGTATGACACCTTTGTATCTTTTAATTTTTGTCCCTTCAACTCTCATTTAAACTTCAATTTATGCCTTTACAATTATAACATTCAATATAACACATAACTTCCAGTCGAATTCTGCTTGGTACATTCTTAAATACACACTAGGTTCTTAAAGAGAAAGTATATATATAACAATAATAAATAAAATACTTATTCTATTCCAATTCAGCTCTATCATTAATGTTAGTTACAATCTTTAACATCTTTAACATTTCTTTTCAATGGGATATCATATTTCCTTAGGAACACTTATAATATTTCCACATTTTTCCCATATTTCTTTCATATTCCTCTTCACTTAAATTTTTATAACTCATTAATAATAATTAAAATGTTCCCATCCTTTCCTAATTTCATTCTCTCATTCTCTTTATTTCATTTATTTATTAACAAACATTCCATTACATTACAATGAGTATTTTATCTATCATTTTAATCACACTTGTTTCATATTTTCTAAGTTCATTTCTATTTCTAGTATAATACTATCTTATGTACCCTTGCAGAATCCCTCTTTCAATTAAATTTTCACTCATAGTAAGTGGTTAATAAGTTTTGAAAGTGGAAGAGGATTTGCTCCCACTGATACTTAAAATACATCGAATTAGACTACTGTAGTCCAGTGAATTGGCTGTATGTGTTCCGATCTAGGCTTCCTCAAAAAGCACTAAGCAGACTTTTTGTCCCAGTAAAACCCCTTTTATTAAACAAAGGTGAATTTCTTGCATTCACATTCAGCCAAAGGCCTGGCAAACAGTCTTTTAAGGGTCTAATTAGGAGCACAGACCTTATCTAGCCTGGAGAGCTGCCAAGTAAATATTTTCAAATGCAGTGCTGACAAGGAAGGGCTTGGCAGTCTCTGAGATGCAGCAATCTCCACACTGCTGCAACAAATGAACAAATTGTTTTCTGCAAAAGCCCCCTCCCCTTTTGCTCTTCTTCTAATTCCTATGGGAGGGACTGTTCACCTGTGGCTTTACTCCCACATCGACCCTTATTTCGTAATTGTTCTTTTCTTTTGGCAGCTTTGCGCATGCGCAGGCTGGGAACCAGCTCCAGCTGCTCCCCTGCCTCATTGCTGTCCGACTCTGAAGGCAGCTGATAACTGCCAGTCTGCCTGGCCCCATCTCTGCCTCTGATGCAGAGCCCTCATCCAAGCTTTCCTAAGCCTCCAGGACTGGCCCATATTCCTCCCCAACCTTCTCAGTGTCTGACTCTGCTGCCAGCTCAACTAGCTGCCGACGGGCCACAACAGTATGTTTATTCCCTGCCTGTTCAAAATTCTATGCATTTTCCCACTACCTATTTTCTTGCATCAATTCTAGAAGTCCCTTGGATACACGTGTTATATTATCATTTATTAAGCATCATTTACATAGGTGGCACAAAATAATTAAATACAATAAGGCATAGATTCTTAGGATTGGAAGATTTGCGCAGAAGAAAGGAGAGAATGGACTGTTCATTACCCAATACAATCTGATCACTAACATTTCCTAAGCTTTATTTCATCCCCCCATTCAATTAACTAATTCACAGTTACTTGATAGTGAGATGAGTAGTACATACACTTAATAAAAAAATAAAATAAACATACACATCATAATCTGACCTTCCAAAGCAAAGTGAGACATTCATTTAAATTGAACATCAGGCCTTTCTTGCTATAGTAAGTTTTTCTCCTACCACCTCTTAAATCAGTACTAAAAGCACATATAATTACCAATTAGCTTGTTGACATTATTCTTCTGCAGATGGCCAATAAAATGCCATTTAATCTCCGGACAAGAAGAAAGAATCTGAGATAGAGACAACAAGAAATGTGATACTCTGGCTTGAAACTTAATGGCATTATTTTATATTTATCCATCAAAACTGCTATATAAAGATACACAGGGTTATAAGTCACAGAACAATTGCAATTTTCAAACAAAGGCAAACAAACCAACCTCTTATAGTTGTGTGTGTGTATTGTTGTTGCTATGTGTTCATGTTTAACTTTACTTAATCACTATTGTTAATCACACTGACCAGATTCCAGAACAATCCAGATGAGAAAATTGTTTCCAATTACTAGGGCTTTCAAGTACAAAGAACTACCTTATTCAAGTTCTAGGTCTCTTATTTAGACCCAGACTAAGCTGCAAAATTTCAATAGGGAGGAATCATCTGCAGAACAAATGAGTATCATTTATTCCAACAATGGTATGTTCTACATTGATCAGAATACAGATCACTTGAAATTTTTATCTAATAAATACACATACCCCTACTTACTCTGGAATCTGATGCCTTTTCTAATAATTCTTGGACCTACGGAAAATAAAAACATCCAATTAAGGTTTCAAAGTTTATTTTCATTTACTTCATGCAGACTGTTATAATTGACAATGCAAGATAAAGAGCATTAGGAAAAGTAAGTACAGGAAAGAGAAGAAATTTCTGCCCAAACTGTGCATGGTGTCACCACCTGCTTATTCGTCCTATCTTTGTACATATACATCCAACAGAAGTGTGATACCCTATCTTATTTGCTTGAATAAATGAATTAGGGTTATAAAAACAAATTAACTTTGGATATGTATCAATACTACTACCTATTGGTAGGTAAATCATAAAATGAAGGATAACACATAATTTTCCATGTGTATCAACTCTACCAGGTAAATCACAAAATGAAAGATTCTATAATGAACTCTGATCCATTTGCAGCATAAGAAGATTCTCATATCTGTTGGGAAGTACTCAAATCTATTTTAACTGCTTTTAAACCTCAACCTTTGAGGTGTGTGTGCATGTATGTATATAGTATGTGTTATGTGTGTGTAGGGATATATACTTTCTTTTGAGAGCAGGCAATTTCATTTTTAGTGTATGCCAGTGTGCTCACAGTAAAAAATTACAATGTTATCTTATCTCATCCCATCTTATCAATTAGACTGGGCACCAGGAGCTCATGCCTCATTTCTTCCTGTCTTTCAACCTTAGATTAAGCCAGGTACTCACATAGTTTTCTCCAAAGCTGCGCTGCCCATGATTGTAAGCTTCAATGACCATTTCTGCTGGTTTGGTTTTACTGACAGCCACCAAACGAGGTGGTATGGTAGGTAAGGTCTGCATTTGCAAAGAAAAAAAAAGAATATGAGCAAGTCTATACAGGCTTTCTGATAAGCTTGGTAAGTGAAATGTGGAAAGCAATCACTAAAGATCCATCAACGTATCAGGTAAAAGGCAACCTGGTTCCCTTTCACATTTTGGATCACTCCTACAAGCTTTATTCATTGGCAATGTTGGGGCAGACACAATCCAAAGGACATGGAGAGGACCAGACTGCATACTGCAGGAACAAGGCAAATTCATTCTTTATTGGATTTATATAGCTACTCATCTCTGGGCATACAATAAGCCACTAGTTAAACAAAAGTTAATCACAAATAATACAAATAAAATGAATACATGGGTGAACAGATCAGAGCCCATCTTACAGGCTACCCTATCTCTAGGATTTCCCAAGCCTGCTGGATAAAAACCAAGTTGTCAAGGATTTCCTATATTCGGTTTATCTAACCACAGTGATGATTAACATGTAAAAACAACAGCTTTATGGCACCTTAAAGAATGCATTAAAATCGAATGGACGTTCTCACAGACAAAAGGATTCTGCATCTTTAGATGCCTCACCCCTTTCACTCAGGACAAGTCTGACCAAACACAATGGAACTTAATACTGGAGAGTTAGGTTTCAGATTAAAAACTCAGAAGCCTGGGAGCCCCTTTTCCTACTAACATTGAACTAAAAGGCAAAAGCATTTGAGAGCTGCTGTTCACTTCATCAGATGCACAGAACGGCTAGGCTTTAAATTGAAATGAATGGGGGAAAAGGCAGAAGGCAGGTTGGCTACCTTCTCTCCCCATGACCTTATTTAACCTGGACATCAGCCTAGCCATTCTCCACACAGCTAATCATTTCATAATAATACATATATCAACTTATTTGTTTTTATATTTATGCATTCTCGTGCTGCTAATGATAAATGCATACAAACTTTTAAACATTTTTGTGGTAAGCATGCAGCTAAGAGTAACACATATTAGTTGGTTTAAAAAAATAGATCGTGCATTTTATCTATTGTATTGCAAGCCATCTGGCGCCCCGCAAAAGTCAGAGGGGGATATAAATCCGATAAATAAATATATTTGCATGCCGTCCTTCTCTCCACCAGTCCCGGGCGGGGATGAAAGTAGTTGCGGCTACAAAAAAAAAAAAAGCCTTTTGAATCAGATTTGTGGGTCGGGAAAGGACCTCCTCCCACACAGGATTTGGATTTGAAGCAATTGGAAGGTTAACAGTCTCGCAGCTGATCCCGCCTTTCGCCGCCCGAGGAACTCCAGAGGCGCGGGGACTACGCCTCCCAGCCAGGGCGGCCTCTGAAGATTATGGGAGTTGTAGTCCCCAAGCCTTGGAAGGCGTCCATCAACGGTCCGCGGGGAGTCCCGCCGCTCCGACCGCGGAGGAGCCCAAAGCACCCATTGCGAAGTCCAAGCGCAGGGCCGATTCAGCGATGCCCATCCCGACCCAGGCGAGCGTAGGCCCCGGCGGGTCCTGCCCTCCACCCTCGTCCCGGGACAGCACCTGGGGCCTCCGAGCCGCCGCCTGCTGCACTTGCTCCCGGACCGCCCGGAGCATCTGCGGCAGGCCTTCCCCGGCAGCCATGCCGGCTCTCCACATTCCTCGCCGGGCCTCCTCTTCCTCTGCGCTCAGCCCCTCTAGGATCCCGAGTGTGCCAGCTTCCGCCACACACGCGGGAGCCAATCGCCGCTCGAGGTTGCGCTCGGCTGGCCAGTGGGATTGGGAGGAAAGGCCGGAAGGAGGCGGGGCTAAAACAGCTGACCGGCCCTCGTCTTCGGCCATTTTGGAAAGGTCGGTGGGGGGGAATCGGCGAAAGAACGGGGAGACGTGGAAGTTGCAGCACGCATGCGCCCCACTAGTGGGTTCCGACAAGGCTTGAGGCGCGTGTGCCACGCTTGTGCTGAATGGATGGGCAGCTCTAAGAAGAGCCGAGGGCGAGGGTGGAGAACATGCATGCATGAAAAGCTCTGTACCTAGCGGGGTTGTATTGAAGATTAAGGCTGCAGGTTACAGACCTGGTTCTACTGCCAAAACAGTGTTGCAGTCCATCTTCACCTTCCTTGAAGATTGCACAAGTGACGGATGGCAGGTGTGCTTTTCTCTGGGATACATGAAGTTCCCCACTCAACATCCGTTTTCCAGGGTTGTTGCAAACAGTCAGGTTACCTGCTGAGGAGTTTGCTAATTTTCAGTATTTCTGGAAACCTTTGGTTCCCCTATGTTTCCATTGATCCTGCTTTCTCCCCTCTTCTGTTTCTACTTTGGCTGTGTTTCTGAATGGCTCACCACTTGAGCTCCTAGAATATTCTATGTCAGTTGACACCAATTGGGTGGCTTGTGCATGCCGGTTCCAGTACTCATCTTCCCCATTGATCAGAGAGAAGCTGAAGCTGTCCTTGGAATACAATGTATCTGAAAATGCAAGATTTTCATTTTGGGAAGAGGGAAGGATAGGATGGATATCATTAAGAATTCCATCCAAATCTCCAAAACTCTATAAAGTCTTAGTAAGACCACACCTAGAGTACTGCATCCAGTTTTGGTCATCACACTATAAAAAAGATGTTGAGGCTCTAGATAAAAGTGCAGAGAAGCGCAACCAGGATGATTAGAGGACTGGAGACTAAAACATGAAGAATGGTTACAAGAACTGGGCATGGCTAGTCTAGTGAAGAGAAGGATCAGGGGAGACATGACAGCAGTGTTCCAATATTTGAGGGGCTGCCACCGAGAGGAAGGGGTCAACCTATTTTCTAAGGCACCCGTAGGCCAGACAAGGATGGAAACTGAACAAGGATAGATTTAACCTGGAAATAAGGACAAACTGCCTTTTGTCAGAAATGGTGTAGGGTTTCCTGCTTAGGCGGGGGTGGGTGGGTGTTGGACTAGATGACCTACAAGGTCCCTTCCAACTCTGATAATCTGTAATCTCCCATATTTATAGAGCCACTAGACTGATTGGGATAACTTGCTCATCTGTAATGCTTTTGGCTTCTGCTGCCAAAAGCATTACATTAAATAAACCACAGCATCACAGAATATGAATTCAACTGCCACGACCATCACTCAACCTTGTTCCCCAAATATGGACTACCCCATCTGGGCTTGTCTATAAGGAACACAGTGCTTCCTTTTTTTTCCTCCAGGACATTCATAAAGTAAAGAGTTACAATACAGTAGGGAAACTCATTTCAACTTTATAAATGCATCAATTAAGATCTCTGATAATCAAGTTCTAATGACCCCCACAGGAATGCTTGGCACCCCAGCTCCATAAAACGTCTTAATTTAAAACAAGATTTTTGTGTGTGTTTCTTGTGTTCAGGAAATGTTTCCAAGATACTATCCAATTCTTAGATTCTTTATATATTTTTGTGCCCTACTGCCAACATTATTTCAAAGCCCAGCATATGTGCAATAACTCCGTACTTTTCACCCTGAAAAGAGATCCCCTGAATATACACATTAGGGTGTACTTATTCTAAAAGCAAAGAACATTTTATTGAGTAATTACAATAAATATCAAAATGTACTGGCAGTTTAATACACAATTTTCTAAGGAAACAATCCAACAGATTAGAAACACAGCAGCATGGTGGAACGGCAAATGTCCCAAAAGACAGCAACATTGATTGCCTCCTATAGAGAGCTCATTTGAAGCATAAAAGTCTTTTCACATCCTTGCATATAAAAAATAAGTGTTACTTTGTTCAATGGTAATACAAAAGGAAATAGAAAAATTAGTTGATATGAATCCAGAAAGCAAGCAGCTGAGAAAGGCTCATTTTAACAAAGCTGCTCTCTTGCACGCACATTCTTTCACACATACACAAAAATCAATATTTCTACCGTAGTACCTAATTAGCTGGACAGATTTAATTATCAGGAAAAATCACCCACATCTTAATTACAGAACGCTGTTTAAAAAAAATTGAAAAGAATTTTAAAGTTTCATTTAGTTAATCCATATATTAAAAAAATCCTAAAGATTTATTCTAAGCCACATTTTTACATCAGTGTTATATAAAAAGTCATAGTATACTTTGCTGGGATGTAGTATTTGCTAGTTTAAAAAAGCTTGAGCAGAAGAGTAAGAAATCCTAATCTTTTATACATGAAGGGAAAAAAAAATCAAATGTCACTGCTCCCATAAATCTTATGTGAATGCTTATTAACTTTATTTTTATATTCCAGTGCACGCATAATTGTTTCTGCAAACTTCAGTAAGAAGGAAGCTAGAAAAATAGCAGCTTTCTTCTATTGCAGGATTGGACATAACCCAGGCAATGAAATTCAGAAATTAAGACAAATGATTACAGACCCATTTTAGTGCCTAAGCTATTTTATCATACAATTTCTGAAATATTTGTTTCAAACTTTCTGTATTTTCAGTTGAAAAGGAAAAACCCATGACTTCTACATGAAAACAAGCTTAAACAAATAAACAAGAACATGGCTGAACCCAGAATTGCAGACTTAGATATATGATTTTGATTACAGTATTTTTGATATGAACAGAATCTAGATAAATTTGGCTAGTGACAACTTGCTAGCCAATTAATTGCCCTATAGCAGCCACATCAATCTTTTGGTGCTGAAAGGTCAGGTGATAACAGGATGGCAGTGTGTGATAGAGAAAAACATCTATGAAGAGAAATAAATTTTCTAATATACCCCCTCCAGCCCAGTCAAATTCTACGTGGTATATGCATTCCATGACCTCCAGATGTCTGCTTTCCTAACACTGGACAATATCAGAATGAGGAAAACTAATCTTGTACTGCACATTTCACTATCAAAACTTTGTCTTGGGCTCATTATGGTCCCAATATTTTCAGAATTAGATTTGATATAGCTGCGTTCACCCTTAAAAAACCATTCCTTCTCTTTCTTGTTTCATCTTAGTGAGAAATGGGCTTCTTTGAAGAATAGAGGAATACATTACAAAGCCACATGCTAAAGGATCTAATGCTTTATAACTTGCATTTATCAGACATGGAAGAATGCCAGGTTACTTTATAAGGTGTGAGATAAGTCTTTAAATCAGAATAGTAAAAAAAAAAAAATCTACTCCTTGATGTTATTGCAGTTCTAGGAATTTCAACAATTCAGAACAATGCATTGTATGGGAGCCAATGGCACACTTAATGGACTTCTCCCCATGAATTTGGGGGTAATGACGCCATAACTCTCACGTTTTATTCATACACAAAAAATTACACAAAGGGAAGTACACTTGATGCTTCTTCTGCTCTGCTTTCCCTACAACCTATATTGTGTTGTACATAATCACTGCTTAATGCAACTGCAAGAAAAGGCCAAATTCTAACACAGAATGGGAAGCCAGTATGTCACCTGTACCCTTGTCAATTGAATGGTGAGGGTTCATATGACTGAATGCTCCTATACTAAAAATGTATTCCCCAAAAAGTTAATATCTCAAGAATACCAACTAATCAGATACACTTGCAGGATATTTCTATATTTAATTAACCTGGCCAATTATGTGACCTCTTCAGTGCTGGCAACTTGAAGTATAATAAACCCAAATATAAATCTTATCGCTTCCATAAAAACTCATATAATAGCAAAGGTTGTTCATAAGACAGCACTGTTTCCTCTGGATTCATAACTAAGGGTACCTTAGCACGCTTATGCTATTTTTTCTCCAGTTTTAGTGGAACAGGCAAATATTCTCCATACAGCTTCCTTCACTCCAGAGGAATTCTGGATGTTCATTACATTAGCTCAACTTTACACAATGAAGACACGTGGAAGAAAGCAACTGCAAGTGGAGGAATAGGCTAAGGCGTCCACCTTAGCAACATTAAGACTTATGGACTTCAACTCCCCGAAACCCCAGCCAGCATAGTCTTAATGTTGCCATGGTTGGACACCCCTGGGCTAAGGAAAAGCTCATTTGAAATTTAAGGCACATGTGGCAAAGCACTTGAGATTCCCTTTATTTAGTTTGCAGGCTACAAATTCCGAATCGTAGTCCCCATTTTATAGAGAGGCTTGCTTCAATCCCTCTTGCACATTGAGAAATGTTAATGTGGAAACACCCCTCTCCCAAAGTCACACTTCAAGAGCAAGGACTATAATCAGACTGACAGAAATCTCCCATGAAGATTAAAAACCAGCAGGACAAAAAGATCACCTTTCTCAATTAGATGATGGAACAAAACTGAAGAGGGATTTTTCACTGGCATATTCCAAGAAAGGTGCAGGACACCTCACTTGATGACAACTGAAAATTGACCAAGTTGTTTGAAAAAAATTAGAAAAGGAAAGAGAACAAGAAGTGAACAGAAAGTTTTTCTACTTGGTCTTTGTCCAGCATAGGCAAAGCATACTTTAAAAAGGACCTAGGAAAGCTTGCATTCTTAACACATGGAACAGACACAAAAGATGATTTAGCAAGAGGGCTTATTCAGGCCTTGTGGCTACTGGGCACTGATCTTATAGTGGGAGGCACCGATTAGACTTAGATGAGTCTTTTGAGTATCATCACCTAAGAGATCCGGGGTTCCTGGTTCTGCCAGTTACAAGACATTATAGTCCTACTTGCTGCAGCTTAAAAGCAGGAAAATATATGCTACTGATATACCAGCTATTCAACTCGCAAATGCTGATTAGTGATTTTTTTAAAAAAAGGTTCCCCTACTTCAAGGAGAAAAAAAGGCTTTTGTTACAGACTGTTTGGATTACAAATAGGATTTCAGCCCTAGAAATACAAGAATCTTGGGGTTAGAACTGAAAATTTTGGCGGGCTGCCCAGTTAGTCTACATCACTGTGTCTCAACCTTTACAACTTTAACACATGTGGACTTCCAACTCCCAGAATTCTTCAACCAACCATCATGGCTGGCTAGGAATTTAGAATGTTGAAATCCACACTTCTTAAAGTTGGTTAGGCTGAGAAACACTAGCCTATGCAAAATAAATAGCACAGGCCAACACGAAGAATGAAAAAGTCCTGTTTCGGGGGAACAGAAAGTTCTCTCAATCTGTTTTTTGGAGCAAGCCATTTCTCGGACCACATGCAACCCCCACCTCCCCATTCTTAATGGAAAGATACACACCAAATGGAAAAAGCAGCATGGGATTTACAGAGTCACTAAGGGCACCATCTGAGACATCATTGGTTGCTGAAGGAGGGATTTGGATACAGCTTGGTGTTTTGGATTCCTGCTTGCCGGGCTGTCCTCAGAAAAAAAATGGTGTTAAAAATCAGTTCCCAAATTATTTCACCTACTTGTGGATCACTTCAAAGGGCAGCCTTCTAGAATATAGAAATGCTGAATGTGTCTACTTTATCCATAAAGCAGTGGAATAGGAGAGACCCCGATGTTGCACCATTGGAGATTACCCAAGCCAAAATGCAGCCCTCTATGATGAGTCTTGATCAGTCAGATCTGGGTTCTACAAATAGGCTGCCAATTACCTAGTGAACAACCATGACATGGCTAGAAGACTGTGTTAAGATTTTAAATCAGTAGTTACGCAGGTTCATTCCAGACCATGAGCTGAAAACCAGAATCAAGTTATGCTTCTCTATGGATTCCTGCTATGAGCTGCATATTATAGAAGAACTTCCAGACAGAGGACAAGCACTTCTCCATTTAATGTAAGGACAAAAGAACCATTTCATCTGACATTTGTCCCATAGTGTCCCAACCAATTTCTACAGGGTAGGAAGGTGGACATACGGTCTAGATGTGCTCTGCAGATCTTGAAATAAGCACCAACTGACATATCTTTAGTTAATGTTTAATGCTCCATGTTTCTATTCCAAGGCTTTTAATCTGTAGTGTGTGTACTTCTTGTTTAAAAAATTCAAAATTAGCACCTTTATTTTTGAAGGAATAGGCTGCAACTGATGACTAGTAAAATCCAATTACTGGAGACGATGCTCATGAATGCAAATAATTCAGCATGCAGAGATGATCTGCTCATCCACATAAAGTCCAAAAAAAAAACAAACAGCCTACTGAACCTTATCCCTTCAGAAGGGTTGGGACTGTAACTCATGGACTTCCCAGTTACTCCAACAACTTACATTACGGGGAGTTGGAAGTCCCAAAACTTCTAGAAGGAATAAGGTTGGGCTATATCAAGACTAATTTGCCATTACCAAAAGAGGGAGCGAGTTCTTTTTTCAATTCTCTCTCTCCCCCGAAAATTCCTATGTGGTGGACTTGACCTGTAGTATATGTACAAGTATAAGGGGATAGTTGGGTTTCTCACATGAAAAGACTTCTCTGGCTCCAAAAATAAAATTGAGCATGCTTCATCTTATTGAAGTGGAGGCAGAGTCAATCATGGGCACGCTGCCTCTTCTTTTACCATGATTCACTGTTGCTCCCTCAATCGGCACAAAGATCAATAAGGCAGCATATCTTGACTGCTAAGAAAGATGAAGTCAGAAGACTGAGTTGCAGTGCTTCTTCAGGCTGTCTTTACAGAACAGAGGGTGTTCTTCTTTCTGGCCTAGTAGGTTCAGTGCTTCATCACATTCTGGAAGGTAGAAACCACACATCAAATAGCCAAATGCCAGTTCGGATGGATTCAGACAAGGATTGTGCTGTCCTTCTGGCTGCTCATGACTTCACAAATCTTCCCCTGCTTCCAGCCAACTTTCATCTTTTAGCTCCTCTGCCTGCCCTTCAGAAAACTTAGTGGGAGTCCCAGCGTGATCCATAAACATGTTGGGTATATCTTTGCCGAAGTAGATTTTGCTGTTAGAGGCAATCGCTTTGTATTTCATTAACTGCAAGTATTCCGGGGTCAGTTTTAGCTGCAAGGAGAGAGAAAGAGAGCGCACCCACAGTCCAGTTATGAAAAAGAGTTTTCAAGACTTCTGCTCAGGCTTTGGATTAAATTATCAATCTTGTGGCTTATAATACTTCGAAAATACAAAAGTAGAGCAAAATAAATATGCAAGATAAAGCTAAAATGAGGCTTGTTAATTGATTCAGCCACTACCTTACTGTGTTATACAAATAGGCTACTGCATTCAGCCACAATAACAGCTTGTTTGAATATAGCACAATATCCAGAGACATTCTGAACAAATGGTTATCCAGTGGCTTCTGCTCTTTGCGATTATGATGACGTACAGACAACAACCCTATATATATCTGCCTTTTGTGTCCCAATCTGGATCTCATGGCAGCACGACAGAGCACAATCACTGTTGCTAGTTTTGGGGCTAGTTTTTGTATATATTTTAATGTTGTATATTTAATATTTTATATCATATAGTCTGCCTTATTTTCACTGTGATGCTTCTGACACAAATGAATCAACAATATGTACATGGGAGAAACATACTACCAATCTACATTTGGGATTTAGCATGTTGTGTAAATACCATATTTTTTGGTGTGTAAAAAGTGGGTGGAAATGTCTGTGCATTTTATACAGCAAATGTTGCTGAAGCCCTGCCCACCTGCTGGGGGCACACGGAGGCCAAAAACGGGCTGCAGAGGCCAAAAATGGGGCGTGCGGAGGCGGCAATAGGCAATGGCAATCCCTGCAGCCTGAAACAGCTGATCGTCGGGAGGCTGATCCAACCAACAATCAGCTGCTTGTGCTAATCAGGCTGTGCTGAAGCTGAAACAAGCTGTTTGCTGTTTGCTGCAAGGAGGCAAATTGCTGGGAGACAGAGGCAGATTTTTTTTTGGAGGGGGGTCCTCCCCAAAAGCCAGGTGCATCTTATACTTTGGAGCATCTTATACTCCGGAACATACGTTATCTTCTCCTATGTTTCTTATAATATCTCAGTGCTGCGACTATAACTATGATGTAGGGATCACATGAGAGAAACATCTACTTCTATGTTGTGGTTAGACCGTTGAGGAGAGCGAGGACTCAGATGAGGGGCCAGGACCATTAGGGAGTGGACTGCTGCCTTCAGAGATTGGGGGGGCTGGCAGCAGCGCTGAGGAGGTTCCTGAGGAGTCTGTGCCAAGTGCACGTGCGCGCAGGGCTGCTCATAGGAAAGAGCAGCTGCAGCAGTACGGGTGACTTGGGAGTAAGGCTGCAAGGTAATGGCCCCTCCTTCAAGAAGATAAAAGCCACCTGTGAATTAGACGTTCTTTGTAGGAAGCAAAAACGTTTTGAAACTCCAGCCTCATGGACATTGCAGTATCTTAAGTTGGTATTTGAAGACTCTTGTGTTGTAAAATATTTCTTATCTGTTATTCTTGGCAGCTTCGCAGAGTTTTGGCAAGGCTTGTGTTTATCAAAGTTAATTAGTTTGCAGCAGCCTTTTAACCGGGGAGTCGTAAGAATCATTAAAAGGTTTCTGTTCCCTTTGGTTCATGTTTGTTTTATTGGAAAAGGGTTTGGGTCAGAACAGTCTGTGTCCAAGAGGAAGAGGAAAAACCTAGCATAATTTGCCAGCCACAAACTGGTTCATAAATAAATAACTAAAAAAATCAATGGTTAGCAATAATCAAGAACAACTTTTTAAATCAATAAGATTTTTGGAGTCACACAGATTCCATCAACAACCTGAGGATGGAGAATCTCAGACAAGGGGACAATTGCAGTGAGAACAAAGATCAAAACAAGTTACAACTCGCAGTTGTTGCATCAATAAACTGAGCTCCAGGCCATGGAAGCACAGTGGAATCTCTCACCTTGTTGGCTTCTGCTATCTTCATAGCTGTGTAACATTCAGCATCCGCCTTCGCTTTTTCTCTGGCAAGGTATGCAAAATCTGCAAAAAGAGGGGAGGTGGATGAATAAGACTTCCAAATGCAGAGAAGCCTCAAGTGATCCTGAAAATTTGAAAATTAAAAGAGGCAGGCATTTTCTAGAAGAAATGCTGATTTCTATCTTCAGAATTGGTCAAATACTTTCCATCTGAAGTCATTTTTTCTCTTAATCTTGATCAGAACAACAAGGAAAAGAATACAGCCAATCATTAAGAGAACAATCTGGAGGAGGAAATGAAGCAGAGCAGTTTCCCTTAACCTGATATCGTGCAGGCATTCTGAGCATCAACATAGCCAGTAGACTTTGTGTAGTATGAAGGGCACTAGGTTAGGCAATGCTAAAATAAAGCATCACCCTAGCATGCTCAAAACCTCTTCCACTCAGCTTATGGTAAGTGACAAAAAGAAATCTGAACAAGAAGGAACATGCTCCAGTTAAAAACTCAAACTTTTCTGTGTGAAACCTACTGGTAAATCAGATACTTTTCAGAATCAAGTGGAACAGATATAATTTAGACTGTTCTAGTTATTGAGCAAAACTCTTCTGCCACACACCCACAAGTCAGTGAGGTAGAGATGGTTGAAATTAGATCTGGGAGATATGAAATCAATTCCCTATAAAGCGCACAGCTGAAAGACAGTACTGATAGAAAAGTACAAAGAATTATGATTCCGCCTACGCTGACAAGCACATGTCACCCTCCACTTCCCCTGAAATGTTTGTGTTCAGCAGAAACATAATCTATTGCATAATCTTCTACCCGCCACGAAAACAAACTAATAAAATATTAGTGTTTTGATAGTTAGCAAAGCTATTATTCTAAGAGAAAGAATTTCCAAGTTTAGAAAGCCAATTCATAAAGTAACCGCTAAATATGACCACAATTAAGCCTCAAATTTCTGTTGCTAAGCAAGACAGTTAAGTGAGTTTTGCCCCATTTTATGAATTTTCTTGCCACAGTTATTAAGTGAATCACTGCATCTGTTAAGTTAGTAACACGGTTGTTAAATGAATCTGGCTTCTCTGTTGACTTTGCTTGTCAGAAGGTCCCAAAAGGTGATCACATGACCCCAGGAGTCAATTGCCAAGCATCTGAATTTTGATCATGTGACTGTGGGGATGGTGCAATGGTTGCAAGTGTGAAAAAGTCATAAGCTTTGTTATATAAAAGCAATACAGGTAGTACTAGACTTACAACCATTTGTTTTAGTGACCATTCGATGTGACAATGGTACTGAAAAAAGTGACATGACTTTTTCACACTTAGGACCATTGCAGCATCCCCATGGTCCCATGATCAGAATTCAGATGTTTGGCAATTGGCTCTTGTTTATGACAGCTGCAATGTCCTGAGGTGATATGATCACCTTTTGCAACTCCCCTGACAAGCAAAGTCAATGGGGAAATCCATACTCATGCGGTTTTGACACACTTCCATCCATTAACATCTCCATGTCAGTTCATATACCAATGCACTAATGTCAGCAGCCCAAAGTGCGTGCAATTCAAGAAGTATACAGCACAGTATCCAATTGCCAGAACAACTACACGAGTCTGAACAAAGCCCCAAGTTTGCTACTTAGGATACGCTGAACATCCTGTCTCCTCTCTTTCACTCGCTTAGGATACAGCTGGATCATTTCAAAGGCCTGGCACTCAGCAACACGTCTCGATGTAAAAGCAAGCTATTAGCCTTCTGCCAGGGCCTGCCTGGTGAGATGCGGCTGATCTGTAAACCACTAATTAGCTCCTTGGGGACATGCTGCATTGCTTGACAAGGTTCATAATGAACTTAGCTTAGCAAACCGGTGCTTAGAGGCAGGCCAGAGAAGCCTTTTCCCTGCACCAGCAGCTTATTCCAAAAATAGGATCAACAAATGGGAAATCCTTATGTCAGCATCTCCTTCTTACAAGGGTAGCTTGAAGGCTTTTGCTTGGTGGCACAGCACATGCTTTATAGGCAAAGTGCCCAGGTTCAGTTCTGGCTTGTGATGTAGAGAAAAACTTGGGTTTAAAATCCTTAAGAGCCAATGCCAGTTGGTGGAGATATCACCCAGGCAACTTGTGATCCAGATGCTAATCCCATGTAACTTCAACTAATTTCAAAGCCTGTGCACAAAGGGGGTAGGCTCAGAGATATTTGGATTGTTTTTAAGGTCTGCAGGTTGGGGGAGCGAGATAAATTGTTGCAGAGAGGAGGAGTAGGTGATTCATTCTGCCTCATTTATAGCATGGTGGCATGGTTAGGACACTGAGTTGACAAGTAGTAAGCCCATGTTCGAGACCCAAATGCTAACATGGAATAGGGTGAATTCCCATCATTTCCTCCAGCTCCTGCTGACTTACCAGTTCAAAAGTGTGCATTATCAAGTAGGTAGGTACCACTTTGCTTGGGCACATTAACAGGGACATGAAAGCAGCTCTCAACTGGGCATACCCTGGGCAACAATGATGTCACCGGCTAGTCCTTTGAACACGGAAGCAGCCTGGTGCCTCTGACATAAGTGCAATGCAATTTGTTGCTCAAACCTGCCTACTGCACACTCCTTCAATGGAAGTTAGGAGAAATTTCCTAATGGTAACAAGTAATGGTAACAGTCAATTTTCTGATTCTTGGTTTAATGGCAGTTCAAGGAGGATTTAAAAGTAATGAGTAGCCTTTGCTGGAAGTTTTCAAGTGAAGCTGAATTGTAACCAATGCTTTAATTTGGATTTTTGCACTAAGCAGGGGTTCAAACTCAATAATCTAAATATTATCCTTCCCATTCCATGATTCTATGATTTACCTCCTTATTGCTTAAATAAAAACTGGAATAAGCAAGGAAAAGATTCTTCAAACCTCAGTGAAATGGGGAGATGCTCCTAAAGCTGAAAACAGACAAATGTGGTTAAACAGAAGTAAATCACAAGATGCTGCTTCTACAGAATTACACCATAGACACTATTGATTCACCCAAAACAAGATAATCTCCATTAACATCATTAAGATTTTTGGAATTTCCTTGTTCTCTCTGTAAACTGGATTTATCTCTTTCTTAGATTTCTGGTGATCTTCAAACATGGAACATAGTGGTTGAAATCCTCAGACAGGATAAACACCTCTAAGACACTGCTGCTTACCTTCAATCTCAGATATTCTCTTCTCTGTTTCTTTTTCCATCACCTTCTGCCCGTATGTTATCTCAGCCACCTGGGCAATTTTTTCTGCCTCTGCATAGGAGAGAAAACACACCCAGTTATTATAGGAGGCAGCAATGATGTTCAATGAAGCCACAATTTCCTGGAGCAGGCAGGCTTCATTCACTGCCTCTCTGTGGGTGCTTCCCTCAAGGGTGCTTAGAAATGATGACTTGTACACCTTTTCAGAAGGTTTTTTTTTTCTCTCTCTTTTTCACAAGGGTGGCTCATATTTTAAATTAGGATTTATCTAATGATCTCTGATTAAGTTAATTACCCTAGAGGAAATTGTTTGTTCCCCCCATCATTTTACAAACTGATTATTTTTTATTCTCTCAGAGAATTCACAGCTTGCAGTCTAAAATAATTCTGAGTTTATATCCAGTTTGGTTCAGATCCAGTGGGAAAAACACTCCCTTAATTGTTATATGCAGTTGCCATTTGAGCTTCTTCGGCGACAGACCGAAACCGCGACTCTGCGTGGTTTCGATCCGTGCTTGCCGCTGGAGCGCCCCGAGCCGGCTGGTTTCGGGGCTAAGCCACCCTGTAGAGGTGGTGAAGAAGGGGGAAGACTGCCTGCAGGGTTGAGGAGAGCCGCATCTCTCCTCCTCAGCTGGCCATTACTCTCTTTCCCGAAGGCGGTTGTAGCGGTGGTCAGAAATGGCCACCACAAAGAAGAACTCGACCGGAAAAGAATGTGCAGGAGGAAGATAAGAAGAGAAAGTTTTGGTTGACCGGGTCAAACAGCAAAAGCAACAAATAAGGTACCCTGGAATTTAAACTATAAAAAAATAATACTGTTCCCAAAGAAGATCTTTAAGCAACAAAGGAGAGAGAAAAGGGAAGGGATTTGGTTTTTTTCCCTTTTCCTATACTGACAGCTAAGAGACTTAAGCAAGAAATTGGAAAAAAAATCCACTTTGATATTAATAGGCATTTAATGCTGAAAATAAAAAGTCAAAGGGATAATAAAGATTTCTGGATACTTAAAAGCTTTTGAAAACAGGAAAGGAGGGAAAAAGAATAAAAGGGTAGGATCTGGAAGGGAGGAGACTGCCTGGAATTAAAAAGAACTCACAGTAAAAGCTCAACAAGACTTCTAAAAGATACATTTTAACTGAAACATGGCAACAAAATAGTAAAACCCCAGGAAGAGAAAGTGAAAAAAGAAATAAGAAGAAATAGCTCGGGAGTATTTGGATTACTTGGTGATCTCTGGATTCTTGGTTACTGCATTTGAATGACTAAAATCAATTGGGTGGTTGTTTAAAAGTGTTTAAAATGGCTCCACTCTTAGAAGAACTGAAAATGGAACTTAAAAAGTACAAAGAAGATGGACAAGAAGGGAGAGGTTCTTTTGGCTTCGTATTTCAGTTCTTAGAAATGGAGATTTGGAACTATGAGAAACAACAAGAAATGCCTGCAGAACAAGAAGATTGGGACAAAGAAGAAGCCATCTTTAATGAACAAGTAATCTTAGGTGGGGGAAAAAAAGGAAAGGTGGGGGAAAGAGAATGGAAAGTTTAAGACTGGGAAAAACAACCCCCAAAAAGAATAGATTGAAAAATAAGTATAAAATCAGAAAGCAATAGAAGAGGGAAATGCAGAAGAGAGAATTAGAACTAGAGAGACAAGGGGGTAAAAAGGGGAGGGAGAAGAAGAGAGGGAAGAAAGAAAGTAAAAGTTATAAAGGAGAGAAACAAGATATAGAGAAATAGGGCCTATTTAGAGATAATGGGTGAAAATCTAATTGAAAAAGGGATTCTGCAAAGATACATAAGATAGTATTGTTATATTAGAAATAGAAATAATTTCAGAAAATATGAAACAATGTATGATTAAAATGTTTGATAAAATAGTTATCGTAATTTAGTGGAATGTTTGTCAATAAATAAATGTAATAAAATGAATATCTAATGATTTATAAAACATATGGGAAAAATTAATTATGGAGATTATATGTCTCTTCAAGGAAGTATGATATTTAATTGAAAAGAAATGTTAAAGATGTTAAGACTTTAATGAGTATTAATGATAGAACTGAACTGGAATGGAATGAGGGTTTTAATTACATATATTTATAATCCTTTTTAAAAGAATATAGTGTGTATTATAAGAATGTACCAAGCAGAATTCGATTGGAAGTTATGTATTATGTATTATATTGAACGTTACAACCTTAAGGTATATATTGAAGTTTAAATAAGAGTTGAATGGATAAAATTAGTAACTACAGGAGAAAATTTGTTTAATGAGAAAAGATAATACGAAATTGAAACAGGGCAGACAAAAGTATAAATATAATGATTTGAATTGAGATGAGATAATCAAAATAAAATTGAGAAAATTAAAAGAGGGGAAAAACTATATAGAAAATGCAAAATAGAAATAAGATATGGAATAGAGCACAAAAATGAGCATGAAACTGAGTTTGTGTCTGTATAAAGAAGTGTAACCCGGGACCATGCTATTTTCAAAAAAGATGTTTTACTTGTATTATGTTTTTTGTGTGTGTGAAAACCCAAATAAAACTTTAATTAAGAAAAATAGTTATATGCACAGTGTATACTTCCTAACCTCTGCTTTTGATCTCCCTCTACTCTTTTGGAAAATGCAGTTCACAGAGACAAAACAAGAAATACCACCTTCTATGTTCTGCATAATTCTACAAGAATATTTATACATGACAGCAAGAACTGCACACCAACCAATGAGAGCCTTTTTGCGTTCTGTTTCAGCCTCTTTCTCCACAACTTTCTGCTTCTGAGCCGCAATCAACAGTTTTGTCTTTTCACTCTCCCTAGAGGAGATCAAGACAGGCTTTAGCTAAAGGATTAAAATGACTTCCATAACAAAAGGCATCTTCAAGTTTCTGAACGGATTAAAATACATACATATATAGAACAGCACTTATATATACCGCTCCACAGTGCTTTATAGTCCTCTCTAAGAAGTTTATAGAGTCAGCTTATTGCCTCCAACAATCTGGGTCCTCATTTTACCGACCTCGGAAGGATGGAAGGCTGAGTCAACCTTGAGTCAGTGAGACTTGAACCGCAGAACTGCTGGCAGACGGCAGTCAGAAATAGCCTGCAGTACTGCATTCTAACCACTGCACCACCACAGCTCTTATATGCACAAATAATAAGCATAAGAGATTCTACAGACAGCTCAAACTGATCCATCATTCGATCATTCATTCCTATAGTAGCCCATCTCAGTCAATGACTCTTGGTGAGTTACAATTCAAAAAAAAGATATTGCAATTGAAACATTTTAAAACACTAAAAAGTTCAGATTAAACATACATAATGGCAAGATACTTGGCTAATTAGCAGTACAGTTAGGAAACGGGGTCCTTAACATACTTAGCAGATAAAACTGGGTGAGCAGTGTTTTTTTTTCCATATGTCATATGACTGTAACTTTATAGTCCTATAGCGTATGTGTAATGTATGCACAAACACATGTAGTGACTATAAAGAAGAGGACTGCAGAAACTTACATGAGCTCATAATTTCTCCGAATTGTTTCTGGGATGTTTGGCTTTGTAACTCGAACTGCCTGATTGAACAGAAAAAGTGAGGATTATGTGGAAAGACTCTCAAAATGACCACAATATTAAGAACCACAGAGCTGATTGTTCAAAAGGCATCCTGAATCTGTGAATAGGAACCAGCAAGACTGAAGCAACAAAGGAAAAACTAGTTATCAGTTGGATAGAGCTTATAAGAGGTTTCAATAACTCCTTGTTTAGATAAGCACCAATTTTTTTTATAATCTTATAATCTATTCAGACATATAAAACTAATCATGGAAGTTGCCTAGACCAGATCTTGAAACACTCCCATTAGGAGAAAAGATTATAATCTAGAACCAACCTAGAACCAATATTTTGTCATCATGTTTGCAACAATGGTAGAATCTCTGAACTTCAAATGGGATAACATTAAGATTAGTTTGCAATCCTCTCCTCTATTCCAGTGATTCTCAAAGTCTCTTTCAGTAGTATTTTAAATTTTCTCCATTTTAATATCTAAATATTGTTAGATATACCCTGCATTAACCAAAGCTCTTTGGGGTCCCTCAATCATTTTTAGAATGTAAAGGGATCCTGAAACCAAAACATTGATCTTTCTATCTAGTTTTGCACCAGAATTTTGTTCTTGAAATATACTCCCGATTTTTTTGTTACCTGTATGATGAGTCCTGGAGCCATAGTTGTCAGATCTTGTTGGAGAGCCAGTTTTAGGTTTTCATCAATCTGATCTAAGAAGGGATAAAGCATGAAACAAGAAATTGTGAACAAGCATGAAACAAGAAATTGTGAACAAGCACATCAGCAATGTTGATTCTTTGCTGATACACTTTCATGTGTAAACAGAAAGAATGAAGAGAAGAAAAGCAGTTGCACTTGCTTGCTCATTTACCAAAGACAAGACAATATTGTTGCAATAAAAATGGGAGAGAATATGGATGACAAGGCATTTATTTTCTGTAAGGAATTATAGGTTATTGAGACAGTAGTTCCTTTGGAACCAGAAGGCCTCACTTTCAATTCCAATCCCTTTTATGCCAAAGATCACAGAAAATATATGGATTTTCAAAATTTGCTGAACTTCCAGCAATATTAGCCATAAACTTGTGAATTTATGGTGAGGAATACTAAGTGAGGAATACTGGGACTTACAATTCAAAAATATTTTAAGTATATCAGGGCCACTGATAAGTAAGAGGAATATAATCTTCAGTCAGTCATATAATCAGTGACACTTTCCAATGTTCCTGTACTGCTAAATAGTTGTAGAGGTAAAAAAATGGTGCAAATTTTCACTCCTGCCTCATCAAGCAGATCTGCCAAAATTCCTGATTATGAAAACTTAAACTACAAAACCACTATTTGACTGATTTGCTTTCTGAAACAAGATGAGGGTAGATTAATGAAGAATATGTAATGTACTATCATGCTCTAGTTGTGGGTTCAAAGGAAATGATATATCACACATTGCAACATTTAATTACTTCCACTGAGACTAGCTAAAAGCACCATTAATTTTTTGATTGATAGATTTTGTATCATCAAATTGGTCTCTGTTCTTAGCAACCACATATATTTTCTGTCTTTAACCTGATCTTTCAGGTTTTTCAATGCTGCCATTAATATTAGAAAAGTAATATCTATTACTGTGGATTCAATGATTTAACAATATGCAAATCCATAAATGCTCTCAAATTATGGGAAAGAGAAAGGAAATTCACAAACCTAACCCTTAAATTCCTTTCATTCTAGAGACATTGGTAACCCCAACAGTTCTCTAAGGTATTTTAATTCAAGAGTTCTGCACGTCATGCCAAAGACACTCACCAAACAATTCAATATAAACTTCCTGAAGTGTGTGAACACTGCAAAACTGGTTCAGCTCATGGTGAATCTTGTTGAAGATGAGAGCCTTATCATAGTCTGCAGTATAGTTCTTTACTATATCATAGACTAGGGAGAAAGAAAAAGGGGTCTTAAAAAATTGTGCAGGCAAGAAATGGCACCTCAATTGTTATCACTACAGCCATGGTTTGAAAACAGGAAAAACTCAGTACTTCTGTCCAGGCAGCAAAGAACCCTGGGAACTGAGTGATTTTTTTAAAAAACCCAAATTTTATTTCCTTGGTATAAAATGTTCATACAATATATATTCCTTCCAGCACAATTGGTGCAGCCAACTAATACAATAAATGCAATCCCAAATCCAGCTCCAAAAAAGAGGTTGGCAGCAATAACTCACCTGCACTTTGGATCAGGAAATTCACAACCTCAATTCTGTCAAAATAGATCATCACACCTCCGCTGCAGGAAAAAAAAAATCAAGGGTGGGGGGGGGAGAGGTGAGCATCTGGTGGGATGGGTCACTTGGAAGAGAAGTGATGTTGAAAGCTGTGCTAATCTAAAAAAAAACAGGAGTTTGGTAGCACCTTTTTCCGATGAACACCTTTTATTAGAAGGCGTAAGTTCTTCTCACGTAAGCTGACACCTTTTATAAAATGCATTAGTTGGAAAAAAAAGTGCTACCAGACTTCTGATTGAAAGAATAAGGTATCAAGAGGTAGCTCAGAAAGTGAACTCTACCTGCCCCCAAACAGATTTTTGTTAAAAAAAGAGTAGCAATTTTAGATCCATTGGTGCCTATTAAGACTACTGCAAGAGGTTTCTCTGTGGATAAGTAAAAGGAAAAAAGTGCCATCTAGTGGTAGAGCAGAGCATTCTTTGGATTTATAGAATGCAATCTGGCCTCCCATCTGAGTGAGAAAAATAAAGAAAGCAAAGATAATACTAACAGTAATATTGCCTTGGGTGCAATCCCAAAACAATTGGAGCACCATTTGAACACCAGCGGCATTGACAAATTCACCATCAGTCAATTGCAAAAGACAGCTTTATTTGGAACAGCTTACATCCTGTGACCATACCTCTAACACAATGAAACATCAACATCTGCCTATCCCACTCAGATCCTGGGGAAGGACTTGACAGGTGGATAAAAATGGCAAATCCAGTCTGAACATCTGGCTAACTGTGTGACAAGCCATAATAATAATAAAAATTGCATTGAAATAAGATGCCTGGATGAGAATCCTGCTCAAACACTTACAACATCAGGATTGGAAAAGGGGGAGAGTTTGCATTTTCTCACATGGGCTCCATAAATGGAAAAAATATAGAAATGAGGGGTGAAATTAGAATAGAAATTGGTGGATTTCTTGCAGACATTTCATGATGTTACCTAATTTGGGTAACAAAACGTCTGTGCAAGAAAACAAGCAAGCTCAGAGTACCAAGGACCCCTCATTTTAACCCTGAGCTACTAATTTCTATCGAAAATAGAAACATAAGAAATGATTATATTAATTAGCCAAGCTACATAACTTGAGGTTTTTCTTAGCAAAGTAATTGCAGCTTTGAATGCCAAACATCTTAGCTCCAGGTTTCAAGACCGACAAACCTACTTGCATTTTTATGCCATCTTTAAAAACAGACTCCTGGGCTGTGGTATTATTATTTTTATCTTGCCTTTATCATTTTTATAAATAACTTAAGGCAGTGAATGTGGCTAATACTCCTTCCTCCTCCTATTTTCTCCACAACCACCTTGTGATGTGACTTTGGCTGAGAGAGATTGACTGGCCTAAAGTCATCCAGCTGGTTTTCATGTCTAAGGCAGGACTAGAACTCATGATTTCCTGGTTTCTAGCCTGGTGACTTGATCACTACACCAAACTGGTAGTTATGGAAAGCCAAATACAGTATCATAGATACGAGATGATTCCATTTCCTATTTATGTCATCTTATCTGAAAACAGGAAAAATAACAGCACCATATTTTCTGACACATCTATACACAGGAGGGAAGCACTAATCAAAGTTACAAAACAAATTCTAGATTTATGTATGTGAAAAACTCCATCCACCTGTGGAGAAGATAAAGGCTAAGAAATGGCAGATTCATAGATAGGGGTTCAACCTCACCTTGTGCCACATGGAACATTCTTTACTTCATCTGTTTGTAAGGTGGTCTAGAAAGTAGAAAGAAAGAGGACTACTAAGGAACTGCTTTCCTTAAGCTGAATTTCACTTCTGCAACAAGAAAAACAAACTTTTCTCTGGGATGGGAAATAAACAAAATTTGGCAGCCGACACTCACATAATCTTTTGGGAGGGATAAACAGCTGCAGGAAACAAGGTAATGTTGCATAAAGGAGATCACAACTGTGAAAAGCTTCATATTTTACTTTTCTCCCTGACTTGGAGGATTTTTAAATTATTGTACTACAACTTTTTATTTCCTGGTGCCAAATGATGTTTTTGGTCCAAGCAGAGCAGAAAAATAATTTTGGGGAGTGCAGAGCTCCATGGGCTGTAAAAAGTGGTCCTGGAGTTACCCATCTTTGCAGAATAGCTTGCATAGCATTGGTCAGTCTCTTTGGCCCTACTCAGGTAAATGTCATCCGTCTGTCTACATCTAGCACTACCTGATTATCTTAGCCCCATCTTCTCTGCAACCTATCTGAGCCAGAAACAGACTGGCCATTCCAAAAGTTGCTCAACAATAGTTCAAGACAAATATATTCAACATGCTGATTGAGAGAAGGTCTTGAAGAAAATTTCTTACCCTTATTGTGAAAAAGTGAAAAGATTTGTTTGAAAACAGGTTTAAGGTCCATTCAGATAAGACAAAAGGAAAGAATGTGAAGGAGTCAGAAAAATGTGGCACATGCAAAGAACAACTTTGTTTGCAGATCTGCAATTGTATGAGTAACTTTACAAGAACTTTGCATAGGCTCATTATCAAAATTTACAGAGGTAAAATGCTTAATAAAACATAATGGAAAAAATATACATATTACAGGACAATAAAATAATAAAGGGCAGTTAAGATCTATGTCAATTTGGGAAGTAGATAATAAGAAAAATAAATAAACCTTATTGCCAAATAACAATGTTCCATACACATGAAACCAGTTTTTCTACTGGATGTAACAATTAAACAAATTGGGGTATGTAAATAATATTTGTGTCACAAGCTTGTATACATCTTGTCTGATTTATATGTATTATGTATTATTATATTATTGTAAACTACCCAGAGTAACATCTTGTGAGATGGATGGCTATATAAATTTGATTACTAAATAATGTGGAGTTTATAGCTTGCTACACTATAT
This sequence comes from Notechis scutatus, assembly GCF_049901735.1. NCBI lineage: Eukaryota > Metazoa > Chordata > Lepidosauria > Squamata > Elapidae > Notechis > Notechis scutatus. Next base: position 11,493,056 of record NC_142015.1, read on the forward strand.
GAATGATGGTTATTGCAAACTATAATTCCTGGTCATGGAAACCAAAACTGTACTCATTCTAATTTTCCTCTGGAGACAAGCTAGGATCAGTCACAGTTTCAGACTAAGCTATGATTATCATGGAGAATTGAGATCCAAGAATAAAAGGTTACATTACAAATTTAAGAATGGGCACAATTCTTCTTCATGTCACATTCCATTTTTATTCTACTTTTAACCTCCTCAAGCATTTCCCACATTATTTTCCTTACCCAAACAACTTGTAACAGAAAACCTGGACTCTGAACTATAGGGTGTGGCAAGCTTCTTTAGTTCCTTTCACAACAGTTATTACATAATGAACCACTTAACAAAGCAGTTCCTCAGCCTTGCACCCAAGATACACAAAGAGCATTAGAGTTATATATTAACAAAATTGCCCCAAGATGCATTTAAGAGCATCAAAATATACAACAATTATGAATATTGAGCTATATAAAATATATATATATATATTGGACTGAAATTACACCTCATATTGTTGAGACCATAAATTAGAATCTACCAAGAAATGTCTATTCTAAGACAGCATTCAAAACTACTCTGGCACAGTCAGTAAGAGATCTCTGTGCTTCTCCCCCATAAGACAATTATATATAAAGACAAGATACCTGTACTGATTTATAGGAAGTTATGAAAGGGAGCATTAGATGGAAACCAGGTCCACTTGTAGATGTCAGAAGTGCTCCTCCTCTGTAGGGGAGAAAGGTATATATTTAAACAGATAATGCTCTGATTCTCTGATCAGCAATTTTAGCCTTTTGACATTCCCACCAACCAATTCCAGATTATGTAGTACATTAACAAATGCAAAGCTTGCTTTCTCACCATCACATTTTGCCTGTGTCCTTTTATCAGAACTTTATTTACAACATTTGTATAGCATCTACAAACTGAAGATCTCTGGACAGCTCACCATAAATACAATTACACGGAGCTTGCAACAACCTCAGGTTCAAAGCCCAATTTTTCAACCTAAATACTCAAGTTATTTATGAAAGGAGGGGGGTCTTCTCCAGTGCCAAAAGACCACAAGTGTCCCAAGCTAACCACTCTGGAGGTACTATTTTGAAACATGTACAGGCAATCTCAGCAAGCATATTCAGAATGAGATGCATTTGCACACACTCCTCAAATGGTCCTGGAGAAGCAGATTTTCACAGCTATGGCATTCAACTTAAAGAACACTCTCCTAAAGAAAGTCATGCGTGGCACCAGGTTGAAGTGAAGGAAAAAATCCATTTGTCATTTATTCAATTTTGCAAACCACATTTCTTAGCACACATGCAACAATATAAGAAAGCACAGCTCTTTCCAAGTATCTCCCCTTACCTGTAGTAAACACCAATATGCCCTTCTTCAATCTTGTGTATTGCAGAAAAAAGAGAAGCTGCCATTAAGCTAGCAGCCAAAGCTGCAATGGCACCTAATTGAGTCATCCCTGAGAAAGTAACCTGAGAAAAGCAAAAAAAAGGAGCAAGATAAGCACTTATGTGAATCTGTGCAAGACACAGGTTCTCTGCTTTGGGACTGTCTAAAGTTATAGTTAACCTTACATGATTGTATCACATGATAATAATTGCATGATTGGATCAAGGTCCACAGACCCAGCATACTTTTTCCATCAATAGCTAAGCCGACTGTTCTTTGAAAGAACTGGAAATTCAGTTACATATTTACTTATAGCATTTGATGACCAAGCCTACTGCCAGGGAATATTCAGACTGTTTCATGTCATGGCTATAAGATATGTTAACCTATATTTCTTATTAACTTTGATTAAAATACTTGACATCCTACAAACCTCAGCTGCTTTTTAGGGTGGCAGGAGCAAACTTTCAGTCTTCCTGGTAACAGGAATCAATTTCACACAATCAATTCTTTAATGTTTTGTCAACTTCAGCATTCATGTGAAATAAAAAATGTGATCAGAAGATAACTGTAAAAATTGGGCTGCTGTTTGTAACTTTTGCAATGTAGGGTCTGTGGCTGTTGGCATATTCTTCATGCAGAAATTAAGTGTCTCTAAAGGCAGGACTAGAATCACAATGTGGAAACAAGAGCTTGGCTAAAGTCTATAAGCGTAAAAAATTTCCAACTGTAGAATAGACTACTGCAAGTGATAGGTCCTCCCTTTTGATATCAAAGCAGAAATTATTATAAAACGGATGTTTAAGCCTCAACAACTTGATTCTAATTAAATATATTGATTTGCAATTCCCAGAATTCCCAATTTCTGGGCAGCACTAGGTTAGAGGCAAGAATACTTCTGGTTTATCCTGATGAATCAGAGAACTGGACTAAATTATCCCATCATCCTATTCAGTTCTAAGATTCATTTTGCACAGAACTTTCTGACTGTGCCTGCATTTTTCTTATCAGTATGACCCAAATTCTGACAGATACTACTTTGTGATGTTGTGTTGTGTTAAAAAAAAATTAGCAGGTTGCAGAGCAAACAATCTTTAAATGCTACTGCTTGACTCTCATTAAAAATCTCCAGAAGCCTTCTGACTGACTCACAGAAGTGCCCAAGTTGCCAGTTCTTTGAATTTTCAACCACTGCTAGTGATAAGGAAACCAAGCAGGAAGAACTTAAAAGTGTCTTTTCAATTCTTGTAGCTTATGCTTCTCTCAGCTTGCCAAATACCTCTTTAGACAACCAAGAAGAGATTAATCTGCAAGTACGCCTATGATTTGTGGTATATCCAAATAGCAGGAAACATACATTAAGCAATCAGTTTCTGTGAGCTGCAGCTATAGCAAAGATATACCCCTTATTACCCAATTCAAAATTTTCACTACAATTGAAGAAGAAATGCCCACCAGCTTTATGAATAAAATTCCAATAGAAGAGAATGAGCTAAGCTGCAAAACTCATAAAGCTCAAAATTTGTTGACAATGAACTGTGACTGCTAAATAATGGCAATTATATGCATGAACTAAGCTTGATTACTTATCAACTGAACCAATTGTAACTTGTTCAACAAGTCCTGGCCTAGTGAAGTCAAGCATATTAGCCTAATCTCCAGACAAACTTGTTAATGATTTTTTAAAAAAGTTCACCTGGCACCTTTATCTGTAAATGAATTTCTATTTTTCCCACCTTACCTAGTCCTTTAGAATAGCAATGTCCAACCTTGGCAACTTTAAGACTTGTGGACTTCAATTCCTAGAATTCCCCAGGCAACGTGTCTTAAAGTTGCCAAGATTGGACACTCCTGCTTTAGAAAGACAACTGTTTCATCCTTTCAAGCTTCTCTGAGCTCCTTCCCAAACCCTCATTTTCTTTGGATTTCAAAGACGGGATTGTATTGGAGCATATCTGTTGAAAAACATATTAAAAAAAAAAAATACAAGAGTTCCTTTTGATGCATGCATCTGCAAGCACCAAGACTTAAGCTCTCAGTAACCATGGAGCTCAGTTACTCTCACCCAACCATTCTCATTCCAATGAATCTCGCAGGATTGTTGTGGGGAAATTCCCAAAGAAAGACCCTCTCGAGCTCTTCAGAGAACAAACAGGACATAATGAGAGAAGAGCCACATAACAATAGAGGAAAACGCTGTCGAAATTGTTGCAGTAAAGAATTGTTGCAACAGACTTTTCCACTGGGAGTCCAAAAAGGCTACCTGGAAGTTTCTGTAAGAGGTTTTTTTTTTTTTCCCCCAACACCCCTGGAAGGCCCAGATTGGGGAAAGACGACTGGAAATGGAAGGACCTGGCTGTGCCATAAGCGGAGGACAAAATTTGCAGCTGAAAACTGGGATGTTATTATTATTTTCCCCCTACTATTGTGCGCTGCCCAGAGTTCACTGAAGTTGGGCGGCCAATGCTTTCAATGGAGCATAAATAAAAATAATCCTCATTCTTATTTCTCCCCAATGAAAGAAATGGGAGGCTCTCCGGGCCATCTAAAAGGGGCGAGAGAAGCGAGGAGGCGGCCTAGAGAGAGCACCCGGTTGGGGGGCGAGGGAGATAGAGATAGTAACGAGAGACTCCCTACAGCCGGAAAGAAGACGCGGAGCCCGGCCGGGAAGCACCGCCGAGAGGGAGGAGAGGAAGCGAGGCGCGGCCAAGCAGAGAAAGACTGCCGCGCTTCACAGCCCCGGCACACTTACAGCCGCCCGCGCCTCCTGCTGCTATGGCTGCCCTGGCTTCCGGATCAGTCGCGCGCCTGACGTCACCTCCCTGCGCCACCGCCGCCAGAACCTGTTGGACATTCGCCCCGCCCCCCTGAAGTATGGCCGTTGCTGCCTTCTTCTCTCCGACAGAGGGCGCCAGAGCTCTTGGAACCGCTTCTTCGCCAGAGACTCGTCTAGTGCCTTCTTATGCGTGTTACCCGTAACGTCGGAATGGTGTACCGAGCCGCCATTTGAAGTAAGGAACGCGCGTTCAACTGAGTGGACAGGCAACGATGCGGAGACGCGTTTCTTAGACGGTGGCTGCCTTCAGCCTCTTCTGGGACAAGGGTGGAAGTTATGATTCGAAACGTGGGGCCTACATGGGTCACAATGGGCTTGCTTCCCTATTTGAGTTGGCAGCCCGTTCGGTTTAAGACGTTCAGCGATTTCGTAGCAAGAGAGAAATATTACATGATATAGGCTGGCCTCGTACGTTGCATGAAGACAGTAGCAAATCATGACATCGTGGTTTAGTCAAATGGCTTGGTATGGTTTTGCATCATATGCGGTGTTGCTGTCGAATAATCGTTGAGTTCATACCCCAGATTAAGCCATTAACCATTATTTACAAACAACAGGACTTGGACACCCAATGCACAAAATGGTCTGGTTCGTTTTTACCTTACTGTGTCATTGTTATTTTTAAATTATACTTTCTGAATTGTATAAATCCAGCCAGTGTTGATATCCTCAGTATAACTTAGTTATACTGGTTATAATTAGCTGGTTTCATTTGAACATGTATGAATAAGATAATTAAGATTTAATCAGGTTGATAGTCAATAACTTAAAAATATTTTTTATAATAAATTAACCAAAGCATGACTATTTGCAGATGTTACTGAATTGCAACACTTAGCACTCCAGATGACACAGTTAGAAACATCTGGAATGGGTATTTCTTATTTTCAGTCCTGATTTGATTTTGTGAAAAAAGAAATTCCCTTTCATTAGAACTTTACCTTTGGTGTGTAGATTAGCAGCCATTATAGTTTGTAGTGGTTTCAAAATCAACAAACTGTTAACTGCTTTTGAGATTTAAGAAGTTTGCTAAGCTTACTTCACCAAATTAAAACCACTAAAGTATGTAAGAAAAATGCATAAGCTCTTGTATTATTCCCAGTTCTATAAATCTGATTCTCCAAATTATTGTAACTTCTGAAAAGACTATCCAGAAGCATAAAGAGAAAACTCATCTAAAATATCATCAAAGGAGAATAATTTCATCTCCGCTTTATAACAATCACTATGTATATGTATAGAACAAACCTGTCCAAAGAATTCTGTGCCAACTTATAAAACCAAGTAATGAAATATCAGCAATACAGTATTTATCCATCCAAATGTTTAGCTCCAAGCCAAACATTAAAAGGGTGTTTTGGATGAAATATACAAAGCATTAAGTTTTTAAACACTTGCCTAGATTTAAAGCCTTGATAAAATGCACTAAATCTTTTAAGGTTTTTAATGAATTTAGCAGGTGTTTCATAAATCAGAATTTGGCTCAGCCCTTCCTTTAATAGCAGTAAACTAGGAAATTGCTGTGAGCTGAGGCAAAATGCATTCCTGCAACAGAGAAAACAAACAAGGTTTTTGAAGAAGAAAACTGGCCTCATGTCTGGAATGGACACTGGTGACAGTAAATCAGATTCCATCTGTGTATCTATAGTTAACAATATCAAGATGTAACTGGGTAGAATGGTAAATGCATCAGAAGGTTAAGGAATCATCATCAGCACAGCTTGGCCATGGAAGAAACGTAAGAAACTGCTATAGTTACATGAACGTTGTTATATTTCTTTTTGTAACCTGGCCAAATCCAGTTAGATTCACTCTTGGCAAAAATGAAAACTTATGTCACTGTCCCTTCATAGGGGCAGTGAGAAGCTTATGTGATGGAGATTTCTTTATTCCTCACTTGTCAGGTAGACCAGACAGGAAACAGATCTATCTTATTGTGAGGTTATATTAACAGAATCTTGTGAGTCTGAAAGTACAAAACTGCCACCATCTCTTTCTGCAGCCTGATATGTTAGGCAGGGATCCCTTCTCAGTTTCTTTCTTTGCCTGTTACGCAGCTGTGGGCTCCCCCAGTTATCTCACTGTTCTCTAAGCCAGCGGTTGCCAACTGGTGGGCCATGAGAAAATTTTGGTGGGCCGCAGAGAAATCTCACCCCCAGAGCACCCCCACAAAGCAATTAATCCAGGCTATACAGAAACACAAGGCTGCTCAGCCCACATGGCCCTCAGGAACCCTCCCCACCCACTCACTCCTTACCCGGTAAACTTGCCTGCTAAATTGCTATTTTTCCTTTTTCCGACCATCAGGTGTTCTGCTGTGCCAGGAGATTTAGATTAACTAGGAAGCAGGAAATGGTTGGATTTCTTGCTTTCTAGCTAGTCTTTAGATCTTCGACTCAGCACAGCCGAACCTCCCTTAGGACTGAAGGTTTGCTTGCAAGCAAATTCAGTGCAGACTCACGGCAAGCAAATTTGAGAGACTGAGCTAGCCGATGGCAGATAGATAGATCACTGAATGATTCTGTGAGCAACTCAATCTGCCTGCTTTGCCTAATTTTGGGTAAATGTTTTTAAATGTTTTTTAAAATAAAAATAAAAAATTCAATATTTACATGCATGGTGTGTTGTGAGTTAATATTGTGAGTTTGCTTGCTAGCAAATTTTATGAATTTGCTTTCAAGCAAATTTTATGTGACAGACTGAGCTAGCCAATGGCAGATAGATAGATCTCTGAATGAATCTGTGATTCTGTGAGCAACTCAGTTTGCCTGCTTTGCCTGATTTTGGGTAAAAGTTGCTCTTTTTTTTATAAAAAAATCAATATTTATATAAATATTTATAATATTTACATACAAGCCATGCCCAGCCAGTCACACGACCACCAAGCCACACCCACAAATTCGGCTACACCCACAGAACCGGTTAATGGTCCCTGGGATCTAAAATTATGAGTTTGGTGGTCCCTGAGGTCCAAAAGGTTGGCGACCCCTGCTCTTAGCAGCATCTCTTTCTCCCATCTCACTGTTCTTCCCACAATTCACTAAATCATTATTTCCTTAGTTGGGGTTTGTTGAAGAGCTGATACTGGCTGGATTCATATAACATGCTGGGCCCAAGCTAAACACACGATAGCTTGGCATGATGCATGACATAGTTTTATCAGATCGCACTTTCACTGTGGTATCCGGAACTGAAGACAGTCAAGTATGCAAAAACAGTAGAATTGAAATTACATTTAAATAAAATTTTATGTTTGACGTGGCATGCAAGTTTAGCACTTACCTGGTATATATAAAAGCATCAAAATCTCTCAAATGAGGAAGCCAGTTTGCACATCAGGGCAGCCATGTTCATAATGAGTACTAATATGCATGAATATGCGTGTATATGCAACAAAAAGGTCATCTTTATTTCAAAGTGATATGAAATGCTGTAGGAGCCGGGTTCTTTTTTATTTGAAAGAAAGCTGCCACTGACTCATCAACTTTTTCTCAAAATCCCCTTAAGTCATTTTTTTTAAAGATGTTGGGATGTGGAAAGAATAAAATAAATTAAAGCAGATTAAAAAAAGCCCTCTTCCCTTCCTGTCAATAATTTCCTTTCAGCTTCACTTGATCCTAGTTTGCATGCCTATGTGCAAAAAATCAGGCCTCCCATAAAGCGTGCTCATCTTTGAGGCGCTTTACAAACAACATATCAAATAATTATTAGGCACAGCTATTAGCGAAGATTAGAAGTGCCTCATGTCTTCCTTCCAGTAACTTTGCCTCAACCCATGAGAACTGAAAAGCAGAAAATTAGAAAACTTCTTCCAGAGATGGAAGGGCTTTTTGCACCTCTCTTTGCAAGAAAACACAATAAAGAACTGCTCCTGATCCTGGTGCCAGCCAACTTGCCAGCTGTGCCCTCTTCTAGGACATTCCGTGCTAGTTCCCACTGCTTACTTTTCCTCCTTAGCAACCATGAAGAATAGGAAGAAAGGGGAAAAAAAGGTATCTAATTTAGCTCCAGAGTTATACCCAGTTTTCCTCCTGAACTAAACTGTCATATCTCTTAAGGATTTCAAAGAAAAGCAATCTATTATTGTGTGATAGGCACTAGTATATTTTTAATAACTTTCTCAGGTCCAACTAGACAATATGGTTTCTGTGTGCAATTCTGTATATCAACGTCTGACCTTGGAGATGTGTGTTTTCTCCAAGTTTTCTCTTCCTAGCCTTGGAGAGTTCTCTGAGTTTGCTGTTAGGTGTTGGGTTCACAAGTGTTGAAAATTGGCCATGTGGAGAAAGGAACTACACAAGAGCACCACATGCCCTAAAATGACCATAAAACAATTAAAAATGCAGAGAAACAATGACTTCCTTGAAACCAAAGTCAACAGTTAAGATGTATGTAGATTACTTGGCAATAATATGAAAATTCTTATATTGCCTTCTTTAGGGAATTAAGTTCCTCTTTAGCTCATTGCTCTGAATTTCTTGCTCTTCTTTTTGAGGTCAGCCAAGGTCAACCACCTGGGCAAAAAGACACCGCCCCCCCCCCCAATAATCTTGGCAGTGGTCATATGAGCCCTACATGGCATACCTACGTTGCCTCACCCTAGAAAACTGCCTACTTGGAATCTCTCGGTTGATCCCAAGTAATTTGCAATGTGTTCTGTTGCCTTGTTTCATAACGAGAATATGTTTTGCCAATGTCTCTTCTCTTTCCTCATGCTAATGCAGTTTCCCAAAATTATAACATCATTCTGGAATGTTGATCCTGTTCTTGGGGCTTTCTGCAAAGAAAATCCACTGGGCTTTTAGTTGCCTTTTCAGACTTGGAGGAGTGGGGTGGTTTGAGATGGTCTCTAAGAGGCCACTATTTCTGTTGGTAGAGAAAGCTTGGGAGGGCAACTTCCCATCCAGGCTGGAGAATCCTGAAATGAGAAGATAGCAAACCAGTTATCACCAGGAGGAGAAACCTGAGAGAGAAACTGAGAAGAAACTCGGAGTTCTGCAGGTGTCCTGGGTGGGGAAGTGCCCAGAGACAGAACACCCTGATCAAAGCTATTGTGCTGACAGAATAGATTAGTATCCAAAGGAGAAGCTTCAGGCAAAACCTGATGGGAATGACAGTAGGGATTAAAGCTGGAAAATAACCTGATCCAGAGGAGTGACTCAGATCAGCATTGTTTGACAAGGGAGAAGGTTTCAGGGATAAAGGGCTGATCCTGTCAAAGATGGGGGAGTGGCAAGAGCCTAAAGCTCCCAGTGTATATCCCCCACCGGAGTTCCCCTGTCTGCAGGTACAGGTGGAACACTTTCTCAACAGGTAAATAAGCAACTTAGTTAAGAGCAGCTCGTTCTTTCTCAACCTGGATTGTTTCAATGCCATGTTATGACCTCTCTCCCACCTTTTTATGAGTCAGACACCTTCAAAGCAGCTATGGTTTTCAACCCACTAAGCTGCCCCAGCTGGATTGGATAATTAGAGTTTTAGAATATTTATCTGTTTACATTTAGGTAGAACTGCATGTATGTATGTGGGAGACATATAAAAAAGCTGAAAATGTTAACCCAATGCTGATTAAGAGTGATTGGGTTGAGGTATGCCTGTGTGTGTAAACATACTGATTTTCATAAAAAAAAGAATGTAGGATAGAATATTCCTTATTGGTCAAGTGTGATTGGACACATAAGGAATTTGTCTCCGGTATATAAGCTCTCAGTATACATACAAATAACAAAATGATAAATCATATATCATAAGATACAATCATAAATCATAAGATACAACCAACAAGTGATAAGTCATAAGATACCAATAGGAATAGATAATAGGATAGGTGCAAAGAATAATAGTAATACAGCCCTACTACAAAATATGTTTAAATTATAATCTGTTTAATTGAAAAAATTCCTATTATGTTTTACAAATGGAAAAAGATGGGGATAGTGCTTGCAAAATAAGAAAAACCAAAACTCAAGAATGGGCCATTACTGAAACCATTTGGCAGTCCAAAGGTACAGAAGGAACGACAACTTTTGGTGAAGACTGAAAGTGACACAGCTTATGCTAAATAAATAAATAATTATCACTGGATGAACTTTTCACAAATATTCCTTTCCTATGAGAGAGGCTTCTGCCTTTTTAACTTTTTTGGAGAATTTGGAACGCAATCCACCATTTTTGGATATGCTGTTGAGTTCTAGTACTAGCTTGCCTGTTTTGTATTCTACAGTTTTCCATCCTCTTGAAGCCTGCTTGGCAGGACAGCCTGGAAAAATAAAGCTTCATGAGACAACTTCTCTCCCTTGGGGTAGAATAGAAATTGGGAAGCCAAGGAAACTGCAGAATAAGCAATGGCAGCTCTTCATATAACAGCATTTTTACCTGCTCTAATCTAAAAGTCTCCAGGTGAAGTGCATAACATAGGAACCATTACAAAAATCAAACATAGAAAATTCTGGTGTAGGAACGGTAATAAAAGGAAATCCATATTTATTTAGCGTATGGCATACCATAGCAATATATATTAACATTTCAACTAGACTAGTAGAACGCAATAAAATACAAATGTTAAAAAGATATATAAATCCATAATTTCAATCTCTTATTTATATATGTGTGTATTAGAGATCTTTTACCAGGGAATCCTAGAGTTCTCTGCCTTCTATCTTTATTCTTAAGCATTCTTCTTTATCTACTCTTACTGATTCTTCTTATTTAGAAGTAAGCAGCATAGGACCCACAGACAGCATGGTGTCCACAGATCCTTTTTGATGATCATCAGACTCTAGTTGTTTAAAATGTTTTGTAAAAAAAAAAAGCTGACAAACCTCTAGCCTCTATCACCATATTTAATTACAGGATAATATTTAGACCCTTAGTTTAGATAGAGGACATTCTTGAGGCTTTAGTAGATGGTCGCCGTGATGGTCATAAATATGAAGACTGACAATTAGTCACTGCTTTCAGTGCTATTGTAAATCAATGGCTGTAAGTTGAGGACTACTTGTATAAGTACAACCTTCCGCAGTAGCATCGACTTTTTTCCCTCCTTCCAGAATGTGGGAACAGATAGCAATTAGCTTGGGTTAAATGTTGCAAAAATGAAGCGGGAAAGAACAGCTAGAAGAAAGAACAGATCAGACTTCAGCCATGGATAGTTAGGATGTTTCTATATAATCTATCAAAGCATGCCTCTGTTGAATTTTGGCTTATGTGAAGTACCCCTGCTGTCAACAGAATGATATTCCATCTGTGTGTAATAACTTTAAATCCCCCAGGCAGATCTCCTGGCTGTAGCCCATAGCTAGCATGCTGATAAGGCCTGGTTAAATGCTTTAAACTGTCATCATGAGAGACCCAGTCCTCTCCCTCAACCTCTTTTCCCTGGACATGCTAAGCCCATGGCGGGGATTAATCCTGCTGTTGCCCATGGCAAGGCCAGGCTAAGACTGTATTAATAATTCACCAAAGAAAAGTTCTATAGATGGAAATGATGTCCTGGCAGAATTCATAAAACATAAATAAAGAAAACCCAGATGGCCTTCATGACCGAGAAGAATGCTTGGGATAGGAAAATGGAGGAAAAATGATTGTTGGCTGGGTTTTGTATTTATTCACTAAGATCTGCTTATTTTAGCCGATCCAAGTTGCATCTTAGCTGATGACAGCCTCTTGCTGGCTATGACTAGGCTCAGAAAGTCAATAGGATTGGGCCCAGTTTGATGGAAGAACCTTTGATGGAAGAACCTTGAGGCTGCAAGCTAGATGGGGATGCTGAAAACACATCTTGGAAGAAAGCCGTTGGCATCTTGATGCCAAGAAGTCATCGAGAGTTAAGCTCAAGTACAGCCTGTATGGTCAAAGCATGTCTCAAATGTTTCTTTCTGTGTGCTTGGAGGCCAAATAGAGGGCTAGCAGGGAGACTCCTACTGATTGCCTCCTTGCCTAACATGTTCACATGAAGTGACTAATATGTACTCAATGTGTTGAAGCATATTACTCTTCAGACACCCACCTTCATATTTGGTAATCATGCTATTTGTCATACTAATCACCATTGTTCTTGCTGTGATTTTCTGGGATGGTAGATGCCTCTGAACAAGTGGATTTTCCAAACTTCAACGATGGGAAAGATGGCAAGTTCCAGCCAACAATTCTCCTTACCTTTAAAGAAAACAAATTCAAGTTTGCAGTGTTTATAACTGAGGTGAGAATACCACTAGAATTACTTCTTATACACCAGTGTCTGGCAACTTTAAGATGCATGGTCTTCAATTCTTAGAATTCTCCCCAGCTGGGGCAATTCTGGGACTTGAAGTCCATGCATCTTAAAGTTGCCAATGTCAAGAAACACTGGTCTAGAGCCAATCTTCTACTGTTTTGACTCTACCCACATTTATTACTTTTTAAATGAGACACTTGATGTGCCATTAATTATTGCTTGTGGCATTACAGTTTCTGCTGAACTAGATTGAGCCAGTGTGATTGGTTCTTCCTGTCTAACACAGATGAAAACCCAAACCTGCCTTGCAATTATGCAAAATGGAAACAAAAATCTACTTCTGCTTTTCTATTTCATTGTCAGTGTGCTTAAGGGTTTCTTTTGGGAGTATTTTTGAGCTAATTCTATTGTCCAAGCATGGGAGGGAGGGAGACAAGATGCTGTTATCATTGTTCTTGTTACTCTCATTTTCCATCACTTTGAAGTTTTTTAGCTCCCCTGAAAAGCTCCCCAGGAAGAGTTGTCTGATGGTATCTTCTCTTAAGAATGGAAGTGTAGGAAGCCCAGAAGCTATAGATGTCTGGGAAAGAAGATAAAAGGTAAGAAGAGATGTAAGTTTCCCCTGTCATGTCTTTTCCAACTCCAGAGGGTGGTGCTCATTCCTGTTTCTTAGCTGAGGGAGCCAGCATTATCCAAAGACATTTCTGTGGCCACATGGTTAGCTTGACTATATGCCCAGGCATACAGAACACTTACCTTCCCATCAAAGTGGTACCTATTTATCTACTTTCAAACTGCTAGGTTGGTAAACTGCTAGGTTTCAAAGAAAAAAAAAGCCAAAGCCTAGGTTTTGTAAAGTTGCTAGGTTTCAAAAAAAAACCTAGATTTTGTAAAAACTGCTAGCTTGGAAAAGAACACTGTGTACTAAATCACAGAACAAAACATTCACACTTACACATCAGCCACCTTGTGACCAAGTGAAAGGCATTCTTCTCAGGAGAACTGCAACAAGCAATTGCAAAAATGAATGCTCTTTCAATAAATAGTCTTGGTGGACAAACAAAAATACACAAGAATTTTTCAGCACAGACCCCATTCTGAAAGACCTTTCCTAGATTGAGAAAGTACATTTGTGGTACAGTCAGAAAACACATGGAGTGTAAGTAAAACTCATGGTTTTCTTTCTGTAGGTGGAAATAAATTCCAAACCCATTTATCCCTCATTTCTCCATAAAGTAAGCAGTGGAAAGCATGAGGGGTGTGGAAGAACCTCAAGTATTTCAAAAAATGCACCCAATCTTTATAAACCAAAAAGGGTCCGGAATGGAGATTTGGCCTTAACTATGTATATTTGCAAAGTAAGCAATACTGATGTTTGCTCAAGTAGAAGAAACTCCAGGTGGGGAAAAAGTAAACCTTTGTTAAGTAGGTACAGTTGGTGTCAGGCTCTAAAAAAACCCAAAAAGGTCACACTTGAGATTCTATTGAGCAGATTTCTTTATTGTTTCTCACCTGTAGACAGAATCTTGCCAAACTAAAGCAGACTAGTTGCATCATAAAACATGTATTCTGGGAACTATTGGAAAGGAAGCGTCTTCACCCTCTGTCTCTCACACAAACTGTCTAAACTGAGTTGTCTCTTGCTCCTCTGGAATGCACTCCCTCCCTCCTGGGAATCTGGACAACATTCCATTACAGTTGAATAGTGTAAGCAGGCACACTTTGCTACTATATTCAACTTGTCCCGTTTACAGATATGACATGGGCATACCTATCACTGTGTCTCCATCCAACCACTATATGCTGATATAATGGTAAGTATTTGAATAAAAAAAAAAGAGAGCCTTAATGAGAGTAGAATATGCACATGGGTCTTTCAAACAAAGGAGGTTCACTGTCTTTTTTTTTCCATTTCCCCCCAAATCATTTCCTGAATTATTTTAAAATTCAAAGCAAACATCCCCATCCGCTGATTGTCTGGATGGAAACAGAAGTAAAATGCAAATCAAATATGGATAGATCTTGTTGTCTTTCTGATGTTTGGATGTTAAGATGGCCGCGCATTCACATGCTGCATCTCAGTGCTCTTCGACTTGGTGTTTTTTATGGATGTTTTTGTGTGGATTATCCTGTATTGTGAACACCTCCTGCGGGGTATGGTTGGTTGTGTTTAGCTTAATTTTTTTTCTTTTTCTTTTTTAGTGGTGTTTGTCTAGTTTTACTTGTGGAAGAGAACCTCATTTCGTTGCACCCGCTTGCGAGTGTAATGACAAATAAATTCTTATGTCTTATGTCTTATGGCTAGGGGAAAAAATATAATCCTGCAATTCATAAATAAAATGTTTGTTTCTAGCTTCAGTTTTCTTTGGCATGTACGAACCGATACCTAGGAAGGCAGTTAAGTCCCCCTCTTTGTCACATCTAAAACAGTTCTGACTACTTAAAAAAGTACAGAAAGACAATTGTTCCATTGGAAAATATGGTGAATCTTAACCCCAAGACCATTTGTTTTTTTTAAAAAAGGCACCACCGGAGAAGGAAAAAACACAACCAATTAAATCTCTTCAACATTATTTACAGATGATGGTGCCAACTTGCGTTCGGGTAGATCCAAGTTCATTAGATGTCAGCATTAACAATACTGCACTTGGCAATCAAGACAGAACTCAGACTGTTAGTCATTAATCACCATCTGACAGGCCCGAAGCAGAAATTCAGAAAATGGCTCACACGTGTCTCATCCCCAGTAACTCTCCCTGTTGCAATGACGGCTCTCTCATGCCACTGACTTACTGCTTTTCAACAGCACAGCTCAGGTGATAAGGCCCTTATTTTGTTCTATGTATATTTATGGGAACCAAAGGAAAGTGGGCATGTGTCTTAAGTGCATGTGATCAATGCAAGATTTGTTTATAACAAATAGGTTTATTGTTCATATGTACTGAAAAGTTGTCTCACCAGCATATTTATCTGTTTTTGCAGATATGTAGCCTTGAAACTAGATGCAGTACAAGTGACCTTTAGAAGTTCTTCACCAATTTAGGGGCAGAGAAATTCGAGGATTTTCTTCTTCTGAATTTCCAGGGAATGGAGCAATTCTTCCATGCTTTCTCAAGAGTGGGATTTATCTTTAACAAATGTAAATCAATGTTTCTCAACATTACTACTTTTAAGATATATGGATTTCAACTTGCAGAATTATGAGAGTTGAAGTTCACACCTCTTAAGTTGCCACATTTGAGAAAGACTATGTTTGAGTAATCCAAAGATTCTGGAATCAAAAGTCAGCTCCAAAGAGGGGAGTGTAAAGGAATTCAGTGTGTCTTCCAATTTTTAAAAAATGTTTTCTTCCACTGAAAAGGAGCCTCCCATTCCACCCTGTTTAAACTATTAACATGATTGGGGTGCACCTGGGTGGAATTTCTTTCTGGTGAAGTTGTATTGTTGGAATTGGGGTAGAATTTGAATATGTTTGTGTTTGACTTCTCAATCAATGATCTCCCTTCCCAGTTTTCCCTGTTTCTTAGTTGAAAAATGTGAAAAAAAAAGAGAGACATATCTATAGATATCATGTAGATAGTGCCTAACTAAAGTCAATGTTAGGAAAAAATGTTTCTTGTGAAGTTTTCACTTTTTTCACTTTTTGGGGGGGGGAGAGGAAGAAACCCAACTTATCTATTTTCACCAAGTCAGAGAATTGATTAAAAATGCAGAAGAAAAGTTCAATACAAGTGCCAAGGCTTTAATTTCTCAGCACCATTGGTTTGAGAACTATAAGGAAAGCCATGCGTCCAGGAGATGGCAACTCAGAATGACAGAGTTGGAAGGGACCTTAGAAGTGTTCTAGTCCAACCCCCTGCTTAAGCAGGAAACCCTATGCAATTTCAGACAAATGGTTGTCCAATCTCTTCTTAAAAACTTCCAGTGTTAGAGAATCAAGATTTCTTTACTTTTGTACGTGATTGTTCCATCTCTGGACATTCTATAAATAATATCCTGGACACTCCTTCTCGTAAATCGTATATGGACTTTTCTTGGGCATTTGTGGCGTCTCGCATAATTAGTGCTAACCCTATAAACTTCATCAAACTCCCTTAAGATGTCATCTTTGTCCTTTTCCAATAATCCAGCCAGTATTTCCGCCATTAGTTGTTCCAGGTCTTCTTCTCTGGATTCCACTACATTTTGGAATCTCAAGTATGTAGCCGCCTTGTCCATCTCTAGGTAGACCAGTGAGTCCTCCATTTCTTTGCTCGCATTCTTTAATTCTTCATCTACCCTTTCTAATTTCCTTTCAGTTCATTCAGTCCTTTTCTCTACCTCTTTTATTGTTGCTTCATTTTTCTCCAAGGTCTGCTGTAATATTCCAACTTTCTCCTCTACTTTAGAGATGTCCGCTTTCATTTCTGCTTTTAATTTCCCCAGTAAGAGAACAAAGGCGAGACTACAAGTTCTTAGCAGCTCACTTAAATCAGAAAAGAATTGCATTTAAATGGCTAATCCCAGAAGGGATGTTAGTGTCTTGGAAAGAAAGGAAAATTAAAATAGATTCCATGGAAAAGGCCCAGGAATTCTATGAGCGGCTGGTGGGTCCGGAAGACCAGAGCAGTAAGGAGGAACTGGAAACAAACTCCCAGGAAGATCACGGTTATTACAAAAATAAAGATGGAACTGTAGGAAATCAAGGAAATACTCATTTACATCAGGAGACAGAAGAAACTACACACTTTCAGGCACAAGAAGAGATCGGAGTCGTTACAAGACAAAGAGTGAAACAGAATTAATTAAATGGAAGAAAAAAAACTACTATCAATTAATATAAATGGCTTAAATTCGACAATAAAAAGGAAAAGGATATTAGCTAAACTAATCAAACAAAATGCCGATATAATATGCCTACAAGAAACTCACATAAAGAAAACATGAAAAACACCTAGAATGTCTGAAATTAGGGAAGCTATTTACCGCACCAGCAGATACAGGAAAAAAGAAAGGGATTGCAGTATATGTTAAAGAGGATTTGAAAGCAGATTTAATATGGTCAGATTCTGAGGGAAGAACTCTGGTTTTGCAGATCTGGATCAATGCCATCCCAATTCTCTTAGTGGTAATCTACACCCCGAACGGAGATCAAAAAGAGTTTTTTAAGCATCTTTATGGAAAAATAGTAGGATTGGAAAAAAGAAATATTTGTATCATAGGAGACTTCAATTCTATTGCTGATTATCAAAAAGACCACAGTAATGGGGGGAAGAATAAAGGGGGGGAAAGAGAGCTTCCCAAGACTTGTAGGGAAATGATGAAGCAGTTAAATTTGACTGATATATGGAGAAGATTACACCCCGAGAAAAAACAATTCACATTCTACTCAAATCCCCATCAAATATGGACACGAATTGACATGGCATGGATGAATGGGGAAATAGCAAATGAGATAAAAGAGATTGAAATTTTACTTAATGAATGGACAGATCATAATCCAATTCAGATAATATGGAAGGGTAGGGAAAAACCAAAGAAAATATGGACGCTAAATACTCAATTAATAAGAGAAAAAGAATATACTAACAAACTCAAGGAGGAATTAAATTATTTCTTAAACAAAAATGGTAATGGAGTAACTACGAAACAAAACATTTGGGATACAATGAAGGCAGTAATAAGAGGTATAACAATCTCTTATAATGCCAAGAGGAATAAGGAAAAATATGCCCAGCAAAATAAATTACAACAAAAAATTAAGGAAATAGAAACTCAATTACAGAGTACCCCAAAGGATTCAAAATTGCAAAATCAGATAATGATAGCTAAACATAAATTGAATTTAATTGAACAAGAGAAAATGATTATAAATTTGAATTTGACTAGACAAACTTATTTCGAGCATGCTAATAAGCCAGAAAGATGGCTATCTTATAAACTAAAAAAAAGGAAAGAAAAGAGATTGATATATCAGCTAATAGATGGAAAGGGGGATATACAGCAGGAGGTAGAACAGAAAAAAGAAATTGCTCATAAGTATTTTGAAGATTTATATAAAAAGGAAGATGTTAATGAGGATGGAATAAGAAACTATTTAGATGAAGGGAAGGATAAAGCAATTGGGGAAGAAATGGTAGAACTATTAAACAAAGACATTACTTGGTTGGAATTGAAATCAGCAATAGAGAACCAGAAAAACAACAAATCCCAGATGGGATTCCAGGGGAGCTGTACAAGGCAATTGCAGAACAAATTGGACCTCTTATGGTGGAAGTTTTTAATGATGTTTTATTGGCAGCCAGGATGCCGGACTTGATTTTTTAAAATGATGTTTTATTGGCAGCCAGGATGCCAGGCATTGATTTCGCTGATCCCGAAGGAGGATTCGGATCTCCGATATATAAACAATTATAGGCCGATTCCACTGTTAAACACCGACTACAAAATATTTACTTCTATTATAGCAAGCAGACTAAAAAGAATGCTAAACGTGCATATACATGAAGATCAAAATGGATTTCTCCCAACCAGACAAATTAGGAACAATTTAAGAATAGTACTAGATGTCTTAGAATTTTAAGAAGCTCACCCCGAAAAACAAATTGCACTTATGTTTTTAGATGCAGAGAAGGCTTTTGACAATTTAAATTGGCAATTTTTAATCCAAAAAATTTATAATATGAATTTAGGCACCAAATTTGAAAATATTATAACAACTATTTATGATACACAACAAGCTAATATTATAATAAACGGGGAATATACTCGCCCAATAAAAATAGAAAAAGGAGTCAGACAGGGCTGCCCACTCTCACCCCTGCTCTTCATATTATCATTAGAAACATTATTAATGCGAATTAGACAGAACCCAGATATAAACGGATTAAAGGTTAAGAAAGAAGAATATAAGTTGCAAATGTTTGCGGACGATATGATTTTTTTTCATTGAGGAACCAATAGAAAGAGGACAAAAATTAATGAATGAATTAACAATTTGGAGCAGTAGCAGGAAGAAAACTAAATGACTAAAAATTTAACAGAAAAACAGAAAATAGAGTTAGAAGAAGTTATGGAAATACAAGTGACAAAGAAAGTTAAATACTTAGGAATATGGTTGACAGCACATTGTAAGACACTCAAGGAAAATAATTATGATAAATTGATGTAACAGGTAAAGAAGGATTTAGAATCATGGGATAAGCTGCAACTTTCATTATTGGGCAGGATCGCTGTCATTAAAATGAATATTCTTCCAAAATTTCTATATCTATTTCAGACAATCCCAATTAAAGTACACAATTTTTTTTTTTTTGAAGAACTCAACAAAATAACTGTTAAATTTATTTGGCAAGGGAAAAAACCTAGAATAAATTTAAAGGCAATGCAGGATATGAAGAGCAGGGGAGGACTGGCACTTCCAAATTGGGAGTTGTATTATATTGCTGCCTCTTTAGTATGGTTGAAGGAATGGGTGAATTTAACTAACAAGAGAATATTATTTTTAGAAGGCCATGATTTGCAGAGGGGGTGGCACGCTTTTTTATGGGATGTAGGGAAAACTAGGCAGAAATATTTTCACAGACATCTAATCAGAGACTCATTATTAACTAATTGGAAGAAAATACGGAAAAAAACACTATTTAAAAGTACCAATCTGGATTTCAACAATGGAGGCGATGATCCACCCAAATAATCTGGATATCACTAAAATGATTAAATATAAGGACCTATTGGATACACAAGGAAATTTGAAATCGCGGCAAGAACTTCAAGAGCGAGGACAAAAAATTGATCAGTGGGCATACCTTCAAATTCAAAGTAGATATAAACAGGACAAGAAAGAATTCGGAATCAACAATAAATTCCAGCAATTAGATAAAATTTTATTAGGATCAGGCAAAAAATATATAACAAAATTTTATAATTATTTATTAGAAGTCGAATTAGAAGAAGAAATTGTAAAAGGGAACATGATTGCCTGGAGTAGGAATGTAGGACGTAGCATCACCTTAACAGAACGGGAAAAGGTCTGGGGTAGAAACAATAAGATTACAAAGTCGGTAGCATATAAAGAAAATGCCTATAAAATGTTTTATAGATGGCACCTTCCTCCTTCAAGATTAGCGAAGATGCACCCCAATATGAGTCTGAATTGCTGGAAATGCAAAAAAAAAAGAGGGAACTTTTTTCCATATGTGGTGGTCCTGTATAGAAGCTCAAAAATATTGGCAGGAAATTAGAATTTGGCTGGAAAAAATGACAAGAGAGCAGATCGAATTCAAACCAGAGTCCTTTCTGTTAGGGATCTTTGACAAACAAATATCAAAAAAAGCGAAGTACATAATAATACACATTTTGACAGCGGCCAGATTAGCTTTTGCCCAATGTTGGAAGCAGCCTCAGGTTCCATCAGAGGAAATGATCATTCAAAAAATTTCAAGTTGTGCAGAAATGGACAAATTAACTTTGGCACTAAAAAATAAAGGCACCTCAATATACTACAATAGCTGGAACTGCTGGTACAAATGGATAAACCAAAGATAGATTTTATACTATAAGGCAAAAGAGGATAGGATAAACGCATAGCAGTGATATACAGATATATGTATATCTGTTAGGTGTGTGTATATGGCATAAATTAAGGGTTAAAAAAAAAGAGAGATCTTACAAACTGTTGAAAATGAGAATGTTTTTTATTGCTTTCTATTTTTTCTTTCTATTTTCTTCTCCTTTTCTTTTCTTTCACTTGTGTATGTGTTGTTGGTTTGTTTTAATTGTAAAATTAATAACATTTATTTATTAAAAAAAAACTTCCAGTGTTGGAGCACCCACAACTTCAGTTGTTCCACCAATTAATTGTTTTAACCGTAAGGAAAACTCCCTAGAGCCTCCATCACTGCATCAGTGACGATGACTCTTGAATCTTCGTTATTTTTGTAGCTTTTACTCCCAAGCTCTTTTGAGAGGTAGCAAGCAAGAATAAAAAATGTCATTTGTTTTTAGAAATTTATGAAGTTTTGGGGAATTCTACAGGCTCACTACAAAACCAGCACACTTGCATGAGCACAGCACTTTCATTTTCTTCCATTCATTTATGTCCAATTCTTGGAGAAAGCCTGGATAAGTCCCTGCAGTTTTCTTGGCAAAGTTTTTCAGGATGGGGTTGCCCTTATGTTCTTCCGAGGGCTAAGAGAAAGTGACTATCCCAAGGTAGGACTAGAACTCTTCTGGTTTCTACCTGATCCTCTAACCAAACTGACTTAAATATTTACCTTCTGCTAAGTAATGTGAGGGGTCCTTGGTGCTCTCTGAGCTTGCTTGTTTTCTTGCAGACGTTTCATTACCCAAACTAGATAACATCTGTGCTAGTCCAGTGAGACTACCAGTGACTAGCACTGATGATGTTACCTAGTTTGGTAACAAAACGTCTGCAAGAAAACAAGCTGAAAGAGCACCAGGGACTCCTCATGTCAACCTTAGCTACAAATATTCTTTATTAGTAAGTGATTTCCTTTGCACCAGAGAAGCTTCCCTTCCAAAGGAATCTTTTGGTAAGCACATGGGAAGATGAGTGGAATATGTCTTGGCTTGAACTGCAGCATCTTCTGAGATGGGCCAAATCCTCAGGATGCTGGTGGAAGTCCTACTGGATGAACCCAAGGAAAGGAAAACGGGGGTCTGACTTGAGAGTTTGCAGTGGGAAATTTATGTGGAGGTTTTTTCTTTACTTAGTTTTCTAGACACCAGCCCTGTGGACAACTGCCAACATGCCAGGTCATCTTGTCCATAAATAAAAGGAGCAATGTTTCCAGCCCCAGAATCCCAATTTATAATGGGAAAATGTTTAATGGCCTCACTAAACCACAATTCATCCAGGGATAGAAATTATACTTGCTTCCAAAAAGAAAAAAACCCACAACCCTAACCACACTTGAGGAGTGCTTGGAAAGGTTTGGACAGACTGGATGGGGGTCAGGGGAATCTGGGGGTGACTAGGACTCCACAGTATTCTGGGATTTTTGACTCTCAGACACTACTAGATGAGTAAACTGCAAGAAATGCATAAAAGAAAAGAAGCTGCAAGCTGTTCAAATAGAAGCACTCCAAAATTGATTAAAAGGGTTGGGGAATGCAGAAAGCAGCTTAGAAGTTACCCTTGCCAGGTGATATACTACACCTTTGGGCCACATTCTGCAACGGTGACCTGTGGGAATTCATTCTCAGAGTGAGAGTGTATGTCTTTTATTGGACGGTTCTGAACCACTCTCTTTTCTCGTTCCAGCATCCATTTCCCCAAGCACCAAGGAAACAAGAGCCAGCTCTCTCCTAGGACTTGGAGTAGATCGTCTGTAGAAGACTTTGCGACAAGATCATACACCATCATACCCTGCCACAGACCCAGGACAGAAAGGAGTGTAAATTGCATAAAAACACACTTGCTAATATGGAACCCTTAGTGATATCTGAACTTGTTTGTTTGCATGCAGATGTGTCATTATCTGACTAAGTAACATCATCAGTGTTAATGAGTGTGAGATTTGCTCTCTGTTTACATATAGTAGCTTGTCCTGCCTGTGTTGGTGGGAGTGTGGTTTTCTCCTTGGTAGGTCCTTGATTTGGGTGTTGTGTTTGCTTGCTTGCTTGTTAATCCCTGCTTATCTGGGAGTTGGCTGCTGGAAAGGATGTGTTCTAGCCTTTTTGTTTTCTCCTTTTTAATTGTCTCTTTTGAATGGCGTGTAAATGTGGTTTATCTTGATATGTCTGTTGATGGCTGATTTGTCTTGCAGGAATTCCCTAGTGTATTTGGATATAGCTTGGTCTATGATGCTGGGTTTCCAACTGAAACTATGATTTAATCTGTCTGCTGTAATGAAGCAAATCCCCACACTCACTAGCACTGAGGATGTTACCTTGGCAGGTAGTGAAACATCTGCAAGCAAACTATCAGTTGCAGAGAGCATCAAGGCCTGCACAGTTCAACCCTGAGCTATAGGTATTCTCTTCTATTGTTTTTCCTTATAATTAAACATTTCTGGTCAGCTATATAAGATATGTTTAAGATTAGATTTCCCTCCAGTTTAAATGGAGACTCGCTTTCCCAGCACCATCAGTCTTGTTAATGTTTGTCAGGCCATGATGCAGAGGAAAACAATGTGAGAGAGAAAAAAATATTCACCTGGATGGAGTACAAGTCAAGACATCATTTACCTGCAGTTGCATCACTTCTACTTTCATATTCTTTTCAGAATTGGATAACTCTTCTTGTCAGTCTGTTGAGTGGTGAGCTGAGAGAAAGCAGGAGCTGATTATTCTGGAAATGCATAAAAAGAGTTTTCCAGCACGACTGCTGACTTTAATCCAAGCAGCTGTGTTCTTTCACTTTGGCATCTAAACCCATTGTGTAAGTTCTGGGCTTGAAGGAAGCTAGTGGTGTATATTTGTCATTGCCTAAGAAATAATGAGAAGGGGAAGGAGGCCCCTTGCTTAATCAGACCAGCGAAAGCTACAAAATGGCTGTTGAAACAGAGAAAGAATAAAATGAGACAAACCAAAGCAGAGCTGAAAGCTGAAACAAAGGGAGAGTGAAAAAGTCACAGCCAGCAAGGGATGCCTACAGCATGCTAAAGAGTGTGGGTTTCCCTTTAGATATCAAGGAAAAGTCTAGGGTCCAAGTCAGAGTATATATGAACAATGGATTGTGAATACCAGCCTTGTAAAAAAAAAAGAAAGAAAAAAAGTTAGTAGCTGGATCTAAGATCATGCTGTGGTATTGGGGTAAGAAAAATTAAGAGTTCTTTCTTCTGTAGCAAATTGCTGTTGTTCTATGTTGAATGTAGTGTGTGTGTGTATAAGCGTTTAAGCAGAATACTTAGTTTTCCTCTTGTCAGCCTCCTGTCAATATAACGGCCTAAAATTCCATTACTTGCCTGTATGAAGTTTATTATTACCAAAGGTAACCCAGTCCCGATTAAATACTGGTTTTAAATACAACAAACTAGGACAGTCAATAGGTAGAGGAAGGTTCAAAAGTCTCTGGATTCAAAAAATCTACTTTTGGCATTTTGTTTAACTAAAAACACACAGAATGTATCCAGATCAGGATAGTGGAAGGTATGAAACTATTAGCATTGCCCCGCAATGATCTCCTGCTGATGAAAATGTCCTTCTCACCTCAAATAATTTGTCTCACTCCCTAAAACATAGCCAAAATGAAACAGCCAAGAATTAAAAAAAATAACTAAAAAATTCCTTCCAAAATTGGGTACAGCTATAGCAGATGCAATAATTCTGCGTGTTAATGAGACAGAGAGGGAGGGAGAGAGGGAGAATGAAAAGGGGAGGGTGGGGGAGGTATATATTATACCCTCTCTCACCTGGACCTGCTTGAGAAGTCCCAGCCAACTAATTGCATTTCTCCAGATCATCTCTTCCAATAAATCAGAATTCCAGAACCCTTTCAACTTTGCAAGCTGATATCTCCTAATAATGAGAAAAATGAAAAGCTATGTCTTTCTGGAATCTACCCAGAACAATAAATCTCCAAAGTAAAAACACACCCCAGATTTCCAAGTGCATTTGTTTTTCCCAATATTGTTTTAGCAGAGTAACCTTGCTGCAATAAACCCGGTCCTTGTTAGATGGTAATGTCCACTAGTCTTCTGACAGATGATACCCAGTATAAAGAAAGGCAGCTGGAGTCAACATGCCTAGGAGGAACTAACCTATGGATCTATCAGTTGGCTTCATGCGTGTGTTTCCTTTGGTTTGCTAAGATTAATAGTGTGGCCAACATCGGTTTCCCATTTCCCCTGTTTTCTTAACCTACAAAAGAGACTTCTGTGTGTGTTTTTCTTTTATTTTTATTCTCAAGGTAGTTGAGAATTTCTTTTGAATTTCCCCAATGGAGTTTTTAAATTTACTTTTTTGTTGAAGATGAAGGAAGGGCACTGATGCTGGGAGTGTTCTTTTGGATTTCACATTTCAATACCACATTGAACCTTCTCTGGCTGCCTGTACTGATATAAGTTCCTCTGAACCAGGACTTATCCTGTGCAAGTTTCTTGGATAGGCTGCTTAGCTCTCTTCATCATCTACATCAGCAGCACATGAGACAAAGCTGCCTCAGAGAAGAACTTTGCAAGAGCATGTCCACACTCATTAAGAACCAGGCCAAACAATACTAAAGTGGCAGTAATGGCAATTTCAAAGTTGTTGCTTATTAATCACTCTGTCAATCTTGACAGGGCTAGTCACTCCAAAGAATCCAGCTATCTGGGGAAAAGGAAAAAGAACCACCTGGGGACTGTCTAACTACCCACAAGAAAAAGGATTTGGTCAATCTGCAAGAAGTTTTGCAGTACAGATTGTCCTTGACTTGGTTATTCATTTGATAACCAAAGTTACAGTGGCACTGAAAAAAGTGAGTGACATTAGCAGCATCTCCATGGTCACATGATCAAAAGACTTGGAAATTGGCTTGTATTTATGATGGTTTCAGTGTCCTGGGGGCCACACGATCAGTTTTTACGAACTGTCAAAGTCAGTTGGGAAGCCAGATTCACTTAACAACTGTGTTACTAAATAGCTGCAGTGATTCATTTAACAATGGAGGCAAGAAAGGTCGCAAAATGGGGCAAAACTAACTTCTGTTGGCAATGGAAATTTTGAGTTTGGTTGTGGTTGTAGGTCAAGGAGTACCTGTGTGTTCCCCACTCTTTGGATTTTGGGAGCTGATTCAGGAAACTGCTGAGTAGAGGGGAGGCATATGCAGCTCTCATCAATAGTCCCAAAGCCAGGATTTCTGGAAGTTTGCATTATTTACAGGAATTGGGTATGTCTAGTTTAATGAAAAGAAGGACTAGGGGTGACATGATAGCAGTGTTCCAATATCTCAGGGGTTGCCACAAAGAAGAGGGAGTCCAGCTATTCTCCAAAGCTCCTCTGAAGGAAGCAAAGGATGGAAACTTATCAAGGAGAAAACCAACCTAGAACTAAGGAAAAAATTATTGGCAGTTAGAACAATAATCAGTAGAATGACTTGGCTCCGGAAGTTGTGGGTGATCCAACACTGGAGATTTTAAGAAGAGATTGGACAGCCATTTGTCTGAAATGGTACAGGGCTTCCTGCCTCAGCAGGAGGTTAGGCTAGAGGACCCCCAACTCTTATTCTGTTATGGTAGGCTGGAGAACAAGCTGGCAGCACCTATTGGCCAATGAAACTTCAGGAACCTGCCAGACATGGACATGTGTACTTGTTCGTGTGTCTGTTTCTTCATGGATTCGGTGCTCCTAGAGACTGGAGGCCTGCATAGGGCTAATTCTTTGGTGGAAAGCAGATCTGGATCTCCTGCTACCAGGCATGCTAGAGGAAGAAAATAGTTTATATTTGGCTCAATTGCAAAGTGGTTGGAAAACTGAAAGTAACTTTTTGGTATGAGTTAATGGCGATTGGTTTTCTTACTGGAAAACAGAATCCTATATGCTGAGCTTTGGGTTCGATAAAGGGAATGTTAAAACTGATGGCTTTTCAGCTTCTCTCAGTAGCCCAGATGAGCAGGTGTGACATTGACAAGTTCTATGAGTTTTCCCCATTTCCCCCCTAACGTCAACTAGTCAAGCATAGTCCCAGGGTGTTTGAGTGTTTAAAATTCTTCTCCCTTTGTGCGAAATGGGGTCAGGGCTGGTTTGTTTTTTGTTTGCAGCAGCTCTGCAGTGATTTTCAACTCACATCAAAAAGGAAGGCTAGCAAGGATCTTCAAATTGCTTCTGAAGGATTTCTGTAATGAAAACAATACCGGCACCAAGTGCTTAATCGTTGAAGTGCTACAGGATGCTCAGAGTGGATGTGGAAACACAGGCT
Organism: Notechis scutatus; assembly: GCF_049901735.1. Lineage (NCBI taxonomy): Eukaryota > Metazoa > Chordata > Lepidosauria > Squamata > Elapidae > Notechis > Notechis scutatus. Next base: position 11,520,359 of record NC_142015.1, read on the forward strand.
CATGGATTTGGCTACATCCTTAGGGAACTCTTCCAGTTGCAGCCAGCAAGGAGGCCATTCTGTCTAAGGTGCATGCCTGTCTCCATATTTTCACTTTTTCTCTGGCAATGTATTTTTTTCTTCAGTGGGCAACAGGCGATTACCTTATCAGCTAGCATAGAAAGACAAATATATCCAGAGGATGCTCTGTGGTCCCCTTTGCCACTGGCAAAATAAACTGATTTAATTAAAGATCAGAGGCTCAGGCCTTGTCTCACATCCCTTTCTTGTTCTAGCAGCTTTTCTCTGCTCTTTCAGATCCTACAGTGATTGGCAGAACTGTCTGGAGACAATGAGGCATAGTGGGCTCACCTCCCAGTGAATCACAGATGAGACAGGTGAGGGTTGAGCAAGCTCAAGGAGAAATCCAGACGGGTGAGTGAATGAGTGAACAAATGAATTAATATCCACAGCTCTGCATGGAAGAAGAAAGAGAATCGCCCTCCTCTGAATGTTCCCCACTGCTGTGAGGCACTAAGGCTGCAGAGATGTCCCAGTGAAGATGACTAATGGGTCCTGGATATAGATCAAAGGCAAGCCAGGCTTAGCTTGATCTCTAGATGCCTGCCCGTGCTTGCACAGAGAAAACATTTCTTTGGATGTTTCCATTTCAGCAGGTCAGTGGAAAGAATCTCTCTCCATTGATAGATCTGTGGTAAGGCTGTATAAGGGGCCCAGGTGTTAGGCGATGCAGATGGCAGCCCCCCAAAATCCTTGCAGATGGCTAGGAATTATGCGAGCTGGCCTCTGCAACACGGTTGAAAGGAAAGGAAGGAAGGAAAAGACAGAAAGCTACTTTCCTAACCCTGATTGGTATGAGAAAACCACACACAGGAGATGTCTAGAATCATATGGAAGGGTCTTCCAGCAACACCTGACCCCTGCATTCATACCAGAGGACAAGGATTGAAGCTTAGTGGTGGGTTATAGGTAGAAGAATTGTGAAACTGACTAGTGGTGGAAGGTTTATGAAATTGACTTTGTTCTCTGATGGAAGGCCTTTATGCAATTGATTCTAAAATAGCAAGAATGGATGGACTAGAAAGCTATGGAGATTTGTTTATTTTTCTAATTGTATCCCACTTTTATTATTTTTACAAGTAACTCAAGGTGGCCAACATACCTAACCCTCTTTCCTCCTCCTATTTCCCCACCCTGTGAGGTGAGTTGGGCTGAGAAAGTGACTCACCCAAGACCACCCAGCTTGCTTTCCTAGCTAAGGTGGGACTAGAAGTCACAGTCTCTTCCTTTCTGGCACTACACTGAACTTGAAAGAGAAAAGTATGTATGTATGTATGTATGTATGTATGTATGTATGTATGTATGTATGTATGTATGAAGTGGTTTGCCCTTGTCTCCTTCCTAGAGCTGATGGAGAGGGACTTATCCAAAGTCACCCATCCAAGTCCAAAGCTTTCATGGCTTAGGCCAGATATGAATTCATGGTCTCCTGTTTTCTAGTCTGGTACTTCAACCACTAGACCAAACTGGGAAGAGGAAATTCTGTCTGTCTGTATACATATGTATGGATTTAGGAAGTGGTTTTACCCTTGTCCCCTTCCTAAGGCTGAGGGAGAAGGACTGACCCAAGGCCACGCAGTTGGTTTTGTGTCTAAGACAGGTCTACAACCCACATGCACACAGAGAAGAGGGAATATAAACTGGGTCTGTTGTAGGCATGCTTCTCTTTCCATCTGCCTGAATGATAAAAGAACCATCTCAAAGATGATGGAGAGCATCACTGCTGCTGTTTTATGCTCCACATTTCTCTCACACTATGAAGCCTCTCTGGCTGCCCATATTTCCTGCTCTGAAAAAAGCTAATGAAAAGGATTTGTTAAGTATATCGCCCTAGGAAGTTAGCCTCCATTTCTGGATAAGCGATCACACACTGAAGAATAGGCCAGTCATATGAACCTTGTGGGCAGTTGTAATGCCACCCATGAGAATTTAATAAATGCCAAATTAACTAGTAGCAAGAAATGATAGAATTTTTCTGCAAAAAATTACAAATCACATCAATTATTTCTCAGGTGAATCTAGTCATTATTTTTGAATGTATCAATTTGCCATGCAAAGTGCCAACTAGCTGTCTCCCCACCCAGCCCCCAGATTAAGTAGATGATTGTTTTGTTCCTATTGGTTAGAATCCATAAATAAAAATAATAGGAGATATGAAAGAATGGAGTCCTATCTAGGTCCCCCCCCCCCAAGGTACTGGATATCTAGACTCTGAAAGCTCCAACTGGGGAAGGAGATGGGGGAGTCTTGATTTACTGAATGATATTTATTGTTTTTAAATATATGATAGCTCTGCAGACCCAAGTTCTCCTAAATCCATAAACATCTTTTTTTAACTCACTCAGCTCGGCTTGGTGAGGCCCCTTTCGGCAGTCGTTTATTTAACTTTTTCCACATGTGGAGCCTGTCGCCTCCATGTGATTTCCGGGAAAACACTGGGATGAGAGAAAGAGAATTATTTGGGAATTGTGGGGAGAGGATGGGCTTCATCTTCTGGCTTGCTGGAACAGGCCCACTGCCACTTGCTGGCACAGCCAACAAAATCTTACCCAGCCAAGCCAGCCCTCATTAATCATTCGAACTACTCAACTGCCAGCTCCTTTCAAGATCTTTCAAGAAGTGTTTTCACCCAAAATAGAACTTGAAAACACACAGGGCTCTACTTTCAGGAGCTCATCAATCTGGCTATTATAGAGAGTGTCAAGCAGATCCTGACAGACAAGGGAGCTCTGTTTGAGCAGCCTCTCTCCCCCCCTCCCCAGCTCTTTCTCAACCTGTCATATCAAGAACCTGATCAAATCGGACAGCTTTATTTGTACCTACAGAATAGATAAAAGGGCTGTTCATTGAAACAAATAGAAGGGAGGACAAGGAGGGTGAATCCGGAGACCTCTCACAAGAAGGAACAGGGAAAAGGCATGGAGTCCAGGGCAGGGCAGGACAAGAGGAGGAAGGGTGGGCTGATCCCAGCCTTGAAGGCTCACATGACTGCATGTTGTGCTCTCCAGGGATCCCAGTTTAACAGCTGCACGTAATTATGGGGAAGAAATATTTATATAGGGCTCAGGAAAGGGATTTTCATTCTGTCACTGAGCCCTGCTTGTGATGGAAAAGTAACCAACTCCATCCTTGTCATCTCCAAAGGTTTTAATTTTCCCCCAAAAAGCAAGTTTAACGAACACTTTGAGGAGCCATTGGCCCTCCGGTGACAATGAATGGACAAGTAACTCCATAAAAGTTGAGCTGAACCAGGCACATATGAGCCGTGGTGGTGCAATGGTTAGAGTGGAGTATTTCAGGCTACTTCTTCTGCCCACCGGCTGCCTGCAATTTGGCAGATCGAATCTCACCAAGCTCAAGGTTGATTCAGCCTTCCCTCCTTCCGAGGTGGGTAAAATGAGGACCCAAATTGTTGGGGGCAATATGCTGGCTCTGTAAACCGCTTAGAGAGGGCTGTAAGGCACTATAAAGCAGTATATAAGTCTTAAGAGCTATTGCTATTGCTATAACCTCTTACTTCCAACTACCTTGGAAAGAGAACCAATCTTAGACATGGAAAGAGGACAATCTTAGACAATCTTAGATTGGGTCAGTAGGGAAGTAAAGACACTAAATGATGATGTATATAGTTGGGTAATAAAACATCTGCAAGCAAACAACCAAGTTTGGAGAGCACTAATCTTGAGCTACAGGTATTCTTTTCTATTGGAAGTTCCTCCCCCTCCTCTATGGTCGCTCAGATAAGTTCCTGAAATTCAAGAGCTCCTTGATTTTCAGCTTCATTCTAGTGCAGCTCCAACAGCTGGTGGAGAGGCGAAGCAGCTCAGTTCAAATATTCTTAGAGCTAAGAACCTCTTTGGTGGCTTTGGACAAGGCTTGCTTCATGTAGCTTCAGTTTTAGGGCTTACATTTCAAGAATGTAGTAATGCATTTGTAGTAATGCATTCTGAACTTCAGAGAACATGGTTAAGTATGGCTACTGCTATGCTCATTGGGATTTAAAGTTAATGTCTTCTTTTCTCCTCTGCTTCTGTCAAGTTACTCCTTTCCTTAAAGCAAAAATGTTTCATATCATATCATAGTGAATCATATCATAGTGAAATACTTCATTGCAATAATACATTTTTTTTCTTTTAAAAAATAGAGAAGACTTAACTATTTTTTCTCTCACTGAACATTTCTTCTCACTACTTGATTTTTTTTTGCAATAAGCCTATATATTGAAAATTAGAGCAAGACTTTTAAAACTTAAAGCTTATTTTCCAAGGTAAAATCAACTTTCTTGACCAAATTAGTGGTGTATTATAGATTTCAATCTCAGAAATGCTTTTAGAGCTGTTCCTTTTCTGATATTAATGGTATTCAAAACCTTGCTAAACATGATGATCTGGGAGAAACATCCATATCGATTCAGATACCATATGTCTTTTGTGTAGAACATTGAATGACAACTCAAACAGCAACTATAATAAATTGGGGGGGGACGGGACATTTCAAACATTGCTTTCCTGTAGAAGAATTTTCCTTGCCGGCCTATAGTAAAAGGCTTGGCAAATGTGAGGACAGGACTAACCTATGTGACCCCACAATCTTTTCTCAGTCTTCACAAGGGCAATGTTTTTATGCACTAGAGATCATAGATGCCCCTCATAGAGTGAACAGCAATGAAGATAACATTTACAGGATACTTCTATTGATGATGGTGGATCAAGTTGTCTGAATAAATGTTTCATGTTTAAAATGAGTGTATTTTCTTTGATGGGAGGCAGCAGCTTCTGGTGGAGATGGGTTTTCTTCTAAGGCCAGATTGTGAGGGCACACATTGGGAATGTTTGAAACAAGAGGTTGGGTTACATGCCTTTTTCCTTGGAAGTAACCTTCTGAGGCTATATGCCAATAATAGGCAGGCTTAACAAACACTGGGTGGGGCTAGAGAAGCAAAAATGGCTGGATTGTCTCCATTTCTGATATCCTTTTCATCTATCATCTTGACAGTGATTACTTTCCACGTCTCTGCCTCCCTCAGACCAGTCTGCTTACAATAGATCCTTTTTGAATTAAGGCTTGCAATTTTCTTTTGAAATTAGAAAAAAGGAATCACTGGCAAAAGTTTATAATTTGCTCATCCCTGGGTTACAGAGATGTTTGATCTAGAATAGAATAGAGTAGAGTAGAGTAGAGTAGAGTAGAGTAGAGTAGAGTAGAGTAGAGTAGAGTAGAGTAGAGTAGAATAGAATAGAATAGAATAGAACAGAACAGAACAGAACAGAACAGAATAGAATAGAATAGAATAGAATAGAATAGAATAGAATAGATTTATTGGCCAAGTGTGATTGGACACACAGGAATTTGTCTTGGTGCATATGCTCTCAGTGTACATAAAAGAAAAGATACATTCATCAAAGAGTCAAGAATCCTAAGGTACTAGTTGAACAAAGCTCTCCTCATGTTCTAAGATTGCTTGTAGTAGACAAGTTTCCTTGTTCTATAACTTGACACAGTACCAAACTGTTACAGGGGAGCATTAGGTCTGTCTAGCATGTGATATTTCTACAAGGTTATAGTGAGCCTCCATGAACACAGGTCAATATTCTATAGCAGTGGTCCCCAACCACCGGGCCCCGGACCGGTACCGGTCCATGGATCATTTTGTACCGGGCCGCCTATTTTGCTTGGGCGCCGCCATCTTGTTTCGACGGCGCTTGAGAAAGTGCTTCCGGGTGATCTTGTTGGTCGTCGGTTGGAAAGCGGCGTTTGGGAGCTGAAGAAATCCTCGCGCCTTAGTTTCGTTGAAGAGGGGGGCGACTTCGAACGAAGAGCCGTCCCAATGGCGGTGGAGTCTCGTGTTACTCAGGAGGCGATTAAGAGCCCGAAAAGCCCATCAACTGCGAGAAGGTACAAAGGAGGAGTTGAAGGTGGCGGGGAGAAGTGGGGGACGGCTGGCTGGCCGGTCGCTCGGCTCGCCTTGCCTTGGTCGTGCGTGCTGATGTCGGTACCGGTCCGTGGATCGGTCCGTGGATTGTACCGGTCCGTGGTACAAAAAAGGCTGGGGACCACTGTTCTATAGGATCTAAGCATGCTTCTTAGAACAATTGTCAGACATTCTGCATGACAGAGGTCTGTAAAAATGCTAACATGGAGGAAGTGAAAGAATATTTACTGTTTTTAGGGCTATTTAAGATATCTATAGAATTCATAATAAAAAAAATAGTAATGGCCACCTAGGGAGCAAAACATGACATCTAAGAAATGGATGGATGGGTGTCCAGATGGATTAGGTGTTAACTGATCTTGATTCCTTTTCAGCTCTATTCCTCCAAAAGTAGATTAATTTAAGCTCTACTAGTAAACCTGTAGCAGATGCCTGGCCATATTGTTCAAAACCCAAACGTTGTGGGGGGTACTAATGGTACAATATAAAATTATATTGTTTAGAGGGGGGAGGAAGTGAGAGGATGAAAGAACCCTGCCAAGTAAAACTTTACAGAATATGTAGATTCCAGTTTGTGGCTTGCAGCAGTTTTAAATCCTCTTGATACTACCCTACTCATTTTTTAAAATATTGAAGTGATACATCCTTCCATACTCTCTCCCCTCTCCCCTATTCCAAAAGAAGACATTTGTGGTTATTTCTGCTCTGCCAGCTATTAAAACCACTTGTACAATCCGTGTTGAATGAAAAATCAGTGTGCGGCTATGAAACAAAGTTCTTAGTTTACACTGGAGACATTTGCTTTCCTTCTTCTTTAGCATCTAACCCTTCTTCAGTCTGTTCCTCGGTCTCAAATGGTGTCCTTGAGAGCATGGAGGATTAAGGAAACCATGGTGGTTTCAGCAGGAAGAAGTATGGGCTACTTCCAGATGTGTAGCTCCAAAGGACACTAGGCTTCCATTCTTTTTCTGTTTAACTGGGAAAAGAAGAAATGAGAAAAAAACTGGAAAATTACAAACAAAAATGGTTGTCTGGAATGGGTATAGTTTTTCAGGAACAAGAGAAGTTCATTATAAAAAAATCCCATCTGGGAGCAGCCATATCTATAATATAATTAACAGCCACGGACTCTGGTGATTGGATTCACATCATGCACTAAACTATATTTTGTTTTAGCCATGACTTGAGTAAATCACAAGCGGTGGCTTCACAAGCCATAAATCATGATTTGTAGATTGTAAAAGCCATGGGTTTTAATCAGGATTTTTGGACAAAGCCAAAGTGGCTGGATTGGTCCCTTATGATCAGCCATCAATTGTGGTTTATAAGGCACAGTTGTTGGATCCACATAAGCTGCTGAACTAAATCTAAATTTGACACAGTATGATTTAACTCAAGTTTGTATTTAGCCACCTGGACACTAGCCATTTCTAAGTCAGACATTTGGAGTAGTATATAAATTTGGTCAAATAAGTAACCTCACTCGGTAAAGGAATTCCTGCAGATTTTACTCCGCTAGTCGTTGCTGACTCTAGGTGGTGGTACTCATCTCCATTTCAGGGTCATTGAGCTAGCACTGTCCAAAGACATTTTCACAGTCATATGGCCAGCATGATGTCACAGAACACTGTTACCTTCCCATCGAAGTGTTACCTATTTATTTGCTTTTGAACTGCTAGGTTGACAGGAACTGAGGCGAGGATGGAGCTCACCCTGTCATGTGGCATTCAAGTCTCAAACCTGGGCTGCTGGCTTTCCAGCCAACAAGCCCAGTGTCTTTAACCGCTGAGCTACTGCGCCACCCCAGTTGACCCCACTAGTGTCTTATAGTCAGCCAATCCTCGCTGACAAGACAGAAAGTTTGGCCTCACTGTTGTTATTTTGGAAAACAGTGCTGGCTTCTGAAAGATCCTTTAAGTTATTAATGGGAGAATGCACTCTTGATTTTACTGAGTGATTACGGTACATCCTTCACTTCTTCCAGACTGTTCAATGATGCAAAGGCAGATTAAAAAAATTAAAGTTATAGTATATGCATACTTTGCATATACTATACCGATTATAAATGTTCATCTATATACCCATAAAGAAGCAAAGATGATTTTCTTGCAAATCTTTGTCCACTTTTGATCAGAAATGCAATACATTTCACCAGAGCAAGTATAACTTATGATCAAGTGATTTGTGTGCCTGGTTATTCTCTCCATGTACTGCTAATAGCTCTGATCACATATCTCATGAAGACATAATGTGTTTTTTAAAGTGGATTTGCTACTTTGCTTCCATGTGGTGTGCACAGTACTGATGCAAACAGAAGATGAAAAGCATGTAAACTGAGCCGTATCATTTTATAAACAATTGTTCCTAGATAAATATGTTGCATAACACTGCCCCATGGTGATTTATTTAATAAACCATGATTTGATAAACCCTAGCTTGGTATACAGTATGACTTGCTGAAGAAAAAAAAAAAGGAAGCTGAGGATGATTCTTTCTGGGAATCAAGTTCAAGAAACAGCCTTTCTAAATGAAGAGGTCTGCTAAATGTTTCCAGGAGATGTTCTTTGGGGGGGAAGAAAATGATGTCTCTCTAGCTATTTGTCATGATGTTAAACAGAGGGCTGACTGCTGATCATACATCATCAAGGACCATCTTACACTAAACAATAGGTCTGGCTGAAAACTGACATCAACAGAGCCCTCTAGAAAATCACTGTGGCATAGATTTGTCCTGGCCATTGTCTCAGATGAACGTTTTGGAAAAAGAGAAATTTTCTTCAATGCTTGTAATGTGGAATCCATACAAGGAGAGCATGAATGTGACATAAAACAGATAACCACAAGCAGTTCCGGATTGCAGTTCAGTGGGGAGCATATGTTTTGCATGCAGAAAATTCCAAATTTAAATACTTTGCATCCAAGTAGAGCTCAGAGTAACTGAATTACAGAGTTGGAAGGTTTTCTAATCCAGTGGTTGCCAACCAGTGGGTCAGGGACCACTGGTGGTCCATGAAAATTTTTTGGTGGTCCGCAGAGAAATGTTACCCCCAAAGCACCCCCAAAGTAATTAATCCAGGCCGCCCACATGGCCCACAGGAAGTCTTGCGTCGCTTGCATTGCAAACAACATGGTGGGGGGGGGAACTTGCCCAAGTGCCTCACCTGACCACTGGGCTGCTTCTTTCCACTTCTGCTTTTGGCTGCACGTAAGGAAAGCAGCAAAAGTCTTCCTTTCTCTCCCCCAAACTCCACCAGAAATGAGTCTTTGGGACCCTGCAAGACATCCTGCTCCAAGAGGCTGCACCAGTGCAATAAGTCTCACAAAGACTCATTTTTGACGGAGTTTGGGGGAGAAAAGAAAGACTTCTGCTGCTTCTGCTGCTTTCCTTGCATGAAGCCAAAAGTCTCTCTCTCTCTCTCCCCCTGAGAATGGAGTTGGAGATGGTATCCTGCGATCCCAAATAAAGAACGATCGATTGGTAGGAAAACAGGGTGGGAAATTTTCCTGCAGACTTTTTTGGAGATTTTCCCAGGGTCTCTGGTCCGCGGGATTTAAAATTATGAGTTTGGTGGTCCCTGAGGTCCAAAAGGTTGGCGACCACTGTTCTAATCCAACCCCCTGCTCAAGCAGGAGATTCTAAACCAGGGGTATCAAACGGTGATGTCACATGACATATTGGGACTTTTTCCCCCTTTGCTATACCGGGCATGGGTGTGACCAGAGTGTGATGCATCTGGCCCATGGGCTGGGAGTTTGACAACCCTACTCTATACCATTTTAGACAAATGCCCATTCAGTTTCGTCTTAAAAACCTTCAGTGATGGAGCACCCACTACTTCTGTAAGCAAGCCCTTCCACTGGTTAGTTGTTCTCACTGTCAGGAAATTTCTCTTTAGTTCTATGTTGCTTCTCACCTTGATAGTTTCCATCTATTGTTTCTTGTCTTACCTCTTGGTGCCTGGAAAATAGGTTAACCCACTCTTCTATGTCGCAGCCCCTCACTTCTTTGTGGCAATTGATGGACTCTTCTCTGAAAACCTTGAAGAGTTGCTGATCACCTATTGTATTTGACCATGGATGGAATTAAATTAATAACACTTAACAAATGTCTCACTTAACAATATAAATTTAGGGCTCAATTGTGGTTGTAAGTCAACGATTACCTGTATTGTCTTCCCAAAACTTCTGTGATTGTGGTTTATTAGATGACCTTGAGCCAATTCTGGGCTGGAAACTCACGCCCTATTAAGCTGTGTTTTCTTTCATCCTTGATTTGTTTGATGAAAACAACCAGCTAGATTCACAACAGTGTGATGGACACAAGTTATCAATTTCTTTCTGCTTAATCTTTCCCATACCGGGAAAAAGAAATCAAGGTAGAGGGAAAAAGAAAGACTTCAGAAGAAAGGCAGTAATTAGAGATGATAAATAATAAATAAATATGGCACTCAAAAGCCAAAATCTGTGATACTTCAATGGAGTTTCAGAGGAAAAGCTTCCACTTCAATGCCTGGTAGGCACCATTCAGTCCCTATTAGTGCACCTCTTTTTTTCCACCCAGCTCTGCTATTTTTGCACCAGCATCTGCCTTCTTCTTGGCTAGAGCAGAATTCATCCTTCATGGACTACAGATCTTTGATGCTCTTTGTATTTTCCGAGATTCCTTTGTGGACATCTCCACTGCAGCTTTTCTCTATGTGATGGATTAACCGGGAGATTTAGCAAAGGGCTTGCACCTTGAGAGAACAGCTTGTGCATGACAGAACCCAACACGTTTCTTTTTTCCAGCCCAAACGTATAATGTCGCCTTTGTTAAGTCTGGCTGAGTTGAAGCCAAAAGGGGGTAAAAAAGAAAATAAAAAAGCAGAATTGCCTTTTCTGCAATTCCCCAGGACCACAAAACGCTTTCATATTTTTCTGCTCGGGTATCAAAATAATCCTAATCGTAATCAGCAACAGTAATGAAGTGCCTTGATTTTCCCCATTCCTCTCTTGCATCCTCATGCAATTGGGGCAGGGAAACGTATCCCTATACAGACACACACACAGAGGCCTGAGCCGTGGCTGCGATAAATCAAAGGGAAACAGAGCCTGCCAGTTAGACTAAACAAGTGCATTTGCAAAGCTTGCTAGCCCTCATTAATCATCCTGACAGCTCTAAAAACACATTTCCCCTTTAATGACTGTATTTGGATAATCAGTGCTTTTTCCTTCTGGGTGAGGGTTTGAAGAAGGGACAGCTGGTGCTATTGCAGCCATTCACAGGAGGGGTGTGTGTGAGAGAAACGGGGTCAACCAGGAGTCAACCACAAAAGGCCTTTTGCAGTTGTGGTCCAGAACTCGGACAGGGGTTGTTTGGCCGTCAGAAGATCCGCAGTTCTTTGCCAAGAGCTGGAACACCGAGAATGTGCCATGTCCCTCTGAGCTGTCCAAACAACTGCCCCCAAAAGAAACAAAGACATACAAAAATGAAATTATATAAAAAGTCTCTGGCTAGATTGGAGGAACCTCTGTTTGAATTTAAGTTAGAGGTACTCAAAGTGAGGTTCCCAGCCTGAAAATGCAGGCGCGTCTTCTGGAGAAAGAACTCCAAATGCTGGTCCATATTGTATCAGCAAAAGGGAGAAATGAGTCAAAACATCCGCACTTCGTTTGAATTAAGGTGAAGCATAAGCAGAGTGGCCTGGAATGTATAGGTAGTACATTCTTAAAACCACAATTGACTTAGGACCACAATTGGGATCAGAATCTTTGTTGCTAAGCAAGGTGGTCCATTATTATGACCTTTTTTTAAAAAAAAAAAGTGAATCACATGGTCATTAAGCAAATCTGGCTTCCCCCATTGACTTTGCTTGTCAAAAGCTAGATGGGAAGATCACAAATGGTGATCACATGACCCCTGGACAATGCAAGTTTCATAAATATATGCCAGATGCCAAGGACCTGAGTTTTGATCATGGGTCTGTGGAGAAACTGCAATAATAAGTGTGAGAGCCAGCAGTAGGTAATACGTTGTTACTTTGAATGGTCAGTAAATGAATGGTTGTAAGTCAAGACCTATCTAGTTTGTGCCATGGCTTCACTTACTGCTTTGTGGAGTGACAGTACTTGGATGGCAGAGGTAGCCAAAACAAGATAGGCAGATAGATATAGAGATAGAGGTATATAACTTTTTAAGTTCACGAGATAGAGATATTAGATACCGATAGGTAGGTAGGTAGGTAGGTAGGTAGGTAGGTAGGTAGGTAGATAGATAGATAGATAGATAGATAGATAGATAGATAGATAGATCAGGCATTGTTTTTAAAATAACAAGTGAGGGGAATCCTTGTCTTGTCAGCAAGGATTGGCTGTTATGAAGAAATTATAAATCACCAGTGGGGTCACTTATTTAACTAAATTTATATGCCACTCCAAACATGTCTGACACAGAAATGGCCAGTGCCCAGGTGGCTAAATACAAATGCAAGTTAAATCATAATGTGTCAATTTTACATTTAGTTCATCAGCTTGTGTGGACCCAACAACTGCACCATATAAACCACAATTGATGGCTGATTGTGATGGATCAACCCAACCATTTTGGCTTGTCCAAAAATCCTGATTAACACCTATGCCTTTGTGTGTGTGATGTGGTATATAGCAATATATTTGCTATTGATTGATTGCCACACCTCAGAACCCAGAACTCTTACTTCATCTGAAGACTGCAATCCCACTCAGCTGGATAGAAATCCATGAGCAAAAAAAAGCCACATTGATTCCCTTGCTGCTCCAATGACAGGAAACCAAATCAAATCACATGAAAAACTCTCGAGTGCAAGTTGTTAACTGCAGAATGATTAATAAAGTGCATCTCGTATCCCCTGTTAGAGGTGGTTTTGGCAATATCCAAGCAGTAGACTTGACAGGGAATTCTTTAATGCAGATGAAATGGCAGCAACCTGGCAGGTTACAATTAACAGTAACAATCAGAATAGAGCTGGAAGGGACCTTGAAGGTCTTCTAGTCCAACCCCATGCTCAAGCAGGAGCCCCTCCATCATTTCAGATAGGTGGCTGTTCAGTCTCTTCTTAAAAACCTCAAGTGATGAAGCATCCACAACTTCTGGAGGCAAGCTGTTCCACTGGCTAATTGTCCTCACTGTTAGGAAGTTTCTCCTTAATTCCAGGTTGCTTCTCTCCTTGATTAGTTTCCATCCATTGTTTCATGCCTTGCCTTCTGGTGCTTTGGAAAATAAGTTGACCCTCCTCTTTGTGGCAGGTCCTCAAATACTGGAATACTGCTATCATGTCCACCCAGTCCTTCTTTTCTCTAGACTAGCCAAACCCAATTCCTGCAACCAGATAGCCTGCTCCGTAAAGTTTTGTGATTATTCTCTGCCTGAAGATGCAGGGCATGAGAAATGTCAGGGAGCAGCTGACCTGAATAAATTGAGGATTTTTTTTGGGGGAGTAAAGCCTTCCTTGGGATAGGAGAACAAATACTTTCAAAAGGGTTGTGTGGCTTGATGGCTTAATTGATCTTCCCTGAATGATCTCTGGTGTATCTAATGCAAAGAATGAACCACATTACTAATTTGGGAATGGATGCCCTTGTTATGTTATAAGAGTAAGTTTGGACTAGAAAGCAGGAGACCATGAGTTCAAGTCCTGTTTTAGCCATGAAAGCCAGCTTGGTGACTTTGGGGCAGCCATTTTCTCTCAGCTCAACCTACCTCCCAGGGTTGTCGTTATTGTTGTGGGGAAAATGAGAGGAGGAAGGTACACTGGACATATTTGCTATCTTGATTTTTTTTTTTGCAAAAATAATAAAGGTGGGATAGAAATGAATGAATGAATATTTAAAATGTTTCTAGAGAAAACTAGAATGATAAGAATATGTTATCAAATAGCTCTGTACAAAAGCCTTTGCACATTCGTCCTTGATGCAGAAGGTTGGAGCTAATGCATTCCATCTCATGAAATTTCCAGATGGAACTGACCTGCTTTGAGCAGCCACTTGGCTTTGAGGCAGTTGGTTTCTTCCCATGGGTAACACTTGCACAGTCTCAATTCAAGGAGAATATTTGTCCTTGCAGACATTTCTGCAAGATGTTTCTACAGACATTTCTTGTAGAGCTGATGATGTTACCTAGTTTGGGTAATGAAATGTCTGCAAGAAAACTCAAAGAGCACCAAGGACCCTTTGCTCGCACGGTGTATCACTAAAGGGCCACAAAAGCAGCTGAAGTGAAGTGGTGCAATTGCTCCAACCTGTCAACATTTTGTGCTCCTTCATTTCTTGAATTAGCTCTGATGGGGTGGTCTGATTGCTGTGCTCCATGGCTAAGCCCTTTTTAATGCTTTCAAGACTTGTATATCTAGGCTGGTCTCAAAGCTAAGCTAGGCATGTTTGGTGCTTTCTGCTTTCTCTTCTTTTCCTGCACCCCAAACCCACCTCAGGTTTGTAGGATCCTATAGTCCAGCACAAGCTGCAGCTTGCTTGTCCAAAATGTTTACCAAAAGGGACTTAAGTAAGGAGTGGAGGGGAAAGTGTTCATGAAAGGCTATTGGTGGATTAAACTCCTTTCCCTAGTTTTTAAAGCAAGGAAAGTCCAACATTCTTGCCTTTACTGACGTGATGGTGCAGTGGTTAGAAAGCAGTATTGCAGGCTAATTGTTCTGATTGCCAGCAGCTTGATCCTGACCAGCTCAAGGTTGACTCAGCCTTCCATCCTTCCAAGGTTGGTAAAATGAGGACCCAGATTGTTGGGGGCAATATGCTGATTCTGTAAACTGCTTAGAGAGGGTGATAAAATACTGTGAAGTGGTGTATAAATGCTGTTGCTATCATAGGCAACTGTAGAAAGAGGCTTCTCTCTCTCTCTCCCCCTCCCTCCCTCTTTTTTGTAACCCTGAATTGGATCATTTCCTCTTTGGAAAAATTCTATGATATTTATATTGTAGAGATATTTCTCTTCCCCAGGAATGACTTAACAAAGGCATTGAATTATTGTGAATTTACACATTGCTTTTACTCTATGCAAGTGCAGGTAGCAATTGGGGAGCCTCATACAGTTTGATGTCCCTGCATTGATCAACTCTAAATCTGTTTGGTGAAGCAACTGCAATCACAGTTTCACAATCACAAAGTTTGAAAGTTCCTATTCCTGAATATAATCAAGAGCTTTTTGTCACTTTGACTTTTTAAAACCAGACTTGGTTTGATTAAAACATTTTTAAATTGTTGCTTCTTAGGCAATCTACCATTGAGATTGGATCTCCTTTTAAAGAACTATTGGAAAGATTGGCAACAAGTTGTTAGTTTTTAAGTCCCAGTTAAACATAAATAACTTAAGTCACATTGATCATAGCTGCATCCACCTAGTTCTCTAAGTTATGTGAGTTGAGTCTTTCCATCCATCCATCTCCCCCACACCCATCCATCTATACCTCCTTACAGCAACCTTGTGAATTAAGCAAGCTGTACAAAAGATGTTTTCCAATTGTTTTTTCTTCCTCATACAAATCACCATCTCCACATTCATACATTGTTTTAAACCAGCAGCTCTCAAATTCTGTGATATCATGATGACTTAAATGAAAAATAAATGTGCACAATCCCTAATGAATAATATTTAGGATTTTAGTGTACTTAAGTGATATTCAAAAGCCCAAACTTGACCACTGTGCCATGTTTGGACACCTCTTGATTGCTTATGACTCCCCAGAGGGTCCTAACCCCTGTTCTAAGGCATAGATTATTTGGCACTGGTGGGTTGAATAAACACTCTCTCTTTCTCTTTCCCCCCTTCTCTCTAACAGACAGAAAGAAAGACATCAGTTTATAGCTGGAAGGGACCTTGGAGGTCTTCTAGTCTAACCCCATGCTCAAGCAGGAGACCCTGTACCATTTCATACAGGTGGATGTCCAGACTTTTCTTAAAAAACCCCAGTGATGAAGCACCTTCTGAAGGCAAGCTGTTCCACCGGTTAATTGTCCTCACTGTTAGGAAGTTTCTCCTTAATTCCAGGTTGCAGAAAGATATATAGATTCTTTGCTACAGCCAAGTATTCAGACCAGTTTTCTCATGCAGGTTTGGCAGAAAACTCTTTATACCAAGTTCGAACAATTAATCATGTCAAATAATCTCAGAGTAAGGGAACCAAACCACTTTGCTTTATCGTCCCCTTTTTATCCAGCAAACCATGAACATTAAATTAATAGCAACAAATGCAACTTCTTGGCCCCTGCCAAAAAGGGCATCAGCTATCTTGTTGAACCTAAAATTTTGAATGTATATCACATTTAAATTATTGAATCTGAAAGTGGCTCATATCTTGATTGAACTTAGTATTAAAGCTACCAGATCCAAGGTGCAAATATATGGACGTCTCCATAAGATGGCAACAACTTGTATTAAAAATTATCTTTATTATTCTCTAATGGTTATATTTTCCTTTCCAGCTTTAGGGGCCTCTATATATAGTCTTAGGAAATTTAAGAAGTCTGCTACCTCAGACCAAACATTTACCTAGTCTTGCATTTTGTCCCTAAAATACCCAACCAAATATCTGTTACAAACCTCTAATGAAACACACTATCTTTGTGCTAAGTCTCCAGGAATTGTTATTGTGGGGCATAGTATTTTTGATTCTTGAGTTATAGCTAGGATGACCAATCACCACTGACAGCTTTCTTTGGTATTGTAAAGATCTCAGTACACATAGTCCTTGACTTACATCAGTTTATTTAGTGACCATTACAAGTTACAATGGCACTGAAAAAAGTGACTCAAGGCCATTTTTCACACCTATGACCTTTGTAGCAGCCCCATGAACATATGATCAAAGTTCAGATGCTTGGCAACTGGTTCATACTTATGACAGTTACTGTGTCCCAAGGATGTGATCATCCTTTGCAACCATTTGACAAACAAAATCGACGGGGTAGCCAGACTGACTTAACAACCATGGTACTAACTTATCGATTGCAGTGATTTATTTAACAGCTGTGGCAACAAAGGTTTTAAATGGGGAAAAACTCAAATGTCTTGCTTAACAACAGAAATTTTGGGCTCAATTATGGTTGTAAGTCAAGGACTACCTGTACTACAGGAGAGCCAGTGTTATAGAAACTCCAAATGCTAAACAAGGCTTAGCTTGCTCACTAGCAAGGAGAATGTGTAGATACAACAAATCAGTTGTTACTTTAGCAAACAACAAAGGATTAAGGACTATCTGGGTGAATGAGGAGTTGTCAAGACACTGGAAATCTCAAAACAGAGGAAATGTCATTATTTTTCTTTTAAAAAATACAGTAGAGGGAAAGCTGGATTATATATACAAAGAGATGCCAGCGGGTCTAGTTGCAGTGAAAAGATCTCTTGGGAAGGAGAGCAGAACAGAAAGAATGTTTAGTTTCAAACACCTGAATTTATATCAAAATAGCAACACATTTTTTGCACATATTTTGCTTCATATCAGAGATGACATCCATGGAGGAAAAAAATCTTAAACAAAGAGAGAACAACAAATAATTGAGAGTTGTTCAAAGGGAAAAGGGGGGGTTAAATGCATTCTTTAAATACATGAAACTTCTCATCCATGAAACTTCTCACCTCTGAAATATTATGCTAAAACTAAGAAAAACAGGTGCTCAAGGCCCCATGAAAATTTTCATGGCATAGAAACTTTCTACAAGGTATTATTTCCAGCTCTGCGGTCTTCTGGTAGCTTATTTTTACAGCTTCATAGATGTTTTTAAAAAGCAGGGAATGAAATTGTACACTTGCAAAAATAATTTACAACTGCACCTTAACCTCTGAAATTCTCCCTAGTGTATTTGTATTACTGACTGGAGAGAAGATTCTACATGCACATTGCCATGCCAGATGTATAATTCAGACTTAAGAACTAATTTAAACTTTTTTGCAAGGAAGTTTCAGAAACAGCAGTAGCTGCCTAACTTCTACTTTGTGCTGCCAGTTTGACATCTGTATGCAAAAAGCTCTGTGATAAATAGTAATCTTCCAGTATTTTATTAAATATGTAGGATTACAGATGTGCACGAACATGTACACACTCACAGAAGATCAAATCTATATTAGGCCACATGTCAAAACTAGCTAAAGTGCAGCCTAGTCTTCTTTTATTTCCTCCTCATTTTCCTTAGAACCAAAACAGGGGACGAAGCAAAGAGAAATGGACTAGATTCTTTCAGTATTTGCCACTGCAACTAAATCAATTGAGTTTACAATAATAATATCAATAATAACATTAACAACCAATCTGTTAACTTTGATTTTCTGCAAGTCATAGTCCAATTGAAAGAAAATTCCAATAGGCTGAAGAAACCAGATGTCATTGAGCATCGGCCAAGTGTACAGTATAATATCCATTTCTGAAAATTGATACTAAACTTTTTTGCTCTGATCAGAAAGTTGATAGAGGTTATAGTATCCCTAGCATTGAGGATGAAATCCCCAACTATAAATTGCTGGAAAACTCTGCTCAGAAAGAGCAGGGAGAGTGCTCTACAATTACTACCCACCTGCCTTCAATTGAGGACCTGTATACTGCACAAGTCAAAAAGAGGGCTGTGAAAATATTTACAGACCCCTCACATCCCGGACATAAACTGTTTCAAGTCCTTCCCTCAAAACAACGCTATAGAGCACTGCACACCAGAACAACTAGACACAAGGACACTTTTTTTCCTGAATGCCATAACTCTGCTAAACAAAAAATTCCCTCAACACTGTCCAACTATTACAAAGTCTGCACTACTATTACTGTTAATCTTCTCATCACTCTTTATCACCCATCCCCTCCCACTTGTGATTGTAGGACTGTAACTTTGTTGTTTGTGTCCTTACGATTTATATTGACTGTTTCCTAGTATTATTTGATTGCTGATTGTACCCTATGATTATCATTAAGTGTTGTATGTTATGATTCTTGATTCTTAATGAATGTATCTTTTCTTTTATGTATACTGAGAGTATTTACACCAAGACAAATTCCTTGTGTGTCCAATCACACTTGGCCAATAAAGTATTCTATTCTATATTCTATTCTCCCCTCCATTCTGCTTACAGGCCTTTTAAAGGCCTCTCAAAGGCATCTGCTCAGCCACTGCAGGAAATGGATGGGAGATTGAAAAGGTATTTGTGCCAATCTAGCAAGACTCTTCTTAAGACTTTTACTGGCTTGTTTCATACACTCTACTGGCAGTTGAGTTGCTGAGAAGGTGAAACGCATGGTTGTCATTCTGTGTGGCAAAGAACAAACACTTCTACTTGGTTTAGAACAGGGTGGAGGCAGCCCTGAAACCCTCCAGATGATCTGGACTTCAGTTGCCATCTGGACGGAAATTGAAAGAGTATTGTTGATGACAAGATCATGAAAGGTGTAGTTCCAAACCTCAGGAAAGGAAAGGAAAGGGAAAGGACTTCTGCATCCGAACTCAGTCCAAGCTATGGAGGAACCACTGCAGGCAACAGCTTGCTCTGCAAGAAGTCTCTTTGTGTCATTTCATTTTGTACACCGTGGCTAAACAGACAATAGATTTCACATAACACCCTAGATAAGCCCTCAATTCCTTAATTCCCATAACATTCCATCAATCATATTGCAGCATAACTTGAAGGCCTGTCACACAGCATGCTAAAAACAATGGCTGGGGCTTCCAAACATGCTGAACCAATTAATCTCATTTTATTTTATCTTAGCTTAAAGATGTGATGCTAGCCCAATTAATAGGGCAATCTCTGAAAATTAAAAATGAATATCACCTATTATAGCTAGCTATGGGCCACATTTGTGAGTAGCTACAACTTGAGCTTAAAGCTCTACAGCAGGGGAGTCAAACTAGATTTCTTTGAGGGCCGTGTCAGCATTGTAGTTCTCTGGGGAGCGGGAAGGGGGTGCTTAAATCTAGTGGCACCGGCCTGGAAATAGCAGAGGACAGGACTGCGGTGCCTCTGCTAGCAAAAACAGGGTGCGGGGAGGCCCCATGCGGTTGGCCTGCGGCCTGTTTTCGGCCTAGACAGCCTCCTGCAGCACCCTGCCAGTCAAAACAAGGCTCAGGGGGCCGCATGTGCTCCCCCTTCCTGGTGGCCCGTTTTTGGCCTGGATGGCTGGCTGCAGCACCCTGCTGGCCAAAATGGGACATTTGACCGGCAGGGTGCTGCAGGAGGCTATCCAGGCTGAAAATAGGCCGCAGTGGGACTGCGAGCGGCCCATTTTCACTAGCAGAGGCATCGCGGGTCAGTCCTTTGCTATTTCCAGGCTGGCCCCACGGGCCAGATTTAAGCACCCTGTGGGTCGGATCTGTCCCGCAGGCCTTGAGTTTGACACCCCTGCTCTACAGGATTTTACACAGTCATCTTTTATATCTTTGAAAAGTCATATTTGAACCCAAACACTTATTCTCATTACTCCTGTCCCCAAATATATGAACAGAAAGTTGTTTCATTTGACTTTATTAGTAGGGCAATACAGTCTGTACTACAAGTGTTTAAAATGTGATGGAAGAACCTTCATCACTCAACAGGGGAACTTCTGTTTTGCACGAAGTAAGTTCAGAGTTCAATCCCCCATTTCCAAGTTTTCACTGAGAATAATCCCTACAAATCCCCAAACTACAAATTGGTGGATCTTCCTCAATAGGAATTCACTTCAATGTGTGGAAATCAATTTCAGTCATTACCGCTGAGAATTCTTGGAGTTAAGTCAACACATTAAGCAATGCCCAGGTTGCGGAAGGCTGGTATAAACAAACTTGAGCTGTGAGGACCATCCTAGATGGATCAAGTGTTATTTCTGGATAAAGCTGTTACTACCATTCTTACAGATTGACATCCATGATTGCCTCCAATAAAACCTGCTAATCGCAAGTCACTTGTTGCATCTTCAATAGCAAAACCATCCCCCAATTTATCAATTAGCTTCTGGGAGAAGTGTTGACAAGGCAGTAGTTTTTCAAATCCTTGACAATTATCCAGGCTAAAACCTCCTTACAGTAGAGGGAGAGAAGTTGTACTTCTCCAGATGTTGATGGAAATCCAACTCCTAGCAATCTTTATTACAGGCTATCCTGACTGGTGCTGATGAAAATTGCACTTTAGCAATATGCCAGCAGCCTTCAAATTCTCCAATCTGAATTAAGTATCCTCAAAGAAGGCCCCATTCTGGTAAAGAGCAACTTTATGGCCAACATACAGCTGGGTCTACCTTGGTTACTGGCTCAGGAAAATAAAGAAAAAATGGAGATTCTCACAAGTGTTGTTCAACTATAGTAGACGTTCTAGCCTGCAGTCCAACTCCTGGCAGAAGACCTACTTACTAAGTAGGGGCCTTATGAATTGACTTCCAATACACCTAGATTGGAAAAGCTGTTACTTGCCCAATGCACAAAGTAGGTGGCTAGTATGGAAGAAGTAAAAGAACACCCAAACAAAAGTTATTCAATGGACTCACCACCACATATAATGCTGATCTCCCTTGTGTCAAATCCAAGTACCCTTCCATTTCCCACAGACCAGGCACTCTAGAGCTGATGCTTGCTGAAGTCCAAACCATCCTGAAAAGTCCCAGTTTGCCTATGGCACGGAAACACAGGGATTGTCTATGGAGATCCTCAGTCATCCAAGTCATGGTTGTCCCAAAGGTGCTTTTTCAAAAGGCAACTGGACTTTGTTTTTTCTTGAAGAGGTTTCACTTCTTATCCAAGAAGCTTCTTCAGTTATCTACCATTCAGTCAGAACTGAAGAAGCTTCATGGATGAGAATCAAAAACATCTTCCAGGAAAAACAATATCCAGTTGCCTTTTGAAAAAGCACATTTGAGGCAAACGCAAGGATTATACTGTGAAAAAGAGTGACTTCGAACATCCCAATACCCTTCAGCGCAAAAGCCAACTAGTGCCCTTGCCTGTACTCTTGGCAGGAAAAGAAAATGAAAGGACACACTTAACATATATTTTAAAAAGGTTGCTGAATGATCTGAAACTCAAGGCAATGGATCCAGAGGAGATGAAAGAGGAAAATGAAAAATATATACATCCCCTCCCTTCCGAGTTCTCAAGATGTCTTGCAGTGGATGAAGCTGGACTCTTAAGAAATCTGAATTAAAATCGGAACAGTAGAGAGGTAAATCCCTTGGCATTTCGGTGCCTTTGGGAAAAATGTGCTGAAGCCCTGATAATAAAGCACTGTTCTTAGCACGGTATCTGTTCATAACCATAACAGTACTCTCAAAGAGCATTTACTTTTCTCCACCACTAGGTAGTGCTGCAGCCCTTCCATGCCCATTTCCCAGGAAGGTTTTCAAACCCTTCTCTCTCCCCCCCCGCCCTTAAAAAGTCTTTCCTGGACTCCAGTTGGTATCTTTTCTTATAAGGAGAACTCACCACTCCACTGAATAGAGTCAGCTCAAGAGAAACACTTAGCAGAGAGAGCAGCTGCAGGCAGACTTCACCCATTCAGCAGAATGAAGCATTATTTTGCTGAGGTGGCAGTCAGACAATAAGGAATACTAGTGGTGCAGGCACATTGGTTTGGAACATCCCTCCTCCCTTCTGAATCTTGCAGAAAGAATGGTAGCATATGAGAGACAAAGGCATTACGTGGACCTGTCCTTGTTGGCCAGAGACCCAATGCTTGTCTTCCCCTGCAATTCCTGATCAGAACAATCTTGCCTCAGTTTCCTCCATGAATAGGCCAGACTCACAAGTAACCTTCCCTTCCCAGCATGGCAGACTGAATCAGCTATGCTTGCCCAATGCACTAAATCACAAACCACAACCGGAGGACGGCTTGATGCATTAGATGCCTGTGATCTCCACTTCCACCGTTCAGTCATCTTAAAAACAAAGGGACTCTGTTCATGGTTTGGCCACCCTTCAGATTGTTGTCTTTGAATTTTCAAGGCCGCCTTGCGCAACCAGCCAGCCAAGGGGAAGGTGTAGCACAGAAAGGCGAAGGGAGAATGCAAAAGAGCACACGCGATGGGGTAGATATAGCAAGTATTCATTTATTAACAAAATAAGACTTACCAGGAGGGAGTTCTATTCACCCCAAAAGATCTGCAGCCTTCGGTGCTGCCTTAGTTCTGCAATTTGGGGAAGGGTCTCTGCACCTTAACAGCTGTTCCATACCCACAGGTCAAGAGAAAGTGGGCGATAGGGTCATTAGGAAAAAGGGGGGAGTGATTTTTTTTTTGTTGGTTGGTGGTTGGGGTTTTTTGGTACGTAGATTTGAGCCTAAAGACAAAGATAAAGAGGCCCCCAAGGGCTACTAGCTAGACTTGAGGATCCAGCTTGAAACCAAACTGAGCAAAAGTTCTCCGAGTTCCTCATTTGGCATATAAGATTGTTCTCTTCCAGTCTCTCAAGGATGTTTGCTAATTTCCTTAAAATTCAGGTCTTTTGAAGAGAGAAAAAGCAGGGGTGGGGGGGGGGGGTGAAAGGAGGGGAGAGAACAAAAAAGAAGCCAAAGCAAAATAAAACAAAACAAGTGTGAAAGCTGGTGGAAGGCTTGCATGCCCCTCTTTTATGGGAAGGGGCTTCAGTTTCACCCCAAAAATCCCAGTACTTGGATGCTCTCCTTTTTGCTTAGGGCATCCACTCTCTCTGAGAGCACAGGTGATTTGGTTTCTGCAGAGGAGACAGGACCAATGGGTTCTATGCAGAACCACCAAGCTCTCCGCGGCCAGCCTAGTGCCAGCAGCTTGCCAGTCCCGCCTTCCGCAGTTAAAACAAAGCCACCAAATAATTTCCCAGCCAACCTGACCGCCCCATTCCCCTTTCTTTCTTTCACAAGACAGGAAAAAAATATTTTCCAGTTACTATACAAATGCCAAAGAAACCGAAACCAAGAATAAAACCAAACAAAAAAAAAAGGGGGGGGGGTGTTGGTGGTGGTAGATAAAGCAGGGAGAAGGAAGAAAAGCATTTTGCTGAACATCATGCCGGGCGTTCCTTGGGACCAGGGCAAAGTTTTCTTAAAAAAAAAAATATTTAAAGGGGGAAAAAAGAAAATACAGTAAGCTTCTCCCACCCCACATGGGCAAAACGTTTTGCTTAAAAAAATAAAAATAAAAGAGTGGGTCAGATTTTGGGAAAGGGGGTAGGAGACACAGACGTTTTGCATACCATTGATTCATTGGTGTATTAATGCACTTATTTTCCCAGCTTTAAGCTAACATACAGGAAATAAATACACACTCCGGAGGCGAGGTCGCATGAGAGGGCAGGGCTGCTGGAGTTACTGATATCCAAGTGCAGAGGCTGAGGTCAGTCTTTGGCCATAAAGGGCATAGGGGGAGTAGTAGGGTCCAGCTGCAGGCAAGGAAGGGACCGGCAAGGTCCCCGCCGTCGGCAAATTGCTTTTGCCGTAGGGATGGTAGCGGTTTAGTCCCAATGTCTGCGGGCTTCTCAACGACAGAGATCCGGGTAAGGAGCTGGGGCTCCCCGGGGCGGCAGGCGGGAGGTGGAGGTGGCAGGACGCAGCAGAGCCCAGCCCCGAGGTAGGATAACCAGCCAAAAGTTTTTCCGCCCCCGGCAGAGTCGTGTGGGTCCTTAAATGGGCCAGCAGTTCCTCGGAGGTGGCAAACCTCTTGTCGCAAGGTCCACCGGCAGACACCCAGTTGCATATATGGGGCAGGGCGTCATTCTGCAGCATGAAGCCATAGGTGTAGAGCGAATGGCCAGACAGGCTGGGCGTGGCGCTGGAGGTCAGGGCGCTGTGGAGCGGGTGGGTGGGATACACCAGGGGATATCCACTTTTCAGGCTGCCCGGGTCGTGGACGCAGCTGGAGCAGTTGCTGGTGCCCAGGTGGGAGGCGGTGTGGTAGCTCAGGCAATAGGGGTCTCTGCATAATCCCTGCATGAAGGAAGGTGGGGAGGCCCCCGTCAGCGGGCTGGAGCTGGGGGGCTTCCCCGGGAGCCCCAAGGCCCCTGGCAGTTGGCTGCTGCTCACCAGGCTGGGCTTGGTAGGATCCAAGCCGGGTACGAACTGGGAAGGATAGCCCGCATACGCCCCCACGATGGAGCCGTGGTAGCCGATGCCGGAGGGGGGCAAAGGAAACACCGAATGACCCGGCTTGTAAGGAGATACCGGCGCCACGTGGCCCGCCGACGCCAAGGCCGGAGGTTCGGACTTGCGGCCCGAAGCCGCCTCGCTTTGCGTCCCGGGCTCCACGCTGCCGGCGCGCGCCCGGGTACCTCCAGCTCCAAGCGCCGCGTCTGGACTGGCTTTGGCCACGATCTCCGACTCCTTCTTCTCATCGAGGCCTCTGCAGTCCGAGTGCTGCGGGGAATTGCCCCTCGAGCCGCCCGGAGAAGAGGAGGTGGAAGAGGAAGAGGCGGCGAGCGGAGGGAAAGGTGGGCAGGCGGCGCTGGGAACTCGGAAGCCGTTTTTCTCCGCGCCCGATCCGGCCTGGTTCGGCGGGACGCCGCCGTCCTTCCGCGGATCTCCGCCGCTGCCGCCTTTGGAATACGGCTTGAAGCTCGATTTATCCTCGGCGGGCGCGTCGCCCAGTTGCTTGAGGGCGCTGCCGGCTCCGGCACCGGCGGCGCGACCGCTCGACTCCTTGTCCGGCCCAGACAGGCCGGCTGCCGCGCCGGAGTTGAGTTTGGAAGCGGGCGGTGGATCCGGCTTCCCGATCTGCGAGCAGGTTTGCGCTAGCAGCGCTAAGGGGCTCTTCTTCGCGTCCAGCTATGGGGGGAAGGAGAGAGGAAAGGCGAATGAGAAAAGCTGGGCGAGAAGGGGTCCCGGGTCGCAGCGCACCAGAAACTACACCTCCCGAGGGACAAGAGTGTCCTTTCTGACGGCTGGAAGTTCCCCGCCACCGTCCTCTAACCGGCCTCCCTGCCTAGGAATTGCCTTTTCCTCGGGCTTTACCCCCTTCTCATCACCGCTGTAAGGTCATCCGCGCTATGGGTTGTGCTTCTTCCGACGTGCAGCCGCCCGCTCCGGGACCCGGAGAGAAGTCGGTGCAAATAAGTCCTCCCCGGGCCATTTTGCTATAAACCCCTGCAGGCGCCCCTTGCACCCTTTCGAAGCAGCAGAATTAAACCGCGGCGCAAAGTTGGGGAAGAAGGCGCCAAAGGTCTGTCTTTCGTCTGTCTCTCGTCGCCACCCCCCGCCAAGTCCTTGCCCTCAACAGGCCAGCCAGCCAAATCAGCTCGGGCTTAAGGCTCGCTCGCAGGCAAGTGCCCTCCGACAGCCGTCCACAAAACTGGGGCGCCGGGGCGTGGGAGCAGAGACCCCCGAACTAAGCGGGAAAGGAGATGGGGCTCCGGAAGCGCCGCGGCCCAGGCAAGCAGCCGAGCAAGGAGTTGGGAGCGAGCGCGGCCGAGGGCGAGGCTAAGTGGCGAACGAGGGCGAGGGCAGCAGTGGAGGCGAAAAGGCCCAGCTTTGGCGGACGGGCAAAGGAAGGCTCGGACTTGGCACTGACCTCGATGGGGCTGACGGGCGTGGAGGAGAGCGGCTGCAGGTATTCCGGGTGCAGGAGGTGACCGCTGTGGGCGCTCAGCATTTTCAGGATCCTGATGGGAAGCCGGTTCGCCTGGCGCAGGGGGTCCTCCGGGGACAGGTGCGAGAGCACCGGGCACACGGCTCCGGAAGGCTGGGCTGACGAGGCGGCGGCCGAGCCTTCGCCGCCTCCTCCTCCTTCGCCGCCGCCGCTGCTGCTGGGCGATGTCCTTGCGTTAGATCCAGCGGGCGAACCGCCGCTCATTTGGGGGAGCGAGCCGGGCAGGGCGGGGGTGGGGTAGGGTAGGGCTGGGGAGGGGGGAAAAGGGGGGGAGAGGCAAGCTCCGCAGCGCGAAAAGCCGGGCAGGGCGCGTTGTGGAAGCGGCGGCAGCAAGGACGACCGCACCGGCCCCAGCGAGAGACGGAGGGGGAAAAAGCCCTTCCTTTCCCCGAGCTACACGTCTAATAGCTCCGGTCTGCAGCACACTTCAAAGGCACCGGCCTGCTCACCAATCGGAGACGTGCCAAGGACCTCGGGGCGGGGCCATCGGCCGGTGGGGGGAGCTTAGCCTAGTGGAAAGATGAGAAAGTCACTTTTTAATCCCCTCCTACTCGGGAGCGCCTTGGCATCTCGGAGGCCGGCGGAGCGACGCCTCCCGGGTTCCTCGCTCTGCTTGCGCAAAGGGCTCGGCCTGGCTCCCGATTCCGGGGTGGGGTGGGGTGGGGAAGTGTAGAATCAGTTCCCTTCTTCCTTGCTCTCTCCCGATCCCCAAATAGCCATTCAAGCCCGTGTTTTCTCTCCAAATACAACACACACTTTCGTATATACACACAGGAGAGACGCACCCAAACTCCATTGGCAAGGTTTTAGAAAACGGCATAAAAGGGAGAAGGGAGTGGAGAAAAAGGACATTAGCTGCGTGCTGCTGCTATTTCTGCTTCATTTCTAGGTGAAAGGGGGTGGATTCAAAGTTATTCATAGCCCAGGAGGCTAAATTCTTCAGGAAGCCAAGTTCAGTCATCCTAGTTCCAGCCTTAGATGTGGGCTCACCAGGTGACTTTTAGGGTAACCTGTTGAACCTGCGGCCTTGGATCTCAAAAATTGCCTCCTTCTTCCAACTCAAATTTCAGTTTACTTTTCACTTACTTTTTATTAAATTTAGAAAGTTGCCCAATTCCTTAAAACTTGGTTAGGTTCCCGCTCTGGTAGATTTTCTCATCTTTTTCATTACCAAAGTGGGATCTTGCCTTAATTGCTTATTTCACTCATCCTCATCCTGTAGAGTCTTTTTTCCAGGATTCTTTCTTGGTTTTGATGTATCAATTACTCATGTCTCCCTTTTGTTAGAATGCTGGACTACTTTTTGCTAGAACTTTTTCTCCATCTTACCTGATTGTTACCTGGGTTGTTTTTGTTTTATTTATGTTGCCTAAATTCTTCACAGTGATTGATACGACCCTACAGTATCACACCTTTGATGCATGGGATGCATATTTTCATTACAAGATATTTCCCCCCACTATTGCTCCCCAAGAAAGACAGAAGCACCTCTTCAGGGTTGGTCACTGTGCACCTTTTCATAAGTTCAGTCCATCTCCATTACAGGCACAAACAAAGCAAAGTTTTTCATAAGTTAGAACTGTTTCATCATTACTGGAATTGAAGTTGAATGCCTGGAGGTCCACAACTTTGCCTTCAAAGATGTTAATTGCCAGGGTTGGAGCTGCATTTTGCATTTTAACAGTTTCGTAGTTCTTTTCTTGTGCTGATAGGAATGGGAGTTGTCCAAACAGTAAGCAGATCAGACTGTTACCTCCTTCACCAAAGAAGGAAACTTGACCACCTTACACTGAAAAAATAAATAACACACAAGGAAATGCATCAGAGTTTTGCTGCCCTAAATTGATGAATACGATTAACCAGCACTCCTAGATGCTTGATTAACTCTTTCTGCTCAGAAGGAAGAAAGTTTATCTGCAGAATTATCAGCTTTGTCACCACCCCATTGCCTTCCAGTAACAAACTACGAGTTATTCAATCTAAGCAAAAGGTAATCTCTAAAGTCTCCTTTGAGTCAGGCTCAGTTCCTGGGAACTGTAGAAACAGATCCATGTACTTTTCATGGTAATGATACAGAACTGCTTTGATCTTTGAGGCGCTGGGAATGTTTTTTTCCTTTCAATTTCTCAGTCCACCTCACAACTTGGGGTGGTATTTCATCAACTACCAGCAGAAGTCTGATTCTGCCTTATTTTTTTAAGTGACCAAGGTTGAAGGCTGCCTCAGAGTGTAACAACCATATCGGTGGTCTCTACCAAAGTCAATTAAAAAAATTCCAGCAACCTCCTCCTATTCCTAGTTTTCTTCTTGTTAGGGTGTGTGTGTGTGGGGGCGGGGTGTAAAACTTGAAGGCAAAAATAGGAGTGGGGTCTCTCTTTTTTACAGAAACACCTTTACGCTCCTTCCATCTCCTCCTTGTCTCCCAGTAGACCAGGAGTGTAGAGAAAGATATCTTTCAACAGTTTTCTTTCTCTCCAGAAGATGATACATTTATTCTGAGGTTCACATGAAGTCAGCAGGTCATAAGTCATCCTGTTCTTCATTTACATTTTTGAAAAATGCAAGAATTATCTTTGGAGGTGCTACTAACTTCCATTAGCACATAACAAGTCCAGGGAAAGGACAGTTGGATTTAAGAAGCTGAGGATGCCAGAAAAATCTGTACATCACAAGGAAATGAAAAGACAAAATGCTACGTTGTTTTTTGTACACCAGTATGAAATTCTTCAGGCCTGCAGGGGAAAAAGTAATCATGGCTTTCCAGATAATAATTCAGTGCAGAGATAGAATCAAGTAATGGTCAGGCAGATTGATGAGCATTGCAGACAAGCAGAAGGAAAGCACGGTTGGCCTCAAAAAGCATTGCTACAGGAAGAGCAAAAATATCAACATGAATCATCCATGTGAACTAGATATTTCTGAAGAAATTCAGCTGGGAGATATTTTACGACATGAACCATCTCCTTGAAAGAAGACTGCAAATCACACAGAAGATCTGGTGAAGATCAGTAGACCTTAATCTTGTACCTTTCTTCCATTATTGTAAGTGGGATTTAAGGTGACGAAAAAATTAGCTATTTCTCACTATTCTTCTTCCTAACAGTGGCGTTCCTGTCCGATAAGCAAGTCACATTTCTTGCCATGATATGATATTCTCTTCTATTTGTCTCTGGTTTTTTTTTCTAAATATACTCGATACTACTGTAGCTACTTATCACCCTCACTTCTTGGACTGGATTACAGGGTGATGGTGGTGTCATGTATCTGGAGTCAATTACATACATGGACACAAATGCACACATAGAGCAGTGGTTCTCAGACTGTAGCTTGCAGACCCCTGGAGGGCCACAATGTCACGGGGTCTGCGAAATCTTGAAGAAATGTTATTATTTAAATCCCAAATTAAGTCTTGGGGATCCAAGTCCATAGTCCATGGCCACAAAAGAAATTTCAAGGGGGTGTGGTGAAAAAAAGGTTGAGAACTACTGACATAGAGAATAGAAAATTACCATAGTGCAGCATCATGTCCATAATGAGAGGACTCTTCTCCCCTGAAGCATTCCTAAATAACTAGAAATTGACCTTCCAATGCCTAAAATAAGATGACATTCTGTGGAGCATTGGATGGCAATAGCACTTAGACTTATAGACCACTTCACAGTGCTTTGCAGCCCTCTCTAAGCAGTTTACAGAGTCAGCCTATTGCCCCCAACAATCTGGGTCCTCATTTTACCCACCTCGGAAGGATGGAAGGCTGAGTCAACCTTGACTCTGAGATTCGAACTGCTGACAATTGGTAGTCAGCAGAAGTAGCCTGCAAGATTGCATTCTAATCACTGCACCATCACAGATCTACCAGATACGGTCCTATTCTTACTTCCTGCTGGGTTTCCTATGAATGAAATCTTTCAAGCAGAATTTTGGAACAGAAAAGAACAAAGCACAGAGAGTGGAATATAGGAAGATTGCGGGCCTTAAATTAGCCATAATTTTTAAGGGTTAGGGTTAGGGTTAGAATCACAGGCTCAGTCAAATGGGTGGCAGGGACCGGAGATATCTGTGAGACAGCAGGCAGGAAAAAGGGGGTGGGGAATCAAAGAGCGTTTGGGGTGATGTCACAGCTGCATTGTAATAAAAACACCTAAGAATGACTAAAAATGCAGCCTGATCTGGAATAAATTACCATCTGAAACTCCAGTAAACCTGCCACTGTGATTGGTGTGGCAGGCCTGTAACAGACTTCTAATTCAAATTGTTTGACAGTTTCCAATTTCCTTTCATGTCCTTCTAAGTGACAGAGTTGGATTTGCCCGTGGAACGCCACTTGGCCATTGCTAGGCTGCATAGCTGGACTGAGAGAAAAAGGAACAGGCTTCTGGGTGAATTTTCTCAACTGTGAATTGATGTTTCACAGAACTCTTTCCAAACTTTCCGTCCAAGAGTACCAGGACTCAGTTTCTCTTCTCCCCCACCTTCTCTCCCCCCCCAATCCTAGAATAAAGGTTTTGGGTTACAGCTACCTCAAGGGGAAAAAAAAGACTTCTCAGAGCAGAGCAAGCGAGCTGTATAATTAATCATATTAGATCCTGACAGATGCTTTAGTTTGCAACAATGTTAGTAATATTAACTATGTATGGCTACTCATTACAGCCACTGCCCACGTGGTTGGATTCTGGGAAGAGAACTTGGCCGCCCTTCTCTTAGCCAAGGAGGCTTGTCAGCATCAAATACTATTTCCCCAACTACCATCCATCACCCCTCATGTCTGATGTGTCAATTCCATCTTTGGAGATCTTTCCTAAGTTAGACAATAAGCCTTTACATGAAGTGAATGGCAAAAGGAAAATGGATACATGCGCGCGCGCGTGCACACACACACACACACACACACACACGCACGCACACACAAACACACACACACAAAATAATATTTGTAGCTCGTGGTTGAAATGAGTCCTTCATGCTTTCTTTTCTTGCAGACATTTCATTACCAAACTAGGTACCGTGTTTCTCATATAATAAGGCCGGGTCTTATTTTTTTTTGAGCCCTGAAAAAATGGGTAGGCCATCTTTTCGGGGGTGACTTAATTCCCCCCCTTTGCATCTTCAGGCGGGCGGGCAGCGACAGCTTGGATGTTGACCTCGGCGTTGGTGGGGCACTTCGTATCGGGCTCAATGCAGGCAGCACCATATCCGGGTGTGCAACAAAAGTACTTCCTAACGGCAAGCCCCCCCACCATTCCCCCCCATTTCGCATGTTTTAATATAGGCCTTAATTTGGGGAGAGGGGCTTAATTTCATTTCATGCCTATAAAACATGCTGGGACTTCCTATTGGGGGAGGCCGTATTGTTGGAGAAACAGGGTAACATCATCAGTGCTAGAAGGGAGTGGGGTATTCTGGGAGAAGCTGTGGCCATTTTTTTCTTAAATAAAGCTGTCAAAGTTTCCCCTACCTCCATCCCTCCCCCTGAAAAAAAAGAAAGAAAAAAAGTAGAGGAGGAATAATAAAATAAAAGTAACTATTAACAGAAGTTAACCATAATTATGAGCCACAACTCTTCCAATTCAAACCAGCCAATTAGTGTCAGCTAGAATAAAATGTCATCAGAACATCAAAGATGAGTTGTGTTGAATTGATGAATATTTAGGGAAATTGTTGCTGCTACTGATGCTCTTCCTTGAAATATGTACAGGTAATCCTCGACATGACCACAACTGAGCCTCAAATTTGTGTTGTTAAATGAGGCATTTGAAAAGTGAGTTTTGCACCATTTTATGATCTTTCTTGCCCCAGTTAAGTGAATTACTAAAGTTGTTAAGCTAGTAACATGGTTGTTAAGTGAATCTGGCTTCCCCATTGACTTTGCTTGTTAGAAGATTACAAAAGGGATCCTGGGACATGGTCAGTTGCCAAGTGTCTGAATTTTGATGCTGTGACCACAGGGTTTCTGTTCTGTACAATCATTTACATACTCGTAAACACCGCGCGGTGATTGGACAAGACGCACGGCGAGCTGATTGGCCGAGCGAGCCGCAGTGATTGGCCCGCCGCGAATCTCCCGCGATTGGTGGAAACTAATCGCGGGAGATTCAAAGTGGTGTCATTGGCCGCAGCCGCCGCGGCCAAAAGAATAAAAGCCGCCGCTTTTCCCTTTTCGAGCCGAGCCGATCTCGGACCAAATAAAGAGCTGAAACTAAGTCACTGGCTCCGAGTCTTCTTCCACGACGGACACGACACTGGCGACGAAGGTGGGATTCCAAGCCTAATTCCCGAAAGCATGTGTCAAGACCGACGAGATGGCCAGCATCGCCCCACCAGCGCCTTTCAACCCCGCTACTGAGGATTGGGAATCGTACACCGACCGATTCCTGATGTTCCTCGAAAGTAGCAACCTAAAGGACGCGAATGGGCAGAAGAAAAGAGCCGTCTTCCTAACACACTGCGGGCCCGCGGTGTTCAAGATGGCGAAAGCCCTAACGAAGCCCGAAGACGTGAAAACGATGGACTGGGCCGTTCTCGAGCCCTTACTCCGAAACCACTATGCCCCCGCTGTGCCCACCCTCATCAGGCGGCACGACTTCTACAGGCGAGACCAGAGAGCGGGCGAGAGCATCAGCGACTTCGTGGCTGACCTGTGGAACCTCGGGGGCATGTGTGGCTTTACGGACATGGACGAGGCGCTCCGAGACCGCGTCGTCCTAGGGCTCAGAGATCCAGTCCTGCAAAGCCGACTGATGGCAAAAGGCGACATCGCCCTCGCCGACGTCCTCGCAGACGCCACCGCCACCGAAGCAACCCGGAAATCGGCGGCGCAAATGCGGAGACCCATTGGGGCCACCGATGCAGGCACGACAACCGAGGCATGCGCCGAAGCAAGCCTCCGGGAAGCCACCACCACGCACCATGGCAACCTCGACTCCGGTTCCGACACCACGGACGAGGAAGAGGACATCCATCGACTCCAGACGGAATGAGACCGGTGCAATCGGCGGAGTCGTAAGTCGGGGCCCCAATGCGCCGGGTGCGGAGGCGACCACCCTCGATCGGAGTGCCGATTTTTTGATGCGATATGCCGGCACTGCGATAAAAGAGGCCACATTGCCCGAGTCTGCTGACTTAAGAAAAACTACAGCCCCCGGCGGAGAGAGAGCAGCAACCAGAGACGAGACGGCACCCCCCCAGGCCCAGAGACCGCCAATCCGAAAATCGCTGGAGCCGAGACGGATGGGGCCGCCGAAATGGAGGGAACCGGCAGAGAGAGGAAACCCACCAGACGGTCGTCATCGGCCATTCATCCAGCGAAGACGCCCGGAAGGTATATGTGGAAGTGAGCATCGAGGGCGAACCATGCAAGATGGAGGTGGACTCCGGATCCTACCTCTCCATGGTTGCATGGCGGGAAATCAAGCGCCTGGTGCCCAGAATCCAAAGAAGGGGACTGGAAAGCCAGAAACTAATCCTCAAGGACTACCAGGGAAATCACATCCCGGTAGTCGGAACAGGACAGTTTGAAATAAATTTCAAGGGGCGAAAGGCAAGGCTTCCATTGACGATCGTGGACCGAGACCGACCCAGCCTTTTAGGATTGCAATGGTTCGCGCCACTCGGGATCGAATTGACGGGCATCGATCACATCGGGGAAGCCGATTGGGAAGAACAACTCGCAAAGGCCTTCCAGGAAGTGTTCGACGGCACCCTAGGCAAGTACCGAGGGCCCCCTATTTCTTTCAGCCTAGACCCCAGCGTTCCCCCAAGATGCCTAAAACCACGGCGGGTACCTTTCGCACTCCGGCCCAAGATCGACGAGCAAATAAACAAGCTCGTCAGTCAAGGGGTTCTCGAACCAATTGACCACGCCAGGTGGGAGACCCCCATAGTCACCACAGTCAAGCCCGATGGGTCAGTGAGAATCTGCGGGGACTATAAGGCCACCCTCAACTGCGCATTACAACAGAGTGCCTATCCCGTCCCAGTGGTTCAGCATCTCCTACACTCACTGGGGGGAGGCAAGGTTTTTGCAAATCTCGACCTGGCGCAAGCATACCAACAACTGCCGGTCGACGCAGAAACCGCTGAGGTGCAAACCATAGTAACCCACCGGGGGGACTTTCCGATGTAAGAGACTCCAGTTTGGAGTCAGTGTGGCACCAGGAATATTCCAGAGCCTCATGGAAAGACTCTTGCAAGGAATCAAGGGGGTGGTGCCCTACTTCGACGACGTACTGGTGTCGGCAGCCAATCAAAAAGAACTGGAGGGTCGTTTGAGGGAGGTCCTAACGAAATTCAAAAACGCGGGGCTGAAGGTTAAAAAGGAAAAATGCCAATTACATACCGAGAGGGTCGAATTCCTAGGGTATCTTTTAGATCGGCACGGAATTCACCCAACCGGAAAAAAAATCAGAGCAATCAAGGAAGCCCCCAGGCCGAAGAATAAAACGGAACTACAGGCATTTCCAGGGCTCCTTAATTTCTATAATGTTTTCCTGCCACAGAAGGCGACCGCGGCGGAGCCTTTGCATAGGCTCTTGGACAAGGCGGCCCCGTGGACTTGGGGGAAACGCGAGGAAGCCGCCTTCCACAAAACCAAGGACCTACTCACCTCGGATGCTGTCCTCATCCAATACAACGAGACCCTACCGCTAGCTGTCACATGCGACGCATCACCCTTCGGCGTCGGCGCCATCCTCAGCCACACTCTCACCGACGGGAAAGAAGCACCCATCGCCTTCTTCTCAAGGAACCTCACCAAACCGGAAAGAAACTACAGCCAGCTGGACAAGGAGGCCCTGGCTATCATTGCCGCTGTCAAAAGATTCCATGAATACATCTACGGCCGGACGTTCACCATCGTCACCGACCACAAGCCGCTGCTGGGAATCCTGGCAGGAAACAGGGCCACCCCGAACATTCTATCTCCAAGAATGACAAGGTGGTCCGAATTCCTTGCCGCCTACAGTTACTGGCTCACACACCGACCCGGTAAGACGATCACCCACGCAGACGCCCTGAGCCGCACGCCGCTACCTGACTTGGACACCGACCCGGCACCCACGACGACCACCCTTAGCATAGAGACTCTGCCCGATCTACCCGTAACTGCGTCAGACATTGCCCGCGAAACTAATAAAGACAAACGTCTGGCGCGAGTGTTACATTGGGTAGAGAAGGGGTGGCCCGAAAAAGACGTCGACGAAACATTCAGGACATTCCGGAACCGGCAAACAGAACTGTCATTACAAAAAGGTTGTTTACTGTGGGGAGATAGGGTCGTCATTCCGGAGAAATTACAGGGAAAGGTATTGGAATTGCTGCATGAGGGACACCCAGGCATCGTGCGAACCAAAGCTTTGGCCAGAAGCTACGCATGGTGGCCAGGGATAGACAAACAGATCGAGGCTTGGGTGGCAGCATGCAACCAATGTCAGGAAACCAGGCCTAGCCCCCTTGCCGCCCCAATCCTGGAATGGGAAAACCCCAGGGGACCATGGTCCAGAATTCACATAGACTTTGCCGGACCCACAAAAGGACACACCTTCCTCATTACGGTAGATGCTTACTCCAACTGGTTGGAGGTAAGCAACATGAAAACTACCACCACGGAGGCCGTTACCAAAGAACTCAGCAGGCTGTTCGCAACCCACGGCCTCTCAGACGTCATCGTATCCAATAACGGGCCCCAATTTACCTCGCTAGAATTCGAAAAATTCCTAGCAGAGCAGGGGTTACGCCACGCATTAACAGCGCCGGCACATCCGGCGGCGAACGGCAGGGCAGAACGGATGGTTCAATTTACAAAAAAAACAATCCAGAAAATAGAAAACGGGGAAATCCAAGACAAAATAAATAAAATGCTTTTGATACAACACATAACCCCGAACACAACAACTAACAAAAGCCCAGCAGAACTATTAATGGGGAGGAAATTAAGGTCCCCATTAGACAGACTGCACCCCACATACAACCCAGAAAAAACCCCAAACTCCTCAAGCAAAGACCGAACATTTAAACCAGGCGACACAGTATACGCAAGGAACCTTACCGGGGACCCACTGTGGATACCAGCAACCGTAACCCAAGTGACAGGTCCCCGCTCGTACCGTTTACAAACAACTGACGGGCGAGCATGGAAATGACACATCGACCAATTAAGGTCGAGAACTACCACGGGAAACACAACCGACACGCAAACAGACACAGACACATACCCAGAAAAAGAAGGGGACCCCCCCAACACAAACCAAGAGGGGAGGGAAGACCCCAATAACCAACCCACACCAGAAAGAAACTGGGAATACTCACCAACAAACAGCCAGCTCGAAGCCTCACCAGGAAGAAGCAGCCAGGCCAGCTCAACCAGCCCAGAAAGACCAGGCGGGAGCGGCAACAACCGCAGCTCAACCAGCCCGGATAGACCAGGAGGGAGCTGCGACGAAAGGCCCGGCTCACCCTTCCAGGCGGTTCCATCGACGAGGCAGAGAGCAACACAGAACCCGACCAAACCGGCCGGGAGCCAAGCACCAACTAACCTGCGCAGGTCAAGTAGGCAAGTATGAAGCCCCACCTACTTACGGGACTATGTTACGTAGGACCATACCAAGAGGGAAGGGGTGTTCTGTACAATCATTTACATACTCGTAAACGCCGTGTGGTGATTGGACAAGACGCGCGGCGAGCTGATTGGCCGAGCGAGCCGCAGTGATTGGCCCGCCGCGAATCTCCCGCGATTGGTGGAAACTAATCGCGGGAGATTCAAAGCGGTGTCATTGGCGCGGCCGCCGCAGCCAAAAGAATAAAAGCCGCCGCTTTTCCCTTTTCGAGCCGAGCCGATCTCGGACCATATAAAGAGCTGAAACTAAGTCACTGGCTCCGAGTCTTCTTCCACGACGGACACGACGGTTTCTGTAAGGGCTTCTGTACGCAGTCATAAGTCACTATTTTCAGTGCTCTTGCATCTTCAGTCACTAAATGAACTCTTGTAAGCCAAGGGCTATCTGTATTCTGCTTCTGTGTTGTTTTTCTCGAGGATAAATTCTCTGGAACCCCTCTCTTTTTTTAAAAAATTGAATGATTGATAGAAAACATCCCTTTTAAAGCTCTCAAGTTCAATTCCTGAGATCTCCAGGTAGCAACGGGGACATTTTCATGCTGGAAACCCTGGAGAATTGCCAACAACTAATGGAGACACATTTCTGAACAAAAGCGGTCAGCAATTTAATTCCTAGTAGTAAGGTGGATGACGTTTTGTAAATTCTGGGAAATAAAAAAATGTTCAATTGAAAGTGCCATTTTTTTTTAAAAAAAAAGAGAGACTCTTTTTTCCTTCCTAAAAGAGAAACAAGAGTGGTTTATAAACGTTTCTCAATCTTAACTCAACAGAACGTAAGATTCCCCCTCCTAAACATTCCCAGGCTTTTGGAATAATCCTGTATTGTAATTTAATAACTGATTGTCTAACTCTGAGAAATGGCTGCAAGGATGAGTAGACTCGGAAAAGGAGTTTGCCTATTTTCCTGCACTAAAAGTGCTGTTTACAGTTCTCAAGCCTGTAATTTGAATATAAAAAGCCTATGTTGGCTAAATGGTGCATTCTGTTCTCAAAATGGCTTTCTTCCATTTTCCAAGACTGAGTATGCAGTGTCCATGCTGTTGCATGCAAAAGCTACAATTTTACTCTATGGCAATTAAAGCCTACCGACACTAGGAAATGTGTCATGGGGAGAGACATAACTACTTTTCCATACATGGAGTTATCCCGATCCAAATTATGATTCAAAATGTAGCATTTGATATTTGAAATTATTTTGATAGATCAATACTTTTCATTCAAGTCAAAAAAACCGATCAATTGACCCACAGTTATTTCAATATTTTGAGTTTCTTCCTATTTATTGGCCTGGTGATTTCCATAGTGAAAAATCAATGGAGAGGGGCTGGGGGAAAGCCAGTGACATAGGATACAGAGAGAAGAAAATGGTGCTGAGGGACTTAAAGACATATTCAATTCCTGATCCAGTCAAAGTATTTTAAAAAAATCTGAATATAAGTCATGTGGCAAAAGGACCTTGATTATGGAGAAAGGTTAGAAGAAATGTAATTGTTTGGTTGGGTCCAGATGGACCTCTTAGTATGCAATGCAATTGATTAATTGCATTGCATACTAAGTACAAAATTTTACAGAGCATCTAGGTCTATGTTTTTCAAACACTGCTGACTGGAATTGACTTCAACTCCCAGACTTCCTCAGCCAGCTGACATGTTGGCTGGGGAATTCTGGGAGTTGAAGTCCATCCATCTGACATAATTGTCAAGTTTGAGAAACAGTTATTTAAAATGATGCATATCCTTAGCTAACTGGCCATATTTTAACTCCCTTTGTCTATCTTTCATCTGACTGAAATAATCATTTTTAGGCATCATTTGCTAAAATTGCAGTTCCACTATGATGTTCGGTTTAACTCAAGTTAAATAAAAATGGTACAGGTAGACTTTGACTTACATCCACAATTGGGACCAGAATTTCTGCTAAGTAGACCATAACCTATTACTTGATAAGATAGAAAAATGTGGGTTAGACAACATCACCACCAGATGGATTCGTAACCGCATTCAACGTGTAGTCCTCAATGGAACTGCATCTACATGGAGGGAAGTATGCAGTGAAGTACCCCAAGGCTCTTTTTAGGCCCAATACTCTTCAACATCTTCATCAATGATTAGGACAAGGGGATAGATGGGGAACTCATCAAATTTGCAGACGACACCAAGCTGGCAGGAATAGCCAACACTTCAGAAGATAAGCTTAAGATACAGAAGGATCTTGACAGACTTGAACATTGGGCGCCATCTAACAAAATGAAATTCAGTGGTGAAAAAAGTAAGGTTCTACATTTAGGCAAGAAAAATCAAATGCACAGGTACAATATATGTGGTACCTCGCTCAATAGTAGTAACTGTGAGAGGAATCTCAGAGTCCTAGTGGACAACCATTTAAATATGAGTCAGCAGTGTGCAGCACCTGCCAAAAACCAGAGGGATAGAATGAAGATCACAAGAAGTGTTAATACCAATTTATAATGCCTTGGTAAGTCCACACTTGGAATACTGCATTCAGGTTTGGTTGCCACGATGTAAAAAAGATCAGACTCTAGAAAGACTGCAGAGAAGAGCAACAAAGATGATTAGGGGACTGGAGGCTAAAACATATGAAGAACAGTTGCAGGAACTGGGTATGTCTAGTCTGATGAAAAGAAGGACTAAGGGAATGCTGATAGCAGCATTCCAATATCTCAGGGGCTGCCACAAAGAAGAGGGAGTCAAGCTATTCTCCAAAGTACCTAAGGGCAGGACAAGAAGCAATGGATGGAACCTAATCAAGGGGAGAAGCAAGTTAGAACTAAGAAATTTCCTGACAGTTAGAACAATTAATCAGTGGAACAATTTGCCTCCAGAAGTTGTGAACACTGGAAGTTTTTAAAAAGATGTTGGATAACCATTTGTCTGAAGTGGTGTAGGGTTTCCTGCCCAGGACTAGAAGACCTCTAAGGTCCCTTCCAACTCTGTTATTCTATTCTATTCTATTCTATTCTATTCTATTCTATTCTATTCTATTCTATTCTATGCTATGCTATGCTATGCTATGCTATGCTATTCTTATTCTTTTCTTATTCTTTTCTTATTCTTTTCTATTCTTTTCTTTTCTATTCTATTCTATTCTATTCTATTCTATTCTATTCTATTCTATTCTATTCTATTCTAGGAGAATGCTACCTGAGTCACGTCCAATTTTATTTATTTTTTGCCATGGTTAAGTGAACCACTGCCATTAAGTGATTCAATTGGTTGTTAAGCAAATCTGGCTTCTCCCAATGACTTTGCTTGTTGGCAGGAAGCAAATAATGATCATATGACCTCAGGATGCTGCATCCATCATAAATATATTCTGGTTGCCAAACGCCCAAATTTTGATCATGTAGCAGTGGGGATGCTGCAACGGTCATAAGTAGGAGGACCAGGCGTAAGTCACTTTTCCATCCTCTGTAGTCTCTTTGAATATTTGCTAAACAAATGATTGTACGTTGAGGACTACCTATATTTGGAGCAGATCATTAATTTCTCCCCTATGTTCAGCCAATGTCACAATGCCTTCAAAGGACACTACTTTCCCATTAATTTTCATGCTGCACAAATTCCAGAGTTTCATAACCTCAGTTATGAAACTCACCCAATTGTATGTACAAGTTGATCAATCCACTGCTGGCATGTTCAAAAGTACCACCAATTGGGACAGGGAAAAAGAGATGGAACTGTATACAGTGGGACAAAAATTAGCATGATAAACAAAAGTAAGGAGTTTAGATATCGAAGGTTTAAAGCATTTGGAGCATAGAAGGACTATCTTGACAGTTTGGAGCTCAATACAAAGCAGATTTTTTTCTAAGGTCTTCTTTCTAGTATCCTGCCACACATTCAGTTATTGTATTAAAGAGTTTCTAGTTGTTCAGATGAGTTTTGTGCATATGGTTTATTACATGCTTATTTTCTTTTAGTGCTGCATAAAATGCATGTTCATTACTGCTTTTGTTTTACTTTCATTGTTACAACTGTACAACTTTTTGCTATGCTTGTGAAGAGGTTATTTTAGCTAAACATTTAAAGAAGAGAGGGAAAGAGGGGATGTGTGTTTATATATACCGGTATGTATATATATTGTTGGTATACAGTGCATACACACGTGCATTCATATGTGTGTATATGTATGCGTATGTATATGTATATATGTATGTATGTATACACACATTTCCAGTAAAATGTTTAAATATTTAGAGCAATACTAGTCTAGCCCATCCATTCCCCACCTACCAAGCTGCACTTTGACCTTAATTCCTGTTTGCAAAATCGAAGGCCTGGATGTGGGATGGAAGGGTCAGCCTTTGTGTTCAGTATCCTGTTGTTAAGATCACACCTGTGCTTTTAAAGAAACACTCCATTAAGAAAGATACTGCAATTTGGGGAGGTCAAATTCTTTCTGTTATGAAGCTGGTACTGATAGTTTAAGAGAGGAAGGGGCTGCTGCTGCAGACTTCCTGCAAAACTTCCTGGTGCTTTGATCAGTCACTTCCCTCTTGAGGTCCCACTATTCTCCATTTGGTTTCATTCATTACTTCCCGACTTTCTAGTGCTGTTCGGACTTTCCTTCTGCCTAGTCCACTCCACAGAGTGCTCCTGAGCCCAGCATGTCTGTTGCTGCAAGTTTCCAGAATGTTCCTATTCTGAGAATTGCGAAATACAAATTCTACATTTGCAAAGGAGGGGTTATCCCTAAACCTCTGCAGGGCACCAAACTGAGGAAAGATCAGATAGATAGTAAAACTGAAAAAAGAAAAGCTTTCGGTGTTCTCTATTTTTCTCTCTTGATTTTCGTTATAACAGTCTTGCTCTATAAAATGATAGAGATGCATGTGAAAAAAAAAACAAGCTGCACAAAACACTTTAAGAAATTCAAAGATATTTCAGCTGTGCTTGTAGAGAAGTACAGGGCTGTGTATGGCATGTTGTTTTAAGAAAGGATAGACACTTCATCTTTAAGATTTGGTTTTATGATTAAGTCCTTACAACCATTCACTAGAAATTGGTGAGAAAAGAATTTAAGTTAGCCCTATTCAGCTGCTGTGTATGCTCATGGTGGGATTAAAAACATACGTCTCTGTGTATGCTGAGATTGTAGGCCCATATACAACCCCTTTCTCTAATTTTTATTTATTTATTTAATTTATTTATTTCTATCCTGCCTTTATTATTTTCATAAATAACTCAAGGCAGCAAACATATCCAGCACCTCTTTCTCCTCCAATTTTTCCCACAACAACAATAACCCTGTGAGGTGAGTTTGGCTGACAGAGAGTGACTAGGTCTCTGTCATCCATGTGGCTTTCACTAGAACTCACAGTCTCCCGCTTTCTTGGCCTTAACCACTAGACTAAAGTGGCTCTATATCTGAATCTCCATATTGTTCTTTTATGTCAATCCCATTAGAAAGACCAAAGCAGAAAATCAACTCTACAGGAAAACCAGAACGACATTGATTGAGATTGGCTGTAATAACCACCTTGAATCTTGAAAGTCTGATTGTGCTGTACTTCCCTCCTTCTTAAACCCCAGTGAATCAAGGAGGTGTTTGCTAGAGCCGCTTCCAGATAGCACTAGCAATGGCACTTAGATTTACATACCGCTTCATGGTGCTTTACAGCCTTCTCTAAGCAGTTTACAAAGTCAGCATATTGCCCCCAACTATCTGGGTCCTTATTTTATTGACTTCGGAAGGTTGGAAGGCTGAATCAAGTTTGGGCCAGTCAGGATTGAATTCCTGGCAGCAAGCAATGAGTTAGCCTGCAATACTGCATTCTAACCACTGCGCCATTGTGGCTCCTGATATTATCTTGTTTCTCATGACTTCAAAGAATGCTTCAGCCCTCTTTGCCTAGATCACAGTTCTTGCATACTTCTGTCAAGGTCACCTTCCTTCCTCTCTACTCTGTGATAGAGTAAAAGATCTGCAGAGTAATCTGTGCCCAGTCAGCTCTGTTGCTCTACATAAGTATCAAAAAGGGTTCTTCACCCAAGTTAAATCGAGCATATTTCCAGTTAATTAGATGCAGAGAGAGGTGGAAGTTAGGAATGTGGTGCCCACTCATCTCACCCTCTTTTGGAATCCAATGCTTGGAATGGCAACTTTGCGGTGATTCATGGCAGTGCTGGCCCAGCCTGCTCAAGGCCTGAGTCAGGGCCATCTTCCACTTAACTCAGACTGCTGGACCCTGGGCTAGAACAGATCATATATCAGCTCCTCAACTTAATGGAACAAAGATGGCTCAAAGGCTTTTCGGAGGAGAGGCTTTGTTTGCTCTTGGATATTTGCTTCACGCCTTTTATTTTATGGATAAATCATCATCTATTAGCCTTCCTTGAAAGAAGTTGACAGCAGCCTTTACTCAAATCACAACAGTCCTTTTCGGCTGACTTGGTGGAAGAAAATGTGTGTCAGCAATTCTCTCTGGCCCTCCCCATCCTTTCTTTGCAAGTTCTACCTTGCAACTGTAGAAAAGGCTCGTTTTTTTCTTCCTGCTAAACAAGTGCAACCTAGAGACAATCTTATTTATTGCAGAAGACATGTTTTAAAACAACTGACAAAATGGCAAGCTCTAAAATGACAAGCAAACTAGTGAGTTTTTCTTTTAACGATTGCATAGATTTCTAGCATGGATAAAAATAGTGAGTGCACTTGAAAGCTGTAATTAGATTTAATATTATTATTATCATAAAGAAAGTGAGGAAATGTTTGGCTATTGACTAGGGTTGCCAACAAACATATGGAATTCAGGCTGGGTGAACATCTTGGAATTGTAGTTCAAGTAAAGTAGGAGTAGAGTGGCCAGTTCTGAGCTGCAAAAATAAAATAAAATCTGAATGCCGATGGATAGCAACAAAGAATTCAAATTTCCTGTATCTCTTTTCTGCCATTTACTGGTCTCTAAATCACCTCTGGTCTCTAAATAGCTTTAGAGAAGGTCTTATTCATATATTAACCATTTCAACTTTTCAAGTTTCAAGTTGGTAGAAGCTCCATTATAGGCTGCCATTTTAATGTCTAATTTCTACTTTGCTTTATGAGGTTAAGGAAGGGAAGGTTTTTATAACCTTCTCCCCTAAAGAAGTAGAGGTGTTTTTGTTCAGATTCTGCAGAGTGTTCTTTTTC
The DNA here is from genome assembly GCF_049901735.1 of Notechis scutatus. NCBI lineage: Eukaryota > Metazoa > Chordata > Lepidosauria > Squamata > Elapidae > Notechis > Notechis scutatus. Next base: position 11,564,628 of record NC_142015.1, read on the forward strand.
TGAGGGTTTCTCTGAAAGAGAAATATTCCAAGCAACATGAGATATATATTCCTCAGGACAAAATGAAGTCTAGAAAATACATAGGTACTTTCAAGACCATGGAGCAGGAGGGGAGGAGGGAATGGAATTGCTGGAACTATCAGCAGAAAATAAGTAGAGATACCATGTTCAACATATCTGGTTTTGAGGGGGGGGCATACAATATGCTAAATCTGAATTAGCAAGTTTTGATTCTGTATATTTATATCAGATGTTATGTCCAAGCAAATAAACCATAGTATAGGCTAAGATGGTGGCCTGGTTCAAAAAGGGTACTGGGTTTCTGCAACATAACAACAATTGTCATTTCAGCTTGTTCCAGTACAGCATTTCTCAACTTTGGTGGCTTGAAGAGGACTTCTGAACTTCAATTCCCATAATTCCCTGATGGCTAGGAAATTCTGGGATTTCAAACCAGCAAAGGTGAAAAACACTGCTCTATTGTCAACCAAATCTGGAGATCATGAGCCGATGAAGGAGGATGGGTGAAAACTGTTGGGGGTCTTCTTGATAAAGATTTTTGGGTGCCAGAGATATGGTTGTTGAGGGTGACGATAGTGAATTTGGCTGAGCTTGGAAATGAGCTGGTGTCATTTTTCAGGCTGTGGATGGATGGCAGGTCTATTCTTAACACTAACTCATAGGCACAGGATCACAAGTCATACAGTTTCAATTCTTCGTTGTTCTCTTCTCAGTCCGGTGATTAACATTAAAGACCTGTGTGAACATTGTGGGTTGGGAGGCTGGAGAGGTGAGGGACAAAGAGGTGAGATTTATTTATCTTTTTTTTCTTCCTCTGCTTCCATTCCCTTGATGTGTGATTAACAGCTGTTTTTCTTTGTGGCAAAGCAGTGGGATCTTCCTGTTGTTGATGTAATGGAGATACTTCCTGGTGTGAAATTCTACAGGATGGATTGTACAAAGGGGAGGGTTAACTCAAACACACTTATCAAAGTGCTTTTGAAAAAAAGAAGAGAAAAGCACTCTTCTATTCTGTGGGGACAGGCAACAGATCAAAACACACACCAAAACACACACGGAGTGCTTGACATCAGGTCAAAGTGACATGAGTTAATGATAGTTTTTGTATGCTTTGTTTTTTCTTTTTTCTTTTAAAAAAAGAGAGACCGTTTTATTAGCAACAATGCTCTTAGAAAATGCAACTGGGTGACTGTAATTTAAGAACCCTTTTTTTCACTGTGTAAAATTTAATTATTGTGTTTCTGTGAGTTATTTACATGTATGGTTGTAACTTCAGGTCATCAGTCCAATTGTCCCAGCACTGGAGGTTTCAGAAAGTAATGATTTTCTCTGTAGAGCAATAATATCACAGAAGAGGGAAGCATAATTGGGCATCCTAGCCCGATACAACTAAATGTAGCCATTCCAAGTGTCAATTGTTTAGAGGTAATAATCTGATTCACTCAGACCTCTCTACTATACAGTACATGCAGGTATGAATCAGCTCCCAGAATTCTCAGCAACTGCTGTGCTGGCCTGAGTTTTTGGATTTGAAACTTAGGCAATAAGGGGCTTCCATTAAAAAAACCCCAATAGAAATACTGCAAAGACAATCAAAGTTACATTGCAAATACATCATATCAAATCAACATGAAACCAGAACAATTCAAGTTATTCAGTTCATACCATGATCATATCATATTCATACTATGATCATATCGTCATGTTCATACTATGATCATATCTTCATGTTAGCAAAAAGAAAGTGGCTTGAAATAGGGTGGTCTTTAAAGACAAATCAAGATAGGGTTGTATATACCATAACTCTTTCTATGTACGTAAATTTCATAATTTAGGGGCCACCACTAAGCAGGCTTTAGCATTATCTATGATTTCCTTCTACCAATCCTAGATAATCTGGTTTAAAGTAATTAAGCTTGCTCCCCAGAGTAACATAGAAGTATTTTCTATTTAAGCTAATATCTCCAAACCTTAAACCTGGAATTTAACCAGCAGGACTGGTCTTTACAGATCCTTTAAATATTATGTCAAGAGAATAAACTGCACTAAAATCCATTTAATCCAATTTTCTGGATCATACAATGGTCTGTGAGAAGCATTTAGAATTCCTGATAATATATTATAATATATTAATATTTTTCCCATGAACCGGAATTTCCCAAATTGGTAACATTTGTGAGTCAATTTTCCATTAATTTGTTTATTCCATCTAAATTGTCATCTTTATTTAATCTGCTTAATTGCTTTGGGAAGACATCTATCTTGGTTGCCAGCAAAGTTCAACTATTCATTGAAGCTCTACTTTTGACCAACCTTGTCTCTTGCTACATAGATAGCCCTAAGCTCTCACATTGGGTGTTTGAGAGAAAATCTCTCTATCCAGGGGTGGGATTCTACCAGTTTGCACCTATTTGCTAGAACTGGTTATTAACATTCTAAGCAGTTTGGAGAACCGGTTGTTAGAAGAAATTACTGGCCTAATCCTGTAAGGAAGGCAGGAAGGAAACATTCTGGTGTAGCTTACAGAATCTGCCTCTCCGTTAACCCTTATTACATTCTTGGCATTCTTGGTTCTCAGGAACTTCTCTGGAATTTTTCCCCCCTTCTTTGCTGGTACTTTGCTTGTGTGGAATGACCATTCAAAGTTACAATGGCACTGAAAAAAGTGACTTATGACCATTTTTCACATTTACGACTGTTGCAACATCCCCACAGTCATGAGAGGCCAGGCAAGGAGATGCGTGCCTCGATGTGAGTGATATTGAATTGGCCACATCCATTCAATAACATGACCACCAAGCCATGTCCACCCAGTCACATGACCACCAAGCCATGACCACCACCTAAGCCACGCCCACAGAACCGGTTGTTAAAAAATTTGAATCCCGCCCCTGTCTCTATGCACACTTTTCACACATGGTTTAACATAAGTCTATCATTCCTCTTCCTCATCTTTGTTCTAAACTAAATGCTTAGTAACTATAGTCTTTCTTTATGGAGGAGGTGCTGGAATCCTCTTATCATTTTGATTGTCCTTTTGGTGCTTTCAGCTCTAGTTTGATAAATGTCTTTGAGTTGGTTTTGATGTCAGGTAACTGTATGGAGACACATTGATCATTCTGATCTGCTTTAGTTATGACTCATAGTTCTTCAAGGAAATTTCACCAATCTTTTTGGTCCCATCTAGCTTTACAATATTATTATGGAATGGTTGCATGGCTTTAGTTGTTTCACCATAACAGTCCACAATATGCCAAGTGCAGCTTTATCACAAACTTTTGGAAAATCTCAAATACAGTGAAACTTGAACTGACTACTGTTAGGATATGTGCAGAGTAACCCTTGTATAAAAAGGACATGCACACAGAAAATGGTTTATGAGAACAGTTATGAAGAAATATACAGCTACGCAGAGTTGACCAAGTTGTATTAATGTTTACTTGAAGAAATAGCACAGTCGGGAGGGTGGAGCTGGCGTCATGGTGGTACAACACATGATCTTGATCCTCCAAGATTGCCATCGATATCTCCATTTCTGGACAGTCCCAACGGACCTAAACCATCCTGTAGAGACGGTGATTGATTAGGGCACATCCTGTCAGTCCCAGGGACATTGCAAAGTCCCTGGTTGATCCAGGAAAAGCCCTTTTGCCGGTGGTGGAGAGGCAGCCATTCAAGCTACTGAAGTTGGGACAGCTCCGGAATGGAAGAGATTGAAGGAAAGTGTGTCAGTTTGGTGAGATGAACTTTTACTTATTATTGCTTGAAGAGAACATCCTGAAAGATTTAAGTGAAATTAAAAGTGAAGAGAAAAGAGTTTAAGTGGCAAAATTAAGTTAGTTAAAATGAAAGTTTTTTCCTTTTCCCTTTTTATTGGAACTCTGAATTTGGTAAAGTTACTGAATTTTAAACTGGACTGGTTTCTTTTAAATTTTCCTTGTTTTTATTTTTATTTTTTTAAAATTTTTTTTGAAAGTCTGTTTTGATTAAGACTCTTCCTTTGGATTTGAGTTTTATTTTTTATTTTCAAAAAAAATGGTATTGGATACATGAGGGGGGAGTGAAAGTGAAGGGAAAAAAAATAGCGCTACCATCTAGAGGCTTGGACATATTGTTTCTTTCTTTCCTCAGTTTGTTTATGTACTTGTGCTATACTCAAGGACTCTGAGCTTTGCACTGGAAAAGATAGTGGGATGAGCATGGCAGATTGTTTATACAGGTACCCATCTGTGAAACTAAATAATTAGAGCTTCAAGCTGAAGTTGAAAGAAAGAAGATTGAAGTGATCTTGAAAATACTGGAACTAGAAACATTGAGTTGATTTATAAAAGAGCCTTGGATACTCAGTGGCAGTGTCTGGTTTAACTTTAGGTTATTTTTCATCTCCTTTTTTACTCCCCCCCCCCAAGTTGGATTTTTATATTTGGATTTTAACCTTCTATTCCAGAAACTAGAACGTAAATCTTTTGCTTCTTTTTTTAATCCTCTTCCTTTTCTCTCTTTTATTAAGATTAAAGTACATAAGTGCCTGAAGATTTTTCTTTTTCCCTGTTTCTTTTTTGGAGTGGCATTTGCCTGCCTGTACTCCTTTTTTTCTTTTTTCTTTTCTCTCTTTTCTTTCTCCCTCTCTACAGGTAAGCACTACAAGATGAGCAGAAAGACAACAGCACCAGCTTCCTCAATACCAATAGCCTCTTCACCATCTGGAGGACAATGGTCAATACAGACACTCTTACAACAGGAGAAAGAGAAGGAAGTGACATTACAGATGATTATGCAAGGAATTCAGAAGATTGAAAAGGGAATGGAGTATATTGAGCAAAGAACTGAAAAGACAGATGAGAAAGTAGAAAATATTCAACAGATGATGATGAAATATGAAGATAGATTTTAAAAAATTGAAGAAGATACACAAAGGGACAAGAAAATTGGAGATATTGATACTCAATTGAGTGATGTCGAGAAGGGCAGATTCGAACCATTAGGATGGGAAATTGACAGATCAGAATTCTACTTAAGATTTCAAAATGTAGAAGAAGGAAAAGATGAAAATCTTGCTGAAATAATGACAGAAATATTGGCAGAAGCACTAGAGATAACTAAAGAGAAGATGATGGATGGGATGGATGAAGTATTCCGTGTCTATACAAGAAACAGACTACCAAGAGAAGTTCATATCAGATTCACTAAAAAGATTATCAAGACACAGATACTGCAGGTGGCAAGAGAGAAAACTACAAAGATAAATAAATTGTGGTGCTGAAACAGATACCAAGAAGAGTAAGAGAGATGAGAAGAGAATACTTATTTTTGACAAAAGAGGAGTAAATTACAGATGGTTGATGCCAGAAGGCCTCTTGTTCACCTGGCAGGAACAAAGACACAGAATTGATACAGTTGAAAAAGCTGAGCTATTCTATTTAGAATATTTCAGAGGAAAGGAGGAAGAAGCTAGAAAGGAAGAGTCACTAATTGAATTCCAAGAGGAGTGTATAGCAGTAATTGAAAAAGAGAAAGAAGAAGGTGCAGTAGGTGGTATACCCAGAGAGCAACGAGAATTAAGACCCACTAGAACAATAAAACCCCCTCACAAAGCTTAACATGGATGAAAGAAAATTGATTACAATTAACATAAATGGACTCAATTTGGCTACTAAAAGAAGGAAAGTATTTCATAAATTAGAGAAATTAAAATTTGATATAATTTGCCTACAAGCAGTACATATCAAAAAACAACATGAATATATATTGAAACAAAAAAAAAATTAGGGAAATTATTCACATCGCTGGCACAATCTAAAAAAAGAGGTGTGGTATATTAAAGACACAATTTTGGCATAATTAATTTACATAGATGACGATGGAAGGATTTTGATGGTGGAAATAATGGACAATAATGCTAAAACACTTTTAATTGCAATTTATGCTCCGAGTGATAACCAAGAAGAATTTTACAGAAAATTACATATGAAAATAATTGAATTGGACTATGTTAATATTTGTATGATGGGAGATCTTAATGGAATAGTTAATGATTGGTTGGATTACAAAACGAAGAAATCAACAAAGAAAGCTAGAAAGATATTACCAAAATCTTTCTTTTGAATAACAGAAGAATTCAATTTAAAAGATGCATGGAGAGAGAGAAATGTGGAGAATAAGCAATACACCTTTTATTCAAACAGACATGCTTCATGGTCTAGAATAGACATGATATGGATGTCAGCAGAATTACTGGCCAACATACGAGAGACTGAAATAGAAACAAGCACTTGGGCAGACCATAATCCAGTGACAGTTACTTGGAACGGATATAAAAGGAGATCTAGATGGACCTTAACTAATCTGATATTAAAAGAAAAAGACTTCAAACAGAAAACAGAAAAAGAACTTGCTTTCTTTTTTAAAGAAAATAAAAAAGAGGATACATTTCTACAGAACCTCTGGAACACGATGAAGGCCTACACAAGAGGCTTAATAATAGATTATACAAGGAAAAGAAATATAAAACAGAAAAAGACTTTCAAAATATTGGATTACAAAACATTGGAAAAAGATTTACAGAAGTCCCCGCAAAAGAAGACATTAAAAATAAAATGGATATAATTAAACATAAAATGGGACTAATGGAAAAAGAGGAACTAGCACAAAAAATTAAAAATGCTAATCAGAATTACTTTGAAGATGCAAACAAACCAGGCAGATGGCTAGCTTATAAACTGAGAAAGGAGAGAGAATCAAGAAGGATTAGCCAACTAATAAATGAAGAAGGACATGCTTGCTACGGAAATGAGGAGAAGAAAAAAATTATACAAGATTACGATGGAAAATTGTATTTTCAAGAGAATATTCAAGAAGAAAAAGTTAAGCAATATTTACAGAAAGCGAATTTATCTCAGATACCTAAAGATATTGAAACAATGCTAGAAGGCAATATAATAATGATGTAATTAACAGAAGTCTTAAAAAAACAGAATGTTGGAAAAGCACCAGGTCCAGATGGCTTACCAGCGGAATTTTACAAGACTTTCCAGGAAATATTGAATATTCACCAATTAGAAGTTATGAACAAAGTTATGTTAAAGAAAAGAATACCCAAAGCATGGACAGAAGCATATATTGCACTTATACCGAAGGAGGATACAGACCTGCAGCAAGTTAAAAATTATAGACCTATATCCCTATTAAATTCAGACTATAAAATTTTTGCTTCAATTTTGGCAGAAAGACTAAAAAGATATTTAAATAATTTTATCCATCTTGACCAAAATGGATTCCTGCCAAAGAGACAAATCAAAGACAATGTGAGAATTATTTTGGATACTCTGGAATACTATGAGGCACACCCTGAGAAGCAAATGGCTTTGATGTTTTTAGACGCACAAAAAGCCTTTGACAATGTGAGTTGGCAATTTATCTTATTGCAATTGGAACAAATGGGCTTTGGTAAAAAATTCATTCAAGCCATTGAAACGATATACTATGAACAAACTGCGAAGGTTATGGTAAATGGAGAACTAACAGAATCTATAGATATAAGAAAAGGGACAAGGCAAGGTTGTCCACTGTCACCCTTGCTGTTTGTGTTAACATTGGAAGTGTTGAATAGGAATATTAGAGAAGACAAAGAAATAAAAGGAATGAAAATCAAAAAGGAAGAGTATAAATTGCAAACTTTTGCAGATGACCTGGTATTTATATTAGAAAACCCATTGGAAACAGCACCTAAATTAATAGAAAAAATAGAAGAATATGGAAGAGTAGCAGGTTTGAAAATAAACAAAGATAAAACAAAGATATTAACAAAGAATATGTTAGTAAGACAAAAGAAAGAGTTGGAAGAAGTTTTAGAAATACAGGTCACAAACAAGGGATATTTAGGGATATATATCACACCAAGATGTACCCTGTTTCTCCAACAATACGGCCTCCCCAATAGGAAGTCCCAGCATGTTTTATAGGCATGAAATGAAATTAAGCCCCTCCCCCAAATTAAGGCCTATATTAAAACATGCAAAATGGGGGGAATGGTGGGGGGCTTGCCGTTAGGAAATACTTTTGTTGCACACCCGGATATGGTGCTGCCTGTGTTGACCCCGATACGAAATGCCCCACCAACGCCGAGGTCAACATCCAAGCCGTCGCCCGCCCCCGAAGATGCAAGGGGGAATTAAGTCACCCCGAAAAGACAGCCTAGCCATTTTTTCGGGGCTCAAAAAAAAATAAGACCCGGCCTTATTATATGAGAAACACGGTAGCACACTAAAGGGAGATAATTATCTTAAACTCAAACAGCAGATTGCGACAGATTTGACAAAATGGGGAAACTTACAATTATCATTGATTGGGAGAATATCTACAATTAAGGTGAATGTATTGCCTAGAATTCTATATTTATTCCAGACAATTCCAATCTGACTAGGGAAAGAGTTTTTTGAAGACTTAAATAGAATTGTGCTGAAATATATTTGGCAGGGCAAAAAAGCAAGAATAAAATTAAAACTGTTACAAGATGCAAGAATAAGAGGAGGGTTTGCCTTGCCTAATTGGGAGTTGTACTACCAGGCAACAAATTTGATGTGGGCAAAGGAATGGATAACATTAAGGAACAATAGACTATTGACCTTAGAAGAGCATGACTTGGTGTTTGGATGGCATGCCTTCCTTTGGGATTAGGGAACTAAAACACAGGGGTATTTTAGAAGACGTTACATTCGAGAGGCATTGTTTTTGAATTGGGAGAAGATAAAAAGACAATATTATTTAAAAATTCCATTATGGATATCTACTATTGAAGCTTTTTCTTATCCAATAATATATAAAAAGGAACAAACAGTTAGATATGGTGAGATATTGAATAAAAAGGGTGAACTTAAATCTATGCAAGCGTTGGAAGAACAAGGTGTAAAAATGAACTGGTTTTCATTTTTGCAAATACAATCTAGATTTGACATAGTTGTTAAAACAGAAGGTATTTATGATAAGTTGACTGATTTAGATAAGATTTTGATTTTGATGAAAAGGTAATTAAAAAACTTTATGGACACTTATTAGAATTTAAATTGGAGGAGGAACAAATTGAAGAAACGATGATTGCCTGGGGGGAAATTTTGGATATGGGATTGATTTAGAAAAGTGACAAAAATTGTGGTCTCAAAATTATAAAATGACAATGTCAACTGCATATAAAGAAAATTTGTATAAGATGTTTTACAGGTGGCATCTATCCCCGACGAGACTTGCAAGAATGTTTAAGAATAAATCGGATAAATGTTGGAAATGTCATACCTGGTTCATATTACCATATGTGATGGACATGCTCGGATGCAAAGAAATATTGGATTAAAACCCACACATGGTTGGAAAAAATGATAAAACAACATATAGACTTTAAACCAGAGATCTTTTTATTGGGAATTGTACCGGAAATATACAACACAGAGTTGAAATATTTGATTGTAAATGTATTAACAGCGGCTAGGATTGTATTTGCTAAGAACTGGAAAAATAATAAAATACCTATGCAGGAGAAAGTTATTAAGAAAATTATGGACTGTGCTGAAATGAGTAAATTGACATTTGAAATTAGAGAACAAGAAGATAAACAATTTTATATGATATGGGATTTGTTTTATCAATGGTTGGACAAAAAGACATGGTAATGTGATAGACTAGATAATTCTGTGATAGAAATTTAATAGATTGATATAAAAAATAATAGAGACATATATAACCATTAGTTGAAAGTATAACATAAATTTTAAGATAAAATTTGGAATATCTCGTATAAAATAATGGAATAAATAGTTTAGTCATGGATGATTAATAACTGAAAAATATATAAGCATATGTTAGTTTGGACAATGTGAAAATTGATATAAACTGTGAGTAAATGACTATAAGGGGATAGCACAAAAGATTTGTAACCAACTGACACACTGTATGTATATAAAATGGAAGATGGTTTTATGTTTTTATGTTTTGTATGTGTATGTTTGTTTTTAAAAAAATAAAACTCTTTAAAAAAAAAGAAATAGCACAGTCCAATAAACAGTCCATGTCATACGCGTTTTTAACAGTCCAGAAATATCCAGTTATAAAGTCTTCTTACATCTAGTTATAAAATCTTCTTACCGGTTCCATGTCTTTTACAGCAAACAAATATCAAACCATAATACAACAAATAACCTTCGATATCAACAGAATATCAAAACAGGGTTAGTCAGTATCGGTCCGAAGTCAGTCAGTATCATTATTAAGAGAGATCATCAGTGAAAAAGAGAAAGAGAATTAAACCATGATCTATAGCTCCCTCTTATGGCAACTAGTAGCATAATTAACTAACTAGAACACAGCATAATACATTACAGTATTTTTCCTTAAAGCTACAAACATATATATTTGTAGTTTATATATTGTCAACCCAACTACATTATTTACATATACATAACAACTACTACTTTTAGTCAGTGGTGGGATTCAAATGTTTTTACTGCCGGTTCTGTGGGCATAGCTTGGTGGGCGTGGCAGGGGAAGGATACTGTAAAATCTCCAGTCAGAGGTGGTATTGGCCAGTTCTCTGAACTACTCAAAATTTCCACTACCGGTTCTCCAGAACTGGTCAGAACCTGCTGAATACCACCTCTGCTTTTAGTGCTGAAACTTTGAGGAAACAACTAAGGCCATGCAATGGTGATGTCAGTCTGTGCTCCATTCAAAATCCAAGAAAGAAATACTTAGACTCCATAGATTAGAGAAAAGAATTCTTTTACTGAAAAATGAAATGGTAGCTTCAGGTAAAATTCTGAACCTGAGAAATTAGGCGCGCAGATCACATATACAAAGTGATGGAATTGTTCCCACCCCCCAAAGTTCAAAAGATTCTTCCAATTAAAAGTTCTGGATATGATCATGTGGACATCTTCAGGTGGTGATGAGGCCTCTGTCCGTTGACCTTGGCATATTTTGATAAAGATTTGCAGCTGCACAGAGAAAAGAAAGCTAACCGAGAAATAGAAACCTAAAAGCAGGAATTTATACTCCCCCCCCCACTCCTCATTTACACAACACAAGAATGTAACACCTCCAGCTCTCTTCCCAGACAATTCCCCCTCCTCCCCCCGTTACTTATGGCAGCCAAAAGATGCAAAGCAGTAGCAGAAGATCTTGAAGGCTGACAGGTGAATTGAATTGCAGAATGAGCCCAGTATACTTGTATACTTGAAGCATACAAGTTCTATGGTCTCTCTCATTTGCGACTCCTCCCTCTTTTAAAAGCTACTTTGCTCTAAAGCAGGGGTATCAACTCACATCATCATGCCGGCATCACATGACATATCGGGACTTTTCCCCCCTTTGCTAAACCGGGAGTGAGCGTGGACAGTGTGTGATGCATCCGGCCCATGGGCCGCAAGTTTGACAGCCCTGCCCTAAAGTGCAGATAGCATATGTCATAGCCTGAAGCTGGGTGTAGCTTCTAATCATGGGTTTACATGGAATATATTTTGCTAAACAATTTGGTACAACGAATAAACCAGCCACCATTTTGCTCCATGAAAAATTCGCTCAAGCTTCCTGCTATTGAGCTACTGATATAGTTTTCTTGGGAATTATTGTTCTCTCTTCCTTTTAACAGAATTTGAATGCTGTTGTTCCATGCTTCCACTCACAATGGGAAAGAAAGTAGGCTGTAGCAATTGTAAGTGCCATAAGATCCTTCAGTATGCTTTGCAGCTAAAGGAATGTGAAGTTAGATCTTTTAGTTTGATGGTTTTATTCCAATCACAAAGAAAGAAGGAAGGAAGGAAGGAAGGAAGAGTGAGGGGAGGGGGGAGGAAAGAAAATGGATGGATGGCTAAGGGTAAAAAAGGGCAAAGTGCACTTCCAATGGGCAGATGTTGTCCTTTCTTTTACTTAGTTAAAACAGTACTAGTTCATAAATAAGGAAGTGCAAATTCTTTTGGTCACATTGAGGGATCATTGGTGTCAGGTGAAGCTCCATTCAAAATCCAAGAAAGAAAACCTTAGACTTCATTGTTACAGAGAAAAGGACTTTTACTGAATCTGAAGTGGTTGCATAAGAAGAAATACAAGATCTGAGACAATAGGCGCGAAAATCACATATAGAAAGTTATCCCATGTTCCCATCCCTAACAGTTCAAACTGGCCATCCAATCTGAGGTGTGTATAATGTCATGTGGGTGCATCTTCAAGTGGCCTTTCACACATCCGGCATGCCAAGATGGTTGGCCTTGGCCTAGAGAGATAAGTGATTATATCTGCACAGTAAGCAAGTGAGCATAACTAAGAAAGCATCCCAACTTTTACAATACATCAACTTCATCCTCCAACACCCTTCCCCCCAGGAAGGCCTATTATCCCCACCCCCACCCCCCACCCCGTTTCTGTGGCAGTCAGAAAGAGAACTGGCAGAAGAAGGATTCTTGGAAGTTGACAATTGGTCTTGAGAGTGAAAACTTTCCTTACTTACCTTCTTCATATATTGCTGATCTAATAAGCAGGTTGCTTCAGCTCTGAGCATTACCAGCCTGCAAACTCATATTACATGCAAAACCATAAAACAATCATACAGCCTGTCTCCATCCGTCTGAGAAAAAAAGGCCACACTTTTCATGCCATCTTTTGTTTATTATTCTAGTGCAGATGGAGCCAGAAAGCTTAGAACTGTGTTGAATGTTTTCCATGATGAGGAAAGGCCAATAGTTTGGCAACAGTTGGAAAAGGAAGGGTGGTGGTAGTGGGGAGACCTTACCCAAATAGCAGCCAGTGATGGTGCCTGGACAACCATTCTAAAGCTTCTCCAGGTAACTCCTATCATTGAAAAAGGTTAATAGCAACAGCAGTTAGATTTATATACCATTTCACAGTGCTTTGCAGCCCTCTCTAAGCAGTTTACAGAGTCAGTATTACCCCCAAACTACCTGGGTCCTCATTTTACTGACTTTGGAAAGATAGAAGGCTGAGTCAACCTTGAGTCAGTGAGAAACTTAACTGCTGGCAGCTGGCAGTCACCAGAAGTAGCCTGCAGTAATGCACCACTACAGCTCTAAACCCTGTTAGCTATGAAGAGGGCAGCTCTTGAAGATGTCTTCTTCTCAAGCAGGGGATTGGACTAGAAGTGCACTAAGGTCCTTTCCAACCTTATTATTCTGTGTTCTATGTTCAAACTATTGATCTATTACTACACACAACCTTGGGGGAAAATATTAACTAGGGCAAGGAGTGAGCAAGGGCAGTAGATATTCTACATTTAATTTATTTGAATTTTATTACGATTATGTTTAGTTATGTATCATATTTATATGGCTGACTATTTCATAACAACATGGGATGTAGATTAATACTGCCTAGAACATTAACATGATATGTAAGTATCCTGTAAATTGAGAAGAATAGAGCCAGTTGGATGTAATGGTGAAGATACCCAGCTAGAAACTGGGAGATTGTGAGTTCTAGCCCCATCTTAGACCTAAAGTCAGACCTGGAAAGTCACTCACTTTCAGCCCTAGGATGGAGATAATGACAAACCATTTCTGAAATCTTGCCAAGAAAAATGCAGGGACTTTTCAGGTAGTTGCCAGGAGTCAATACTGACTTGAAGACACTAAAAAAATAATTAACACTCCAACCAGGTATTAATTGTTTCTTCTTTTTTATTAATAATGTCCCCCATTTAGGAATCCTCAGAACCTTTCAGAATCCGTTCAGTACTTTTGAGAGTCTGGAGCTATATGTTGCATAACTGCACTGTGCTAGATTTACTCTTGATACAATTTCTGTGGACCGAGAAATGATTCCCATCTAAGGAGAAATTCTTCAACAAATTTTAAGGGTTACAGTTAACAGTAACTCGGTTTTTTTCTTCCCAGCATGGATTGCCTTAAGCAGCAGCAACTCTATGTGACAGTCAGTTATAATTTCATATCCTGTATAATTTGCCTTGAGCCTGGTATTATTTTGAAGAACTATGGAGAGAAGGAATGATGGCCACCATAAAAAGGAAGAAGTGGAGAGGTTTGGAAGACTTGGAAAAAAATTAAACAAAGAAAAATGATTGAGAAATTTTGGAACTAAGAATAAGTCTTATTTCAAGTTAATCTTGTAGGTTGATACTTTGAAACTGTAGACTTAGCTTCAGACATGCAACTGGACTTGAAAAGAAATCATTTCAGAAAACAGCAATATATTTTTACACAAAAATAATAAAACATCTTTCTAAACAAGCCTAGCCAGCACCTAAAGTTTTTTTTAAGGAAAACAAAGATGTCGAGATGAAGAGGTCAGTTGTGCTCTCTTTACTGGATATTTGGGCTTCTTTGGCTAAAGGGTTCTGCAGTTCTGCTCTGATTTCAGATATAAAGATTTCCTCCAGTTTTTGATTCTCCAGTTCTTTAGGGGAAATGTGGGCATTATGGTTTGGATCTGAATCTGAATTAATTTCAGATTATTAACATGGTTGCTTTAAAGAGATGTTCCAAAAACATTTACTAGCAAGAAAGTTCACCTTTTTCCTTGGCTAAATTAGCATACTAAGGTATAGTTTTCTGTAACAGGCTTCTCCTCAGTTCCCTTTGCTTTTGATGTGATAGGAATGGAGGTGCTCAATTAAAGGCCTATCAGTCCATAAGTAAATCAATGCCTATCAGCCTTGTCACATCAAACAAACGATTATTACACAAACCACCCACCAATTTATCTGCCTGTTCCTCCCTGACAGCTCAGGGTCAGGGCATTGTAAATCCTGCCATGGATTTCAGCCACCTGAATTGGGAATAAAGCTATTCTCCAAGTCAATCTTGCTCCACCCAATTAGTTTCTACCATCTCAGTCAGAACACTCGGAGAGAGAAGCAGCCTTCTTTATTTCTGAATGAAATACTGTCCAGGTATCATTTAACAAGCGATTCATTAAAATAACTTTATATAATTGCTCCTGGTGTCTTGATACAGTGAATTGTTTATACTGATTCTTCAACCACTAAAAAAAGAGAGTACATGGTGTGGTTTTTAATTGACTTTTCACTCAGCAAATTATTCCTGGCATTAAATATCCAAATATTATAATGCTTTTCTTTCTTCCTGCTGATGGCCAGGCTAGGAGATTCATTTATGGCAGGGAATATTTTGAAGGGCATCAGTATTAGTGTCTCCACAGCTGGGATGGGCAGTATGTGGACTCAGTCATTCTTTGCATAGTGCAAAGTAGGTATATTGATATCTATGACTTACTACAAGTGCATTCAGGCACAGCTTTCAGTTTGAGACTGATTTTGAATTTAGGACCTCAGGGTTGAAGCATCCATTTTATCAAATGTTGAACATATTTCCTTTCCTCCATCCACTTTAGGTACAGTGGTACCTCAGTACTCAATTGCTTTGAAACTCATGAATTTGATACTCAATGCATTTTGACAAGAAAATTTTGTCCTGTATTTGTCATTTGCTTGGTACTCAGCATGCAAACTAGAGCTTGTTGGTGTGAGTTGCTTGCTCATAACTTGCTACTCTTTCCAGCTGAAACAAAGGATGACATGTTCAGGGGTCTTCAAACTCGACAGCTTTAAAACTTGTGGACTTCAACTCCCAGAATTCCTCCCCCAGTCCTGTTAGCTCAGAAATTCTGGGAGTTGAAGTCCACAAGTCTTAAACTTGCCAAGTTTGAAGAGCCTTGCATTAGCTCTTCCCCATTCACATCCCCTCGTGGACTTATTCTCAGTTTCTCTGGTCATTTTGTATGTTTTTGCACTTTTTTCTCATCAGTACAGGTAAAATGAAGTTTTTATTTTATTTAATCTAAGAATTTTTTTAGGTATAAAAAATATACAACCTTATCTTTTTACATAGTGTTTTAAAAATGTGCCTTGTCTTTGATTTGGGAATGCATTACTTTTATTTACATTATTCCTCAAAGGAAAAAAATGTTTGGTACTCCTTGATTTAGTTACTCATCACACCTCCCAGAATCAACTAATGACGAGTACCAAGGTAAAGTCTTGAGTTATGGGAAACTGTCTGGTGACATTTTGAATGAGCCTAATAAAAAGACGACTATTCTACAAAGGTTAATGTTTTGTTTTTATTCCCCACAGACCATCACTATCCCTTTCTATCTATTAAAAGGTATAATGACATGTGCAACATGGTATATAATTCAACTTACATTCTGTGCGTTAGTTGTATCCAGATGTCTGATTAACTTCCTCATCATAAAAAGTTTGCCCAACCTGGCCATAACAATCCATGTTTATTTAAAGAGGCCAACCTAGAAATATTGTGAGCTACAGCAATTAAATATTTAAATTTACCACATTTTTAATGTGATTACCTTGATTGTCAATCACAATCTCTGAATCTTAAAATTATTATTTCATTTGAGCTGGTAAAGTCAGTGAAAAAGCACAAAAACTTTCAAACCAAACATTTAAACAAAGGAATGAATATAGGAGGCAGATGGGAAATTCATTGCAGCCATCCAAATTCTTTAAAATTCATCCCTCCCTGGCATTGAGGTGGGGATATAATATTGTCACAAATGAGTTGGGGCTTCTAATTAAGAAACAAATGAATTTAAGACTGCATGGACGACTCAAAGTGAAGATCCAAAAAAATCTAGCTTCTATCAATTGTTGATTGAAAATCCACATTACATACATATTAATCTCTTTTTCCCTCAACATCTCAAATTGGTAACTAATGCCTCCATTGTTCAATCAATTTTGTTGGCTGCATATAGAACAGGAGGATTAAATGCATTAATGCATTCATAACCACCTTATCTTGAATTAACCGATTGTCTTAATTCATGCAATATATGAGATCATAAACTAACCAAGTCTAAATACAATCTCTCTCTCTCTCTCTCTCTCTCTCTCTCTCTCTCTCTCTCTCTCTAGAGTTTTTACTGACCCACTTAGACATTATTGCTAATAATAATAGGTTTATATACAATTTTCTATGCCAAATTATTTCAAAGCAGATTATGATAAATAGAAATAAGGAGCAAGACAATACATTAAAACAAAATAAAACATAAAAGCATATTCAATAAAATATTGAATAGAATAGAAATGAATAAAATATTCATAAAATAGAAATGAATAAAACATACATTTAAAAGTAGGAATGAGAGAAAGAGAAAAAAAAAATCCATCCTGGGAATGCTTGGGTGAACAACCATTTAAAATATTCTATGGAAGATGTTTCCTGAATTTTCAGGGCCAAAACATTGACACAGGGCAGCATCTTGTACAAATTAGCTGTCATGAACTTCTGTTCGATGGCATCTTGGTAGATGCAGCAAGAGATATAAATCCTTACCAAAATGGTACAATGTCTTCAGTTTGTCCTTGGTTAACTCTGATATATCTTCTTGTCCATTATAACCAAACCAGGTAAAGAGCAGTAGTGCCATATAGCTATTAAGTTGTCCAGAGGCTAAAACATACAAAGAATGGTTGCTGGAATTGGGTATGTCTAATTTAATGAAAAGAAGGACTAGATGTGACATGTTAGCATGGGTGACATGATCGCAGTGTTTCAATATCTAAATAACAGACTGCCACAAAGAAGTGAGGGCTCAACCTATTCTCTAAAGCACCCGAAGGCAGCGAAGTATGGAAACTAAACAAGGAGAGAACCAACCTAGAAGGAGAATTTTCCTGACAGAACAATTAATCGGTGGAATGATTTTGCCTCCAGAAGCTGTGGGTGCTGTAACACTGGAAGCTTTTAAGAAGAGATTGGACAACCATTTGTTTGAAATAGTATAGGGCAGGGCTATCAAATTTGAGGCCCATGGGCCGGATGCATCACATGCTGGCCATACCCACACCTGGTTTAGCGAAGGGGAAAAAAGTTGCGATATGTCACATGACACCGTGTGACAACATGAGTTTGACACCCCTGGTATAGGGTTTCCTGCCTGAGCAACGGGTTGGACTAGAAGACCTCCAAGGTCCTTTCCAACTCTATTATTCTGTTATTTCTTCTAATAGACTATCACTCCTAGGCCTTGGAATTGGAAATTAAAGCAGCT
Source organism: Notechis scutatus (assembly GCF_049901735.1). Classification (NCBI taxonomy): domain Eukaryota; kingdom Metazoa; phylum Chordata; class Lepidosauria; order Squamata; family Elapidae; genus Notechis; species Notechis scutatus. The sequence goes on from NC_142015.1 coordinate 11,582,703, forward strand.
ACAAGCCATTCCTGTTGCCAAGTAACCCTGACATTGGTGGCTCACAAATGTAGGCTTCCCAGGAGGAAGTGGTTTGACAATGATCCTTGACCAGAATTGACTCTGTTGTAAACTTTAACTCTTTGTACCTGTAATCTTCCTCCACTGAATTTAGCGAAAGATAACTATAATGTTTACCAATCCCTGGTCACTGTTATTAGGAAGCACTGGCTGGTCTGCATGTTGCATCACTAGAATTATAATTTGAAGACTTTTCTATAACCTTGGAAAATGTTCTGTCAGTCCCACCAGGTAGATGAGCCCCACCAGGGCTTAACTCCCCAGGAAGGTTAAGACTATTTTTATTGAAAGTGGCTATAACAACATAATCTTGCAAGTCCAATTGTGCTGTACCTCCTCTCTTTCTTATACCTGTGTGAATTAGGAAGGTATCTCTCTCTGAGCCACTTCCACATAATTTCTGCTTGTTTTGGACTGTTGTGAATCAATAAAAGTGAATAACCTAAATGCAAATTAGGGGTTGAAAACCTGCACACTTGATTGGTCCTTATACAACAACTTGGGATTGGGCCAGAACCAGTCCCTGATTGGCCACTTTTGGGACTGTCCTTATTGGTCAGTAGTTGGAACCTGTTGCACATTTTCATTGGTTAATAAGGCAGCAACTAACCCTATAAAAGGGTTACTGCTGCCCATAGCATTGCTCTGTTCCATTCTGATTCCTGTTATTATTAAAGAGTTGAAGTCACTGGTCAGATGTCTGGTCTCCTTATTCTCCAAACTTAACACTGGCGACGAAGGTGGGATACGGAGACCGAAGAGCTGACTAATCTACAGAGCAACTAACAGAGCACGTGGTTGAACACACACCATCAACGGCAAACATGGCCAGCGGTGCCGTACCACCCACTCCATTCAATCCAGAGACCGAAGATTGGGAGGCCTACATGGATCGTTTCCAGATGTTTCTAGAAACCAACAATTTGAAAGATGCGACAACCGGCAAAAAAAAAAAGAGCTATATTTCTAACGCATTGTGGACCAACCGTGTTTAAAATGGCAAAGTCACTTGCCAAGCCAGCAGAGGTAAAAGAGATGGACTGGGACGTCCTCGAGCCTTTACTACGGGCTCACTATGCACCCGCCGTGCCAACCTTAGTCCGAAGACACGAATATTACCGGAGGGACCAACAGAAAGGTGAAAGCCTTGCTGATTATATCGCGGACCTCCGAAACCTTGGAGGCCTCTGCGGATTCGCAGACTTAGAAGAAGCTCTCCGGGATCGTTTGGTTCTGAGCCTAGAAGACGGCACGATCCAGAGTAAAATTATGGCTAAGGGGGACATCAGTCTCACCGATGCCCTTAAAGAAGCCTCGGCAGCAGAGGCAACCAAGAAGTCGGCAGCCCGAATGCGCTGCACCAACGCACCGCTACGTAAACTCGCCACTGATACCTCGCCTCGCACAGAGAGACACCCGGTATCAACTCACCACGAAGACCTAGAGTCCCCATCCGACAGCGATGAGGAAGAGGTCAACTGACTTCGAACGGAGAGAGACCAGTCCTCACAACACTCATTTCGACCGTGTGCCAGCTGTGGAGCAAATCACCCACGATCCGGCTGCAAATTCCTTGACGCACTTTGCCGCCATTGCGGGAGACGCGGTCACATCACAAAGGTTTGCAGGAGCAAACAGAACTCCAAACCCCGACAGGCCGAATTCCAGTCTTCCGGATTCTTCGGCACACACCGAGAAAAAGTGAACCACTCCTACAGAAACAAGCCGTCCACCATTTCCACCAGGCGTGAGGAAACCAGGCGGGAAGAGACCCACCAAACAATCACCATAGGCCACGCTACATCCCTTGATGCCGGGAATTTAAGGTAGGCGATTTAATCTTTGCCAAAAACTTTTCCGGCGACCCGTTATGGATACCCGCAACCGTTACCCACCTCACCGGGCCTAGATCTTACCGCCTGCTAACAGATGATGGGAGGGTGTGGAAACGTCACATAGACCAACTCCGATCGAGATTACCACCCAGCGGCCATGACTTCCCCGGTTCAACAACTCAAGGGGGAGGGAGTATCGAGGGAATTGACTTTGATACAACTAATAGCAGGTCAACGGGAGCCCTACAGCCCAGCGAAGCACCGGAACGTGAAGCGGGGAGGGAGTTGATGTTTTCAGGGAACTTTAATACGGGGGAAAACGAACTGCAAAACCCCGAAGAAACACGCAGTAGCAGAGACAACCACAGTGATTGCAGCACGGAATCGCTGTGCAGCGAAATAGAACTTAACAATGGTCATCCAAACGCTCCACCGGAACCGGACATTGGACAAAACCCGGTGGAGCCTCGGAAATCATCCAGGCAGACCAAACGGCCTGCCTATCTTGAGGATTTTATCACAGCTCCCCTCAAACGGAACCCAAGGGGGAGGGGTGTTGTGAATCAATAAAAGTGAATAACCTAAATGCAAATTAGGGGTTGAAAACCTGCACACTTGATTGGTCCTTATACAACAACTTGGGATTGGGCCAGAACCAGTCCCTGATTGGCCACTTTTGGGACTGTCCTTATTGGTCAGTAGTTGGAACCTGTTGCACATTTTCATTGGTTAATAAGGCAGCAACTAACCCTATCAAAGGGTTACTGCTGCCCATAGCATTGCTCTGTTCCATTCTGATCCCTGTTATTATTAAAGAGTTGAAGTCACTGGTCAGATGTCTGGTCTCCTTATTCTCCAAACTTAACATGGACTTAAAATGTTTTTCCTCTTGTTGCTTTGGTAAGAGATCTCGCCTGTCTCTGTCAAGGTAATCATAATCATTGTTCTCTGTAGGTTGTTATTAGTTTCCCTTACCCAGATTGACCCTAGAGTTACCCCAAACAGGAATATACTGTATGTAAAGTTCTTCCTATTTAATCTGGGCCTGCTGCCTGAACAATGCAGTAGAATTTCCCAGTTTTACTTCCTGTTAGTTATTCCTAGCTTCACCTTTTGCTCCTAGCTTTTCTTTGATAATTGTCTATGGCTTGGGCAGTATTCCTTATAACAATAAGGTTGTTATAAATATCCTTGTTTCCATCTGTACAATATTGGGGGCATGGAATTTGATTGCTATTTCCTTTGCAAAGTTGAATATTCGTGTGTTAATAATTACAAATGTTGGGATAGAAGAATTCTACTAAACTTTAGCCAGAGTTCTGGGACATGGTGCCTTTCGGATCATCCTTTATCCCAGCTTTGATCATTCCTGTGGCCTTTCTAAAAGCAACCTTATGAACAGAACCAGAAAATGCCTTCAAGATTTTCTGGAACTGCAGAGCTTATCCTAAGAACAGCAGAGTTTGAAAAAAGAACAAGATAATATGGTTGGCATTGAGAAGCTGAGCTGCAGCCTTTTATTTCAACCTATTCCAGCCAAAAGAAAAAAGAAAAAGGGTGGGGGGTTAGATCATTTTGTGAACTGCCAGGACAGTTCCCCACTGTAGCTTGGAAACTCTTTCACATAGGTTTCAACACCTCGCTCTCACACCACATTATGCACAAGTTAATTCAACATTCAGGCTTATGTCAACATCTTTTATTTTTATTGCCACAGCAAAATGTGACAATTGTAATTTGCATTCACTGTGTTTCAAGTAACACATTCCAGATTTTCCTAGCCACTAAATTCTGAAAGTATGTATCTGCAGATTTCCTGGATGGGGAAAACACACACACAATCACACAGAAAATATTTATTTATTCATTCAATTTACACAGCCAGAAGGCAGTCTGAACATCGTTGGGAGCCAGTGGACAAGTCACTGGTCAGAAACACAAGGAAGTCAGAACTGAATGAACCTAGGAGCTCAGGGTGGAGAAGAACAAATGATGCACCAGAAGTCAGAAGCAGTTGTATTTTAAGAGAAGATTTATTGCAACAGGAAACCAAACTATTTCTTCCTGGATAGATGAATGCAATATTCAGCCTAGGTATGTAGAATCAATCAAAAGTGTGAGAAATTACATTTGTAGCTTGGTCTATGCAGATGAGGTGACTAATCACAGATCCTAGCTTTTTCAGCTCTCTTTAATTTTAGCAAGAAAACTTTCTGTTTCTTTCTGAAATAGTTGCTAAGGGGTCCATCTCAAACTGGATTTTCATTTTCAGCCTTATAAATTGAGCATCGCATTACCCAGCCTATCTTTCTCCAACTTGGTTCTTTCAAGATGGCTACAACTATCATTTTCAGATTTGCCAGCCACTATGCTGATTGGGAAATTCTAAAAGTAGTTGTGGTCTATCTGAAGAACACTACAGAGTAGAATTTGTAGACCAGACCCACCTGGCTTAGAATCTTTTTATACAAAGGATTTTCTAACTAGAACCATATTCATTTATTTAATAGACATCACCTTTCCAGGCAATTGCCCAATATGAAATAGTCAAAATTCTAGAAAACCAAATAAACCACCAAATGAAGATGATGTATGGGGTGACCATTACTAGGCCTTTTACCACTTTGTGGAAAATGGTGGAGAAGATGATCTGGACAAGAGGGGTCGTAGTAGCAATAGAAAGTCATAGAGGAAGTGGATTATCTGGATCTCTTGCAGGTTAGGGCTAGTGATAAGGCTGTATTGGTTGCTCTTCTAGATGACATTGATAAGACTTGGAGGGATGGAGGGTGGCCCTTCTATATTTCTAGCTCTCTGAGTAGCATTCAGTACCATTCACCCCATGACACAGTGTCAGCTTTGCCAGGTAAATCAGACAGTAAACATGACTAACTCTACCTTATTGTAAGACTACATTAATGAATCTTGCAAGTTTCAAAATAAAATTCTCACATCATCACTTTTATAGCCTGAGAAATTAAGGAAGGAGTCTTCTGAATCTCTTACTCTCTCCATTGTGCAGCTATATCGTCTCTTAACTGACCAATTCCTAAGCAGCATCTCTTCACCCTATCTCCCAAGGACTTTCCTGTATACCTTTACACATGGTTTTTTGAGAGGCATTGTGCTGCATGAATTATGTGAATTAGTGAAGAGGAAAGATTGTGCCTTTGGCCATTCCTACATGGGATTTCCTCTATTATGTTTAACATATAAATAAAAACAGTAGATTAGTTTATCAATCAGTTTGTAGTGAGCAATCATCAATATGCTGATGGTATCTGGAAAATGTGGAGACTGAATGGGTCAAAACAGACTGTAAATTCTAGCAAGAAAAATGTAGATATTCATCCAGAAAATATCTACATCGAAGTCAGTTCCAAAGAGAGCTTTTTGTTGGATCATGCTGATCTTGAGAGTCTAATTGATTTGAGATCTTGATCTGTTGGGTTTAACTATTTGTGGAACAATAGTTGAAGGACATGAGTACTAGATGTTCTTGTTCTTGGAATAAAATGTTCTGGCATCATTCTTCATATCCTCATCAGCTCATGATTGCACTAAGCTGCACTGTAGAGTACATGGAACTGCATTTGAAAATTATTTAGAAGATAAAACTGGGCTGGGGATTTCTACCTGTTCTCAAGAGTATACCCCCTAATTCTTGGCATTAAAAGTCATTAAAGGCAATCCGGACAAATCTAGTTTTCTTGATCATGTTTGCAATTCATGTGTCTTGACGCGATGGTTGCAGATATAGATGATCTAAATAAAGACCTTTTAAAATATACATATGATTTGTTTATGGAGTGGCGGTCTGACTTACTGTAGGTTACATGTGTGGGAAGACTATATCTATGCCACATGACTGTAGGAATGGCATTATTGTTCTCCTATATACAGCTATATGCTTTCCAGCTATATCTTGGGAAGAATGTGCAGATCAGATTTTTGCTTTTAACAGTGCTTGAAAGGCATATTAATGTGAGAAGGAAAACTTGAACTATGGTATGTTTTATGTGAATATGAAGATGAAGGTTGGTTGCTGAATGCTGTAAGAATGATATAGGATGGACATAAAGCATGTGTGAGAACTTAGCAATTATTTAACACAAAGCAGGAGTCAGACACAGATATAGATCCCCTTAGTTTAATGTATGTGTGATAAATGTACACTGAATGCTTGTGATGGTATTCGAGGTATATTGATTAGGGATATACATGGTGAATTCTTCATTGTGCAGGTGAATTTAAAATGTGCAAACAGTGATAGAAAAGTAGTGGATAATCTGTGTTCTCTTGCAAGGAATAAATATGTAATAGAAAAAGCAGGTGGTTTGTTTCAGGATATGGTTCTGCTGACTTTCTTACATGTAATTGAGAACTGGGTATGTCAGGAGAAATATAAAAGCAGTTTTGAATGTAGAGGGAATCAGGCTTTTCAGAAGGATGTGGTTAAGTAAGAACATGTAGGATCAAGAATGAATGCAGACTGAACCAGTGCCAGTTAAATACAAAGGTGAGTTGTCCATGAAAGAAATACAGGTAGTCCTCAAATTACAATTATTAATTTAATGATTGTTTGAAGTTCAGTTTTGGTCACCATATTATAAAAAAGATATAGAGACTCTGGGAAGAGGGCAGAAAATAGCAACAAAGAAGAGGGGATCAACCTATTTTCCAAAGCACCAGAAGGTAAGACGAGAAACAATGGATGGAAACTAATCAAAGAGAGAAAGAACCTAGAACTAAGGAGAAATTTCCTAACAGTGAAAACAACCAGTGGAAGGCCCTGCTTTCAGCAGTTGTGGGTGCTCAATCCCTGAAGGCTTTTAAGAAGAAACTAGACAAACTATCTATCTGAAATGGCATCTCTTGCTTGAGCAGAGGGTTGGACTAAAAGACCTCCAAGGTCCCTCCCAACTCTGTTACTCTGACTGTTCAGTTCTGAAAAAAGCTTTTTGGATGAGAAGCGAAATGTCTTCAAAGAAAAACAAAGAAAGTCCAGCTGCTTTTTAAAAAAGCACCTTTGGGACAGAAAGTTTATGCTGTTTCTATAACAAGAGTGTACCAATTAACTGTTTTATCGTGTGCTTACCAAATAGCCACCATGTTCAGAAGAACTAACAACTTTTAGGTTACTTCATATGTGGCAGGAGATGCTGCTGAGGTACAAAAGCATACCAAAGACTCTTTGAGTAAAGCTTTTGAAACACCTATCATTTATTCCAAAAACAGCTGTGTCAAGTTGTCCAATCATTTAGTATCTTCCTGAATTGCATTTAAGCCCCTTCTGATGTAAGGCATCAAACCCATCCTTTGGGATCTTCCCTTATCTCATGATGCCATTGAAAAGATTTTGGTTTCTTCCAAAAAAACCACTTGCAGTTAATTTCTGAGTATATGATCTACGGGTGCCTTTTAGGAGTCAGTGTTTAAAGAGCATGCATTCTAATGCTCCTAGTGCAGTTGCATCAATAAAACATTTAATAGCTGCTCACAGTAGGTGGCCCTTCTCTATAAAGCAAATAGCCCATTGCTAACAAGCGGTTATCAAAGAAGTCAAGTAATTATTACTTTGAACAGCAGGCTGAAAACATAGATACTTGAAACAGGAAATGAAGCCCTCTGTTTACAACTCTGATCAACATGCCATTGTTTTGCATGCATAGAGTAACATGAAAAATCCTGGCTTCCATGCTGACATGAGAGACAAAAAAGCCACCAGCAGTGGAGCCATTCTGCTCATGTACTGTATATTCATCAGTGACCTTCTACTCGCACATTTTCATATGAAGGATCTTCCCTGCATTAAATTAAAAATCTATTCCAGTATCTGAATCCCCCAAAATCTGTCCAGATGCAAAGTAGGAAATGAATCATTTCCATCTCTACAATAATATTCAGATATGTCTTGTTTCTTATTCTGAAGGTTTTCTTCATGAATCAATTCTAGGAGCCCAGAGTCATGTTTTTGTGAGATGGGCAGCCACATTAAGATGACAGAGACAGACAGACTGACAATGATAGATAGATAGATAGATAGATAGATAGATAGATAGATAGATAGATAGATAGACAGACAGACAGACAGACAGACAGACAGACAGACAGATAGACAGATAGATAGATAGAATCTATATGGCTAATAAACCAAAGCCCTATGTACTTCTCAAATGCATTTTAACAGTCATTGAAGCTGGTGATCGATCACCACTTATCCACATTTTCTGCAACAGGTTCCATAAATTAATTTTCCTTGGTTCAAAAAAGCACAGCACAGGAGCTTCCTTCCATCATCTTTTTATTCATCCCAGGGAGACCATCTGTCTGTCTAGTCCAGCCCCAGCTGCCTTTGGGGAAACTCGCTGTGACATGAGGAGGTGACAAATCCATTTCCATTTATGATCAGTTATGATGATACCCCAGAAGAATAGAAGTCTATACATAATCATCCCCTCTCCCTTTCTCTTTGTTAACAACTTCAATTAACAGAGAACTGTGTAATGCTTCATCAGTCATTTGGATTACAGATGAAATTAAGCCATCATATTTATGAACTGCTCTGCGAGTTGTGGGAGAAATAGGCATATTTTATATTTAATAACATGCTATTACATTTATAATGCTAATGCAACTAAGGCTGGGCTAGAAAAACCCACTAGTACAAATTTTCATAGGATCAATAGTCTTCTAGGAATGTTGTGGGTATTCTAGGAATAGTGAGTAAAACCTTCAAATTTTTGGAAAGTAGGGATCACTGAAGAAGAAGAAAAGTGCAGCTTCTCTGTTATGCTTTTTAAAACAAATTTTGCATCTACTTCAATTGCTTGCATTACAACTTATAGATGCTGCATCTCCTTGGGAGTCAACCACTGAGAACATCACTTTCCAAAATGTAATCAAACCCCCACCCCCAAATCTTGGGGTTAAGATGACGGGCTTATAAAGAGGCAAACTATGACTTTTAGTCCTCTCTTAGGAGTGAAAGCCATCTGGGTGACTTTGGGTTAGTCATTTTCTTTTCAGCCCAACCTCTTATTGTGAAAAAAAGAGGAGGAAGGAACATTATGGACACTACCTTGATCAAAAGTAGGGTTGAGGTATAAATCTAATAATTATATTGTTTTGTGTGTGTGTTTGAGTCAGTTTTGACTCTTGGTGATTGTCTGAACAAGTCCCTGCAGAGTTGTTTTTTTTTTTTTTTGCAAGATTTCTTTCCATTGCTTCCTTCCTAGAGCTGAGAGAGAATGACTGGCCCAAGGTCATCCAACTGGCTTCTAACCTGATACCTTAACCATTAGATCAAACTGGCTGTCAATCATGATACTAGTTCAGCACAATATATAATCCAGCTCTTCTTATCACACTTCTGGTATAGAAACAGCTGTAAGATATTCTTCTTTATATTAGTCAGTTGAATTTTAACTGAATTTTAAATTTATGCTCTTTATTGTTTTAATCTTTTATATGTTATTTTTATTGAATGACTGTACATTACCTAGAGTTGGTTCATGGACATGGGTGGTATAGAAGTTTAATACATTAATCAGTATTGGTCCTAGGTTCTATGGGTCTGGGATTTAACAGTCATGGGACAAATGACAAGTGATGGCTGTTTCCCTCTTTTCCTTCTCATGATTTCTGAAAGCAGATAGATAGAAATAAGTTGAATACTAATACTAGTACACTTCTGTGTATAAATCTGCAGGGGGTTGCATTAGAATAAAGAAAGGAACAAAAATTAAGATTTATTTGAAATGTGAAGATAAATTGAACAAATGCTATTCCCCATAATGATTCTGCCATTTTGTTCAATCTTATTACATAAAGTTCAATGCAAAGCTCTGCTATTGTCCTCCAATCACACCAAACAAGAACATCAAGAAAATTTTAATGGCTGGGAATAGGAGTTTCTTGGACAGCAAAGTGGCTGAGGATTTAAGTGGGTGACTTGTCTCTCCTTATAACAATCATCTTTCTGATGGGGTCTGCCACCACATGGTTTCCAATATTGCAATTTGATCACTAAGAAAGATATCAAGAGACCCTTTCAGATAAAAAAAAAAAAGAATATTCATGGAGGCTGCAGAGTGATGTAGAGAAATGTAACAAAAGTAATGCAGACAAAACAAGACTTTGCATTATAAAATAAATGATATAAGATCCTGGCTGGGAATTTGGAAAGTGGCAATTCCAACACATTTGAGTGTTCTAGGTTGGAAATGCTGCTTTTAGTCTATTTCATATTTAATTGAAGAGCTCTAAGAACTAGGAAGCTTTTGCCTGGTAATTGCTTCTGCTTGGCATTTTACAATCCTGAAAGTGTCTGGTGTTAATAATTCAAGTCTCTTAAGTGGCTCAGATATTTCTACAAACCACTAGAGTTGCACAAGCCATGCAAATAGTTTCCTAAGCCAAGTTTAAACACATATATTCAGATTTGCGCACAGAAGCCCCACAGTTGACAAGGTGCTATCATGTTGGAAACTAATCAAGAAGAAAAGCAACCTAGCACTAAGGAGAAATTTCCTAATGGTGAGAAACACCAGTGGAATGGGTTGCCTTAAGAAGTTGTTGGTGCTCCATCACTGGAAGCTTTTAAGAAGAGAGTGGAGTACCACTTGACTGGAAGGATATATGATCTCCTGCTTGAGCGAGGGTTAGGATTAGAATACCTCCAAGGTCCTTTCAGTTCTGTTATTCTATTAAGTTCACAATAAAAGTAATAGATTAAGTGGACAAGACTTTCAGGAAATGTTGGTCGATTTCTGTACACCTTCTCTGGTGATATTCATATATAGGCATTGTTTCAGAGCCTTGGCAGAAATTGCTACGTCATTCTCTTGCTTCCACATCATAAAACCCAACTACGTTTTCTTCCTTCATTTTTCCAGTACTGGCATGCTGGTCTCCAACCACAAGCTATAAATCTTGATTGCATGTTCTGTCAATTTCAGTTTGAACTTCAACATAACAATCTTGTACCTCCTGTTTTTCTGTATCAGTGGTCAGAGCATATGTTGTATTATGCTCTTGTATTTGTTGTCTTCAAAGTCTGATATCATTTACTCATTGAGTGCCCAGCACCGCAAGTACTGTCCTTGCCATATCTTTTCTTTTTTTATATATTTTCCAACCTTCAAAGTCTCATCTTATCATGTTTTTTTAAAAAAGAGAATTCAAAACAAAAGCATTTCTCATGGGAAGGATTCTGATAATTAATTCTAAAATATTACTTTGAAGCCAGCTAGATCCTTCATCTGTTTTTAACTTTTAAAAAGCAATGTTCTAATTACCCTTTTGCTGTTTTTTCAAAAGGAATTATTAAAGATTGCTAAAATAGTCATAAAATAGTCATGCCATTTTAACTTTGAATGATTGTTAAGTGAATGGTCACAAATCAAGGACTATGTGTATCTTCTTATTGTATTCTTTATTTCAAGCCAACTACTCAGTTCCATCTTCTCTTCATTTCCCTCTGCCTGAATCCTCAGTCCACAATGACTAGTAAGGGATTTCCACTCTCCCAAAGTGGAAAACAGACTTTTAATTTTTTTTCCTAACCTTACTCCCCTCCCCAGCTGCTTATGGTACCTTTTGGGCTATATCAGCAATAACACTCAGAGTTTGAACTCCAGAAGTATAGGGAATGATAATTCAATTATAGGAGCAATTTGCTTAACAGTCAGGATATCCACAATTCAGCAATTCATAAACATTTCAGTCTAACAAAGTATCACTAGGATCATCAAATATTAAAATACAATTCAGACAAGCTAAACATTGCAATTAAACTAAAGTATCCTAGGCAGCAATGATAGTTATAAAATACATAATACAAAACCAGCACTTGCTCCAATCTCAAATGAGAATGGGAATTGCTGCTAATTTCATATTAATTTTATTCATTCATTGGAGAGGAATTCTAACCAATACATTAACACATTAGCATAAGCTGCCTTCCCAATCTCTTCTCTGTAGATTTCAAGGTTGAAGTTGATAAAATGGGAATCAACAATTTCCAGGCTGTTCTGATTTGGTTTGTAAACATGAAACAGGTGTCTCCTACAATCAAGCCTGGGAAAAGATTAGCCCAAAGCCCCTTGCCTTGAAAGCTGGAAAGGAAAAGATTCAGGATTAAATCTTTGAGTGATATCTATTTGTCTATCTCCTCCCATCCCACCTCCATCAACTCTCCTCCTATTTTTGAAGAAAGCAGATCTGTAAGGTGCAAAGAATCAGGACCATCCATTAAATTGCAGCACAGAAGATTTATTCAAGTCTATACACAAGAAACTGGTGCTAAATAAGGGTCAATGGAATTCAAGGGGAGCTGGACTTGACTCTTTTGTGGCAACGCAAGGACTCTAAACTGATAACACACTTTTCTCCGCCCTCCAGCTCCGCCTGTTCTTCTCCTACAGATCTTCTAAGTAAGTATAATTTCTTTCTTCTGTGTAATTAAGCAATCTATGAAAGTTTTTCAATTATTGAACCAGAGTGAATTTCTCAAGAACTGAAATCTATTGCCTTTTCTTTTTCTGGGCAGGCAAAGAAGGCAGGAAAATACCTCTGATTTCAGTGTCCCAACAACCATAAACATTCAGGCTTCAGGGTCATAATAGATAATAAAGGGTGCTATTGGTTGATGTTCTTTGTGTCTAGATGGACTGGGGCATATGGATAACTCTGAGTACAATTTTAGAGAAGTAAAAAAAAAAGTAGATATGGAAACAATGTTACCCTAAAATTAATGTTTCCATCAAGTACCAAGGAAATATATCAATGGAGCTCTTTCAGCTACTGTCCTCACATTGGGGGAAAAGGTTTCTGCCTATAGCTTTAGTGGATAATTTCAAAAAGATGTTTGGACCCAACATAAGTTATGGTAATCTTATGATTTGGCTAAGGGGATGAAGACTTCTCCTTTGTTTGTTTCAGTTCTGTATGTCACAAATCTATGAAGAGCTTCTTCTGTATGATAATTTGAGGGTCCCAGTAAAGTTAATTAATCTGGGTGGAGACTGAAAGATTAGGAAGCACATGCTGAAAGATGATAGCTGGCAAAAATCATTAGGAGCAGTCTTTGGCAATCTATATCTTGTTATTGATCTGGCTATAGATCATGGTCTCTTCTCCCCTCCACCCTAACTTCACTTTCTCTCCCTCTCCACAAGATCTTTCAGGTCGATATGGCAAGTGCATTGAGACTGTAGCAACACATTTAAAACCTTATAAAAGGTTATTTAGTTGCTAACAGTGCAGCAGTTTCTGCAAAGCCTGCCAAAAGGTTACAGCTTTGGGGGCATCATAAATTACAGACGACAGGAAAGGGGAAAAAATAAGTGTGGTTTTCTTTATTGTCTCCATGATGGATAGGCTCCTGAACAAGACACAAAATACATCATATCACCTTTAATGGGTCCACATTTCTGTAGCCATAACTCACCATTTTAAAATAGAAAATGGTGAAATATGGATTTGTATATTCCACTCCTGACATATTTATGAGTCCTTCCCTTCTTATAAATACAGTGATTGCTGTTTCAAAGTGCCATGTCAGGTATGAGCAGAGCTCAAACAGCTGGTGTGGTTGAAAAATTATAGCCAGACTTGGACGTTTTCAAAAAATGCTCTCGCACAGCAGTAAATTTACAATGTTTGCACTAACTGTTATTAAAACCAAATCCATAGCTTGGCAACAGGAGCCTATTGCTTCATAACAGCTGGAGTTGCAATTTTGCAGAACAGCTGGGCCAAGGCTGCAAAGCTGGGGCTCACATGAACATTATCTGCAAGGAGTGAAATGGTTGGGACTACGTGAGTAAGAGTAATTTGCAGTGGGCAAAGCAACTGTGGGCATTATATGCCTGGATTATGGTTTATGCACACAACCTAAAGTTTCTTTTCTAATAACTTGCCATGCCACTTCCTGTGAGGGAGAACATGCACAGAGGATAAATCTCATAAATTTATTTATTTATAAGACTTTTATCCCACCTTTATTATTTCTTTATTTCTTTATTTATTTATTAGGTTTGTGTGCTACTCATCTCATCCAGAGGTGAGATGTTACGTTACCTTACGTTTATGTTATGTTAGCCAATGTCTTGCCCATTAGAGAAGACAGGCAAGGCTGACTGGACAGGAATAGATAATTTCTTACTTTCCAGCTGTTGCTGAAGCTCCCAATTAGCTCATGCTGACTTTGTGTCCAACCACACTCCTATGAAATGTTTGTGACTACTGCAGAGAAAGACTGAACATGCAATGAACTTTATGGGAAGTGCATTAATTGCATAGACTTTTCAGTTTGTCTGCAAGGTCTTTTAAAAGATCTGTTTCTGAAAACTCCGGAGAGCAGCAGGGAAGACAAAATCCAACCAAATGGAACATTAACTTTGTTTCAGCTTTGCTCAATTTGGTGGCCAGAAATCCTAAGAGTTGCAATACCAAGTTGTCAAATCGGTCTCAAGTGGGAAAAAAAGCAATAAGATTTATGTATGGCTCTTTGCAGGTTTTTTTTTAAAGTTGATGGTTTGGCTTGGTACTGGTCTTGTGAGTTGTCCCATGTGTTTCCTCTTGCCATATGTACATCTTAAATGTGTGCTACAGTGGGGAGTTGAAATTAGTCATAATTCTTTTTTATTGCAATTTAACTAGGTCCAGAAATAAATGTGTATCCTGATTATGAAGTGTAAGCCAAAACTTTAATGGGTAAAACAGATCACCTTCTAAGACAGATGCATATGTCCTAATGTTCTCTTCTAGCATTTAATAGTGTGTACAACTGTTATAATCATGATCCTTTAAGAAGGATGTGATGTATTATATCAAGAATTTTGTTTTAATGAATAGATCTACTTTGGGCATTCTGAAAGTACACTCCTTGTTCTGTCTTCATTACACATTAGTTTGTATGCAGCTTGACATGCAGCTAAACCTACCTATCCTCCAATAAAACAGACCATGTGCATAGATCTGAAGGCTTTATTGAAAGAACAGGATATGGTGAAACTGGGGAGAATGCATACAATGAGAACCAAATACAAGATAGACAATATTGAGTTACTGCTGAACATAACAATTAATAAGTACAAGCAATTTAAATCTCACCAGCAATGCTCTGTGCGTGGGATTTGGGTTTATCATTGGATGACCATGTGCCACAGATTCTTCTTTGCGTGCTTCTGCCTTCTCCAAATGCTAAAGGAAATGAAGTCTGGCTTCCCAACGTGTACTTGTTTTGAGAGTGTGGGTAAATGGGTGGTGTCAGCTTCAAACAATATACTTGGTATTTCTCACTCCAGCCACTAGATTGGGCTAGAGAGCAACAACAGTATATAAAGTTATATGCTGGGGCATGACATTCCTCATGGGTTATACCTCAGGGTCCCCAAAGTTTCCTCAGATAGAGATGAAATCTTTCAAATTCTGCTGGGATTCATGTTGGGAATATGTGTAATTCAGTTGTGGAAGAAATATAGGAAGAGGCAGATCCTGTCTATAAGAAGTAGAACACTGGTAGAAGTACAACTTTTGAAGGTATGGATAAAGTCTCTTTTGAGTTGGGATTGACCTTGTTGATGGCATGGACATCCAGTAGCTATCTTGGCCATAGTACATACAATTTTTACTACTGTCTTCATTCAGAGTATTTTATTCAACTTCTTACTTTAGCCTGTGTTTTCTGAAGGTCTCCCTGCTATTGATCAACTGGGTCTAGCCTAGCTTCTAATTGGCGAGGACAAGAACTCTTTTTGTAATCAATCTGACTCTGCTAAGCTTTTTGAGATCAGCCAAAGCCAGCTACTTGGCAGTTGCTTTTAATATACATTCAGCCCTGACTTTTCTGGGCCCACTGCTGTGTTGAAATCTTCCTTGCTGTTTCTAAAAAGCCTCTACAAAAGAGGCTTCTAATTTCCTACCTAATTCTCAGGGCAGCTGAGATTTTCTCTTGGTGATATTTCTCAGATGACCTTGTTGGAGGTGACACAGGATTTTGTTGTCAGATTTTTATTTCCTCTTCTCTTAATTGTCCACATTTCTCAGACAGTTCCCACTTGATGTTTCTGCATGGGATTATGTTAAGCATAGACAGCTGGAGTTACTTAGATCCTTAAAATGGTTGTAGAATGGGCATTCACACATATCATTGGGCATTTTGTAATGAAATATGCATAAGTACATTACACTCCATCAACAGAGTACAAAAATCTGCATTCCTTTAAATAAAATGCTGAGATGAATTCTTGCTCATCAGGTTGAATGAATGCTGCAAAGGAAGATACAGAAAATGTTTTATCCAATCTCTAAGCACATAATAGCAAGAGCACTCAGACTTATATACCATTTCACAGTGCTTTGCAGCCGTCTCTAAGCAGTTTACATAGTCAGCATATTGCAACCAACAAGCTGGATCCTCATTTTACCCACCTCAGAAGGATGGAAGGTTGAGTCAACCTTGAGCCTGGTAAGCCTGGTAATAGTTGAATTTAGCTTTTAAGTGCTTGTGGAAGAAAAGGTTGGAGAGAAAAAGTCCTTGACCATTGAGCCCAGAATTTATATTGCTAAGTGAGAAATGTGTTAAATGAGTTAGTGACATGGTTGTTAAATGAACCTAGTTTCCTCATTGATGTTGCTTGTCAGAAGGCTATAAAAGGTGATCACATGAGCCAAGTAAACTGCAAGTGTCATAAATATGAGTCAAACATTTGAATTTCATAAATGTGAAAAATGGTCACTTTTTTTCAAATACCATTGTAACTTCAAATGGTCACTAAATGAACTGTGGTAAGTCAAGGACTACCTGTATTTTAGCTTCATTGGACTTACCTCCTCCACAATTTGTGAATTCTTTCAATTAATACAAGCCAATCATATTTTCAATATTTTGTTCCAGGCCTTGTTTGATACAAAATGCTGAATCTTTAGAATCTGCATGAAATAAAAGCTTCCTTCATTTTTGATGGTTCCTTTGAAGATTGGAAAATACAGAGGTGATGGATAGACAGTGAAAACCTTTATTGGGTTCTTCAGTTACAGAACCATGTAGCCACTGTACAGAACCATGTAGGAGTTGCTGTTCTCCTGCAGACTTGGCTTTTCTTGGGCACATGACCATGTAGTAAAACTCAATTTCAGCCATTTCCTCCATAATTTGATGTTGTCCATGGTGGTAGACAACATAACTTAATTTACATAATTATGAAAAACTGCTGTGGTGATATCTCCACTTTATTTGATTTTAAATCTTCTTTTTCCAAATGAAGCATCCTGTATCTGGCATAGTGTTGGACAACAGTGAAGGAGTTCTAGCACCATAGATGATGGGGTTTAATTGACTTCAGACAATCATCATGCTGGCTGCGGAATTCTGGGAGTTGAATTTCACAAGTCTTAAAGTTGTCAAGTTTGGTGACCTCTGATTTAACCCATAACCTATTTAACTCATCAATGAAGTTGTTTTAGGATAAAATGATGGAAGACACCCACTCTTTGTGCTACGTGGAGTTTCATGAAGAAAGGAGAAAAATAAAATAAGAAAACAAAAATGATCTTCTACATTGTTGTCTTCCTCTAATACAAATTTTCAAATTTTGTGCAACGTATCTGACAAAATGCCAACCTATATGATCTCTCTCTCTCTCTCTCCTCCATTTTTCTCCTTCACATGGAACAGCAGGTTAATAACACATTATTGCAAGTTTTAAAGCTGTTACATTTTTTTGCCTATTCATAGGGGCAGACATGTTGCTGCCTTTCCTTCTTTAAATGGCTCAGGATGAAAACAATGCTGCCAAGTGCCTTTGAAACAAGTAATTCCAGAGGAGTACCCAGCAATGCTCCATCGTCATTTTGTCAGATAAAAGGCTTTTAATTAGCTTTTTGTTCCACCCAATTACAAACGGGAGCTTTGACCTTTAGAAGTGATTAGTTTTTAAGTTAACTCATTTGTACGAGACCATTTACTAAAGTGTATGGACAAAAGAAAGCCAAAGTTTCTGGGATGCTTGGACCCTTTCACATCTGTCAGGGTGTGCTGGCCCATCTGTTGTAGATGAGTATGCTTCAGTTCAAATTGGGTTCAAATCCTTAAAATTTTTGAAGCCTCATCCTTACTTATTGGAAGAAGTCTCCGCAACAATAGTGTCAAAATGTTGTGCAAGTGATGGGTATTAGTTGGAACCAATAATGCACCACAAGAAATCTATCTGCTAAAATAGTTCTCTGTTATAACAGAGTGGATCTCTTGATTCAGGCATAGATCTGAAAGGATGGGGGTCCAGAATCTGAGTTCATATACTACCTTGCTGCCTTAGGATAACAGAATAACAGAGCTGGAAGGGACCTTTGAGGTCTTCTAGTCCAACCCACTGCTCAAGCAAGAAATCCTATATCGTTTCAGACAAATGGCTACCCAATCTCTTCTTAAAAACCTTCAGTGCTGGAGCACCCCAACTTCTGGAGGCAAGTCATTTCATTTATTAATTGTTTTAACTGTTAGGAAATTTCTTTTTAATTCTAGTTTGGTTCTCTCCTCGATTAGTTTCCATCCATTGCTTAGTTTGAATCAAATTTCGTCAACCCCATCAGATGCCTTCCTAGCTCTATAGTCTGTATGCATTTGTAGGTTCTTATGTTGTTGATGGGCATAGGCTAAACTTAATGAGTGTTACACTGTTCCTTTCACAAAAGCAGCTACAGTTCCATCTCCCACCCTCAGTATTTAACACCAGAATACTGATGTTATGAGAATATCAGAAAGGACAATGCAAATGCTTTCACCCTAATTAAACCACAACCAAAGGTATGTCTGTTCAAAATCCATGCACTCCCCTTTAAAAGTCCCTCTGCTGCCAGCAGCAGTACTATTGAGCTGAGATTTGTTTCTGAAGAGGAAGCAACTAAAGTGATAATTTATCTTCCTATAATTTTCTGCCACTGGAGTGGGAAATCTAGCAACAGAACTGGAGCATAATCATCCAAGATAGATATAATACCCCTAGCTCTGATAAACCATGCAGGGAACAACAGCAGAAGGTGTAGTGCACAGGCATTGATAAAAGCCAACCTCTAGCAATCCTCTATTATGTTGCCTTTGACTTTCAGAATTGAATGTTAAATTTTTAACATTTTATTATCAATAACTATTTTCTTTTAATTATTGTTGTCCCAGTTATCTTTGTTTAATAATCCTGGGAAATAAAAAGAGTTCTCCCTTACTGCTCTCTCAAAGGCTCTTCTTAGATAAATAAATGTAAATGAACAATAAAAGTCTTTTGCATTTTGCTGGTTCAAAGAATGTCTAAATGTCAATTGTTCACTTTTGTTTCAGCAAGAGGTTTACCTCCAATTTCTGTTCTTCTGCTTTCTTCTTGATTTTTCCTTGAAGCAAGAGGCTTCTGCTAGTGGGCTAGCAGTACAGGAACAATGTCAGAGCAGCAGAATGGCGTGATAGCACAAGTTGGGTCAATGTGATAGTCCATAGGGCAGTGGTGGAAATGGCCAAGATCCATAGGGGGGGTAAATGGCCAAGATGGATGGCTATACTGGTGCAATCAAAGCTCTGTTATGGCTTCCATCTGCAGAGACCCCTGAGACAGGCATCTCTTTTTATGATCCAGGTATTAAAGACCTTGATGCTGGGAAAGACTGAAGGCAAAAGGAGAAGGGGATGGCAGAGGATGAGATGGTTAGAAAGCATCATCAACACAACAAACATGAATTTCTGTCAATTCCAGGAGGCAGTGGAGGACAAAGGGGCCTGGTATGCTGTGGTTCATGGGGTTGTGAAGAGTTGGACATGAGGTAAGGACAACATCATTAATTACTGCTACTTTCATAGAAACGAATGTTTTCTTGCTTTGGTGGAATAAAAGTCTTCAATTGAATAATTTCAGGTAATACTTGACTTACAGTCACAATTGGGCCAAAATTTCAGTTGCTAAGCAAGGTGGTTAAGTGAATCGCTTCTGATTTTACAACCTGCAGTAATTAAACAAATCCATCTTCCCCCATAGACTTTGCTTGTTGGAAACCAAATGGTGCAGTGGTGTGATTCAAATTTTATTTACTACCGGTTCTATGGGTGTGGCTTGGTGGGTGTGGCAGGAGAAGGATACTATAAAATGTCCAGTCAGAGGTGGTATTTGCTAGTTCTCCAAACTACTCAGAATTTCCGCTACCAGTTCTCCAGAACTGGTCAGAACCTACTGAATACCACCTCTGAAATGGTGATTACATGACCCGGGAATATGGCAACTGTTGCAAATACATGCTAGTTCCCAAGTGCTTTAACGAACTGTGGAGAGGCTGCAGCAGTGTGAGAACCGGCCATAAGTCACTTTTTTTCAGTGCCACTTTAACTTCCAATAGTCACTAAATAAATGGTTGTAAATAAATCCATAATTAGTATGAGTTAAAATTATAGTTTTTTTCAGGTATTTTTTAAAGTTCTCTAAATTTTAGGATTCTCTTCAAGGCCAGAGTTTTCAGACCTACTGTTGCTAAACAATAAATTAGCTGGTTCATCATCTTTTCAGTGGTGGCTCCAGATCTAGAATTCCCTTACTGTGGCATTTGACTAAGTGCCCCACCTTTCATAGCTGTCAAGTTAGATATGATGTCTGTCAAACAATTGATACTGAACTGCTGATGCTTTAATCTGTTTCTGAATCGCTTTGGGACTCTGAAATGGGAGGAGGGAAGTGGTGGGCTTGTTTCTATGCTCATGTTATGGTCCTGTTTGGAATCATCATATTGCTGTGTAGTTGTGGAATATCTCCTCTCCTTGTTTCCTTTTTCCTGCCTCTTATTCATCCAATAAAAATATATTTTGCAATACCAAGCTATGTGACAAATAAAATATTTACTTTGCTCTTTAGAAAGAAAAAACTATTCCATTTTTATTAAGGACCTTAATAAGTTATATAATGGCTTTTAAACATATTATTATGTATACCATTGCCATTTTTATTATTACCCCCCTCTCTTTCTCTCTTGCAAAGTTCCTGAAGAACTTGCTCTGAAGGGCAGGATATATGTGATAAAATTAACAAATAAATGAATATTCGGTAGAAGAGTAAGCTCTATTCCACTCAGGACTATTTTTCCTGCATACAAAGATTTTTATCCCTCTATTCTTTTTTTTAAATAATAGCCTTCGCAGCAGCTTACAACTCCAGTTCAAACAATAGAAGATAACAGTGATAAATAGTTAAGGAAAAGTAGACTGAAAACAAATTCAGCAAGGAGAATCCACAACAGTTTGAGATACTTATCAAAAGTGTTACAACCAATTGATATTTTCATTTGAAGTTAAATGGATTCTTTCCTATCATATTTGGTATTGATGCCCAGATATTTTTAGAGCAACGTGAATAGCATTGTCATCATCATCATCATCATCATCATCATCATCATCATCATCATCATCATCCAGGTTATACAACATACATTGATCTAGGTGAAAAAAATAGAGAACCTGTGGTCATTTTTTAAAAATTGGATTAAATCTGTAACACTATGGGAAATAGCAAAAGCACTTAGACTTATATTTAAGAGTCATGGTGGTGCAGTGGTTAGAATGCTGTACTGCACGTTAACTCACTGCTCACTCCAGGAGTTCAATTCTGAATGGCTCAAGTTGACTCCTTCTGAGGTGGGTAAAATAAGGACCCAGATTGTTGGGGGCAATAAGCTGACTCTGTAAACTGCTCAGAGAGAGCTGTAAAGCACTATGAAGCAGTATATACGTCTAAGTGCTGTCGCTATTGCTACCATCAAGATGGTTGGAGAAAAGATGAAGGTCAAAGAAATCTTTGTGCCAAACATTTCAGGAAGATCTGAAAAATCTTAACCTTAAATGGAAGATGCAGAGACTATAGCTGTGGACCAAGAACTGTGAAGTACACTTTTAGCCCAAGATGCTTGAGGCAAGACATGATGAGATGATGGTGGTGGCAAGGTTTCCATCTTCGCAAATGGTATATACAGCAAGTCTAAGTGCTATTGCTATTGCTATATATAGCTTCACAGTTCTTTACAGCCCTCTCTAAGCAGTTTACAGAGTCAGAATATTGCCCCCAACAATCTGGTTCCTCATTTTACCCACCTCGGAAGGATAAAAGGCTGAGTCAACCTTGAGCCTGGTGAGATTTGAACTGCCAAATTGCAGACAGCCAGCAGGCACAGAAGTAGCCTGCAGTACTACATTCTAACCACTGAGCCACCATGAATTTGGTGGTATGAATTTGAGTGTCTATATGTGTGTATGTGTACATATGTTTGTTGATATTAATCCTGCATAAAAACTGTGTTTCAGTTTCTTTCATGAAAAAGGATTCCAGGTTATTTGATTGATTTGGAATTGCTCTTGGCATTTTTAAATTGATTTTATAGTTGGATACAAAAAAAAAGTGCACAGAGAAAGGGGCAAAGCTTCAGTAGCATAGCTGTGACTGCCATCTCTTTTTTTGATTCCCCATCTCTGTCCTACTGAAGCTTCTGTTTTGACTAGAGAGACAGGCAAACAGTCAACCAGACATTGTGATAGTAGACAAGGACCAAGGACAGCAGTGGTGATAGATATTGCAGTGACAATTAAAAGCAACATTAGGGAAAAAAAACACTATGAGAAGCTGGACCAGGGTCTGAAGGAGGAACTGGAGAGGATGTAGACCAGGGGTGGGCAAACTTTTTGGTTCGGGGGCCGCATTGACTTTTACAATTTGACAGACGGGCGGGTCAGCACAAGATTTTTGGGAATCGCCCCCGCCCCCTCTTCTCCTCCTTCCCCTCCCTCGGAGGCCCCGAGTCAGGAGTTGCTACCGCTGGCGCGACTCCGCGCGGCTCCAGTCCGCGTTGCCTCGGAAGGGAAAGGCAAAAAGGAAGAGCCGCGGCGGTGCTTTAACGGGAGCAGCGGCACCAGAGGCTCAGGCTCAGCGGCTCCTGGTTTTGCCTTTTCCTTCCCAAGGCAACGCGGACTGAGCCATGCGAGCTGCACGGCGGTAGCAACTCCTGACAGCCCCAGCCGGACACCTGAGCGGAGCCCGGGCGAAACTGCCTGTTGCTGCTGCCGGAGCACCGCCGGTCGCCTCCTCCAAGCAGCCTGCGGCTCGGGGCCAGCGCGAGCGCCACGAGTTAAAGCGAAGCGGAAAGTTGCTGGGAAGTTGCTCGGGTGCTGGGAGCAGGCTTTAAAGTGCCGCCCGAGCAGGACCGCTGAGCCGGGAAGCGGGCACCAAGGCAGGGCAAGGCTCCACCAGCAGCGGCCTAGCTTTAGGTGGCTCCAAGCAGCCCGCCCGCCCGCCGGGTGGAACCCTTCCGCTCCTTGGCGGAAGACGCTCCAGCCTGCAAGCTTTGCCTTTGCAAAATTTAAGCCTGGAAGCCCGGAAAAAAAGGGGGATCGGCAGGGACTCACCTTCGGAGAGGTCGCACTCGAAGGTGATTCGAACTCCCAGCCGAGGCTTTTGCAAATTTATTTTCTTTCCTACCCCTAGATCGCTCTGCACTGTTTTGCAGCTTTGGGGCCATGTGGCACAGGGCAATACGCCACGCCCAGCAATTTTTTTTCAGGGGCGGGCGGATTGGACAGACCAATGGCAGCAATTTTTTTCGGGGCGGGCCGCATTGGACAGACCAACGGGCCGGATGTGGCCCGCGGGCCGTAGTTTGCCCACCCCTGATGTAGACAGTAGAGGCCAAAGTGGACCCCGTGGTGGTAGAAGTACTTGGGAGGGCATGACTCAACAGATCCTAGGAGCAACATCAGAGTTCTTTGTTCAGAAGATGTAAGAACAACTAAAATACAGAATCCTCAAACTCCCAGATCTCTGAGATTGAGGGAGAAATTCCTATGCAATGGTTTCTTTTGGAACTGAAATATAAAAAGCCAAGCAGGCTGCAGATAGCTGCAAAAAAGACTGAGTATGATAAAAGTCAGGACAATAATGCATGCCCCTTCAACTCCTTGCAACTAAATAAAGGCAGGAATCTAGTGATAGATATCAAGACAGAGTAGTGATGAATGGTTCTAAGTTATTCAATGATGGTTACAATCGTGCAAGGATTTAACTGCATATATTATCCTTTCTTCCTTCCATCCTTCCTTCCTCCTTTCCTCTACCATAGGTGGAAGTGACTCTTGATAGTTTACAATTAGAAACAGAGAATAACATTTAAGAATAAACCAGTGATCTATAAAAGTATATAATAGAGCAATAAAAAGAGTGCCATAAATGATAATGGGAAGTTAAGGAGGGTCCCTTCTGAGCCTCTTACCTGACCCACTATCCAGATGTGGGCTATGCTGTCTCTTATCTGACTGATTCCTGGGCAGCATCTCTTTATCTAGTCTCCAAGGTCTTTTCCACATATCATTACAGTCTAGACTAGTCTGTATGTATAGCTGACATACTTCTAGTATCCTCCTTTTGTTTAGGTTTACATATGTATAGGCTTACTCACACCTCAAGACTTCTGCTTTACTTTTATCCAGATGCTGCATTTCAGTCGTTATTCCAGTCTCAGCCAAAGAACCTAAATCTTTTGTTCAGTACTTATATTATATGACGGGCTCTTAAGAAATTGCATATGAGTTGTTCTGGTTTATGCTTAGAAGTTTACAAGCTTGGCTTTATGAGTTTAAATATCACCTCCACCTCCACCCCTTCCAATGAAGGGTAGCCAAAGGTTTCTTTCCTGTACACATGCTGAGGCCTTTGAGCAGACTGGTCTGTTTTATAACATTACTGTTCCTGGCCTCACTTTATTACATCTGTTCTTTGGAGTACCGTGTTATAAATTGGATATGTGATGATGTGTAATCACTAACAGGAAAGCCAATGCATTTTCACTGCCACAGCCATGAGACAAATAAAAGGGAAGATTGAGAAATTGCTGTGGTTTTGACAGAGAACATTTGAACAACCTGATCCAAATTGAAAGCAATATTATCTTAATGGTGGTGGTTTCATTAGTCCAAGCCTGGTTAACACTTGTTTAGGAACCAAAGAAAAACCTCAACTTTCAGTGTTTTAATTGTTCTCTCTCTCTCCCTCCCCCCCCAAAAAAAACCAAGTTTCTATATTTTTTACCCTGAGTATAAGTTTACTTCTCTTCTTTTGCTGTTTGTCTGTTCTGAGGTTTAGCACTCAAGGGGCAGATTCTCCATTCAAACAACCCCAAAGATACATTCCTGGTAAGAACGTATTGGTAGAAAATGGCTTGAAGTCTCTTATCAACTTGAACTGGGTAAATTAATATGACTAAGAGGCTAATAAATCAAATCCTATATTAGTGGCCTTGGATGTATTTGCATTGTTAATAAAAGGCCTATGACTCAAAGCTGTAAATTCTAACTTGACACTTGCTTCTGCAGAAATAAATTGACTGCATCTTGAAGAAGCAAATAAATGTTTGGATTGCCCCATAAAATTGAAAGCAAGATCTGCACAGTTTTCTTTGGGTAAAGAGAGATGTAGGGTTTTAACTATTTGGGTTAATTTAGACTATGTAGGTTCATCTGTATTATTTCTGAGCTATGTACTGTGTTTCTCATGGAAGCACACTACAATAATAATATTTTTTTGCAAGTCTCATTTCCATCTAAACCCTCATTAGAAAAGATGTTTAAAGGGTACTTGAGTCTGAGAAACAGCATGTATGTGTGGGGGAGGGGGTAAGCAGGACCTGGAGATCTGCCCATTTCCACCTCTCTTTTGAGTCTTGCCCATTGTTTCTGACTGCTTAGCAGAAATAGTAATTGGACAGTACACTGGCTACTGAACTTCAATAAAAGCAAGGAAGGATAAAAGACCAAAGGAAAGTTAATCCAGAGAACATGTCAAGCACAGGAAATCAGTAGTCCAGGAAATTCAGATGAACAAATATGTTTTTATTATTATATATAGGGAGCAAAGGGACTCAAGATTGATAACCCTAGGGCTCAGCTTGGTCAACCCCTACAGAGCAGCTGGAAGGAATTGGCAATGTGTCTCTTTTGCACAATTAATTTTGTTTCTACTTGGAAACAGCTTCTGGACTTTGTGCTTGAGGTAGAAAAAAACTGAAACTTTGATTTTGGGTTTTGTTGATTAGATAGGTTTGGTGTTATAGTACATATTATTATATGAAAGTAAAAAGTTGAGGTTTCATGTTAAAACCTTATTCTACTGCACCAAAAGGAGTCAGAAGTCAATGCTTTTTTTCTTTTTCCTCTCTACCCTATACCCTCTTCCCTTTTTCCTCCCCTATTTTACCTTTATTTTCATTTTTCTTTATAGTTTTGTATTTTATGCTTTGATAAGCTAATAAAATTTTGAACTATGGAAATGTGTCTCTTTTATGAAGTAGCTTCTGTCAAGCCAGTTTAAACCAATAATGTGAGCCCAAGCTTGTCATGCAGCGTGATTCTTATGGCAAACTTCCCTTGTATGCCTACAAATGAACTCAATATAATTTGGGAATCTAGCTATAAATCCCCGGTACTGAATAGTTCTGTATCTCATACTGTCAAATGGTTGGACTATTATATTATAATGGCTTCTAACCCTGTAGGCATGGGAAAATGCCAAGAATCCCAGTCCTGATAAGCTAAATATATCTTACTGAGAAATATGAATGGACTGAATACATAGCCCTAACAAAGACAATCACATGCTCTTCATATTTATTTTGAGGATTCTTTTAGTGTATTTGGGTAGCTTGCTATAAAGCAAAGCCAGAAGTGTGGCTTGCATACACTTAGAGGTGTGGTCTCTAGTGCTACCAATGAAGAGACATTCTGCAATCATGCTGCATTTTGGTTGCCAACTGAATGTTTTACACAGAGAAATAAAATAGAAGATGAGATGGGAAACCTAGGATCCTGGCTCTACAATTAGAGTCTTAAACTTATGGGGAGGAGGAAGAGGACCTCATTGGGTATCTTCAGAATATCTTTTATGTTTAGTGTGATTCCATAATTCCTCACCACCACCCCAGTGAGTTGAATGGAGTTGTTGGGAGTTATAGTTTAACAACATTTGGAGGGTAGAGTGTTTCTTACTCCCAATTTAGAAAACTGGAAGTCATTTTGTAAATGTTTTGGAAGATGTCAAAGAAAGTAGTATAATAATATCCATAGATATCACCTAGAAAACTCCAGGCTTGGAATGTTGGAGGGAACTTTTTCAGAACTACAACTTCTAGTACACTCAGGATAGAACTACAACTACAGTGATGGGGGTTAGGAACTATAGTCACAGGTTCCCAATTTTGTATTAGGAAAATTGCATAAGCCACATCATTATGGCCAAGTCACCATTTTTCAGCATCTCCTCTCCAGTCTAGAATTTTAAAATAATAATTCTGTCTCATGTTAATATAAGATTTATGAAACAGCATAAAACATATTCCATAGAAAATATATTTTCTTATCCTCAAAGAGAAGATGCCAAATAAAACTGGGTGCAATGTAAACTAAGCTCCATGGAAAAAAAATGATCTTTCTTTCCAGTCAATAACCCATGTATCATAAGAGAGAAACTGACAAGACATTCTGCCATTTTTGAAAAACCAGGAACTTAAAGTAATTTCAGCTGATCTTTTGCAACGATGAAACAAATAACCCTGCTCATGTTAGAGAGCAAATAAATCACACCCAAATGAGAGCTGTAATTCCCAAAAGTACACAAGGAATTGATTTTGCCATGACAGTCAGCATGATGAACTGGTACCGCAGTGTACAGGCATGTCTTAAGCTGCAGTTTGTTAACTCTCCTTCCGTTTGTCTTTTAGGTCTCTCTGTAATGGCATAATATGAGAAGAAAGATTAAGGAGATTCATTTCCAGCAAATCCTGGTTTCGTACTCAAATCCTGCAAGTCTGGACAAAGAAACTTGGAATAGGGAAGGAAATTAAATCCAAAGATGAAAAATCAAGATTTAGAATGCAGATTGTTTTAACAATTATCTCAAAAAAGAGCAGGAGCTGGTGACTTTCCAAATGATGTTAGATTAATGCTCCTGTTGTGCTTGAGTATTGGACATGTTGGATAGGACTAATGGGAGTTGAAGTTCAGTTATATTTGGAGACCTGTAGCTTCTTCTAAAGCATTCTTTTTGGATAAAGACATACTTTGGGCTCAGGTTTTGAGGGTGAAAAATGTTCAATCATATCAATTTAACTGTAGTTTATTATCAGTGATGTAGCCTGTCTACCTCGAACATCTAAGGGCTGTTAAAATGCTCAACGACAGAAAGATGGACTTTGCTAGAATTTCTGTGGATCCATTTTTGTTTGTTTGCATCCTGCCTTTATTATTTTTACAAATAACTCAAGATGAAGAATATAATCCAATGCACTTTCCTATTCTGATTTTTCTCACAACAACAACCATGTGAGGTGAGTTGGGCTGAGAGAGTGTGACTGGCTCACCCAACTGGCTTTTATGTCAAAAATGGAACTAGAACTCATGTTCTCCAGGTTTCTGGCCTGATGCCTTAACTAGTAGATCAAACTGGTCTAGTTGCTATCTGGACTTGTTAAGTCATATCAGTACCCATTTCTAGAAGAGCACCACAGCCATTTTGATTCCTCCCTATATGCATTTTATTGAATTATTAATTTTAGTCACACTGGGTTTTAGATTTCAGTATAGTTTGGATAGGATATATTTGATAACTCCTGCTGTTTGTCAATTCTATTAATGTTCACGGTTTGGTTGTTATTAGGGACTTCCTAGGGTGAGCTTCTGTTACATAAGCTATGTTAGGACATTTTTTTTGCTCTTACAATAAGCCCAAAATGTCTAGAACAAATAATTACATCTATAAATTGAAACTCAACTATTTGCGAGAATGGAAAAGTAAACAAGAAAAAATAAATTAGTCAACTGCCATTCACATAGAGAAGAAAGAAGAGATTGACCTTAAATAAGTGACCAAAGTGGTCTTTAGGAAGGATAACATTGCAGAACAGAGTTGCCACAGTGAAGTCTACCACTGAGTAACTAAAAGATGACAGTGTCAGTCAACAGACTCTGCTGGTCTTAATGATGATCAGAGTTCAGAATTCCATTTTGGAATTCAGATTTAGTTCATGGTATTTTGGGGTGGAAGTATTTGTACTTTTGGCTTGCTTCATCAGCCTCAGATTTAATCTATTCATCAATAGATGAACATACCTCCTTCCTAATACTCTTTATTTCTCAAAGTTAAAGTTTTAGACAAAGCAGCAGCACCTATGCACAATAATACAATGGCTCTCGGCAAGCTAGCAAAAAATCTCTGAAATTGTAGGGCTGGTTTTTTTTTTTTTTTTTTTTGCATTTGCAGAGCAGTTAACTGTAGCAGGCAGATTTTTCCCCCCAGTGATCAAGTCCATGGCTTATGGAATATTGAGGATTATGGAGAAAAATAGGAAACGAAATGGATGATGACAAGAGATGGAATATTATGGCACAACTGAGTGGCTGTAACAGATTCCTACTATGGAGTGCATTTTGTGATAAGTTGCACTTTTGTCAAAGAAGCTGGAAATTATGATTCTTATTAACATGTGTTCAAGTCTTTGCTTTCATTCCTCAACCACTTTTTCAAAGCAGGAAAGGATATTATATTGCTCAGTTTTCCAGGGTGTGCTTTCAAATTGATCTGGTGTTGATTCTAATCTCTGTCTTTTTATCACCACAGGC
Source organism: Notechis scutatus (assembly GCF_049901735.1). Lineage (NCBI taxonomy): Eukaryota > Metazoa > Chordata > Lepidosauria > Squamata > Elapidae > Notechis > Notechis scutatus. Next base: position 11,612,277 of record NC_142015.1, read on the forward strand.
AAACTGGGGGCAGAATGCATTGTCTTTACTTTGCTGATATTAGTGTTATCATAGCTCAAGTCTCACTAGCTCTCTCTGCATTTTAGAATGCCACATGAGAGTAGGAGAATGCTCCCTGGCTCACAGTTTCTGGGCTGTTTGTGAATTGGCTTTTATTGTCAGTAAAGAATGCAATGCAATGGCTGAGGGACTTTTGTGAAAATGTTCTTATCTCCCTCTGGAAACACTGTTTCTGACCTCAAATATAATAACTTTTTTGCTGACTTTCAACTCTGCTCTAACAGGTTATGTTTACTTCAGAACATAGAACAGAACATAGCATAATAGAGTTGGAAGGGACCTTGGAGGTCTTCTAGTCCAGCCCCCTGCTCAAGCAGGAGACCCTATACCATTTCAGATAAATGGTTGCCTGTCTCTTTGTGAAAGCCTCCAATGAGGGGGCACCTACAACATTCTGAAGGTAAGCCATATTGATTGCTGTCACCAATAGGAATTTTCTCTTTAATTCTAGATTGCTTCTCTCCTTGGTTAGTTTTCATCCATTGTTTCTTGCTTTGCCTTTTGTTGCTTTGGAAAATAGTCCCCCTTAGATATTGGAATGCTGCTATCATGTCTCCCCTAGTCTTTCTTTTCATTAGACTAGACATACCTAATTCCTGTAAGCGTTCTTCATATGTTTTAGCCTCCAAGTGCATCAGACTCCAATGAGACTCTTTCCTTCCGGTTTTCCCTTTTGGTGGAGGAAAATGCAATCTCTCACTGACGTGGAAATCGGGAAAATATAATCATCAGTCTGTGGGGAAGGTGAGGGCCACTTACTTAGGAGTTTGGTTTCATGGAGAGCCTCTGAGTCATCTCCCCTTTCTCCTTGCACCAGTCCAGAGAAAATCTCCTTAGTTATTTCAATTACATGGATGACTGGCAAGAGTTTGAACACACATAATAGCGTCCACAGTCCTTGATTGAAGTCTCCCCCTTTTCTTGCCAGCACTGTTTGAATTGGCTTCATTGACCTTCAAAGACCAAGCCATGGCTAATAAAATCTATGCCACTCAGCTAGGCCTGTTAACACTTAAGTCTGTAGCAGGTGTTCTCTGCTATAACCTGGGAGGCCTAAGACCTCTTTAGTGTCATAAGCCTCCCACTTTCTTTTTCCTTCTCTCCCTATCACATTTTCCCATTGAGAGAGACTTGTGATCTGTCAGGTGACAAGATGTTCCTGTATGTTACTGATTTACACTTGACAAATGATCATATGTCTCCCCAAAACAGGGTGACTGTTACTAACAACTTCTTCTCTAAAACATGCATATGATTATTTTTAAACCCAAAAGTACCTTTTCCAAAGGCAACACAGACTGTTCCTTGAGGATGTTTTGCTTCTCATCCAAAAACCTTCTTCAGTTCTGACTGAGAACAGAAGAAGCTGCTTGGAAGAGAGAGTGAAATATCTTTAAGGAAAAACAAAGTCTATGACCTGGATGACTGAGAATCTCCAAAGATACTTTAAAACTTTCTGGTATAATCAAGAACTGATTTGCCCAACAGTGTGACTAAATTTGTTCTGAATTTGGAGGAGCTACCCCCTCCAACTTGGAGGCTCCTCCAAATTCAGAATCTTCATTTTTAACTTTTTTTTTAGAAAATTAAAAGAAATTGAAGTAACTCTTTTTCCCTGTGCGAAAGTAAAGAAATCCAAGAAAAGAACGAAATTGAGTGAAGAAGTCAAGTACTTAAGTATGGGAGATGATAATCTCACCTAGGACGTGATCTTGTTCATGTTTGTCTCCACCCTGAAAAGGCCCTGGATTTGCTGAAAGTTGATTTCCAACTTGTTCTGAATAATACAAAGCAGGGAAACTGGGTTCATGATGCTGATGTTATCAGTCAGTTGATGTTATCAACTGTGCAATTGTCTTCTACTACAAACACACAAGAATATTTATTTTCTGGAGCTTACCTTTGTAAATAAAATTGTTTTAGTTGCATCCCACATAGATAAATATTCTTCTATAATGAATATATTGTAAAATTGCATCTTTGTGTTACATAGACCAAGATAATCTATGACCCAGTAAACAAAACAACATCTGTTGCTTGTTGTAAAAAGTAAATGTCATTTCCAATTGTTTGATGTTAATTCACTGAACCTATTGAATATGGGACATTTCCTACTATCATCAAAGTAGCTTTAGAAATAAAGAGGGTCAAATTTCATCATGTCTTAATTCAAAATGCCTTAATGACAGTGATTTCAACACAATAACATCTGTTTCAAGAGCCAGTTTGGTGCAATATCAAAATGTGCTGGCTGGAAGTTGATAGTCCTGATTTAGACTTGGAACCTACCCATTAGCTGGGCAGTTTTGGCCCAGTTAATCTTTCTCAGTCCTAGGAAGAAGGCAATGGTAAACCACCCCTGCAAATGATGTCAAGGACTGCATGGACTTGTCAGCATTGACTTAATGACATAACATCACCACTCCAAATTTCTGTATAAGTTTTTACATTTAGTATCTGCTGACAAAAATCTATCTGTGGATTATGGTCTCGACAACAGGTTTCTGACATTTTGCCAGCAACTGTGGCTAGCATCTCTGGAGCAAGATAGTCTACTAGGTAAACTACAAGCAACTGGCTGCACTTCTATTTTTATAGCTGTTTACATTTCTTTGGTCTTCGGTTGAGCTGGTTTCCAGTTGGTGCAGGTTGATGATGGCTTGTCAGGAAACCAGTCACTAAAACTGAAGCCCAGCATAACCCATGACCCCCAAACTTCAGTTTCAGGGGTTTGTGCAGTTCTTAAAAAGAAGCCATAATGATCTTTGCTTCCAAATATATGAATATAGGACTCTGAGGGCTGTAAACTAGAAGATTAAGTTTATAAAAAAGTGATCCTTTTGCATTAATGCCACAACACAGATATGGCCATTCACAGCCTAACTGATCCTGAATTGAAGGAAAGGTTTCTCTCCCCTTCCCTCTCTTTCTCCCAAAATACAGAGAGATATATCATCAAATTGTTTTCAATTCCTAGCAACCACCTTGATGTATTTACTCCATGACAATCTATCCCTAACCTGTCCTTTCAAGTCTCCCAACAAAATATGTAGAAGAAGGCGGCTAACAAACCAATGCTTTCCTTAGGAGAAACTGTATATAATTAGCTTTTTCCACTATTTACGTTGTTTTGCCACAACATACGTGGTTTAAATTTGCTTATGGTTGGCTATGTTTATTCTGTTTTAATATCTTTGTTGCCTAGGGATGCTTTGTTAATAAACAGGTTAAGTCAATACATGATTAAATAAATAAAGAAATGCATACATAAATACAGAAAATGAAGTCCTTTCAGTTTTCTGCAATAGATCCCTGAGTTCAGCAGGCTGAATTTGCTTAGCTCAATTCCAGTGACCATATAACAGCTGCCCATCTGATAGTAGCTGAAAATCTAGAGATAATGTTCATAGTTTTATTCCTGCTGATCAAAGGTGGTATTCAGCAGGTTCTGACCAGTTCTTGAGAACTGGTAGTAGAAATTTTGAGTAGTTCAGAGAACTGGCCAATACCACCTCTGACTGGAGATTTTACAGTATCCTTCCCTACCATGCCCACCAAACCACACCCAGAGAACCAGTAGTAAAAAATTTTTAATCCCACCACTGCTGCTGATTAATAATTTCATTGACCAACAGGGATGGCAAACATATTGTGTTTATTCAAAGTTCATGTGCCGTGTAGTACTTCCTGGTTGTGTGAAAAATCTGTATAGCAAAAACTCATTTGCTGCTTACACCGTGAAATACCCTGTGCATAAAACATAATAAGTCTAAAAAGATCAAGTTTCCCCTTGCACATACATGCTAGTCTTTTCCAGCTCTAGGGTGGTGCTCATCTTCGTTACAAAGCTGAAGAGCCAGCGCTATCCAAAGACATCTCCATAGTCATGTGGCCGGCATGACTAAATGCCAAAAGTGCAATGCTGTTACCTTCCCACCAAAGTGGTCCCTATTTTTCTACTTGCATTTTTACATGCTTTCAAACTGCTAAGTTGGCAGAAGCTGGGACTAGTAATGGAAGCTCACTTCATTACGCAGTGCTAGGGATTCGAACCACCGAACTGCCGATATTTCTGATCGACAAGCTCAGCGTTTTAGTCACTGAGCCACCACTTCCTACAATAAGTCTACAGAAGTGCAATTACCCATTCTTTGCACACCCACCCTCTTTTACCTTCTATAGATAGGAAATGATGTTCTTTCTCAAATGAGTAGTGCTGGATTTAATTGGAAGATGCTAATTTTGTGTTCTGGATCGGGTAACAGTTTTCTAGATACACAATGTAAAATCATTTCTGCCAAAAGAGACAGCAAGATATTCCATGCATGTTATATTCAAGCTGTTCTGCTTAATGGTAGGGCCTCATTCATTAGGAAATTTAGGAAGGAGAAAGCCTAAAGTTGTGAAATAAGTTTCTATAAATGTCAAAATGCTGCAATGAGGGTCCTATTCCTCCATTATGTTTCTAAATAACAGAATAACAGAGTTGGAAAGGACCTTGGAGGTCTTCTAGTCCAATCCTCTGCTCAAGATGGAAACTACCCTTTTAGATTAATGTTTGTTCAATCTCTTCTTAAAAAACTCCAGTGATGGAGCACCTACAACTTCTGAAGGCAAGCCGTTCCACTGATTAATTGTTCTAACTGTCAGGAAATTTCTCCTTATTTGTAGGTTGGTTCTGTTCTTGATTAATTTCCATCCATTCCTTCTTGTTCTGCCTTCTGGTGCTTTGGAGAATAGGTTGACCTCCTCTTCTTTGTGGCAGCCCCATAGATATTGGAACTGCTACTATGTCACCACTTCTTTTCATTAAACTAGACATACCCAATTCCTGTAACCATTCTTTGTATGTTTTAACCTCCAGTCTCCTAATCATCTTTGCTCTTTTTCTTTGCACTCTTTAGGAAATGGCAGGACCACAGGCTAAACTAAAAAAAACAACAATTCAGTGAAACATGACAAAAATTCTTTCTAGAAGTTGATCTTTCTCTTGGTGGAATTATTGGATCAGTGACATCAGTACAGGAAACAACCTCAATGAAATGTCTGGAGAATACAGCAATGCCCTAGCCATTCTACCTTGGATTGCCTCCTCAGATAATCCTCTCCTTGTATACTGTATGGTGGATGATCATTTAAACTACTGGGGTTTTTTGTTTCCTACAAGCCAATGGTTTGCAAGTAGCAATAGTAGTAGTTAGACTATATACCACTTTACAGTGCTGTTGTCAGAGATGGGGCCAGGGCCATCTGGCAGCATCAGCTGCCTTCGGAGGTTGGAGATCAGTGGGCAGCAAGAACAGCTGGAGCCTGTTTCAGTGTGTACATGTGTGAGCTGCCAGGAGAAGGAAACAGTTAAGGACAAGGGCTGGACTTGGGAGTAAGAGCACAGGTGGATGAATGGCCCCTCCCACAGGGAATAAAGAGGAGCCGAAACAGAGTGGTGTTTGCAGGAGACAATTAGTTCAATTCATTAGGTGAAGATCTGTTCCTGACTTCTTGCCAAAGTAATTTCTGCTACATGCTGGAAGATGGATCGCCTGGTAACTCTCTGCCTGATAAAAGTCTGTAGTTGTGAAATCTCATGTTGACTGTTTGCTGGAGAGGAATTCACTCTTAACCTAAATAAAAAGCAGTTATCGGGATGAGGAGTCTGCTTCATGATCTTGGGAAGCCTAGGTCAGAACAGTGCTTTACAGACCTCTCTAAGCAGTTTTACAGAGTCAGCCTATTGCCCCCAACAATCTAGGTCCTCATTTTATCCACCTCGGAAGGATGGAAGGCTGAGTCAACCTTGAGCCTGATGCAGGCAGCCAGTAGTCAGCAGAAGTGGCAGTACAACACTTTAACCACTGGCTCTTAAAGTACCCATTTCCCTTGATTTATTAAATCCCAGTTCTCTTTCTAAACAATAGTTGCAAGCACTACTTACTCGTGTCTGTTCTCATTTCCTCTACTAGCCTTAATACAGTACTATAAAGTATTGATAGCCCAAATACTAGTATTGCCATTTCTATTTTTCTATCTGGAAGGTATGTGCGTGTGCATGCATGCACACATGAAGGGTAAACTGCTTATGCTGAGTAGGGTTCCTGCTCTGCAGTTTTGTTCAGTGTAGACATCTTATTCCTAGCAAGATGTCTGTACTTACGGGCATAGAAAGCAGACTTCATTAAGCCCCCCTATGCTTAAAATTATCTGATATGAAGTGCAAAAAATCTAAATAATTACTGTACTGAATGGCAGCTGCAAGTTAGAAGTTTCTTTTATCCCTTTGCTGTCATTCAATGTTTGTTTGGTTTTTTGCAGCCCTGATTTCACACCTTTGTAACATTTTTTTCTCAGTTTGTCCCTGATATGATGGAACTTCAAGGCTGTGTTTATAAAATACATGGTTATTTTTAGAGACATTACATTAGGAATGCATTATTGTTAGTGTGGGAGAAAATTAGAGGACAACATTACCAGGATACTAGTTTGGCTTTCATCTATGGAAGCACTGGTTCACCCAAATGTTATTAACATGGGAAATTTTAGGTACAAAAATATTTTGAATGAAAAGGGAGAACTCAAAACTAAATAAGAATTGAGTGATCAGGGGATTGAAATGTTATGGTACTCACAAGTGCAGATATATTCTAGATATGAGAAAGATGTTAAACTATATGGTTTTTTTAAAGAACTAACAGAATTAGACAAGATATTAACAGGGACAGAAGAAAAATTGATAAAGAAAACGTACAGCTACTTATTAGGCATTAAATTGGAAGATGAACAAGTGAAGGAGACAATGATAATATGGGCAAAAAACTTTGATTATACAATAGAGTTAGATAAATGGCAGAAACTGTGGGACAGGAACTATAAATTAACCATGCCAACTGCATACAAGTAAAATTTGTATAAGATGTTTTATAGATGGCATTTTGCACCAGCAAGGTTGGCAAAGATGTTTAAAGATAAGTTGGCTTAATGTTGGAAATGCCACCAGATATGTGGGTCATATTATCGTATGTGGTGGTGGACATGCTCAAAAGCACACAAATTGGACAAAAATACATACGTGGCTGGAAAAAATGATAAAGCAGCATATTGATTTAAAGCTAGAAATATTCTTGTTTGGGGATTTTACCCGAAAAATACAGTAAAGGGAATGCATATTTAATTATTCATATATTAACTGCAGCTAGAATTGTATTTGCACAAAATTGGAAGAGTGAAGAGATCCCCACAGATGAGAATGTGATTAGGAAAATATTAGAATGTGCAGAAATTAATAGATTAATGCTTGCAATTAAGGAGAAAGAACAAACTGAATATTATATGACATTGGACTTATTTTATCAATGGTTAGATAACAAAAATGGAAGTTAGAAACAGGGAAACAAAAGAAAAAGATTAGTGAAATAAAGAAGATATGTTAAGAGAGAGAAGCAAATATTATGATTATTATGTTGAATATTATCATTTTAATCATCAATTTAATATTATAGAATTACTGCTATTGTGATGAATATTGTTGTACATTTTGATTATCATTTTACAAAGGTATTTGTATCCGGACAACAGACTGTTTAATTGAAGATGGAATTATTATATTTAAAAAAAAGGCTGTGTCCATACAACAACCTTAACCAATACAAACCTAGTAAATGCATTTGTATAACATGTTATGTCTGATAAATCTGAAGCTAGTTCTTCAACAGGTCTTCATATAAACTATTTTAGTTTAGTTTATTATTCAATGCTGTCTACAAACTTATAACATGGGTTAACTCAACAGCTAGGTCAAATATGTTGTTGCAGCACAATTCCTTAATTCCCAGTCAACATAACTCTTGGATGAAAAAAGTTGTTCACTCCCACTCTTTAATACAACAAGCTGAAATATTTTTCCTTTCAAAATATTCCAGTTGGGTATTTTTAATCCAGAGGAGATGGAAAACAAATAATGTACTTGGTTTTAGAATAGCAACAAGAAAAGGCTTCAGTAGAAGAAAGGATATAGCCTTCAGCAAAGTATCCTAGTATTTGATGGTTTAAAGCTAGAAATTATATGTCTCTGTGTGCAAATGATGGGAGTTAGATCTTATGATCTGCAACACATCATAAGATCAGGCTCTTAACCACAGACTTCAAAGGAAAAGCTGAATTCTTGGCAACTGTTACAGCTCTTAATGTTAGAAGTATCTGCTGGTGCTAGTTAACAAAATTAAAACAGGCATACCATGGCTCCTTTCTGTTTGACGATTCCAAGAAATAAACTAATATTGCTTATCCGAAGTAATCCCTAAATACCAAGGAAAAACTGTAAGCATGGACTGTAAAATTGCAGATGACCACTAATTCACAACAAACATTAATAATGTTTTTTGCATTTTTTGTTACCATGTAAGAGTCAATGAGTTTATTGTAGTCCAGTCACAGTACCTGAATATATCAAATGGCAATTGTGGGGAACTTGTAGCCCTTCCAGGAGCAACTTATGACTGAAATGAAGGATGCTACTCAATTACATCTAGTGGGCTACATATACCCCTCTCTGCACCATGATAACATGGATAAAGCTTCATGTGCTCCAATGTTTTTGAGCTCACCAACCAACTTCCTGACTATTTCATGTTGGCTGAAAATGTCTTCACTGCATCTTTTCTAAAATTTGAGCAAAAATAGCTTTTTTGCATTCTGTTCAGCCTGTACTTTTGAGTGTAGTTCTCAACTTGTTAAAAATGGTGAGCAGACCCCACCCTCTCTGTGTTGTGAGATCAGGAAACAGTTTGTCATGCACAGGTACACTGTCACTGACTGCAGTGAAGATGTTTTATCTGTGTGCAAGATATATTTAGCATCCCTTGTTGATATGTAGACCTGTGTTTCCCAACCTTGGTGCTTCCTGGAAAAAAACATTTTAAAATATTACTTTCCTTCTTTTGGAAAGAAGCTCTCTCCATGAAATTGCCAAGCATTTTTCATTTGTTTCAGCATTTTTGCTGAAATTTGAGGAAACATGGAAACATACCAGATGAATGAACCTGTTAAACTTTAACCTGTTAAACCTGTTAAACTGCCCTTTAAAGGGCAGATGAGTGGTCAACTAAAATTTTATTAGAGTAGAATAAAATTCTTTATTGGCCAAGTATGATTGGACACTCAAGGAATTTGTCTTTGGTGCATATGCTCTCAGCGTACATAAAAGAAAAGATACATTCATCAAGAATCATAAGATACAACATTTAGTGATAGTCAACCATTTAAAGTACTTTGCTTCCTTTGGGCTGTGTTTCATTCAATCTTTTTTTGGTGGGGAGGGGGGCTAGAAGGAAGCAAGATTTCTAGCTGCCACTAAATAATGCTTTAAATCTAGCATCACAATAATGTTTGTTTATGTGCTCTCTCATTTTTTTCCATATTTCTTGTTTCTGTGAAAAAGGATGGAATAGCAAATATTTGTTTGAATCACTTGCCCTAAGCTGTCAGATGAAGGTAGCTGTTTAAAATTCAGTGGAAAGAAAATTTTTTGTCTTCAACTCAGTTTTGACTCCCAGCGACTGCCTGGACAAATCCTTACAATTTTCTTGGCAATGTTTTCCAAAGTGTCTGGCCAGTGCATCCTTCTTCGGGCTGAGAAAAAGCAACAATTCCAACATCCTGCAGTTTCTTTCATGCTTAAGGCAGGATTAGAACTGGTTTCTGGCCTGATGTTTTAACCATTGCACCAAATGAAGGGGAAATGAAATGGATCAGCCATTTGATGCTCTCTCCATGGAAGAATATCCAGAGTGGATGATAGCTTTTCAGAGGAACACAAATCTCTGCTCTGAGAAACAAGATATTGGATTGGACAGGTCTTAGGTATGTGTTTGCACAGTGCTTTGAGAAACCTGTTCATGAAGTGATAGGAACAATAGGAAATGGGAGAGACAAGACAGCAATGTATTTAAGAGGAGGAAAAGAGAAGCTTTATGATTTTTCTCTCTGTGTTTTCCCGGCTTTCATCTGAATTTATGGGCAATTGTTTGATGTCAGTGGGTGGGGAAGTGAATGCACCTTTAAAAATTCTCTTTCTTGGGTTCTCTAAAATCAGCACTTAGTTACAATTAGAATTGGGTGGGTGATCACTTCCCTCTTTTTTACTTTGAAACAAGCTTTAGTATCCTATGACTATCACTGAGTGTTGTATCTTATGAGTTATTATTATAATCATGATTTATCACTTATTGCTTATATGTACACTGAGAGATGATGCACCAGAGACAAATTCCTTGTGTGTCCAATCACACTTGGCCAATAAAGAATTCCATTCCATTCCATTCCATTCCATTCCATTCTGCAACAATTGATGTTTGGTCTTTTGTAATGCATTCTTGTGATAAGAGAAAGGGAAAGTTTGTTGGATGACAAGTGCAACTGAAATATTAATCCTTATGTAGTTACCAGATATGGTTGAGCTTCATGTAGAAGCAAAGACTTTTTGTGATGTTACATTGGAGCTCATCAAGCATATGTGTTCCCAAGTTCTTAATTCTGATTGGTTTAGCTGCAGAGAAGTCCTAGGGGCTTTAGGTAGCCTTGTGAGACTGACTGAAAGAAAGTATTCTTTTTTCTCTGTAAAATATTTGTGGTATTAATATCTCCCTACATCTGGGATATATTTTTGCCAATTCCAAAGCTGAGCACCATTTGGAAAGGGAAGAGAAGGCTGGGAACACAGATGGCATCATCCTGATTCCTCATCTGAAAATTCTTTCTCTGCAGGTCTGAAGAAAAAGTTGGATAAGAGTGCTAAAAGCATAAAGTCAACTTGAGACCTCCATGATATGATCATGGCTGTATACAAAGTTGCTTATTACCTTAACGGTGTGGAGAGATTTATCTTTCCTCACAATGCCTTTGGCAGCAGAAGTATCCTTCTGGAAACCTTCCCATTCCTTTAACAAGCTGCAGTCCTACAATGTCTTAGCAGTAGAATTTAGGAATTAATCTCTCAACATTTATCTCTTCCAAGGACTCTCCCTTCTCTGCAAGCACTCAGTTCCTCCTCCAAATAAGAGTAGGCAGGAGCTTGAAACCTAGTTGCATTTGCTACAGTCAACATATGCTGTAAATTTCATTTTACTTGTACATAGCCCATATAATACAGCCTCCAGCATGATTGCTAGCCAAGCAGTATCCAATTAAAAAAGTATCATTTCCTTATGCTGAGTGGGTAATTTTAGACATCTCATCTTCCCTGGATGGACTGCAGCGCTAAGCAATATGGCTACTTGCTGCACTACCTTTGCTAACCCAAGATGGACACTGCATTAGCAACTTAATTACATTCTGCACAGGGAAGAAAATATGACTTTTTTCCAAGCTCAGAAATAAAGAACCCCAAGCGTCTTGCATAGTTAAAAAACCAGGTATATAGCCATTCTGTTTCACAGAAGGTAGTAGAGAAATGTTTAAAATAATGTTCACAAGTACAGTTGCCTGCCCTCTGCCACAACTTTGAATTGAAAATAGCATGCTTTATTTATGGACTCCTTAAAGTTGACTACCTCCATTCCAATGAGATTTCCAGGATATTTTGCAGTTGTAACTGAACTATACATTACTCTTTCTATCCTTCTCCAGACAGGTTGTTAATATTCAAGCTAGTTCCTCCTTCTCATGGTATTTAAGTAAAGTTCAGGGGGAAAACATTTCTGAATACATTTCTTTACTTCTAGGAAGCATACAATGATTCATTTGTCTCTCAGCCCAGTCTGAAAATAAGAAGATCCAAAAACCAGCATCTTCAACCTCCTTATGGAAATAACTAATATGGTTATGCTGCAGTGAACCTCAAAAATTCTATATGGCTTGGCACCTTCAGTAGCCCCTATTGTAGCTAGCATTAACCTGTCCAGTAAAAATACAAATAGAAAAATTTCTTGTAATTCCATGTAAATCCCATTATATTAAGAGAGTCAGCCCAGGAGGAAGTGTTTTCCATCATGACCTCCATATTGTGGGATAGCTTTCCCTTAAAAATAAGACCTTCTCCAAATCTGATGACCTTTTAGAAGCAAGTAAAAATAGAACCTTTCTAGACAACTCCATAGGCATGTAGGATTTTGCTTTGCTTTGGTTTTTTAAAAAATTATAATGGAGTTTATTATTGCATTCATGTTTGCAATATGTATGTATGTATGTATGTATGTATGTATGTGAATTTGAAATGTGGCCATATTTCATTATAATAGTCCCTATGAAAGTCTGTGTCTGTAAGAACTCATTCTCAATACACAAGTAACACCAGATCTTCAGTCTAGTGAATGAGACCATGAATTTATTTTTCCAATGGTGGAAAACAAGTCTCAAATGAATAAGTAGAATCTGGAAAATTCTTTCCTTATCTTGTATCTCCTCCAAGGAAACAAATTCATGGAACCCATAGTAGATTCCATATAACAGCTCCAAAAAGGGAATAATTTACAATATTGAAGCTAGCGCTTACACAAATATATGTAGTATACATGTATATGTACATATGTATGACCTGAACTCCACACAACAGGGTGAACCTGAAACTATTTTCCAAAGCACTTGAGGGCAGGACAAGAAGCAATGGATGGAAACTAATCAAGGAGAGAAGCAAACTAGAACTAAGAAAAAATATTCTTAGAACACAGTTAAACAGTTGGACCAATTAATCAGTGGAACAACTTGCCTCCAAAAGTTGTGAATGTTCCAACACGAGCTTTTCTGTCTGAGCACAGGGTTGGACTAGAAGACCTCCAAGGTCCCTTCCATCTATCCTATCCTATCCTATTTTATTTCACCCCACCCTATTTCCTGTTCTTGCCCCAGCTCCTATTCACCTAGCAGCAGTTCAAAAGCATGCAAATGTGAGTAGATAAATAGGTACCACTTCAGTGGGAAGATAATAGCATTCCTTGTGCTTTTTACATGTAGTCAGGCTGGCCACATGACCACAGAAATTGTCTTCAGACAACATTGGCTCCCTTGGCCAAGAAATGGAGATGACCACCAAGCCCTAGAGTTGGACACAATTGACAGGGAAACTTTTACATTTTAGAAATATATGTATGTACATAGATCAATTGATTATGTGCCATCAGGTTATTGTGGCCACACCAGAGGTGGTATTCAGCAGGTTCTGACCAATTCTGGAGAACTGGTGGCAGAAATTTTGAGTAGTTTGGAGAACTGGCAAATCCCACCTCTGACCGGAGATTTTACAGTATCCTTCCCCTGCCATGCCCACCAAGTCACGCCCACAGAACCAGCAATAATTTTTTTTTTAATCCCATCACTGGACCACACATAGGTAGGTTTCCCCCCACCCCATAATGATCTATCCCTAACCTATTCTTTCAGCACTCCCAAAGATACAGTCATTGCTCCCAAAGTCCTGAGTCCAGCTGGCCATTGCCTTTTATTTTCCTTCCACCTGTTTTTTACTTTTATAGATTTCTTTAGAGGGCTAGGTCTTTGCATAATGTACTGGAAGTAGGATAATTTCAGCCTGGCCATTTGTACTTCAAATTGTTAGTTGATAGTTTGCTGTCAAGGATTAAATATTGGAAGTCAACAATTAATGTTAATTTTCTAATTTGGGGTAACTTTGGAATCAATACCCTCCCATATATACCCCCTTCCCAATATATACATATATACCCAGCCTTGGTGGAATGGACAGTATTAGGATCTAAATACAATAGAAGTCTAGAATCTCTGGAAACAATTATATCAGTTAGAAAGCCATGGAATGGAATGTCTAATAAAAGTACATTTTATCCTTTTTCTCATGCTAAGCTGATTTCAGGGAGAAATATCACATTTAAAATTGGGGAAAGGGGCTTTCGGTGGCAAGGCAAGGATGAACAGAGGTGCAGAAGCCCATCTGTGGTTTCAGTTAATCTCTTTTTGCGGTTGGCGCAATCCTTTGAGGGTGCACGAGTCCCAGAGAGATTCATGCTGGCGTGGGGGAGACTCGGGTTGCAGTGTGGGGAAGGCAACCCCCCTGCAGCGAAGAGGAGCCCTCCAGAGCCCAACGAGCAAGAAACATCCCCCTATCAATGGCGGCTCTGAAGTCCAGACTGCCACCGATGTAAAGAAGCGAGTGAGTGACAGTTTGTGAGATCATTGGGGAAGAGTATGGCAGAGAAAATTAGTGGCGGAGAGGAGGATTGGAATGCCATAGACTTTTATAAGGCTGTTACAAGTGTCTGTCCGGAGCCCTAAAAGAAAGCAGCCAAAAAGCGGATGCGAGGCAAGTGAAAGTGAAAGGGCTTGGCAGACAGAAGAGAGAGAGAGGACAATAATGAGTAAAAAGGGAAGTTTACAAGGTTGGGAGACTAGCGGCTGGAAGGTGCCTGGAAGTTGTGGAGGATTTGGACTATCTCATTTGATTTTTATTCTGAAAGACTTTATTAAAGCAGAGACGGGAAGAAGATCGGAGCTGACGGAACAGAGACAGTGTGGTGCCACAGGCGATACTTAGAAACCCTGAAGCTATCGTAACAATATAACTGATATAAACCACTTAACAGCCCTTTAGGGGGCATACTGATCTAATTGAGGAGGTGGTTCCATCTGAAGAAAATCAGGAAAATTGAACTTAGGAATGCTAAGACAAAAAGTAAAAGTGGAAGCTTCCGAATGTGTGGAGATACCGTGTAATTGCAGTCACTACTCATCATTTTTTACCTCCCCACTTCCAGTGTGTTTGGAGTGAAAGCTCTCAAACTTACGGAAAGACGGAAAGCTAAAAACTTACTTCAAAATTCCTTTCCCCCCCTTTTTTACTCCCTTTTTTCTGCTCATTTTTTTTTCTTCTTTTTCCGTCACCATCTGGCACTATGATGAACTATCTCTCCTTCTTTATTCTCTTTATAATGATTATAAATATGCATACTGGGGAAAGGAAAATTGATTGTTGTAACTGATTGTTAAATAATTGAATTAATTGATTTATTAATAATAGTAATAGTTATACTTTGATTAGATATATAGGGAAAATAGTAAGAACATTAAGTATTATTTAATTAATAAGTATAGGATTTTATGTATTAATATTATAATTTATTGTGTGATCACAATTAATCCACTTGGGGACAAATGTAATACTGTTTGTGTTTAAGAATATTTAAAATAAGGTTAGATAAATACACATATTTATTTATAATATTTAAATATAGTTGGATTTATATATTATTACATGAAGTTATGTATAGAGGCTGAGCATAGACCTTACAAAATTATATATGTGATTTAGAATTTGGATTTAAAATAATACAGTGATAATATTTTTATATATAAGTACTTATACTCCAGTAACCAGTTAAGAGCACAGCTATCCAGCAGATAGATAGATTAAGTAATTAGATACTGGTCAATCCTAATTCAGAGATTCTATCACTGAATGTTAATTTGGGATAATATAATTAATATAGTACAACAACATAAACAAATCTTAAAAGAAATGACTTCCACAACTACTACAGCTTTGAAAACTGGAAGGAAGGTCACCCCGATGTTAACAACTACATCAGCAACAGCTTCGCCCATGGCACAAAAAATCATAGAAGAAACATTACCAGTGGAGAAACAAGCTAACATCTCGAATGCCAACATCCAATCAATTTTGCTGACTTTACAGGAATCGATGACGAAGCTGCAAGAAACAATGATGAAAAACCACAACGAGATGAGAGCATATATCAATGAACTAAACGAGGAGATGGGGAAATTAAAAGCAGAAATGAAAGCGGATATCTCTAAAGTAGAGGACAAAGTTGGATTATTACAGCAGGCCTTGGAGAAAAATGAAGCAACAATAAAAGAGGTAGAGAAAAGGACTGAATGAACTGAAAGGAAATTAGAAAGGGTAGATGAAGAATTAAAGAATTGAGTAAAGAAATGGAGGACTCACTGGTCTACCTAGAGATGAACAAGGCTGCTACATACTTGAGATTCCAAAATGTAGTGGAATCCAAAGAAGAAGACCTGGAACAATGGCGGGAATACTGGCTAGACTATTGGAAAAGGATAAAGATGACATCTTAAGAAAGTTTGATGAAGTTTACAGGATTAGCACTAATTATGCAAGATGCCACAAATGCCCAAGAGAAGTCCATATACGATTTGCGAGAAGGAGTGTCTGGGATATCATATATAGGATGTCAAGAGATGAAACAATCACGTATAAAGGTCTTGATTCTCAAACAAATACCAAGAAGAGTAAGAGAACAAGGATGAGACTACAAGTTCTTAGCAGCTTACCTAAATCAGAAAAGAATCATATTTAAATGGCTAATCCCAGAGGGGATGTTAGTTTTTTGGAATGAAAGGAAAATTAAAATAGACTCCATGGAAAAGGCCCAGGAATTTTATGAGTGATTGGTAGGTCCAGCAGACCAGAGCAGTAAGGAGGAACTGGAAACAAACTCCCAGGAAGATCAAGGCTATCATAAGAACAGAGATGGAACTTTAGGAAATCAAGGAAATACTCATCTACATCAGGAGAGAGAAGAAAGTAGGACACATCTTCAGGCACAAGGAGAGACTGGAGCCATTACAAGACAAAACAGAATTAATTAAATGGAAGAAGAAAAGAAACTACTATCAATTAATATAAATGGTTTAAACTTGACGATAAAAAGGAAAAGGATAATAGCTAAACTAATCAAACAAAATGCTGATATGATATGCCTACAAGAAACTCATATAAAGAAAACAGATGAAAAATACCTAGAATGTCTGAAATTAGGGAAGCTATTTACTACACCAGCAGACATGGGGGAAAAAAGTGATTGCAGTATATGTTTTTTTTTAAAAAAATAAAGTTTTATTTGGGTTTTCACACACAAAATACAAGTAAAACATCTTTTTTGAAAATAGCATGGTCCCAGGTTGAATTTCTTTATACACACACAAAACTCAATTTCATGCTCCTTTTTGTATTCTATTCCATATCTTATACTATTTACATTTTCTATATAGTTTTTCCCCTCTTTTAATTTTCTCAATTTTATTTTGATTATCTCATCTCATCTCAATTCAAATCATTATATTTATACTTTTGTCTGTTCTGTTTCAATTTCATATTATCTTTTCTCATTAAACAAATTTTCTCCTGCAGTTACTAATTGGAGTATGACACCTTTATATCTTTTAATTACATCCATTCAACTCTTATTTAAACTTCAATATATACCTTAAGTTTATGACCTTCAATAAAATACATAATACATAACTTCCAATCGAATTCTGCTTGGTACATTCTTATAATACACACTATATTCTTTTAAAAAAAGAAAGAAAGATTGTAAATATATATAATTATAAACCCTCATTCCATTCCAGTTCAGTTCTATCATTAATAATCATTAAAAACTTAACATCTTTAACACTTATTTTCAATTAAATATCATACTTCCTTAAAAACACATATAATCTCCATAATTAATTTTCCCTTATTTCTCTTCACATATGTTTTATAAATCATTAAATATACCTTTTGTTACATTTATTTATTGACAAGCATTCCACTGAATTACAATAGCTATTTTATCAGACATTTTAATCATACATTGTTTCATATTTTCTAAAATTATTTCTGCTTCTAATATAACCATACTATCTTATGTACCTTTGCAGAATCCCTTTTTCCATTAAGTTTTCACCCATTATCTCTAAATAGGCCCTGTTTCTCTATATTTTGCTTCTGTCCTTTATAACTTCTTTTCCTTTCTTTCTTCCCTTTCATCTTCTCCCTCCCCTTTTTACCCCCTTGTCTCTTTAGTTCTAATTCTCTTTTCTGCATTTCCCTCTTCTGTTGCTTTCTGATTTTATACTTATTTTTCATTCTATTTTGGGGGGGAGTTGTTTTTCCCAATCTTAAACTTTCCATCCTCTTTCCCCTATTTCCTCCCCCCCCCCATTTAAGATTACTTGTTCATTAAAGATGGATTCTTCTTTGTCGCAATCTTCTTGTTCTGCAGGCATTTCTTGTTGTTTCTCATAATTCCAAATCTCCATTTCTAAAAACTGAAATACGAAACCAAAAGAACCTCTCCCTTCTTGTGCATCTTCTTTGTACTTTTTAAGTTCCATTTTCAGTTCTTCTAAAAGTGGAGCCATTTTAAACAGTTTTAAACAACCACCCGATTGATTTTAGTCATTCAAAACAATAACCAAGAATCCAGAAATCATCAAGTAATCCAGATAGTCCCGAGTTATATTTTCTTATTTCTTTTTCGACTTTCTCTTCCTGGGGTTTTTGTTGCGATATTTCAGTTAGAATGTATCTTTTGGAAGTCTTGTTGAGATTTTGCTGTAAGTTCTTTTTTAATTCCAGGCAGTCTCCTCCCTTCCAGATCCTACCCTTTTATTCTTTTTCTCTCCTTGCCTGTTTTCAAAAGCTTTTAATTATCCAGAAATCTTTATTATCCCTTTGACTTTTTATTTTCAGCATTAAATGCCTATTGATGTCAAAGTGGATTTTTTTCCAATTTCTTGCTTAAGTCTCTTAGCTGTCAGTATAGGAAAAGGAGAAAACCAAATCTTTTCCCTTCTCTCTCTCCTTCACAGCTTCAAAATCTTCTTAGGGCACAATGTTATTAAATTTAAATTCCAGGGTACCTTATTTGTTGCTTTTGCTGTTTGACCCAGTCAACCAAAACTTTCTCTTCTTATCTTCCTCCTGCACATTCTTTTCCAGTCAAGTTCTTCTTTGTGGTGGCCATTTCTGACCACCGCTGCAACCGCCTTCGGGAAAGGGAGCAATGGCCAGCTGGGGAGGAGAGATGCGGCTCTCCTCAACCCTGCTGGCAGTCTCCCCCCTCTTTACCACCTCTACGGGGTGGCTTAGCCCTGAAACCAGCCGGCTCAGGGCACTCCAGTGGCGTGCATGGATCAAAGCTTCACAGAGACGAGGTTTTGGTCTGTCACTGAAGAAGCTCAAACCAGAAGTTGGGATTGCAGTATATGTTAAAGAGGATTTGAAAGCAGATTTAATATGGTCAGATTCGGAGGGAAGAACTCTGGTTTTGCAGATCTGGATTAATGCCATCCCAATTCTCTTAGTGGTAATCTACGCCCCGAACGGAGATCAAAAAGAGTTTTTTAAGCATCTTTATGGAAAAATAGTAGGATTGGAAAAAAAGAAATATTTGTATCATAGGAGACTTTAATTCTATTGCTGATTATCAAAAAGACCACAGTAATGGGGGGAAGAACAAAGGGGGGGGGGAGAGAGCTTCCCAAGGTATGTATGGAAATGATGAAGGAGTTAAATTTGATTGATATATGGAGAAGATTACATCCGAGAAAAAACAATTTACATTCTATTCAAATCCTCATCAAATATGGACATAGATGAATGGGGCATAGATGAATGCGGAAATAGCAAATGAGATAAAAGAGATTGAAATTTTACCTAATGAATGGGCAGATCACAATTCAATTCAGATAATATGGAAGGGTAGGGAAAAACCCAAGAAAAGATGGACCTTAAATACTCACTTAATAAGAGAAAAAGAATATACCAACAAACTCAAGGAGGAATTAAATTATTTCTTAAAGGAAAATGATAATGGAGCAACTACGAAACAAAACATTTGGGATACAATGAAGGCAGTAATAAGAGGTATAACAATCTCTTATAACAACAAGAGGAATAAGGAAAAATATGCCCACCAAAACAAATTACAACAAAAAATTAAGGAATTAGAAACTCAATTACAGAGTACCCCAAAGGATTCAAAATTGCAAAATCAGATAATAATAACTGAACATAAATTGAATTTAATTGAACAAGAGAGAATGATTATAAATTTGAATACAACTAGACAAACTTATTTTGAGCATGCTAATAAGCCAGGGAGATGGCTATCATATAGATTAAAAGAAAGAAAGAAAAGAGATTGATATACCAGCTAATAGATGGAAAGGGGGATATACAACAGGAGATAGAACAGAAAAAAGAAATTGCCCATAAGTATTTTGAAGAGTTATATAAAAAGGAAGATGTTAATGAGGATAGAATAAGAAACTATTTAGATGAAGGGAAGGATAAAGCAATTGGGGAAGAAATGGTAGAACTATTAAACAAAGACATTACTTGGTTGGAATTGAAATCAGCAATAGAGAACCAGAAAAACAACAAAACCCTGGACCCAGATGGGATTCCAGGGGAGCTGTACAAGGCAATTGCAGAACAAATTGGACCTCTTATGGTGGAAGTTTTTAATGATGTTTTATTGGCAGCCAGGATGCCGGACTCATGGAGGGAGGCATTGATTTCGCTGATCCCGAAGGAGGATTCGGATCCCCGATATATAAACAATTATAGGCCGATTTCACTGTTAAACACCGACTACAAAATATTTACTTCTATTATAGCAAGCAGACTAAAAAGAATGCTAAACGCGCATATACATGAAGATTAAAATGGATTTCTTCCAACCAGACAAATTAGGAACAATTTAAGAATAGTACTAGATGTCTTAGAATTTTATGAAGCCCACCCCAAAAAACAAATTGCACTTATGTTTTTAGATGCAGAGAAAGCCTTCGATAATTTAAATTGGCAATTTTTAATCCAAAAAAATTATAATATGAATTTAGGCACCAAATGTGAAAATATTATAACAACCATTTATGATACACAACAGGCTAATATTATAATAAACGGGGAATAAAAATGGAAAAAGGAGTCAGACAGGGCTGCCCACTCTCACCCCTGCTCTTCATATTATCATTAGAAGCATTACTAATGCGAATTAGACAGAACCCAGACGTAAAAGGATTAAATGTTAAGAAAGAAGAATATAAGTTGCAAGCGTTTGCGGATGATATGATTTTTTTTTCATTGAGGAACCAATAGAAAGAGGACAAAAATTGATGAATGAATTAGAACAATTTGGAGCAATAGCAGGACTTAAAATTAATAGGAAGAAAACAAAATTAATGACCAAAAATTTAACAGAAAAACAGAAAATAGAACTAGAAGAAGTTATGGGAATACAAGTGATAAAGAAAGTTAAATACTTAGGAATATGGTTGACAGCACATTGTAAGACACTTAAGAAAAATAATTATGATAAATTGATGCAAAGAAGGATTAAAGAAGGTAAAGAAGGATTTAGAAACATGGGGCAAGCTGCAACTTTCATTATTAGGTAGGATTGCTGCTATTAAAATGAATATTCTTCTAAAGTTCCTATATATATTTTAGACTATCCCAAGCAAAGTACACAAGTTTTTTTTTGAAGAACTTAATAAAATAACTGTAAAATTTATCTGGCAAGGGAAAAACCCTAGAATAAATTTAAAGGCAATGCAGGATATGAAGAGCAGGGGAGGGCTGGCACTTCCAAAATGGGAGTTGTATTATAGTGCAGCCTCTTTAGTATGGTTGAAGGAATGGGTGAATTTAACCAATAAGAGAATATTATTCTTAGAAGGCCATGACTTGCAGAGGGGGTAGCATGCTTTTTTATGGGATGTAGGGAAAACTAGCCAGAAATATTTTCACAGACACCTAATCAGAGACTCATTATTAACTAATTGGAAGAAAATACGGAAAAAAACACTATTTAAAAATACCAATTTGGATTTCAACAATGGAGGCGATGATTCACCCAAATAATCTGGATATCACTAAAATGATTAAATATAAGGACCTATTGGATACACAAGGAAATTTGAAATCGCGGCAAGAACTTCAAGAGCGGGGACTAAAAATTGATCAGTGGGCATATCTTCAAATTCAAAGTAGATATAAACAGGACAAGAAAGAATTTGGAATTAACAATAAACTCCAGCAATTAGATAAAATTTTATTAGGATCAGGCAAAAAAAATATAACAAAATGTTATAATTATTTATTAGAAGTAGAATTAGAAGAAGAAATTGTAAAAGGGAACATGATAGCCTGGAGTAGGAATATAGGACTATGGAGTAGGAATATACATCACCATAACAGAATGCGAAAAGGTCTGGGGGAGAAATAATAAAATTACAAAATCGGTAGCATACAAAGAAAATGCCTATAAAATGTTTTATAGATGGCACCTTCCTCCTTCGAGATTAGCGAAGATGCACCCCAATATGAGTCCGAATTGCTGGAAGTGCAAAAAAAAAAAAAAAAGAGGGAACTTTTTTTCATATGTGGTGGTCCTGTACAGAAGCTCAAAAATATTGGCAGAAAATTAGAAATTGGCTGGAAGAAATGACAAGAGAACAGATCGAATTCAAACCAGAGTCCTTTCTGTTAGGGATCTTTGATAAACAAATATCAAAAAAGTGAAATATATAATAATACACATTTTGACAGCGGCCAGATTGGCTTTTGCACAATGTTGGAAACAGCCTCATGTTCCATCAGAGGAGATGATTATTCAAAAAATTTCAAGTTGTGCAGAAATGGACAAATTAACTTTGGCATTAAAAAATAAAGACACTTCAATATACTACAACAGCTGGAACTGCTGGTACAAATGGATAAACCAAAGATAGACTTCACACTAAAAGGCA
This sequence comes from Notechis scutatus, assembly GCF_049901735.1. Classification (NCBI taxonomy): domain Eukaryota; kingdom Metazoa; phylum Chordata; class Lepidosauria; order Squamata; family Elapidae; genus Notechis; species Notechis scutatus. The sequence goes on from NC_142015.1 coordinate 11,634,867, forward strand.
AAAGAGGATAGGATAAATCCATAGTAGTGATACACAGATATATGTAAGGATTAGGTGTGTGTATATGGCATAAAATAAGGATAAAAAAGAGGTCTTACAAACTGTTGAAGATGATAATGTTTTTAATTGTTTTCTATTTTTTTCTTTCTATTTTCTTCTTCCTTTCTTCTTTTTCTCTCATTTATGTATGTGTTGTTGGTTTGTTTTAATTGTAAAATCAATAAAATTTATTTAAAAAAAATTGGGGAAAGGAAAAAATGAATGAAGGCAGGTATATTCACTGGAGCAACTGAAAGATGATGAGGATGAATTTTTAATATTTGCTGTACTTCAATTTGCTGTCCTTCTAGGTGAATGGTTGCTGATTCAGTGGTTTGATTCAACAGTGTAATTTAGAAGGAAGAAAGGGGCATTTGCAAGATGAGATAACCTAGTAAATCTACTTTGAGTCTCCCAGATTCTGCAGCTCTCCCTATTTTCTCTTATTTCAAGGTGCTTTTAATTTTAATAGAATTCTCTTTGCCCCAATATGCATTAAATTTCAAATTCCATTTCTCTCTGGTTTTGCTCCTAAAAAAAGACCTGAAATTCCTCCCTCCCTCCCTCCCTTCCTGAATTCTTACTCTTCTTTGGGTATGCAATGTAGCATCACTATCTTTGTAGCTCTGGGAAATCCTTAGAAGCCCTTTGTATTTAGAGTTAACTATGCCATGAAACCCAAATACACCTGATGGTTATCAGAGGCCACACATCAAAGTAGATCAGGTTGTAAATCTGGTAAATGAAATGCAGAGCCTTATGAAAGCTGTATCTGGAGCTAATGGGCACCTCCTGCAGTGTGAATGAAGGAGAAACACATTGCATGTGACTGATAGGGGTTCAGGAAAGTGGGGAAATAAAGATAATGGAGCAATAAATGTGTTGGGCTACCGGAGAAGTCACTGATGGCTAAAATGTACAAGTAAGAACAAAGACCTTGCTGAAGTAAGATCTGAAGCAGCAGACACTGAAACTGTAGAATCAAACACTCCCAAAGTTGCCCCAGATCTCTCCCTCTCTCCCCGCCTCTCATTTTACATACACACACATATACACATGTGTGATTAATTTTAATTAAAGAACAATGCCAATAAAATGAGCTTTGGACTTTGTCCTGGCCCCATCCACTTGGAAACTGAGTGTGAAAAAATGTTGTACTTCCACTTTCTTTGATATGGTCACTCTCAGAATTCCCCAACATATTTGGTGTGGAGGAAGGACAAATGATCTGCAGGACAAATCTTGTATGTTGCCTTAGTGATTAAGAAGAAAGCTCATGAAATGTATTATAGGACACTGAGTCAAGTGGTCAAAAAAAATCTTGAGCTTTGTTGAATTCTTGGCACTCTCTGAGCTTGGTTCCAGGTGTCTTATTACCCATTGAGGTAGCACCATCAATTTTAGAAGGACTAGTAGTCTCCACAAATATTTACTACTCTTCCTGAGAGAGGTGAGTATTGGATTTAAAAGGAGAACATAACAATGAAAGAAAACATTTGAGGGAACTTACAAAAGAGAAAAAGATAAGCAGATTCTTCTATGTGGTAACGAAAGGGAAATGAATGGGGGGAGCTCATTCAGCCCGCAACTATGCTGAGTTGACAGATGAGATGTTTGGTAACAAGTGCACATGTGCCAGCTGCACACCACTCTTGAGAGATGTGATTTCACAGGGTGAATTGCTTGGCAAGCTGCTACAACTTGTGATGTGGTCATGTGTGGCAGTTCATTCCTTTGTGCATTTTTCCCTTTGCTCTTCCCACACCACTTTATTGAATCTAATATGGCAAGAAAGCACATCTTGACAGTTTAAAATGTCAGAACCTATGGGAGTTTCAGACACTAAATCACACCTATCTTTTGCTCTCCCACACACTGCTCTCTCTGTCATAGGGTTTGATGTTAATTTCCTAACTTGTAGAGAGATGACTTTGAGATTTGATCAACAAATTTTGCAAATGAGAAGGAACTAAAAAAAAATATCAGTTGTTTTCATCCCAGAATGGATATATGCTTTATCTGTTAATTAAAACACTCTTATTTTAACATATTGGGGATTACTGTCTGATTTAGGTATCAAATTCTCTGTTGGGGAGTAATGCATATCAATTATCTCTAATGACTCCTTTTTTTTCTCCTGAATAACAGATATGCAATGTATGTGAGAAACAGAACAAAACAGAATAACAGTTGGAAGGAACCTTGGAGGTCTTCTAGTCCAACCCCATGCTCAAGCAGGAGACCTTATACTATTTCAGACAAGTGGATGTCCAGTCTCTTCTTAAAAGCCTCCATTAATGGAGCACCTGCAACTTCTGAAGGCAAGCCGTTCCATTGTTTAATTGTTCTCACTGTTAGGAAATTTCTCCTTAGTTCTAGGTTGAAAGTGAGACCTTTCAATTTCATAGTTATTATGACCTAACTATGGGAATGGAAGTCCCAAATATCTGAAATATGACTATGCAGTCAGGGGAATATGGGAACTGAAGACAATCAGGAAAGGCTGCACCATGGAATCTAACTAGCATTGCCTGAAATAAATATTAACCAAATTTAAGCCTGTTGAATATCAGCAAGGTGGTGGCATTATCTCCAAAAACTACAGAGACAAAATTCATTGAAGAGAGGTTGCATTTGAGAGCCAATATGGTGTAGTGATTAAGGCATCAGGCTAAAAAGTGGGAGGCCATGAATTCTAGTCCCACTTTAGGCAGAAACCCAGCTGGATGATCTTGGACTAGTCATTTCCCCTCAACTCTAGGAAGGAGACAGTAGCAAACTACTTCTGAAACACCTTGCCAATAAAACTGCAGGGACTCATCCAGTCAGTCTCTGAGAATTGAACATGATTTGAATGGAAACAAAACAAAACAAATTATTTCAGTTTTGGGAAGCAGCACAACGCATCATGGTCTTGCTGTGCTAATAGTGCTAATGGAGGTGTAGATATTATGATAGATGTCCAACTATATGTTAGCATTTCTTTTGAAGGAAAAATCAGAACAAATCCATGTTGAGATGTAGTCCCAGATGAACAAAACTGCCCTAAACTAATTTCCTCAATTTAATATCTGCCCTCCCCTTTCAGCTGTTGAAACTCCAATTTTCATAATTTCTAGGCAGTACGGAGTTACATTTTAAAACAAGACATGAGCCTAAGGTTAAAGGAAGGCTAACTTAATCCATAATCCCATTCTTAGTCAGCTAATCTTCTTTTCTCTTCAGTTGTCTTTCTTGCAACACTATCCTAAACATAATTCCAACTCTCTCTCTTCTGCTTATTTCAGCATTAAATACTCTAAGAAATATTTTCCTCCCTCTCCTTTAGATAGAAATCCAGGACATCTTTCATTACAGAGATGTATCAGAGGTGTTCTATGATTGACAAGTGTTATCAAATGATGTTGAAAGCCTGTCCATCTCCATGCAAGGTTGTTTGCAATTTTCTGAAGCTGTAGTGGAAAACTGGATGTTCTGTTCTATGTTATCTAGACATATCATATTTTCTTTTCTGAAGTTACTTCAGGGAAGGTGGCAGGTGACATGGCTCCTGTTGGCAGATATTCAGAGAAGGCAGACAAGCTTCATGCCATTTGGATGAGAACATAGAAGTCTGTAGTTGCTGAAAAATGACAAGAGTTGCTTACAGGTTGTTTGTTGGAAAGACAAAGTAAAGGAATACTTTACCTGACTCTGTGGTTTCTTCCCCAAACCCCAAAAACTTTAACCTTAGACTGTCTACTATTGACCTCACCCCTTTCCTAAGAGGTCTGTAGGGGGCGTGCATAAGCGCACCAATGTGCCTACTGTCCCTGTCCTATTGTTTTTTTTATTTTTCTTATATGTACCCATTTCATGTATTCATAACTATGTATATACTTATACCTATTATCTTGTAAGCAATTAACAAATCAAAATAAATCAAAAAATAAATCAAAAAGGGAACAAAACAGCAAAACCTCTTTTAAGGTGAGCTTCCCTGAAGACTCTAAGCATGTATGGAGATATAAAAGCAGTGTTCCAGTATTTGACAGACAGTCACAAATAAGATGGGGCCAACCTATTCTCCAAGGCACCTGAAGATAAGACAAAACGCAATGGATGGAAACTAGAACTAAGGAGAAATTTCTGGATAGTGACAACAATAAACCAGTGGAATGGCTTGCCTTCAGAAGTTGTGGGTGCTCCATCATTGGAGGCTTTTAAGAAGAGACTGGAATTTATCTGGAATGTATAGGGTCTCCTGCTTGAGCAGGGGGTTGGACTAGAAGACCTCCAAAGCCATTAAATCAGAACTCTTCATTTCTCACACTCTGCATCCCCAAAAGAGAGGCACAGGATCAATACAGCCATTGCCCCCCTGGTTTGGAAAGAAACATTTGACAGTTGCTTTGGATGAGGAATTGAGAAGTCAATTATACATTTTAGGGGTTCCACAGAGTAATCAATACGGTAGAACATTATCTGCTGTAAACCAGAAGGAAGGCTCCCTGTGGAGTGTGAAGGCCCAGGAGAGATGTTTATACTGCCAATCAAGAGACTCAATATAGTGAACAATTCATGTGGGATGAGGCAGGTAGTGACTGTTGTTGAATATATTGGTGCATGGCAATTCCTTGTTTGTAACATCTGAATGTAATCTGGCCTGGTTTAACCTTTGCAAATGATCAACACCTTTCTCTGGCAGACTGTATCTTGCTGTGTGAGATAGCATCAAAATACTGCATATGGATTCCCATCTGTGCTTCACTGTGGTTGACACAACAGTTCTGATATACACTTACATGGCTGTGACTGAGATCAAACATCAGCAATATTACAATACACATTTGACCCTTTCAGGAAACAGTTGGGATAGTGTGAGAAGATTTGGCAAAGTCTGGGCAGGACTGAGGCATAGTATGTAGACAATGTCTGATTTAAAATATAAATGTTATTAAGACTTTTAAAGAGAACATATAAACTAACAAAAAGCAATGCAAAATAAAGAGAACAAAGAGACAGAGAGAAAGAAAAAAGAAGAGTGTAGAAAGAAAGGATAAAAGAAATAGAAATAAACTTCCAATCTCCTTTGCAGCAAATACAAATATGAATACAAAGTTATCTCTTCTTATATGTTATTAAAACCTTATTCTTTAAAATTCATTTTAATCACTGAAACCACACATCAAAAGTTTTTTTTTTCTCTTTCATGCAAAAAGTCTAGAAAGAATAGACAATGTTGCAGTCTAGGAAAGATAATATACACACAGACACAGATTTTGTGATTTTGAACATCATATCCACTAGTGGATGCAAGCACCTTCCTTCTCCTTCCTTCCTTCCTTCCTTCCTTCCTTCCTTCCTTCCTTCCTTCCTTCCTTCCTTCCTTCCTTCCTTCCTCCCTCCCTCCCTCCCTCCCCCCTCCTCTCTCTTTTTTCTCACACACACGCACACACACACACCAAACTGTCTCGTCTCTCTCTCTCTCACACACACACACCTGGTCTGGGACGAACTGATCTGGTGAGCTCCAGAGCAGCGGGTGGTGGGAGAACAAATAAAGCAGCAGCCCCAGAACATCCATCCGCCTTCCCTTTTGGAGCACCATGGCGGTGGCGGGGCAGTGGTGGCAGCGGAGCAGCTGTGGGAAGCAGCCTCAGGAGTTCCTTCCCTCCCTTTCAGGGCATCTCCGTTGCCCCTCTCAGTCTCATCCTCAGCACAGCAGAGAAAGCAAATGGCTGTGGCATACTCTGGCCACCGCCATTGCCACATCACCCTGAAAGCTGCCTGCTAGCCCATCTACTGACCAGACTGGCCTGAAAATGGTGCCCCACCTTTGCCTCCTCCTGCCTGGCTGCTGGCTTCTGGATGCAAGCAGAGGCTGCTGGTTGGAGCAAGGGGAACCACAGTGCTGGGCTCCAGTGGTGGCAAGTGCCAAGGGCATAGCTAGACTTTGAATAAAAGTCTGTGCGGCTGTGGTGGAAAGAATTGGGGCAACACCTGGCAGCTTGGATGAGCAGGTGCAAGTGAGGCAGCAGCTGCTCTCGCATCAACAAGCTCTGGTTCTTTCTGCCAGAGTTGTGCAGCCTCTTCCAATTCTAGCCATGCCCTTGGTACTTGCCGCCACGGGAGACCAGCACTGCAGTTCCCCTCACTCCAACCAGCAGCCTCTGCTCATGTCAAGAAGCAGGCAGCCAGGAGGGAGGAGGCCCAGGATGGGCGCAAGGTGGTAGATGCCCGGGGAGGCTGGGAAGGGCTGGGCAAGGCCAGGGGAGTAGCAGGGAGCCCCAGAGAAGGCTGGTGAGGACTGGGGAGCCCCAGGGAGGCCCGGAGATTGCTGGGCAAGGCTCAGGGAGGCCTGGAGACAGCTGGGTGAGGTCCAGGGAGGCCTGGAGATGGTTGGGTGAGGCCCAGAGAGCCCCAGGAGGCCCAGAGACAGCTGGGCGAGGCCTGGGGAGGCCGAGGAAAGGCCCAGGGAGGCCCGGGGACAGTGGGAAAGGGACTCACAAGCTTACCTGTGAGCTGGCAGATCAGGGCTGCTCAGTTGGGAGGCAGGCAGCAATGGCTTCCATGGCGGGTGGGCAAAAGCAGGCTGCAGGCATGTCGCGCATGCACACGATGTTGCGCATGTGAGATAAGTATTGACTGGGCAGGGAGCAGAGAAGTGGGTGGAGAGGGGTGGGGCGGGGCCAGCCAGAGGCCCAATTTACGGTTCTCCAAACTATGGAGAATCATAACAGGTTCTACCAAACTGGTCCAAACTGGTAGAATCCCACCCCTGTCCCCTCCCTTCCCCCTCCCCCACCCAAATGTTCTTTAGATCTAAGGGATGGCCAGCTGGAAATGCATGTTACACAAATCTATAATTATTTCCTTTTTCAATTTCAAAAAAAGTTTTGTTTTCCAGCCATAAAATCCAATTTATATCAAAGTGTGATGGTGGTCATTTCCACTGTTGTTGCTTCATGACTGTCTCAAGGGATTTCCGTGAGATCATGAAACCCAACAAGTCAAGTCAACTATTGTTGGCATCTCATCTCTCTTGTAGGAGATGAGAATCAGAAGAGAATCTGTTCATAAAGCTGCTTGGAGAATGTTCTAAAGCAAAACTTGAATAGTTTCCTGACTACTCTCCTTTGTAGGTTTTAAAATCCAAATACATATTCTCCAGGCAACACATCCATTTCAACCTAATGGAGACAGCTGTATCTTAGTGAAATCTAAAATAGTTCTCAAGAAATAGCTTTGAACTGATTCCAACAATGAAGTAGAACAATAGCCTGTAAAGTTCACTCTGTTTAAAATGCAATTTTCATTTCTAAAATATTAAGGATTAAGGAAATCAATTTCCTGCCTTTTGCACTGAAGGACATTTTGGATCTTGTACTAAGTTCAGTTTTTATTTTATATTTTGAATAGTTTCCCCCCTACTGTGATTTACAAAGAAAGCTCCCCCCCCTCAAGTAACAGATAGAACCTGTTTAGCAATGGTATGGCCATCAACATACCACATGGGGAAAACTAAAATAAATCAAACTGAAACCAATCAATCAAAAGCAGTCTTTAATCACAATTAATAACCAACTGCTCAGACTTAGAAAAGTTTTCTAAAGCTGATAACAAATGTTTCAAAGCATTTTGTGTAGCAGAACACTAAACTATTCAGGGGTGGGATTCAAATTTTTTAACAACTGGTTGTGGGTGTGGCTAGGTGGGCATAGCCATGTGACTGGGCGAGCGTTTTCTTCTTCTTCTTCTTCTTCTTCTTCTTCTTCTTCTTCTTCTTCTTCTTCTTCTTCTTCTTCTTCTTCTTCTTCTTCTTCTTCTTCTTCTTCTTCTTCTTCTTCTTCTTCTTCTTCTTCTTCTTCTTCTTCTTCTTCAGTACACCCCCCCCCCCGTTTTTTTTTGCCTCCTGGACCTCAGGGAAGCCTCCTGGGGTGTTTTTGCTCCCAGAAGGCTTCCCTGGGGCCCAGGAAGGCAAAAAACCAGAGCCTGGGGAGGGGCATGCCCCTTTATGCCTCCTGGGCCTCAGGGAAGTCTCCTGGGAGAAGCAGTAAGACAGTGAGGGGGGTCCCAATACAGCTGATCATTGGAGCAACTGATCATCAGGAGGGAAAACCAAAGAAATACCTTAACGAGTGATTGGGTGGGGGAGAATGCAGTCAGCGATGTTGGGCATGTGTGCAATGTCATGCATGTGTGATAAGGACTGACTGGGCGGGGAGGGAAGGGATGGGCAGAGACAGGTGGGGCCAGCCAGGGGCACAATTTGCCGGTTCTCTGAACTGCACAGAATCATAACAACCGGTTCTATAGAACCGGCCCGAACTGGTAGAATCCCACCTGACTGTGTTGCTGGTACAAAACCAAAATAAGCAGTTTCTCATCACTAATAAAAGTAGAGGTGAAATCTCTCCCTCTCCTCTAAATTAGCAAGTAATGTTCATTACATTATTCCATGTGGTTCTCCCAATGGAAAGATATTCATTTATTTAATCTACATATATCTCACTTTTCAACCAAGACTTCAGAAGTGTGCACCTAGATTGGAATAAAAGAAATGGAGAGATAGATAAATAGATAGATAGATAATAAAGATAGATAGATAAGAAACAGACAGACTAACTGACTCAAATCCATTCAACAAGCTGCTGCTATGGCTAAAAATAGATGTAGAGTTCCATATCTTTACTTCTAAGGTCTAACCATCTTTATCACAATTGCAAATACCATTTGACTCCTTGTTTTTGAGAACTAAATCAAATCAAATCAATCTTCATTATGGACTTAGAGCAGCATAACCAGAATTACTTCTTTCAGAGATCTTGATACTACACTTTTGCTTTGCTTCTTCTATTTCCCTCTTGTCTGCTTCCTGTACAGGATTTATGATGTCTCATAACTCTTCACCATTAATTTATAAACTTGAGCAGTCTGAAATGCAGAAGCAGAAGCTGGGTTTGTAACTATGACAAATGCATAAAAGAGATAGCCTTTCTCTTTCTTCCTATCCATGCTTATAATTTGAGATATTTCTGGGAGACATTTCTGGAGGTTCCTGAGATGTTGTTCACCATCATCTGAGATGTGACAGGTAGCTATCAGTGAGACCATGTTTACCATGTTAGATCTCTGACTTTGGAGTACATTCTCAAGATATAGCCTTCCTTGCTTTCTATTCTGAAGACCTTCTGGTGCCAACTGAACACCTTTCTTTTTTTCTAACTTCAATTTAATCTGCTTCACTCTGATTATTTTGCTGTTGGCTTTCGGCTACTTTCAAAGTATTTGTGATGCTTTTTTTTAATGCATTGCCAAGTCACTTTTCATTAAAATGCTACCCACAGCAGTACTGAAATTACTTTACAAGAAGGGGGTGGGGGAAAGACCTACAAGTCTAATTTAGCAAGCTAGTGTTCTGTTAGTGTTTAAACACATACTTTGGCAATGTTGTTCATTAAACTAACATATGTTTGATTGGTGGGATTTATTACTCTATCTTAATCATCACCTCTATGTTTTACAGTAATCTAATATATCAAAATAACAGAGTTGGAAGGGACTTTGGAGGTCTCCTGCTCAAGCAGAAAACTTTATACCATTTCAGGTAAATGGCTGTCCAATCTCTTCTTAAAAACCTCCACTGTTGGAGCATAATATGAGGAATATGCATTGGAAATCCCCATCTGTCTTTGTGTCTGTGTTGCTATCTGTAGCTGAGCATCCCACATTTTTTTGTACTTCCAAGAAACTGCTGCCCCCTAATTCTTAGAAAAAACCCAAAAGCATGTGAAAACGCCTCTCATGTTGTTGTCTTCAGGTGCTGCATTAACGGTGAAAATGCCAAATTTAATACCAATGATTCCCTCGTTGCTTTCACAGCATAGTAGCAAAGTAGTGCCAATACATCCTGGACCACCACAGACATTTCCCCAAGACAATCAGATTTTCCCTTGTCCTTCTGCTTCAGAGCCAGAAGTGAACACATCTGCTTGTGCTTTGCTCCATTGCTTGTCTACTGGAAGACTGCTTCCTGCAGCTGCTTGCAAAACCTACTGATATATGTTCAAGAATTGTTCTCCATATAGCTTGCCTTCTGCTGGGACATCCCCAATGGGTTGTTGTGTAACAAGCTCACTGTTTCCACTAAAGAGTGGATTTCCCACTTTTGAGGAATTATCATCAAATTTCTCACCTACCCAGGTTCTTGGGTGAGATGTTTTGAAGGGCCATTGGCGGCAGTCCTTGACTCACAACAGCTCATTTAGTGACTGTTCAACATTACAACAGCACCAAAAAAAGTGAATTATGACTATTTTTTATACTTATGACCGTTGCAACATCCCCATGGTCACGTGATCAAAATTCAGATGCTTGGTAAACTATCATGTATTTTTGATGGTTGCAGCGTCCTGGGGTCAAAGTCAATGGGAAAGCCAGATTCACTTAACAACCTTGCTACTAATTTAACAATTGTGGTGATTCATTCAACAACTGTGGCAATTAAGGTTGTAAAATGGGGCAAAATTCATTTAACAACTGTCTCACTCAGCAACAGAAATTTTGGGCTCAATTGTGGTTATCAGTCAAAGACTACCTGAAGTCAGTACCATCAATGGATTTCAGCCTTCCACTTACTCTCATAACATTCTTATGAAATTTGTATATATATTTGGGCTGGAATTATTTCCAAGATTTTTTTCTCATACATATGCCTTTCTTATCACACTATACACACCCAGGTGTTCTCACGTGGGAGGTACAGGTGGTTAATTTCTCTTTAGTTCAAACATACCTCCTCTTGCTCCATCAGTTGGGTGTGTTACTTGTTTTTTGTGGCTGGCTGTCAAAATGTTATAAGATCCCCAGTGTTGATTCCATTGAAATGGCTTTGTTCATTACAGTTTTCATTTTGATTTATGAGTTGTGGTGAGGTTGGGCAAAATCTGCTTCATGTAATAATGTGACATGTTGATGCATGAGATAGGGGCAATCAACACCTAAGGACAGCTCTTTTCTTGGATACAAAAATCTGAGGAGGGTCCTGGAATAGCCCGAGGAACTCTTATAATGAGCAAAATCAATAGCAAAACAACCACAACACCATTGCCTAGGCATCAAAAGAAGACAGTGCTCCCACCCAATGTTGAAGTTCTTGTCTCAATGTTGAGGATCAAAAAATCCTGTCCATATGCAATCGGACAACAATAATATTCCCTGTCCAAAGAAAGACTGCATTGACAGGCATTTACAAAATACTTATAGAATATCTACAGTGAGGCTAAGAAGCAAGCTAGAGCCTAAGCAATGACTAATATGTTAACCTGCCCAGGCAAGAGATAAATAAGATGTATAAATTGCAGGTGTCAGCTAATCAGTTTTCTAGACTCCACCAATCACTTTACACGGTCTAGCCGCCAATCAACTTACAAAAAGCGAATATTGCATGTTGGTGGCCTTCCAGCATTTTTACAGAAAAAAAAGTTCAAGATCTACTTTATGATAGGGCTTTTTTTTAATCAAAGGGACCACCCTGAAATCTGATGATGTTGCTTTGTAAATTCTTTCACTTTTGACCATGATGATCATCTCAGCTTTGCCCGTCTTAGAACAAGCTTACTTTGGATGGGTGTGTTTGAGCAAGGAACTGCTTAGTGCCTTCTGGCTCTCTTGTCAATTTCAAACATGACACAGATACAAAAGTACCTTTTTATAGGTAGGAAATTATAGGTGCTGGAACTTCAAAGGTTGTTGAGCAAGAGAGTTTCTTTGATAAATGACAGCATTGTTAATCATGATTTATTGCAGGGTCTAGCTCATCAACCAGTTTCTATGCATTGCATTTCAGAATAAGTTATTTCCCTCTTCTGTTTTATATTGTTTTTGGTTTTTTCTTGCTTTGGGTTATCCATTGCCAGGAGATAGCTGGTTTAAGTACTGGTGAAATAGCTCATTTATTAACTTGTCATCACTGATCATAAAGTTTAGCCAAATGCAAAGTGATTGTGCACTTAAGTCTGAATAATTACCCTGTTATTAAAGCTGGCTTATTTCAGCTAGCCTCTGTTACCTTTGTTCTATTTATTTTGAAAGTCAGCACAGAGTTGAATACAGCTTTTTCTCCTTTGTTTGAATGAAGAGGGCCTCGAAGTAAGAACAAGGGTGTTTAGTTCACTTTGTCCACTTTAAAAAAACTAGCCATCTATGTTGTTTCCTAATACCTTGAGAGCCTCTGGTTAAGGGAGGCTGCTTAAGACTCTCATTCCATCATGTGGACACCGTGTATGTTGTTAGAATTGTCTCCCTGTATGCAGCACAAAAAGTCTCAGTTTGCATGGTTGGTTACTGGGTTGTTTGTACCAACACACTAAATTGTAAACCAAAGAGCTGAATTTGCAAAGTATAGTAACACACACACACACAAACCCTAATTAGACTTAATATTATACAAGCTTAACATATTGTGCAACTTTATTTAATTTGATGGAGACACTGCTGGATTACAATTTGCTCTGCAGCTGTAAGGTTTATATCTGACCTGGTATTGCAAAAATGAAATATAGCACTCCTTTATTTATTGTTTATTGAAACTGTTATGTAAAACTTATTATGTATTTAAATGCATGAGAAGCTGTGTGAGTATTCTCTCTCTCTCCCTCTCTCTCTCACACACAGACAAACTCACACCCTGTTAATAAAAATGTTTTGTGTGAAAATAACCAAGACCAGGTATTTAGGCTGTATTGTCCATTAGATGGCAGCAAAGAGTTAGTATTTACCGTATCACCTTGCTGCCATCTAGTGTTCATCAGAGTTTTGCAGCTTAGATCTATATCTATATCTCCTTTGTTGTTAGTTGCGAAGTTGTGTCTGACGCATCACGACCCCATGGACAACATTCTTCCAGGCCTTCCTGTCCTCTACCATCTTCTGGAGAAATCTTAGGAAATCTGAGCTACAACAAAGCTAGTGAAGGTGACAGTCCCATACCTAGATCTGGTTAATCCAACAGTCCAAGTCATATTGTGGGTTGTAAACTCGGCTATTTAGATGGATTAAACATGGCTCCTGAACTATGTTTGTGTGAGTACAAGCAATTTTGTTTATTTAGTAGAATCAATAGTAAACCATGGAAACATCATTAGCTAAATAACTAACTTGCATGCTTCTCTGCAGAGCATATTCTATACCTTTCAGCTAATTCTCAAGAGAGAGAACTTGATGATCTCTACATACTTTTTGTAGTATGGTAGCATTATGCTCTTGTACAGATCTTGTACAGAGGTGTGAAACAATTAAAAAACTGAGCTTGGAAGTATTGCCACATGTCATTCTTGGTTTTGGGCTTGACAATATTAATTTAAAAATAAAAATAAAACCTGCCATTATGGATTTCTCTGCAGCATTACTGCATATGTTGATAAGGGAATTTTAGCCTATCATAAATCCATCTGAGATGGAACAAGAGATTTCACTTGTCAGTTGGATTATAAGTGACAAGCTAGTTTATTTGTACAGTCATGACAACAATGCAAAGCTTGTCTTTGCTTTTCTTGCCCATAGAGACTGGAGGTTCATTTCTATACTTGCTAAATTTCATACAATTGGAATCCCACTTGCAATCCTACACATTCAGAATAGAAAAAAAAAAAACACCCAGATTTTCAAGTTAAGTTAGCAATACTTATATAATGGTAATGTCATGTGCAAAGAATTGGGATCACACATCAAGTTCCAGTTAAGATTTATTGATCAGGCCTATTTACAAGAATCTAGTCAACTAATGGTCATGCTACATTAAGACTAGATAAGCGTCAATGGACTTTAAGAGGAGTCAGACTTATACTGTTTGTGGGAATATTATGATTCTAGGCTGATAACTCATTGGACTTCACTTTGGGCCTGCCTGCTCTTCTCCTACGTTTAAGTCTATAATAATTTGCCCATGTTTAAGATACCACACCATGGAACAGTGATCAAATCGTGTTAAATACAAAGACACAAACACTCATAATCTTGTAAGATTGTGTCAGATTCACTGACTCATACATTTACTCCTACAGGTTGGGACTTGGTGCACAAAGCAATTTTTGATCCAATATGCAAATAATAAATAATCGGCTTCATCCCCCTTCTTTCCCCTTAATAATAACAACACATAAAGGAGCAAATGAAGTTTCCTAATACATCTCTTTGGAGACAAGAACAAGTTGTTGCTTCACACACACACACACACACACACACACACACACACACAGACAAACAGACAGACAGACATTCATTATTTCATTTGGTATAAATTTTAACTTTAGTTGTAAACTTTTACAGTGTAATTTTATGTCTCTATAACTCCACTTGTATTTTTAGATATTATTCCATAGATAGTATGTATTAACATTTATACCCTACAGTTTTATACTGTACTGCATCATACTATAGTTACCACAACCTTAATATTTTAGTGGGAGCAAGATTTTATAGTTTGTGTTAATAATTTTAACTTTTAGTTATTTTGCTGCAGTGTATAAGCCAGGCTGTCACGATTTACAATGAAATGTAAATTTCATCATTTAATATTACTTTATGTGAGTTAATGATTGAAAATAAGATTAGTGCTCTTACAAGCAAGTTTGTTAAGAACTTCAACATTCTTGGAGAAATTTAGGGAATTTGGGAAGATTATTTTAGAGGCATTCACACAAAATATACTTTATACCTATTATTTTAAAGATGGGCCAAATTAGGGATTAGGGAAAGAAGATTTTTCTCCAATCTCAAAGTCATTGCTAAAAAATGCCAGTTTATGGAGGTTGATGTTACTGCTGCTGATTCTTTCCTGTATTAATTTGCCTACAAATTCATTGCTAATAAAGAGATCAAGGAATACAATGTTTGCTGTTGCAAATCATAAGGATCTATCAGCTTTTACTGCATAGGAGCCAATCATGCACACTCACTAAAATTTGGGAGATTCTTAAGGTATGGGGTGGTGCTCTCTGAACTTGGTAGTTTTCTTGCAGGTGTTTCATCACTAAACTACATAACATAATCAGTACTAGAAGGGAGTGGAGTTTGCTTTTATCTTATATCTTATATCTTATATCTTATATCTTATATCTTATATCTTATTTTTCTGTCAGTCTTAGTGGACGTGTTCTTAGTGGTTCCTTGATTAGGCTGTTATTTACTCTTAGCTTGTTTGTCTGTGTTGGTAGTTTCTTGATTGGACTATTGTTTACTTCTTGATTGTTAGCCTAGTGTTAATCCTGGCGTTAATATCTGCTCATATGGGTGTTGATAGCTGTTGAGGAGGTGTTTTGGGCTTGTTTCCTTTTCGGCTTTTTAATCCTCTTTTGAGTATATCCACATGTTGTTTATCTCTATTCTTAAGATAACAGTTCTTTTTTTTTTCCAGTCAAATGCAAGGGAGAACCAGTTTGGTAATTATAGTTCAAATGCTGGACTAGAAACTGGGAAATAGGGAGTTCTAATTCTCCCATAGGGATGAAAACCAACTGAGTGACCTGGGCTAGCCCAACCCATTCACAAGGGAGCTGTTGTAGAAAAAATATAGGAGCATTCTCGAAATAGTCGACTTCCTGTAAAGTCCTTGCAGTCTGAATCACTGCTATAGGTCTAGCACTGGGGGGCATGTCTAACAATGCCAAGGTACATAACCTGTGATGTATATACTTGCAAGTAAGTAGACATCATCACACATGTATCATCCAAGCTTTCATCTAAAGCTAGGTGGATGTTCTCCAAATCTCCAAAGGTTGTTGAAATACATTTTCCAGCAGCCTTAGTCAGCCTGATCAATGGCGAGGGAGCTGGAAGATACAACCAGAAACACCCGAAGGGCTCCAAATTATTCTGTCTGTTTTTAACCTATTGATAGTATACCTCCATTCAGACATAATTATTTCAAAACTCTACTTAGAGATACCTTGAACTAAGTCTTAATATACATTTTTATAAACATCTAAAGTCCTTCCCATATTATTTGGTGGGATACAACCTGACATGAACCTAGCTTGGCCAGCAGAACCCTATTTTGTAGACAGTGTTGAAACTCCTTCCATTTATCCCTGTTGCAACAATGCAAACTATCTGGAGCTGAGTGAGAGAGCTCCAGATCTTCCTTGTCTCCTGTCAACAGAAAATAGAGGGGTGTGGTAGCAGCCTGGAGGAAAACTTTGTCAAACCAGTGATGAGGAAATATGGCTGTTCCTGAAAACAGTTTGGCCTGCAGAAGAGAGACAGGTGAGATTAGCTTGCATTGTCTCAATTGTCGGTAGCCTCTTAAACCTGTTCTTTTTGACAAGGTGGAGGTGTGAGAAGGATTTTCTCTGATCCCACCCAGGTTTGTGAGGAGACTTTGGCTAGAACAGCTGGAAAGATCCTTCTGTTCTTGGAGAAGAATATCATAGGTGTTAGCACAGCTTAGAGAGAAGCCTTGCTGCCCTAAACCAAAACGTCTTTCCTAGTCTAACACTGTGTAGCCTGAAGTTCATATCAGTTGAAATCTGCCTTCCTGTTTCCCCAAGAAATACCTTTCATTTTTATTTAAACTCCCTCTCTATATGTGTGTTTAAAGACAATTTTGTTGTTGCAAGATGGTGGAAGTGCTTTGTTTATTTATTGTTATTTCTTTGTTATTTTACAGCTTCTCGGTCCTCAGGAGATAGCCCTTCTCACCTGCTTCACAATTATTCAGGAGCTTCTTTCTGGGCAAAAGAGACTGCTGACTTTCTATTTTATTTTTGAGGTACTTAATAATTTCTTTGGTGATGTTCCCTCCTGCCTTCCTAAATGCATTTCTCATAACTCTGAAGCCTTCAAACTTCTCATGATTTCTAGTTGCTCAAGACAGCATACTCAGGTAGGCACATTGACCACAACTGAGACAATGACCCAGACTTGGATCCAGTACCCTACCCTTCAGATTTTTACTAGAATCTAATATTACCAGAATGATTCTTTTTTGAAACAAGAAAATGTTGAAAGCAAAATTTATCCAAAAATTCCAGTTTTAAGGAAAGCACTGGGGAGAAAAACACATGTGAATTAGATGACATACTTGGAGGTCAGTGGAAATAAACTGGCTAATGTGCAATTTCAAATTATGCTTCTTGAATTGCATCATACCATTGATAGTATCTGATGGACTTAAACTTGAACGGGATAAATTTAAAGAGACAGAATCTTCAAAGAAGAATGGTGTTTAGGGAGCCAGAAGATGGAAAATACTTTGCTATCCCTTGCTGTACAACTCCTTTAACTCTTCTGCTGCTGGGCAGAGGCTGATAAGCAACTGATGAGTCTACAGGTCTTTGCATGCTTCCGTGTCTTATACCTGTCTAAAGAGAAGATGGGTAGAGGGAAGGAGAAAGGAAGGTGTGCCTGACAGCAAAAAAAAAAAAAAAAAGGGTGTGACAACAAGAGCTGTGATCACTCAAGAGAACAGGCTGTCAGCTTCCTTTATTGAGTTGTATTTGAAGGACTGAATAGGAAACAGATTGGGATGTTTTTGAAGTCAAATTTCTTTGTTGTGTTGCAAAGCTGAAGGAAATCTGGCAGAGCAATTATTGTTTGGGCAATGCTTTTTATGCAGATGTATTGCTGGGCATCAGGAGAAGACTGGAAGGCAGACTAGAAGCCTTAAAAAGTTCCAACATTTTTCTTAATAATAATGCTAAGGTTTAACAGAATTGTGTCCATAGATGGATATAGACATCATTCACACAGCACATAACACCACCATTAAAGACCCAGTGGCTGCATTGCACAGAGAAAAGGTTGTGTAATTTGAACCTTGTTGAATCTTTTTCTCTTATGGATGTTATATAACTTAAAAAACTGGGTCAGGTCACATCTCTAATAGGCAAATATATTGCATAAGTGAGAAAATCCATTAAAAAAGAATTCTAGCGATTGCCAAATATAAAATGCAAAGCTTATTTATTGCAAATTTAAAGTCCAGCCTGTTATCCTGCCCACATTGTGCAATGGGCTTGAGATTTCTGACTTACATTGCCCTTTGCCATTATAATGAACTAATCTGAATTCAGGCCATTGGCTTCTGCTGTTGTCGGAACTAGTTTTCCAAGTTAATGTAATGACCAGGTCAAGAAGGTTGTATACAATTAGACACAGAGAGATCTTCCAGACTTGGACAATGCATGCATGCCTTGGCACTCAGAGGGGTACTTGAAATATTAGCTCTGCATCCACCCAATGTGGGAAATGGATGAGATGGTGCTAGATGAGTTGTTTCCCTGTGTGCAAGCTTTCCAGACAAATGTGGACAAGATGGTAGAATCTGGTAAACATTTTTTTATGTTTCAGCTCACAGTTCTAAACCTTGCTTGCTAGAAGTGCAGAGCCAAAGCTACAACACTAGTGTCAACTCTGGAAATGACCTGGCTGAAGCCATTTTTCTCCTGCTTCATAGTTGCCATGAACTTTGAAAAGAGGAAGGGAGGGGGGAAGCAGATAGACCAGCTAACCATCAAAACAACAAATTTTCCTATGGGAACCAAGGTCATTCCAGCAGATGGCAGAGGAGTGACCAAGCAGCCTCCCAGCTACCTTCTTTGGACAATGTGACTGGTGACACCTGGGGGGGGGGGTACTTTCTCTTTTAATTAGGGGGGAAACCATGGGAACCTTTAGAGTTGTGTTTTACTAGCTGTGCCAATATAGTGTGTCCAATAAACATGTTCTTTGAGGAATATACCTGCCTTGGAGTTCTGCTTTAGGTGGATGCATTACTCTGAATATGGACAACCAGAGGTTATTATAATAAGTGGCTTGATCAAACACAGTGGTTGGAGGGTTGTCACATTTCTCAGAGTGGTTCATCAATTGTCCCATCCAGAGCAGGTCACAGTTCTTATTCACATTTACTGCATCCTTCACGAAATATTTTTTTCTTCTCTCAGCAAAGGGGAGCTACCCTTACATAATTCAAATTCCCCCAAACCATCCCTATAATGTTGATACTGTATGCATATATGTATGAAGCATGTGATGGAAACAAGGATAGCTTGCAAAGGTAAGAAGGCATAAAGAACCAGAGTGGTGCAGTGGTTAGAATGCAGGCTGACTCTGCCGATTGCCAGCAGTTTGATCCTGGCCAGCTCAAGGTTGACTAGCTTTTCATCCTTCCAAGGCTGGTAAAATGAGGACTCTGATTGTTGGGAGCAATTTTGTAAACTGCTTAGAAAGGGCTGTAAAACCCTATGAAACAGAAACAGTCTAAAAGTGCTATTGCTAAGTGCTATTGCTAAAGACATGAAAAGATATAGCAAATAATATGAATGTAAACTAACTTTAAGTATGTTTTTTTTTCATCCCCATCTTCAAAAAGGGAGACCCCAGCCTAGTTGAAAATTACAGACCAATCTTTTTATGCTGCATCACCTGTAAAGTCATGGAATCAATTATTAACCAATCCATTATCCTCCACTTAGAGACAAACAACCTACTCTCTAATAAACAATTTGGTTTCAGAAAAAAACTATCCTGTAATCTGCAACTCTTACACTGAAAAAGCATATGGACTACACAACTCGATCAGGGCAAAACAATAGATGCAATCTACATAGACTTCTGTAAAACCTTTGATTCAGTGGTACATGACAAACTACTCCTAAAACTAAAATCTTATGGTATCTCTGGACACCTGCATAACTGGATAGAAGCATTCCTGTCAAACAGACAACAAATGGTCAAAATTGGGAGTGTCCTATCAAATTCTGTACCTGTCAATAGTTGTGTCCCCCAAGGCAGTGTTCTAGGACCAACTCTCTTCATACTCTACATAAATGACCTCTGTGATCATATTAAGAGCAACTGCGTTCTCTTTGCTGATGATATAAAGCTATTCAAGACCACAGACAATACTGCTACCCTTCAAAAAGATCTTGACTATGTATCAGAATGGTCAAACAAATGGCAACTTCAAATCTTAACATTGCTCTGTCTTACATATTGGCAAAAAATAAATAAATCAGAAAATAAAATACAAGCTGAATAGTCAAGACCTTGTTGATGATCCAAACTCTGTCAAGGACCTTGGAGTACTCATCTCTAATGATTAAGTGCTAGAGCCCACTGTAACTACATAGCCAAAAAAGCATTAAGAGTTGTTAACCTAATCCTACGTAGCTTTTTCTTTGTAATATCACACTACTAACTAGAGCATACAAAGCATTTGCTAGACCAATACTCGAATACAGCTCATCAGTCTGGAACCCACATTACATATCTGATATTAACACAGTTGAGAAAGTCCAGAAATATTTCACAAGAAGAGTTCTCCACTCCTCTACTCGTTGTAGAATACCTTATGCCACCAGACTTGAAATTCTAGACCTAGAAAACCTTGAATTACGCTGTCTTCGGTCTGATCTAAGTATGGTATATAAAATCATACATTGCAATGACTTACCTGTCAATGAATACTTCAGCTTCAACCATAACAACACAAGAGCACACAATAGATACAAACTCAAGGTTAACCGCACCAAACTTGATTGCAGGAAATACGACTTCAGCAACAGTGGTCAATGTCTGGAATACTCTACCTGACTCTGTGGTTTCTTCCCCAAACCCCCAAAATTTTAACCTTAGACTGTCTACTATTGACCTCACCCTTTCCTAAGAGGTCTGTAGGGGGCATGTATAAGCTCACCAATGTGCCTACTGTCCCTGTCCTATTGTTTCTTTTATTTTTCTTATATGTACCCATTTCATGTATTCATAACTATGTATATACTTATACCTATTATCTTGTAAGCGATTGACAAATCAAAATAAATAAAAAAATTAAAAAAATAAAAAACTTTGGTTTATTATTGGTAATTTCTTTTCTGTGCTCTGCATAACATTGATACTCCAAAAGGGAACATTGTGAAGTGTGTGTGTGTGTGTGTGTGTGTGTGTGTGTGTGTATTTGAATAATTTTCACATATAACATTTGCAAACATCAGGCTGGCCAGTTCACCCAAGGCAGGTGATATTCTTATTTGGAATCACAATTCTCTGACCTTCAAGTTCTGTGGTTATTGACTTCTTGGCTGGCTGAGTCAACATTAACTTCTTAGTCCAATGGACAGCATAAATAGAAGAGGAAAAAAATTATTAGAATTATTAAACAAAAATATAACATGGTCCGAACTGAAGTCAGCAATAGAGAATCAAAGTAACAATAAAGCGCCAGGACCGGACGGGATACCTGTAGAACTTTACAAAACAATTATAGAACAAATTGGACCACTGATGCTGGAAGTATTCAATGAGGTACTCCTAGTAGCCAAGATGCCGGACTCGTGGAGGGGAGCCTTAATTTCGCTGATCCCGAAGGAGGACCTAGACCATAGACTTATTAATAATTATAGACCAATCTCGCTCCTGAATGCAGATTACAAACTATTCTCTTCTATAATAGCTAATAGACTAAAACACATATCCATGAAGATCAAAATGGATTTCTCCCATTTCGACAAATTAAGAATAATCTAAGAACAGTGATAGACATTTCAGAATACTACGAAGCCCATCCGGAAAAACAATTTGCTTTTATGTTTTTGGACGCTGAAAAAGCATTCGACAATTTAAATTGGCATTTTTAATTCAAAAATATACAATATGAACCTTGGCACTAGATTCAAAACGTCGTCACTACAATTTACCATACCCAACAGGCAAATATTCTAATAAATGGGGAACAAACTGACCCGATAAAAATAGAAAAGGGGTCAGACAGGGTTGCCCTCTCTCTCCTCTGCTTTTCATATTCGCCCTAGAATCTCTTTTGACGTATATTAGGCAAAATTCGAGAATTAGAGGACTGAGGATTAAATCAGAAGAGTACAAAGTACAAGCCTTCGCTGATGATTTGGTTTTTTTTCTGGAGGAGCCTATAGAAAAAGGACATAACTTATTAGAAGAACTAGAACGATTTGGAGAAGTCGCAGGATTTAAAATTAATAGGGGTAAAACGAAATTAATGTCTAAAAATTTAACAGGAGACCAGAATAAAGAACTAGAGACAATAATGGGAATACAGGTGACAAAAAAATTAAATACTTAGGAATTTGGCTTACTCCACAAAGCAAATCATTAAAAGAAAACAACTATGACAAACTTCTCCAACAATCCAAGAAAGATTTAGATTCCTGGAGTACATTACAACTTTCCTTATTGGGCAGGATTGCTCTGATTAAGATGAATATTCTGCCAAAATTTCTATATCTATTCCAGACAATTCCAATCAAATTAAATAAAAAAATTTTTACGGAATTAAACAAGATAACACTGAAATTTATTTGGCAGGGGAAAAAGCTAGGATTAATGTAAAAGCCCTACAAGATTTGAAAAGCAGAGGAGGGTTAGGCCTGCCAAACTGGGAAGTATATTACAAGGCAGCCAACCTACTATGGATAAAGGAATGGGTGAATTTAACTAACAAAAGAACACTAATATTAGAAGGCCACGATATGCAGAAAGGATGGCATGCCTTTCTGTGGGAAACTGGGAAACCCAGGCAATCATATTTCCATAGGCATCTTATCAGGGACTCTCTATTAACCAATTGGAAAAAGTACGTAAAAAACTTTATCTAAAAATACCGATTTGGCTATCTCCAATGGAAGCGATAGTACACCCTAATAATTTGGATATAACTAAAATGATTAAGTACGAAAATTTATTAGACCCACAAGGAAAATTGAAAACCCGACAAGAATTACAAGAGCGAGGATTTAAAATTGATCAGTGGGTGTACCTTCAAATTCATAGTAGATATAAACAAGATATTAAGGAATTTGGAATCTACAATAAATTACAGACTTTAGACAAAATTCTATTAGGACCGAGCAAAAAAAATATATCTAAATTTTACAAACATTTATTAGAAACTGAATTAGAACAAGAAATTGTCAAAGGAAATATGATTGCGTGGAGCAGAAACGTGGGACGGAGCATTACGCTAGTAGAATGGGAAAGGATCTGGAACAGGAACATTAAGATCACGAAATCAGCAGCTTATAAAGAAAACGCATATAAAATGTTTTATAGATGGCACCTGCCCCTTCGAGATTGGCGAAGATGCACCCCAACACGAGCCCCAATTGTTGGAAATGTCAAAGCATAGAAGGTACCTTCTTCCATTTGTGGTGGTCGTGCAAGGAAACCCAGAAGTACTGGCAAAAATTAGGCGCTGGCTAGAGGAAATAACCAAGGAACAAATAGAGTACAAACCAGAGTCCTTCCTTCTAGGAATTTTCGATAAACAAATACCCAAAAAATCGAAGTATATTGTAATTCATATCTTAACCGCAGCCAGACTGGCATTTGCCCAGTGCTGGAAATTATCTTCCATTCCCTCTGAACATATGGTTATTCAGAAAATTTTACAATGCGCCGAAATGGACAAACTAACCCAAGCACTAAAAATAAAGAATCCTCATCATATTACAACAATTGGAATCCTTTGTATAATTGGCTAAACCAAAGATAGATCATCTCTAGGAAAATGATGGCCGAGGGCTTCCGAAGCAGAGATAAAGAAAAGCACCGCCGATGATACTTTTGAAGAAGAAAGGATCTTACAGACAGTCACAAAATATGGTTTTATTTTAACTGTTTTCCCTACTCTATTCTTCCCCTCCCTTACTCTTCCCTTTCCCCTCTCTTAGGCTTTCCTCTCTCTCCCTCTTGGTCTATGCCAAGGCCTATTTTTCTTTTTGTTGTACATAATGTGTAGTTGTGTTGTTCTTTTAAAGGTAAAACTAATAAAGTATTTTTCCAAAAAAAAAAAAAAAAAAGAAGAGGAAAAAAGCAATGTATGGTTAGTATTGCGATATATATCTGTATTTACCTCTTTCTCTCTCATCTCTACCCCTATCCCGAAGTTTACCCTTACCCCTACTTTTAATACCTATAAACAAATTATAAAAAGTAGCGAAGAACTAAAGCAAAGCAAAAAGAAAAGAGAAAAACAGCAAAGATCAAAAGTAAAAAAGAAATAAATGAAAAGAAATTGAAAGTAGTTGCTTCCAATTTCTTTTAGAACAAGTATAATTACAAGTCTTGATTAATTCTATGATTACAAAAGCAAACTCTTTTTTCTATTAGCTATCTTTGTCTGATCATCAATACTATAAGTTATAAGTTAATATTTTGCTCTTTTATGCAAAAGGTCTATAAGGGGCTTCCAGTCAGCAATGAAGATATTGTCTTTTCTCTAATCAAGAAAGTCAAGGGGGCAGAGCTGGTGTTGCGATGATATGGCATGCGATCTTGGAGGTCTGAGATCGCTGCCGATATCTTTTCTCCTGGAAGGTCCAAGTGGATCTAAACCGTCCCGAACAGATGGTGAATGTAAAGAGCACATCCTGTCGATCCCAGGGATATTGCAAAGTCCCTGGTAGATCCAGGAGAAGCTCTTTTTGCCAGCAGCAAAGAGGCAGCCATTAAAGCTGCTGAAGTTGGGACAGCTCCGAAATGAAAGAGAACGAAAGAGAAAGTGTGCCGGTTTGGTGAGAACTTTTCTTTATTTAAAGATTTGAGAGGACACCCTAAGGGAAAGAAAGAATCTGTAAAAGTTTTTTGACAGAAGTGAATAAGCGGCGATTTTAAACAGGAATGTCAAAGTAATATTTTTATATATTTTTTCTTATTGCTGATGATCCTATATTTCGAAACTGGACTGGTTTTTTCCTTTTTTTAAAACCTACTCTTTTCTTTCCCCTTTTTGATTTTATAATATATTAAGTCAGAGACTCCCTTTTAGTCTTTTTTTTTTTAATATTTTCTACCTTTTAAAACTAATTCTTATTATACTCTGCCGGAAAAGGAGGGGGAAAGTGAAAGCTAAAGAAACTTTGTAACACTGCCAACTAAAGGCTTGGAAATACTTTACTTTTGCTTTGACCAGACAAAGCTAAGAAAGAATTGAGACTTTTTTTCAAGGACACTGCCTGTTTGATAAGATAGAGGGAAGAGTATGGGAGAGTATTATTGCAGGTGCTCTTCTGGGTTTCTATCAACATCTGGAGTCTGGTGTTGAAACCTAGGGGACAAAAAGGGTGACAAGTTTTTGGAGAAGAGAGTTATAATAAGAGCCTTGGATAATTAAACAAAGTGCAGTGTGCTCTTTTTACTTTTTTCTAAGTTGTGCTATCCCTCCTCACCAGCTTTATTTTATTTCATTTTATCTTTTTTTTTTTTTTTTTTGCAATAGCTATTTGGATCTTTGGCTTTGTTGGAGCTTGTCTTTGTTTTTCTTTTTCTTTTCCTTTGGAAGTCCAATCTCTACGCTTGCTTTTTATCTTAAAGGGAAAGAATTTTTCCTTTTCCTTTTTTAATGTTTCTTTTTTTTAAGGGAATAGCCTTTTTTTTCTCCTTTCCTGGTATTTTTGTTTTTTCATCTACCTTTCTGGTTTATTTTTATGCACTCTTTTCTATTTGAGACCTCTCAATTGGATTAAGGTGTTGAACAACCTGAAGAATTTTTCCTTTTCTTTTTTTTCCAAGCCTTTTTCTTCATCTAACCACCGAGTGGATTAAGGTATACAAGAACCTGAAGAAATTTTGTCCTCCCTTTTTCTTTTCTTTTCTTCTTTTTTTTAATAATTACTATTTGGCTTCTTTTTTCTACTATTTTTATTTCGAACTACAATTGGTTATTTCACAATTGGATTAAGGTTCAGAAGAACCTGAAGATTTTGAATTGCTTAAAATGAGTAGGAAACTAACAGCTCCTGGTTCTTCAACTTCTACTTCCTCCTCTCCACCATCTGGAGGACAACGTTCAACACAGAAAATGTTAAAGCAAGAAAAAGAACAAGAAAAAGTGACTCTGCAGATGATTATGCAAGGAATTCAAAATATTCAAGCAAGATCAGAGAATATTGAAAAGAGAATAGAGAACATTGAACAAAGAACAGAGAACATTGAACAAAAACAGAGAACATTGAACAAAGAACAAGGAAAACCGATGAAAAAGTGGAGAACATCCAACAAATGATGTTGAAGTATGATGAGAGATTCCAAAAAATTGAAGAAGATAAACAAAGAGACAAGAAGATTGGAGATATTGATAATAGATTAACGGTGGTTGAACAAGATAAAAGTGGTATGTTGAGTTGAGAGATGGATAGATCAGAATTCTATCTTAGATTTCAAAATGTAGAGGAAGAAAAAGGACAAAACATAGCTGAGATAATGATAGAAATACTGGCTGAAGCTTTGGAAATAACTCAAGAGAAGATGATGGATGGAATAGATGAGGTTTATCGAGTTTTCACAAGATATGCGATGAGAAATAGTTTACCAAGAAAAGTTCACATTAGATTTACAAAGAAAGACATTAAAACACAAATATTGCAAGTGGCAAAAGAGAAAACATTGAAATATAAAGACAAGGAGATTGTGGTCTTGAAACAAATACCCAGAAGAGTGAGAGAGATGAGAAGAGAATAATGATTCCTGACTAAAATGCTACTTTAAAAAGAGGTGAATTATAGATGGCTGATTCCAGAAGATTTAATGTTCACATGGCAAGAACAGAGACATAGAATTGACTCAATTGAGAAAGCGGAATTATTTTATACAGAATTTTTTGGAGGGAAAGAGGAAGAGGCAGAAAAAGAAATCTCACTAATTGAATTCCAAGAGGACTGCCAAATGGCGATTGAAAAAGA
The DNA here is from genome assembly GCF_049901735.1 of Notechis scutatus. NCBI lineage: Eukaryota > Metazoa > Chordata > Lepidosauria > Squamata > Elapidae > Notechis > Notechis scutatus. The sequence goes on from NC_142015.1 coordinate 11,661,602, forward strand.
AGAAGGTGCAGTAGGTGGAAAGGTGGAAGCCAAAGAACAACGTGAACCAAGATCTACAAGAGCTGCTAAACCTAACTACAAAATATAACCATGGAAGAGAAAAAACTGATTACAATTAATATAAATGGACTTAACTCAGTCGTTAAAAGAAGGAAAACCTTTCATAAATTAGAGAAATTAAAATTGGATATAATTTGTCTACAAGAAGTACATATTAAAAAAACAATATGAACAATTGTTGATACAGCCAAAACTAGGGAAAATATTTACTTCCTTGACACAATGTAAAAAAAGAGGAATGGTTTTATATATTAAAGAGACCATCCCAGCAAAATTGATTTATACCGATGATGACGGAAGAATACTAATGGTGGAAATAATGGACAATAATACGAAAATACTCCTGATTGCAATCTATGCCCCGAATGACAAACAAGAAGAATTCTACAAAAAATTGCATATGAAAATAATTGAACTGGACTATGCTAATATAGTTATGATGGGAGATTTTAATGGAATTGTAGACAATAAATTGGACTATACAGCACAGAAAACAATAAAGCAAAACAGAAAGACTCTCCCTAAATCTTTATTTAAAATGGTAGATGAAATAAACTTAAAAGATACATGGAGAGAAAGAAATGCTAAAACTAAACAATACACCTTCTATTCAAATAGACACTTATCATGGTCCAGAACAGATATGATATGGATGTCAACAGAATTAATAACTAATATTCAAGAAATAAATATTGAAACAAGTACTTGGGCAGATCACAATCCAATGACAATTAAATGGAAAGGACAAAAAAGATGGACGTTAAATAATACTATTTTAAAGGGAAAAGACTTTACACAGTGGATGGAGAAAGAATTGGCTTTTTTCTTTAGAGAAAACAAAAAAGAAGATACATCAATTCAGAATGTATGGGATACAATGAAGGCATATGCCAGAGGCTTGATAGTAGACTATACAAGGAAAAGGAATACCATGAAAAGATTACCCTCTAAGGCCTTAGAGGATGAGTATAAAAGACTTGAAAAAGAGCTACAGAAAATGCCACAGAAAAAGGACATCAAGCTAAAAATGGATATAGTTAAAGATAAAATGGGTCAAATAGAAAAAGAAGAATTAGCACAGAAAATTAGAGGCGCTAAACAGAACTACTTTGAAGATGCAAACAAACCAGGTAGATGGTTAGCATACAAATTGAGAAAGGAGAAAGAATCAAGGAAAATATTGCAATTAACAGATGACCAAGGCCAAGTTTGGTATGGTAGTAAAAAGAAGAAGGAAATCATTCGAGACTTCTATGGGAAATTATATATGCAAGAGAATATTGATGAGGAAAGAGTTAAACAGTACTTACAGAATGCTAATTTACCTCCGATACCTAAAGAGACTGAAACAATGTTAGAAAGCAATATAACGATGATGGAGTTAACTGAAGCACTCAAGAAGAAAAATAATGGACAGGCACCAGGCCCAGATGGACTTCCAGCAGAATTTTACAAAACATTACAAGAATCATTGAATCTTCCATTGCTAGAAGTTATGAATGAAGTTATGTTAAAGAAGAAGATACCTAAATTATGGCCAGAAGCCTATATTACACTTATTCCAAAAGAGGAGGCCGATCCATTACAAATTAAGAACTATAGACCTATTTCTCTACTAAATGCAGATTACAAAATCTTTGCTTCAATATTGGCAGAAAGATTTAAAAAATATTTAAATAATTTTATTCATCCTGATCAAAATGGATTTCTGCCAAAGAGACAAATTAAAGATAATATGAGAGTAATCTTGGACACCTTGGAATACTACGAGGCACATCCTGAAAAACAAATGGCTCTGATATTTCTATATGCACAGAAGGCATTTGATAATGTGAATTGGCGATTCATGTTATTACTACTGGAACAGCTGGGCTTTGCTAGAAAAATTATTCAAGCAATAGAAGCTATATACTATAAGCAAACGGCAAAGGTAATGATAGAGGGAGAACCAACAGACTCTATTAATATAAGAAAAGGAACAAGACAAGGGTGCCCACTATCACCTTTGTTGTTTGTGTTAACTTTGGAAGTGCTAAACAGAAATATTAGAGATGAAAAGAATATAAAAGGAATGAAAATCAAAAAGGAAGAGTTTAAGCTGCAAGCATTTGCAGATGATCTGGTTTTCATCTTAGAAGACCCTCTGGAAACAGCACCAAAATTGATAGAAAAGATAGAGACATATGGAAAGGTGGCTGGTTTGAAAATAAATAAAGATAAGACAAAGATCTTGACAAAGAATATGCTATTAAGACAAAAGGAAGAACTGGCAGACCTATTGAAAATTCAGGTCACGAATAAGATCAAGTACTTGGGGATATATTTGACAGCAAGATGTAGTACACTAAAAGAGAATAATTATATCAAACTTAAACAGCAGATAGCGCTAGATCTGGCAAAATGGGAAAATTTACAACTGTCACTAATAGGGAGAATTTCAACAATCAAGATGAATATATTACCCAGAATTTTATATTTGTTTCAAACAATTCCAATTAGGCTTGGAAAAGATTACTTTGAAGATTTAAATAAAATTGTGTTGAAATACATATAGCAAGGTAAGAAAGCGAGAATAAAGTTAAAACTTTTGCAAGATGCTAGAATTAGAGGAGGATTTGGTTTGCCTAATTGGGAGTTGTATTATCAAGCTACAAATCTGATGTGGGTTAAGGAATGGATAACATTAAGAAATACTAGATTGTTGACATTAGAAGGACATGATTTGTTGTTGGGGTGGCATGCTTTTTTATGGTATAAAGGAACTAAAACACAGGGGTATTTTAGAAGACATTATATATGGGAGTCTCTGTGGTTAAACTGGGAGAAGTTTAAAAGACAATGTTATTTGAAAATTCGTCTGGCTATCAACTATTGAAGCATTTTCTTATCCTATAATATAGAAAAAGGAACAAACAGATATGGTGAAATATTGAATGAAAAGGGTGAACTCAAATCTATACAAAAACTAGAGGAACAAGGTATAAAGATGAATTGGTTTTCATATGTGCAAATACATTCAAGGTATGATAAAGATTCTAAAATGGAAGGTTTCTATGATAAATTGACTGATTTAGATAAGATTTTGACAGGTACTGATGAAAAGGTGATTAAAAAATTGTATGGATATTTATTAGAAATTAAATTAGAAGGAGAACAAGTTAAAGAAGCTATGATTGCTTGGGGGAAGAATTTTGGATATGGGATTGATTTAGAGAAATGGCAAAAATTGTGGTCTCAAAATTATAAAATGACAATGTCAACAGCATATAAAGAAAAATTGTATAAGATGTTTTACAGGTGGCATTTCCCCCCGACAAGAATAGCAAGAATGTTCAAGAATAAATCTGAAAAATGTTGGAAATGTCATCAGACACCTGGCTCATATTACCATATGTGGTGGACTTGTGCGGATGGTAAAAAATACTGGACTAAAATCCACATGTGGTTGGAAAAAATGACAAAAAAAACATATAGACTTGAAACCAGAGATATTTTTATTGGGAATTTTACCTGAAACATATAGCAAAGATTTGAAATACCTGATTGTAAATGTATTAACAGCGGCTAGGATTGTATTTGCTAAAAACTGGAAAAATGAGAAAACACCATCACAGGAGGAAATCATTAAGAAAATATTGGAATGTGCTGAAATGAGTAGATTGACATTTGAAATTAGAGAACAAGAGGATAAACAATTTTATAAAATTTGGGATCTATTCTATCAATGGTTAGACAATAAAATACAGTAATGAAATATGTAGACTTTTAGAAAATAATAAGTATATAAAGATGTACTTCTTTCTTATTATATCTACAAAATGATTTTAGGATAGATTTGGGATGATAATATGAACTGTTATAAAACAAACTAAGTAAATTATGGTTATCTTGTAAAATACAAATGAATAAAAGTATAGTCAAATGATTGATTAATAATGATACTAAGGTATTTAATTTTTGATTGAAAATACGAGATTATATGCAATGTAACTGTAATTGAAGAGTACGAAATGGAAGCACAAAACAATTTGTAAACCAACTGGCACACTGTATGTATACATATGGAAGATGGCTTGATGTTTTTATGTTTTGTTTGTTTATGTTTGTTTTTAAAAACCAATAAAAACTTAAATAAAATTAAAAAAAAGAAAGTCAATTAGCCATCTCTACAGATCTCATCATCTTCACCAACCTATTTCTCCTTTGTGGGTAATGTTGAGTCTTTCCACTTTTGTGCATATAATATTGCTACAAAGTCCTGTGACTTTCCCCCAGCTATTTGAAACCTGGTCATTCATCAATTCTACTTCATCTTGTATTTTCATATTTCTATTAACATCTTTGTCTTCTGATTATTAATCTTAAAATCTAACTATCACTAAACTCTTTTACTTTAACCATTAATGTTTCAAATCCCTTTAAAAGATCTTCCAAAACCAACAAAAGACATTTGGCAAAGCCTTTAACTTGTGAGTTTCTTTTTAAATCTTTATTCCTACAATAAAAACTGCTCTCATCTTGTCTGATATCTCTATTCAGTATCTCAAGGACCAAAATAAACAGGAGAAAGGACAATGGGCAGCCTTGTCTTGTTCGTTTTTGTATCTCACATGAGTTTGTTAGATCTCCATTCAAAATTATATATGCTTTCTGTGTAGTATAAATGGATTTTATAAAATTATCTCCCAAATTCATTTCTTCCAAAATGTTAAATCAGAAATTATTAAACAAGGAAGTGTTGATTTATGATTTTTTCAGTGTTTTGCATGACTTTTCTCTCACACAAGCCAACTTTCACAAGCAACAGTGAAATGTTCCTTACTGCCAAGAGGTGAAGCAAAAAGGAAAATAGTTGTGTTCCAAGATTAAAAATACAATCCAGTACTTCAGTTACAGAAATTGTTATGGAAAAGTGAGCAAAGGTTTATAAGGCAGTATTATTTATTGGCCCTGTAATGATTTCACATAAATTGGAGTTCTATGGTTGAATACACAAATATTGAAGATGTCAACCCCTGAAATGGCAAGCATCCAGTGGGCTATCTCAGGATTGCCATACATGATGGAGGGACCCCTGGGGGAGAAAGGCAGGGTATGAACTGGACTTGCATGCATGGACTCAGGACACATGGGAGGGCATGGATGTGAGAACAATCAATCAATAGAACTGCTTGCCTTCAGAAGTTGTGGGGGCTTCATCACTGGAAGCTTTCAAGAAGAGACTGGACTCCCATCTGTCAAAATGATGTAGGGTCTGCTTGGGCAGTGGGTTGGACTAGATTACCAACAAGGTCCCCTCCAACTCTGTTAATCTGTATCTAATCTGTATCTAAAGAACGTTGCATCTGTATGTGGACTTTAGGAGGATCAATGGGGTGTGCATAAAGCATATGTACCTCCTCCACCTCATGAAGGACATGTTGGCCCATCTGGCCAAAGGACAAGTATTCACTAAACCTGATTTGTGGGAGGCCCTTTAAGGAGGGAGATGAGTGGAAGACCACTTTAAACGGTCCCCTAAGGAGTTATCAGTTTCAAATTTGGCCTGCAAAGGGTTATGGTGGTATTTAGGCAATTGATTGATGAGGTCTTGCATGAGCATTTATATAAAGGGGTGCTCATCTATTTACACCAAAACCATGGATGAGCGCATCCAGTTAGTGTGGGAGGTCCTGGAAAAACGGTTGGTGACAAACTTGTATGTGAAATTGTCCAAATACGAGTTCCACAAGACCCATTTGCACTACCTGGGATATTGCGTGTCCAGCACTAGAGTGGAGATGGATCCGGCAAATGTGTGGGCTGTGAACTTTTACCTACAGTTCATCCCTCATTTGCCAGGGTGGCCCTGCCACTGACCGACCTTCTTAAGAACAAACACATGGTGAATGAACCCTAAACAATGGAATGCCAGTGGGCCTTTGAAAGATTAAAGGCCTTCTTTGCTAAGGAGCCCATCCTGAAGCATCCAGATCCTTTATGGTCCAAGCCGATGCCAGTGACATGGCCATGGGGGTTGTCCTTCTCCAAGCCAATGAGCAGGGTGACTTGCAACTGTGTGTCTACACTTCACAAAAGCTCACTGACACCAAAAAATGATAGGCGATTTGGGAGAAGGAAGCCTTCATGGTTTGATGGGCATTAATGACCTGGCGGCATATGCTGGAGGGGAGCCGAATACCCTTTGAGGTGTGGACAGATCACAAGAACCTTGAGGCCCTCCAGACCCCACACAAACTGTCTCCTAAACAAGTCAGGTGGGTGCAATATTTTAAGCATTTCCACTTCACCTTGAAGTATATTCCTGGGGGGAGGAATTTCCTGGCAGATTCCCTGTCGAGAATGCTGCAGTACAACAACAGCTGGGAGGAAGTGATGTATACCATTATACCTCCTCCTCAGTCAGCGGCTTAGGCCACAACCCAATGGCAAGCAGCACAACCACCAGAAGTGGTAATGGATGAGCTGACCTGCTTCTTGCAGGCAGCCCTATTTGCTGACCCTTGGTTTCAGACAAATCAACAGTTGCTGACCTGGAGAGATGGCCTGGCATGAAAGGCCAAATTATATGTTCCTCACAACCAGCGGACAACTGTGCTGTAGTGATGCCATGATGCCAGACCAGCTGGCCACTTCAGATTCTTGAAAACCTTACATCTGGCCAACCAACTTTTCTGGTGGCCAAAAATGAAAAAAGACATAGAGGACTATGCCCAGAGCTGCACGGTCTGAGCAATGATGAAGAAGCAACCGGGGAAAGCCCAAGGCCTCCTATAACTAGACTCATCCAACCATGGGAGTAAATAGCCATGGATTTCATTGTAGAGCTCCCAGAAACCAATGGGAATACCATCATATGGACAGTTATTGACCTGTTCTCAAAGCAAGTCCACTTTGTGGCCTGTCTGAGTCTACTTCAGCATGTAACTTGTGAAGATGTTCCTCTATCACATCAATTGCCTCTGTGGAATCCTGCGGAGGATCACCTCAGACTGGGGAATGCAGTTTACAGCCAAAATCTGGAGAGAGTTCCTTAGGATAATTGGGTCTTCCCAAGGCTTGAGCTTGGCTTTCCATCTGGTTACTAATGGAGCAGTGGAGATACCTAATGCCATGGTTGAGCAATACATCAGGTGCTATGTGAGCTACCAACAAACTGACTGGGCTGAACTCCTACCTTTTGCAGAAGTAGCCTACAACACAGCCTACACAGCAGCACGGGACTTACCCCCTTCAAAGTGGCAAATGGGTGGAATTTGTCCCTATCCCTGACTATCCTTGGGAAGCCCCCTCATCAGTTAGCCTGGCTGAGTGATGGACAATATGCAAAGGGTGTGGGTGGGAGTGAAAGTAGCTTTGAGAAAGGCAGAGAAAATCCAGAAGGCCCGAGCCAACAAAAAGTGGTTCCCCAAAAACTCTTCCAAGTTGGAGAGAAGGTGTACCTCTCCACCAAATACTTATGGCTGAAAGTGCCTTGCTAGAAACTGGCCCCAAAATTTCTGGGTCCCTTCCTCATAATACAAGTTATCAACCCGGTCATGGTGGAGCTGAAGTTCCCATGTCTATTGGGAGAATCTATCTGATTTTCCACAGTAGCCTCCTAAGGTCTGTGGGGACCTCAGACATACGGGGTCCACCACAGCCTAAACCTGGTCCCATTGATATGAGGGGGGAGGTCCATTATGAGGTCAATCAAATTTTGGATTCATGCAATATTTGTTGCAATGGAAGGGGTATCCCTTATTGGAGGTGTCCCGGGTACAGAGTCAGGATGTATGAGCTGCACAGTTGCACCAAAAGCATCCTCAAAAACCAGGCAGGGATTCAAGCATGGGATCCTGACCAGATGCCAACTAATTGTTGTCTTTATTTGCTTTCCAGATACAATCCCCATTGTATAGAGGAGCCACCTGTCAATCCCCTGAGCATCTGGCAGGCCATCTCAGGTTGCCATACATATGGTGAGGGGTGGGGGGGAAGGCAGGGTAAGAACTGGACTTCCATGCATGGACTTGGGACCCATGGGAGGGTGTGGAACATAGAAATCTGCTGAGGTGACTGTCAGCTGAAGATGCTGCACCAAAAGCAAGCATGATGGTGAGGAGGCTGAGAAGCCATGGCTGGAGTTTCCCAGCATCTGGAAGCAGCTAAGGAGGGCTGGGACCAACGGGATGTTTAAAATCAGTTGTATAGCAGCAGTGAGTAGTGCTGACTTAAGCAGAGTTTCACTTCATGCCGAGCTTTCAAGCCCCGCATTAAATGTACTATCACATCACATACTGGATTGCTTCTGTTTTTGGGTGCTGGAAGCTTGGAACATGACGGCTTATATTATAAATATTGCAAAATTTTAACATTGCATCCAGTTTTGGTCACCACAATGTAAAAAAGATATTGAGAGTCTAGAAAGAGCATAAAGAAGAGCAATAAAGATAATTAGGGGACTGGAGGCTTAAAACATGAAGAATAATTGAAGGAATCAGGTATGGCTAGCTTAATGAAAAGAAGAACTAGGGGTGACATGATAGCGGTGTTCCAATATCTCAGGGGTTGCCACAAAGAAGAGGGGGTCAACCTATTCTCTAAAGTATCAAAAGGCAAGACAAGAAACAATGGATGGAAACAAATCAAGGAAAGAACCAACTAGAACTAAGGAGAAATTTTCTGATAGTTAAAATAATTAATCAGTGCAACAACTTGCCTCCAAAAGTTGTGGGTGCTTCAACACTGGAAGATTTTAAGAAAAGATTGGACAGCCATTTGTCTGAAATGGTATAGTTTCCTGCTTAAGCAGGGGGTTGGACTAGAAGACCTCCAAGGTCTCTTCCCATTCTGTTATTCTGTTAATAATGAGATAGGCAATTTGTGCCTATAGACTGCAAGCCAAAGGTGCTCATGGGAAGAGAGGGGCAAGGGAGAGATGGGAGGCAATCAATGACATCATCATGCAAATGTTGCAATGTACACCCTCCAATTAAAAATCAGGGTGCAGATCTGCAATGGCTGCATTTAGGTGATGATGTCATCATGTTCCAGGGCTGCTGTGGAACCTGTTGCTGCAAGCAGCCCTGAACCCCAGCTTTTTGTTTCCTAGACCAGGGGTCAACTTTAAGTTTTATGGACTTCAGCTCCCAGAATTCCTCTGAGAGTTGAAATCCACAAGTCTTAAAGTTTCCAAGTTTAAGAGAGCATTCATTGCCCTAGACCATAGGTGTCAAACTCGCTGCATCATGTTGCCGTCACGTGATGTTTTGTGACATTTCGTGACATTTCGTGATAGTCTTCCCCTTTCCAGAACTAGGGTGGGCGTGGCCTGCAGGTGACGCATCCAGCCTGTGGACTGCCAGTTTGACACTCCTGCCCTAGACCCTCCTTCCGACTGAGCTTCGTACTGTCAAATGTTGGTTTCAGTTGCCAACATTCTATCGAGGATTTTTTTCCTATGCTTTTGAAGAATAAATGATAAAACAGATGTACTAAAACTTCCAGAGATTTAACACTCCTATTTTGTTTAACCAGTCTTGATTCCTGATTCGCTTAAAAGAGCCAAATGATTTCTTCTCCTTTGATGAGGTTATTACATTACTACACATTCCCTGAAGGTTTTGGAGGCTGAAAAATAAAATCAAAATGTATGCTCATGGGCATATAAGTGGCCACCTGCTTCTGATCTACACATTAAATTAAATTAAAATGTCACTAAAAGGAACAGCAGCAGCAACAACACCTTTTGGGAGAATGTTAGAAAGCCAGCTTGGAGAGGAATAAACTAGGATTTGATTTGGTTCCATTTGCAAAGCAAACTGAATATCTTCATCATTATTGGCTGTAGTTATCATTTGATTTTTGGCCTTCTACAATGTTTGCAAATATTTAACTTTGTCTCAAAAGGTATGTTAGTGTATTCATATATTGTGTTCTCTTCAGATATAATTTACAAAACGCTGTATATTAAAGCAAATAATATATGTACAGGTCTATTTTGTGAGGAAAATTCTAAAAATTGTGCAAATTTTTGGAAGAAGGCAAGAATATTGGCATGCCTCTGGATTTTTGGATAGGACCAAGGCATGGCCAAGGCAAAATGGTTAGGGATAGAATCCCAAATGTGCTTTTTCAAAAGGCAACTGCACCTTCTTTGTTTTTATTTGAAGACATTTTGCTTCTCATCCAAGAAGCTTCTTCAGTTCTGAAATTTTGAAAAAGCACCTTTGAGAAACCTGACCTTGATGACTGAGAATCTCCTTAGACATTTAGGGATAGAGTCTAAAATATGTGGAAGATGTTCCAATGGTTGTCTACTTCTGATATACAGTGACAGAACACTCCCCAATTAAATGCATCATCCCTAATTAAAAAGAATGCACGATCCTGGTGCCTCTCTCTTTACCAGACTGGGAAGAAGGCAAAGGCAACGTTATAAGGATATAGAGCTTAAAAACGGTTAGGGAGCTGAGATGTGCTCTTAACATGTTAAATTATATTGTGGTTTATTTGCATGGAGATAGTGAGATCCAAAAACATAGCAACTGTGATTTTAGGATTTGTACATATTTTGTAAATCCATTTTTTTTACATCTTGTTAAATCATAATCCTATTACTCATTAGTAAATGTACATACTCAAACTCTCTCTCCCCCCACGCCAGAAACAGTATCCTTCTCTGCCTCCATCTTGATGATGTTCTTGAAAAACGTCCAGTCAATCCAAAGCCTCCTAGTTCTCAGCCAAGGAAGCCATGTGTTGATAGGGTCAGAAGGCCTGTCACCAATATGGATCATAGAATCTGACATATTAATTCAAGCTGTCAGAACTAATATGCATGACTGCATTTTACAGATGCGCAGGCGCTGCTTCCTAAAAAGCAGAAAGAAGGGTAACATTTCACAGATTCCTGGGCAACCAACTGGGAAGCATGTGACCTTTGAGTTCCCTTCCTCCTACAGAAAAAAAGAGATTGTTGAAATGGTTTATGAAAGTTTGCAAAGGCTGCAAATTAGCTGGATGAATATGATTAGAATTCTCTCCTCTCCTCTCCACCTCTCCCCTCCCCTCCCTTCCTCTTCCAGTTTCACAAAATGTTTGTACACATTTATACATTGCTTATATTCTCCCTAGCTTTTAAGTTTCATAGCTCACTGACTGACATATTAGCTAAAATGCAAAATGGCAGGAAATACATTTGTGCATGGAAATCCTTTGATATTCAACAGGCAAACTTTCATCAAGCTGGAGCAGTTCAGCATCTGGCAGGAAATGACTCCAAATCCTGTTTCCTTCAGAGTCACAAAGATGCACATCAAGACAGCTAAACCTTTTGTCTTCCCTGTCTTGGTTTGATTTCCCCATTTAGCCTAGATAGCTAAGGTTTGGCCATATATGGTACATAATGCATTAATTTCATTGGCATCTGTATATTCAAAAGTATGCATGTTCAACTATTCAGAGTAGGAAGGGGAGATACTTATATGATTTGTAGTTTAATGTTTGGATATGCTTCCAAAACAATAGGCCAATTGAAACCTGGTTATCTTTCAAAATTTGCACTTCTCTGAAATTTTAAATGGACATCTCCAATAAAATACCTATAAATGCATGCTTAATATTAGGGGAAATCACTTGCAAAATTTTGCTAGTTCTTGAATGGTGTTAAAATGGAAAAATAAAAAAATGGCAGAACAATGGCAAAAATAATTGTAAGGAGTGGTGGATGCTTTATAGCTCTTTTTACTATTTAAAATTCAAATGTGATTATTACTGAAAATATTGTGTAGTGCTTGAGTACAGTAAAAAGTTACCAGGCATTTTGCAACAAAACTAGTAATTATCTGAGATTTGATCATGTTTATTAAATCTGCTAGCTAATTTGCTGTGTTAACTCCTTTAATTTATAAGATAAATTATTTTTTCATTCCTTAGATTTCAGACCAATCTGCCTAACTGTCTCTTTGTACCCCGGATTAAGAACTATCTTGCATTATACAGCCTCTACTAAGTTCAGATAAGGTATGAACTTATAAAACTGGATAAAGAAGATCCAGTTTCAACCTCCTTGAACAAGTCTGATTAGGAATAAATAAATTCTCTTCTGTCAGGTATCTGAATGAGCCGTTGTGGCACAGTGGTTAGAATGCAGTATTGAAGATTGACTGTCCACTGCCAGGAGTTCAATCCTGACTGGCTCAAGGTTGACTCAGCCTTCCATCCTTCTGAGGTCAGTAAAATGAGGACCTAGATTGTTGGGAGTAATATGCTGACTCTGTAAACCGCCCAGAGAGTACTGTAAAGCACTAGGGAGGGGTGCATAAATGCTATTGCTATCTCCAATAGCAATAGGATTAGTCACACAACCCACAACTCCGCATCCAAACCCACCCCATCCAATCCAACATCACTCAAAACTAGGCATGCATGCCCCTAACTACCTCTATTCCAACCACAACTGGTCTTAAATGCAAGCTATTCAATGCAAGAAGCATAAAATACCTGAATTTCTCCTCTTACTAAATACGGCTAAATTCAACATTATATTTGTCTGTGAAACATGGCTCAATGCATCTCTCCCTGACTCCATTACCACAGTAAGAGACTATCATGTTTACCGATCAGATCGTGAAATCCATAGAGGAGGTGGTGTTGCTCTCTTTTATAAAAAGTCCCTACATCTAAAAAACATCCAAGTTACCCAGGAGCTTGCTATTCCTGAGACCATCGTCTGTGAACTGTCCTTAAATATCACATTTCGGTTCTTACTATGTTACAGAGCCCCTGATTATGATCGAACATGCAAACAAGCTAAATACACTACTAACATGGGCAGCATTCTGCCCACACACTTTTATCTTTCTTGATGACTTCAATCAATCTCATATTAACTGGACCCTTAACAAATGTACAACTGAACCCACACATGCAACCTTCTACAATGCAGTAACAAATCTGGGACTAGAACAACTAGTAACCAACAACACTAGACTTAACAACTGCCTCAATCTCATATTCTACAATAGTTTGAATTCAATTTATGGAATACAAATTAAAGAACCCTTTTCCAACAGTGACCACAACATGATTGACTTTTGTCTCAACATACGTCCACACAAAAATCATCACAATGACGGAATCCCCAATTATAACTTCAAAAAAGGCAACTGTGATCTTATAAACAACGATCTCTCATCCCTTGATTGGCAATTTCTATTCTCTGGATGCAATACTGTAGAAGACCATTACAACATATTTTTACTTGAAGTCAAAAGAGTCATCAAACTATATGTACCATTAACAACTCCCAAAACCAGAAAAACAAATGACCCAAAACAATAAGGAAGCTTCAATCCAAAAAGAAATCACTTTGGCGGAAAAACAAATCTGGTCACGTTGCCAACTTCAAAAGCCGATACAAAAATTTATGCCACCAGATAAAAACTGAATGCACCAATTATCACATTAAACAAGAAGAAAACCTTCTACGCACCAATTCCACCTGCACTTTCTACAATTTTATAAACAACAGCTAAAAGACTCAAGGTCCATCCCTCCCCTGAAAGGACCTAATGGTAAAGACTGCAAATGATGACACTATTAAAGCCAACCTCTTTCACACATTATTTGGCTCAGTATTTGTAAACAGCAATGGATCATGCCCAGTATTTCCTAGTCAAACCATAGACAACTACAATGATCTAATACATATCGATTTTACAGAGGACAATGTTGAAAAAGCATTACGCAATCTAAAACCATCCCTATCTATTGGACCGGATGGAATATGTGCCTACTTCTTAAAAAAGCTATCCACTGCCATAGCTGAACCTCTCAGCCTAATCTTTGAAAAATCTTTCAGGAGCAGCTCCATGCCAAAACTATGGTCACAAGCCATGGTCATCCCCATCTTCAAAAAGGGACACCCCAGCCTAGTTGAAAATTACAGACCAATCTCCTTATGCTGCATCACCTGTAAAGTCATGGAATTAATTATTAACCAATCCATCATCCTCCACTTAGAAACAAATAACCTACTCTCTAATAAACAATTTGGTTTTAGGAAAAAACTATCATGTAATCTGCAACTCTTACACTGCAAAAACATATGGACTACACAACTCGATCAGGGCAAAGCAATAGACGCAATCTACATAGACTTCTGTAAAGCCTTTGATTCAGTGGTACACCACAAACTATTCCTAAAACTAAAATCTTACGGTATCTCTGGACACCTGCATAACTGGATAGAAGCATTCCTGTCAAATAGACAACAAATGGTCAAAATTGGGAGCGTCCTATCAAATTCTGTACCTGTCAACAGTGGTGTCCCCCAAGGCAGTGTTCTAGGACCAACTCTTTTCATACTCTACATAAATGACCTCTGTGATCATATCAAGAGCAACTGTGTTATCTTTGCTGATGATGTAAAGCTATTTGACACCACAGACAATACTGCTACCTTTCAAAAAGATCTTGACTATGTATTAGAATGGTCAAACAAATGGCAACTTCAAATCTCAACAAATAAATGCTCTGTCTTACATATTGGCAAAAAAAATCAGAAAAAAAAATACAAGCTGAATAGTCAAGACCTTGTTGATGATCCAAGCTCTGTAAAGGACCTTGGAGTACTCATCTCTAATGACCTAAGTGCTAGCGCCCACTGTAACTACATAGCCAAAAAGGTGTTAAGAGTTGTTAACCTAATCTTGCGTAGCCTTTTCTCTGGTAATATTACACTAATAACTAGAGCATACAAAACATTTGCTAGACCAATACTCGAATACAGCTCATCAGTCTGGAACCCACATTATGTATCTGATATTAACCCAGTTGAGAAAGTCCAGAAATATTTCACAAGAAGAGTTCTCCTCTCCTCTACTCATTGCAGAATACCTTATGCCACCAGACTTGAAATTCTAGACCTAGAAAACTAGAACTACGCCGCCTTTGGTCTGATCTAAGTATAGTATATAAAATCATACATTGCAATGTCCTACCTGTCAATGAATACTTCAGCTTCAACCATAACAACACAAGAGCAAACAATAGATACAAACTCAAGGTTAATCACACCAAAATTGATTGCAGGAAATATGACTTCAGCAACAGAATGGTCAATGTCTGGAATACTCTACCTGACTCTGTGTTTTTTTCCCCAAACCCCAAAAACTTTAACCTTAGACTGTCTACTATTGACCTCACCCCTTTCCTAAGAGGTCTGTAGGGGGCGTGCATAAGTGCACCAACGTGCCTACTGTCCCTGTCCTATTGTTTCTTTTATATATTTTTTATTTTTCTTATATGTATCCATGTATTCATAACTATGTTTTTACTTATACCTATTATCTTGTAAGCAATTGACAAATAAAAATAAATAAATAAATAAATAAAATATGGAGACCTCCAATGTGTTAGACTAGTACTATTTTAGAAGCTGTGGATTTTTTCCAACCGTTATCATTCAAGTTGATAGAACAGAAATTATTTCTGATTTTTTTTCCCATGGAGAAGAAAATTAAGGGTTCTTATCCTTTCTTTGATTACAAGAGGACTGGGAACAATAGGGGAAAAGTATTATTTCTACAAGGAGTTCTCCAACCAACTGCAGTCTCCATGGCATCCTGGCTTCTCAAGGTAAGCCATCAAGGAGAGTACTTCTTTCAGATCTGAGAGCATGGGCAGAAAAGCATAAAACAAAAACAAAAGTTACACTTTCTATCATCTTATAATCATGAAGCATGTTTGAAATATCACACACATTGTGAAAAACATGGAAAAGATACAAGGAAAGAAAAGAGGGAGAGGGCAATATAAAAACTATTTTTTTTGTAAAGGAAAAGAAATAGTCAGGAAATAGGAAAGCAATATTAGTAACAATTACAATTCCTAAATCCCACATGGAAATTCTGTTCCTGAGAACATGATCTCTTAAGCAATAGGCCATTGTGGGTTATAGTCTGTAATCATTACACATTGAAGGGAGTAGGGTGGATCTTGATATAATCATCATCATCATCATCATCATCATCATCATCATCATCATCATCATCATCATCATCATCCCCTTTCTCTTTCATTGAGAGTTGAGAAAAACAGGACTTTCAAGGCATCCTTAGCCTATAACATGAGCGTAGGACATGGCCAAGCTGTGCATGATTCTCTGCATCAAATGGGAAGCTGGTGTGTACATTGGGACGGTGGGACTATACCCTCTAATTTTTTACACAGTGCTTCAATATATATGGCTTGAGGTTTTTTTTTAGCACGATCATTCACATGTTATCATAATGACATGATAATAGCATTTGGCATAACATAAATTACTCTTTACATGCAAGAGAGAGGGGAAATGAGTGAAGGCCTATTAAATAACAAGTTTTGTGAAAGATGGCATTTGTGGACAATATTTTAAACAGATTTCCAAAAATATAGTAATCCGCTCTCCAACAAAGCATTGTCAGTCATTGGATGGACTATATGGTAAAAAGGAAATTTTCCTGTGAAATTTAGATTAGTATAATTTTGGACAGCTCTTTTATGACCTACACTGATCCTTAAATAGATCAATTTTCGCACAGAAATACAGAGCAGGATTCCCTTTTACCTGGGTGTCAGCTGCTACCTTAGTGCTTGTACTTCACTACCACGCAGTGACAGACTGCCATGAACTGAAGGGAGGAGGAATGAAAGGGGAATGTTTCAGGAAACTAAAGTCAATGCTGTATCTCCTCGAGGCACTGCCTCAAGGTTAGCCTGTTGGAAGAAGGAGAGGGCCGCATACCAAACTATGCTTGGACTGTGTATTAGGAAAACATCTTGCTTGAATCAGAATGGTTACACTGGGGAAATAATGAGAGATAGTTAAGGGAGAGAAAAGTACAACCTAGGGATTTTGGCACACGATTTTCAGTTCTGGATTTGCACTACTGCAATACACTTGACCTCTAATAAACTATACCTTTCTCAACAAATGGAGCCAAGGATCATTTTTATTTAGAGATTTGTGGGAAGTCCAACACTTGGTTAGCTTTGACCACAGATGGAAATCAACTATAGCTTTATCAGTACAATTTTTCCTGCTTTGTATCCATGCCATCATTCTCAGCAACATACCAAACAAGTTGGGACTACTCATAGTTTGTTAATTTAAGGTTCAAAATGTGTTTGGATCAGTTTTAAACTGGTTGTTTTCCTTTATTCCTTACCTGTTATCTGAGTCTTTTGTGCAACATACAATCAGTTTGAAGAAACAAACTGAAAACACAATACAATTGAGACAATATATTATTATGAACAAACCATGAACAGGAATAGGAGGGGATGGAGGGAATTCCAGGAAAAAATATATGCAAATATCTCTACGCGAGAATATCCTTGAAAATTATCTTGAGGCTCCACTTGGTACAAAATACTGTAATTAATTTTCAGACTGGTGTACGGTACTTAGATTTTCATGATACTAATTTTATCTTGAGATGCAGGCTGTCTGTATAAAAATGTCAGGACAATGGATTTTAACTGTTATTTGGAATAATGACAGAAAGACCAAGAACAAGGAGTTCCCTATTACAAACTCTATTAGTATAATTTGCATGCAATTTTTTTTTGTAAAAGCAATTTCACACTGATGCAGAAATGAAATGAATATAAAAGTAGGGAAAGCAAAAGAGGCTGAAATGGATACAATTAATCCATTCCTACCTCCAGGTGAGTACTTTTATTTTGGAACATGCATTGTGTATACCATTATGTTTGAGAGGCACACATACCATTTCTCCTTCCAGTTTTGCTTTCTACAAGTTCAATTTCCTGAAAGCTTTTGATTTTTCTCTCCCAAAGAATAAGAATCACAGTGGAATTCATATAGTTGCCCTGTGCTATTCTTGCTCTCCTTAAAGTTACAAGGTATCTGAAGAGTTGATGTAAATGTTCTGTCTTTTACTACACAAAGAGTTTTCCAGAGGTCTACAGACTCTTTGATTTCCCACACCTCAGTTATATCCCTGGGAAGAGAGCCAGTTTAGTCTAATGCTGAAGGAACCAGTCTAGATACTAGGAAACTGAGTTTAGTCCTGCCTTAGGGATGAAAGTTCTCTCCCTCCCTTCCCTTCTCCCTCTCTCCCTCTCTACAACCTCTGTCTTGGGCAGCAAACCATTCAGTCAATTCCTATCACAATCAATACATCAACCTTCAGCTGATCTGAAAAAAAGCAGACTTTCCACTAATAAAATGCTAGGGAGAAAAAAGAAGGAAGAAAAAAATAAATAAATCCCTTAGAAAAACATCATAAGATAACTTCAGATCAAGAATGGTAGGTAGACAAGGAGGCTTCAGAGCAATGGAAAATTGTTTCAGTGGAACATAAAACCCACATCATCAGCAGAAATATCTTTCAATCCTCAGAAATGCACCAAAGCACCACTCATCTAGAGAAATGGAAAAGGAATCCTCCAGCATCTTGAGAATAATATAGAAAAAAGCAGAAGGCTCTTTTTGCAAGAGAAAACCTACTGAAAAACTGTAAAGCAACTGACTTCAGACCCAAAGACTTCCCTTGTCTTTGCTAAGAAAATGTGCACAGACACAGAGTCATGATTGAATTATTCTGTGGCAGACAAATCTCAAGATCTGAGCTATCCAGACTCCCTTATCTTTCCCCACTCAAAGAAACATTTCAATAATTAATTAGCCAAATAGAAGCAAAGAAATTGTTCCTCTCTCTCTTAAAAGCTGTGTATTTATAGTTCCTTCTTCCCACAGGGTGCCTGAGTCTGTGGTTGATTAATTTTAATTAATATTTCATCTAATCTGATAATATATTGAAAATACGCAGTGTAAGTGCACTTCCAAGTGGATATAATTGAAATTTACTCCCACTTTAAGTGCAATTTATGCAGCCAGTTCTGTCTAAGGTGGATTACATATAAGCTGATCTGTGCAGAGGAGCATAAGTTTTCAACTAATACAGAGAAGGTGTTATTTTTTTTCTAGATAGACCTGACCCTTGGCTGATGATTTACTGTGCCTTGTTGCTGCTTTTATGCTCTTAATACAAATGTTTCTGTGTACAGATATATTTAAAGGTGATTGGCTTCTTTGCCCAATGAACCAGCACAAAAGTAAACTCAAAACTGGCCATCCTCACAACCAAGAGGTAATGTTTCTATTCTGTCAATGCTGACATTTCCATCTGCTGAATTTTAAAAGTCTTCCCTGAGTTCTAGCCTATACTCCCTTTTCTCCATTAGAAACTCTAAGAGAAAGCTTAGATGAGGGCATAGAATGTGTGGCTTTCCAGATGTTGCTAAATCACCAGTCCCCGAATGCTTCACTGGCCATGTTGATGGAGCTTCTGGCAATTGAAGTTTAGCAATACTGGAAGGAGCAGAGGTTGTTCATATTTCTTCTTGGGTCAGTCCAGTAGACCCAACATTTCTTTCTCAATCATATTCATAATGAGCTTCTGGAGCAGGAGTTGTTGGGATTGCCTCTAACCATGTCATTTCTTGTAATCCTGATGCATGCTTATTTAAGGAAGGACATAGTCTGATTCTTCATGTCTGCCTTCAATCTTGCTGGAACCCAAATCACGATACTTTCTTATCCATTCTTTGCAGGAATTGCATTTTGAGCTAATTTTGTTTGTTTTATCCTCTGCTTCTGAAAACAGAACTGTTGTAAAATGTTATCTAAATTAGGCACAACCAGGTCAGATGTATTCCACTATCTCCCCAGGATCTTCCTGCCAGACCACCCACTGATCTTGCCAGCATCTTCCCACAGTTGCTGCTGTTATTCCTGGTGGTCTGCCTTCCTTTATATATTCCCTTTCTTGCTGTTAGCCTGTTCAAACCTCATCATCAGATAAATGTTTTACATCAATGTTGAAAAAGTCCTACCTTTTATTCAACTTCCCATGGAATGGCAAAATACAAGCACATTAATAATCCCTTCCCATGACCTGGATTTAAGTATATAAATAACTCCTCTGGGACAATGGCATGTGCAAATTCAAACCTAATGCCAATTGAACATATTAGACATCTTCCTCCAAAGAAAGTACTTCTGAAAAGGTGTTCTAAACATTGCACTGCTGAAAAATGAACCCTGATCATAAAATCAAAATGGAGATGCAGAGATCAAAAGAGGCTTGCCTGAAATTGATATATAAAAGAAGCTCAAGTCCTCATTTGTTCTGTTTCTCCTGATCTTGTCTTGAGATGCTGCACCCATGGACTGTTCTCACAGTATTTATTATTTAGCCCCAAGGGCTTGGAAGTGCTGAGGTTTCAAGAGAAATCTTGTATTTGGTCTCTTTCCCTTCTGGTTTTCAAGCTTATGTACTAGTGGAACAGCTCTGGGTAACTTGGCAGCAGTTCTGAGGAATGGTGTGCCCATCAGCAGTTTCTTAAGTACAGCTGGCCCACAAACACCAAAACCTAAGCTTCAAACTTGATTTACTTGTTGCTTCCTGTTAAAATCAGTTTTGATTTATGGTTTTAATCAGGCGACTGTCAGTCAGCCTCATTCTGTATCACTCAGCATAAACATAGTCCTTGCCAGGGAAAAAAAGAAAGAAATAAATGACAGTATTAAATGATTTTATTACATTAAACTGAAGAATGAGCAGTGCAAATACAGGTGCTGCAAGAGACAGTTTCCTTTTATCTTCATCCAAGCTCATTGGGACAATGCAGGAGGCAGGACTATGGTCTATACATAAGGAGGGAGATGGGCTCTGTCATCAAAGCCAATCCGTAAGCTCAGGATAAAGTTGGTTCAGTTTATTCTGCATCTGTTTCAGAATGCAAGCTGATGGTGATGGGGAAATTGCTCCATAACACCAGTCATTACACAAGTAAGTCTTATTCTCTTTTTCTGGGATAGTTGCTGTTTATAAGACAAAGGAGAACATCAAGTATGGAAACACAGCCTCACTAGATAGACTCAGCTATTTCTGCCCTCCTCTGATACTCTGAGAATCTCAAGAAGGCCCGTTTTTACACTTTCTGGATGCAAAAAGATGTAATAGCATGATTTATTCCATCCCCACCAAATAGTAAAATAGAATTGATAAGTAGGTCCGTATAAGATCGCTGTGCTTTGCCACAATGTGGTGCTTCATGCTATGGAAGTAATGTGATTCTACTCATCTAAGTGCTGCCTGTTTTTTTAAGGTCTTATCCAGCAGTTCTTATAGCTGGAAGAGGTGTCTGCAGATGTCTGTGCAATGCATACGCAATAGTACTTCCAGAAAAACTGTGGCTTAAGGGGACAGAATTGACTGTTCAAAGTTATAACAGTGCTGAAAAAAGTGACTTATGACTTTTGTTCACACTTTCAACCCTTGCAGAATCCCCTTGGTTATGTGATCAAAATTCAGACGCTTGGTAACTGACCCTATTTGTGAAGATTGCAGTATTTTGGGGTCATGTGATTACCTTTTGTGACCTTTTAATAAGCAAAGTCAAAGAGGAAGCCAGGTTCACTCAACAGTTGTGTTACTAACTTAACAATTGCAGTGATTCACTTAACAACAGTGACAAGAAAAGTTATAAAATGGGGCAAAAGAAAGTTTAAAAAGTCCAAAACATTCTCAAAGATCCATCTCATCCTGGGAACCCTTTTTTGAACTATTACCATCTGGCAGACGGTACAGAATAATAAAAACAAGGACAAATAGGATGAAAAACAGCTTCTATCCTAGGGCAGTAACTCTATTGAATTCTATTGTATAGTACAATATTGATGCAATATCAGGGGTTTTCATTTCAATGTATAGAATGTGAAGGATGTGTGTTTATTTTCATAGTCATAATGTACACCGAAGATGGTATTTAATTTCATTATATGAGGTGCAATGACAATAAAGTAAAGTAAACAAAACTAAAACTCACTAACAACTGAATTACTTAGCAACATAAATTTTGGGCTCAATTGTGGTTGTAAGTCAAGGACTATATATAGGAGGTAAATGCCCTCTGATTGTAGATTGGTACACATGCATAAAACCATGGACACATGAAATGCAAAGCACAATCCAAGGCACACTTGGATCTCAGAATCATGGGATAAACCTTGATTGAGAATGTCAGGTTGCCAAAGTACAGGGTGATTGTCATTTTTCATCTGTTCAAGGTTGAAAGAAGGGGGAATATGAACAGTGGATATTAGTCAACATGTTGCTCTTGAGTAATCTTTTTCTCATCCAGTTCTGGGTTTCAGTACCATTAGAAGCATAGAAGATAAGCATGAGTGACAGAGCCTCATTCTGTGAGGTATTAAAGAATGCTTTCTGGAGTGAAACAGATCTGGCTCCATTTCTGCTCACTTCCCTTCAGGCCATAACAACATATCTTTCTACATACTTTCATGGATGTCCTGTTTTAACAGCAATGAACTGATGCTACGATGTGGTTTACATTTCTATTTGAAGGTATGTGGGTTTTTGTTTGACACAGACCAGACTTCCTTAACCTTGATCTCTTCAAATCATGGATTCCATTTCCAGGATTCTCCACCCAGCATGGACTTGTTGAGAATTCTGGGAGCTGAAGTCTACATGACTGAAGGGTACTTATATTGGGAAGACTGTTGTGCAACACAGTGTACAGAATAGAACGTCTAATCGTGCATGGGGACTCCTATTCAATCACAAAGTATATGGGATGATTTTTGTCCAATCAGCTTAATTTACATAATGGTTTTATTATGAATTTATAATACATTTACATTGGAGGTGGGAGAAAATTATTATTAGTACTCCCCCTCCTCCAAGGAAAAGAAGAAGGAGTAGGAGGAAAAGAAGGAGGAGGATATTTGAAAAGAAAAAACAATATATAGCACTACGGTTCTTTCAAAGATTAGTATTAGTAAAAGAGAGACAAATCACCCCTCCCCAGTGCTGGGGGAGTGGGGAAAAGAGAGAAGCAAATTTAATGAGTTCCTGGTACTGTATTCAGAAAACCAGTCAGGAACAGATTCCATCTGTTCAAAAGCCAAACACAGAGGCCCTTTTAAAAATAAATCTTCACTTTTAACTCTGGAGATAAAAATAGTGTAGAAAGGACAGTCCTTCATCTTTGTCTTCTCCTCAAATGCTTAAGAGCAAAGGCTCCCTCCCCCACCATTTTTTATCTCCCCCCTTCCCCCCTCTGTAAAAAAAAAAACAGATTTCATTCTGGCTTTGATTCCTGTGAGTTTACTGAAAGATTCCTTCATTTTAACTCAATAGCTTTTCTGTCTTTAGGGAGGCATATTTCTAAGTATCATATTTATCAAAAGAGTGGCGCAAAGGCAAAGTCCAGAACTGGGGTGTTTGATGATTCCCCCAGTAACTAGTACGACAATAAATTTTTCCCAGAACAAAAACACATCTGGGGAGCTTTTACACTAAACATTGGAAACAAGGTTCTCCCATTGTCATTTGGAATTCTTTTGCATTGGAGCTCTCACCCTCCCTGCCACCCCATTCCCCAACCCACCCCGTGCAGAAATAGCACATCTGGATTCACTTCTAATGCTGGTCTCCCAACTCCCAAGGGTGACATTCTGCCCCCCTCCAGCTCCATAACTTTAAATTAGACCAGCATTTCAATAAATCACAGGGAACACTTATTTATTTGACACAGTTTTGGGTCTCTTAAAGCATGGAAAATAAATTTAATGGAGCACTTGGAGCATTCCTTCAATCTTTTGAGGGATTACTTGGGGAATTTGTCAATCCCACCAAGCACAGCAGCTTGATCCAAAGAGATGGGAAAGAAATTATGGGAGATACTATACAAAGGCCCAGGTGTACCTTAAATCACATCAACAAAGATTAATGTCAAAGGATCACTGCCAGCAGACTTGATTGACAGTCTTGCTGTTTACTTAATAAACTATCGCTTTAGCCAGAGGGTGACTTTAATCTGAATTACATTTTCTTGTTTTGTCATACACTGTGCCAAGCGATTTATTGAATAGTGTAGCATACTTCTTAACCTCCAACGTATGAAGCTGGGGATGAGGGGTGGGGTGGAGGATGAGAAAGAATAAAGCAGGACTTCAGATCTCTGGGAAAGCCTTGAGACAGTTAAACCCACTTTGAGAACAAAGGAGCGGTTTTGCTGCTCAGGCAGAAGGCTGCATGCTTTTTAAGCTCTGGTGGGAACATGTGGGAGTAGAAGCACACTTAATGCATGCAGACTGCAAGATCCAGATCTTAAGCAATGGACCAGCCACTATTCAAGAGGCATACCATTTTATCTTGGTTGCTGACTATGTACTTATTGTTGTAATGTTGATTAGGTTGGATTTTAACCATAGTTAGCCACCCAGAGTTGTCATGATGAGAGTGGTGGATCTTATAAATTGAAATAAACATGTACATACATGCATTCTGACATTAATTTGATTTTGATAAAAGAGAGGAAATTAAAGCTTAAGGAAGAAAGATTCTTTCCCTCTACTTCGTCCTCCAAGCCTTCACCAACCTTCCTTTGTCTCACCACCAGCAGAAGCACAAATAATAATGGAAGGGACCTTGGAGGTCTTCTAGTCCAACCCCCTGCTTGAGCAAGATATGCTATATCATTTCAGATAAATGGTTGCCCAGTCTCTTTTTGAAAGCCTCCAGTGATGGAGCACCCACAATGTCAGGGTTCCAAGTAATAAATCCATTGCAAGCAAGACTCTGTGGCAACTTCTGAAGGCAAGCTATTCCATTGGTTGATTGCCCTCACTCTTAGGAAATTTCTCCTTAGTTCTAGGTTGCTTCTCTCCTTGATTAACTTCCATCCATTGTTGTTCCTTTTGGTGGTTTGGTTCCAATCGCCTCATTGCTCAATATCCTCAGAATAGAACTGGCTATCATTTCTGCAAGGCAGGTCTGTTCTGTGGCTCAAGAGAATCCAGGAGTGGTTGTACACTATACTGCTTTATGCAATCAATAATAAACTATGGAAGTTTTGCCTTAATAGTTACTGATGGTTGCTTTTTAAGATGATTTTAAATGGGAACTTGATAAATCCATAAGGGTGAGGTCATTGTAATTACCAATCTTGATAGATATGTAGTTTCTTGAGTATCAAAGCAGCATGCTGTAGGATCAGGTGCCACAAGCTGAAGCAGTAGATGAACTATGATGCGTATATCCTACCTATGAGCTTCTTGTATGCATCTAACTGGTGTGATTCAGAATGCTGGCCTCAATAGGCTTTTGACTAGGTCCAGCAGAACAATTCTGTTTCATGTGCAACCCACACCCTCTTCTAAAAGAAGATGGTGTGATCAATAGGAAAGTTTAGGTTTCCTCTAAGAAGCATGGCAATGTGGTAGGAAAAGTTTCATCTATAAGTGTAATTTAATATATTTTGCCCTGAAATTGGCTAAAAGTTTGGATGAGGAAAAGTGGTGGAAGATCAAATGGCGAAAGATTGAATGGTTGAGGAGGGGAGGGTTTGATTTCCTTCTGATGGTAAAGGAATCATTCCCTGCAAATATATTTGGGAAAATATATTTCTAATATATTTGAAATATATTTTAAGGATCTTGGAGTCCTAGTTGACAATCACTTAAATATGAGCGAGCAATTGTGTGGCAGCTGCCAAAGAAACCAATGCAGTCCTAGGCTGTGTTAACAGAGGGATGGAATCAAGATCATGTGAAATGTTAGTATCACTTTATAATGCCTTGGTAAGACCACACTTGGAATACTGCATTCAGTTTTGGTCACCACGATATAAAAAAGATGTTGAGACTCAGAGAAGAAAAAAAGAGTGCAGAGAAGAGCAACAAAGATGATTAGGGGACTGGAGGCTAAAACATACAATGAACGGTTGCAGGAATTCGGTATGTCTAGTTTAATGAAAAGAAGGACTAGGGTTACATGTTAGCAATGTTCCAATATTTGAGGGGCTGCCACAAAGAAGAGTGATCAACTTGTTTCCAGAGCACTTAAAGGTAAGACAAGAAGCTACATGGATGGAAACTAATCAAGAAAAGAACCAACCTAGAACTAAGGAACAATTTCCTGACACTTAGAATAATTAACCAGTGCGATGGCTTGTCTTCTGAAATTGGGTGCTCCATCACTGGAGGTTTTTAAGAGATTGGACATCACTTGTCTGAAATGTGTAGGGTCTCCTGATTGACAGAGGGTTGGACTAGAAAATTTCCAAAATCCCTTCCAACTCGGTTATTCTGTTATATCAAGAATCCCTTGCCTAGAATAATCCCAACTTTGGGGTTATAACTAATAACCTTCATCCTCCTCCTGTTCTGCTTGAAATTTCTGCCCCAAAAGAAAGAAACCTTCATGATATCTAGGAAGAAATCCATTAAAAATGTTCAAAAGATGAACTTTTTATTGGAGAGCAACAACATTAAATAAAAAAGAGTCCTCCAAAATAAAAATGGAGAGGTTCCCTTTCAAATGAGCCATCATGAGTTGAACATGTTTAGCTTCTGGTTGATTAAATACCATGAGGGACCTGAGATATGCTAAGCCTCAGGGATCAAAAGTTTGTTTTCAGTTAGACAATGTTTCAGTCAATGAAAAAAATGGTTGGCTTGCATTCGGCTATGTAATTGAGAAGCCTTAGGTTTGGAATGAGTAATGACCAAGATACTGAGAAATGGGAACATTTTTAATCATCCATACTTCGTCTCTGAAATCCAGCTTGGTCGCCTGTAAAATTGTGGGGGTTGGAATGGAGGCCTTTTTCCCCCCTTTTTTTTCTTCGTTTCCAAAAGGAAATTCAGATGCCTAGTTTGGCTCTCACGATTCATTTCCAGAAAAAGGAAATGGTTGTTTTACAGTAACATCAGTGGCAGGGGGGCTGAAGGTAATTGATAAATAGGCCCCATTGATAAATTTGTTACAAAGTGAGGGAGGGACAAATTGTGTTGTTACTTCAATTCACCTTTGTATTTAAGCTGCAGCATGCTTGAGTTGTATGAGTGTATAGAAGTTCAGCCAGAATAGAGCTGGAAGGAACCTTGGAGGTTTTCTTATTGAATCCCCTGCTCAAGCAGGAGACACTATACAATTTGAGACAAGCAGATGTCCAGTCTCTTCTTAAAAACCTCCAGCGATAAGCATCCACAACTTCTGAAGGCAAGCTGTTCCTCTGGTAGTTGTTCTCACTGTTTCTCTTTAATCCCAGGCTGCTTCTTTCCTTGATTAGATTCCATCCATTATTTCTTGTCTTGCCCTTTGGTGCTTTGGAAAATAGGTTGACTTCCTCTTCTTTGTGGCAACCCCTCAAATACTGGAATATTGCTATCATGTCACCCTTAGTCCTTCTTTTTTCTAGATTAGCCATACCTAGTTCCTGCAACCATTCTTCATACGTTTTAGTCTCCAGCCTTTAATCTCAAAAACATTGAAAACAAGGCTTTTAATAATCAAAGCAAGAATTGAAATGAAGGCAAATATTTAAAAAAGGAGAGTCTGATAAATGAAGAAATGGACCAAGAGGGATGTCTCTCTCTTTATCTCATGAGGTCCTTGGCACCTGAAGAACTAATGAACAAAATAGAGATAAAACAAAGAGGAGAAAGTCCAATTAGAGTCAGGGGGGAAGAGGATGAGAGAATGAAAGATCTTATGCACTAAATGATCAGGGACAAAACAGAGGTGCTGGGTCAGGGGAAGGTCAAAAGGAGACCTTGCTGGGCCCTCAGTTGTCATCTGCATGCTCAGTAGCTTGACTGATCTGCTTGGCTTGTCATGCTGGCTGATCAATTGATCCAGCTTTCATGGCCTTAAGATGATTACTCAATGGCCAGTTGCTTTTATCTCAGAGTAATGCAGAAGGATGAGATTCAAATGGGATGCAAATGTATTGTATAAACAATGAATTCTAATGCCATATGATGATCATGTCTTGCTCGAGGAAACTCAAGACCAACAGTAGTTCTGAAGGCGAAGCTTAAATTATATTAAAGGGAAGCCATGTTTGTTGGATACCAGTTCAGAGAAGGTTGTATTAAATATTTGGGATAAGTTCAGAAAAAACAAAAGCAAAACTGGTCACCACTTAGGACTCTGGATTGTCAGTCTGGACTGGGATCGCACAAAGCTACACTGCTTTTTATAAATAGATTAAGGGCATTTGCATTTATCAGATGATTTGTTTCTATATCCAGACTGGTCAATATTCTCCTGTTGTCAACTAGTTTCTGCCTTGGCTGTCAAAACGGGGGCCAGTCCCTTTTGCTGAGACATCTTGTTAATTTTTTCCTCTTGATTAAACCTATATTTTGATTGGCTATATGTCAAACCAGGAGGTGCTGTACTCAAATGAACTAATCTCCACACACTTGCCAGAAGGCAATTTGATCAGCAAATTTGGCACATGCCCAGTGGAGAATTTAAGTAAAGCTGAGCAATAAAGAAGGAGGAAACAACCCTCCAGAATTGCAATTAGATATTCATGTTGTTTAACTCAGTAAAGGCACAGTCCTTTTTCATTCATTATAGGAAGCAACACATCCATGCTGAACTGACTTCATGCCACTATCATAGCACCCAATCTGATGACATCACTGTCACTGCCACTACATGACCTCTGATTATGTTGGGGTAGTGGTAATGATTGTTTAAAGGGTAAAATGCTTAAAGCCAATTTGTCTCTTACCCTTCCATCTGTTCCAAACTTTCAGAAATGGGTAACAAAATATTACTACCTGCTTCACTGTATGTCCTCAGTTTACAGAAAACATCACATTCTTGACTGCAAAATGTTACTCCATCCAGTTCTATAGTGTAGTAAAATGTGTGTCTCAGCAAACTGTGGATGGCAAGGATGAAGAGTTTGAAAGTGGGTATAGGTTTGAAAAGGATGCAATATTCTTTTGTCTCCTTTTTGGATTCACAGCCTCTGGCTGACATAAAATCCTCTACATTCCATTTGTGTATGCTAATTAAATTTCAGTGAGATAATTTTGGTTTGTTTGGGTGTTTAAAGGCAGTTAGCTTAAACTTTAGACAATTCCATTTGACCTTCATGCCATGTTATCCTCGGTAGGTTAACAGCAAGTGATGAATGCTAAGTTAATGGAGTTCTCAGATTCTAATTTGAGGTGAGCAGTAGGCAGTAATAAAATGGTCAAAAAATGCAAATCAATCCAAGGTTTGATTTTTTTGTAGACACTAGTCTAAAATTGTCCAGGTTAAAAAACCTCAGCCAGATGCATCTTCTCTGGAAGCAGAACCAAGAATCAAGACTGGGTCACTCTTGCACTGGAGCTTTCTCCAAATTGACACCTTTGGGCATATAGAAGTCAACCTTCAAATTCTCAACAATGTGTTGAACATTCTGGGAGTTGAGGTTCACATACCTGATAGGCAAAGAAGATGGGGATGTGTACTCTTTATTTTCATAATTCTGATGAAACAGATATAAGCCCCGGCTGTGGTTTCAAAATGTAGAAGCTTCTGTTATCATCCAGTCTTTTAGGACTGTTCCTGCTTGTGTCACTGGGCACTGTCTTCCATCATTCTCAGGAAACATTGGTTCAAGTTGATGGTAACTGGAATCTAATAATAACATCTATGCATTTCCAATTGCCACATTTCACTCCATGTAATATAATATTGTCAGTAGAGAAAAAACTTCATTTGGAAAACATGAAGAGGACAAATGTGAGTGCTAGAATCTATTCCATAAAGATTGACAAATGAAGTCTGAAAGAAAACCTAAATATGCTCTTTTCCCCCAGTGTGGTCTTGGCGGGCACAAGCTGCCACAGGCTTGACTTCATTCCTTGCCAAATAATGCCACTATGCATTGCCAGAATTAATCATGATTCTAGGTAAGCATTGTGGCACTTTTATGGCAGCTGTGAATCTAATCTGTCACTAATGCCTTCTGGATTACTATGATTTCTTACAATTGTGATTCATTAACTCAGATGCTTATGGAATTAGTATTAAACATCTCCTGTAGATTCCTGCCTCAACATGTCAGAATTCCAAAAGCCTTTGATTGCATTGCATTGTATTGAATGGCATGTCAAACACATTTTGTGGTCCAGAAGAAGGTCATAACACTGCTGTCTGAATCAAAATATCACAGTGCTCAGGACTTCTTTTTTGTATGTGATGGAGCCTGATCTTGACCTCAAGGGGCCTCAAACTTTACTAGATTTTAGAAGCCAAGTTCAGACCAGCTTAATCTATATCAGTGAAACAGTTCAGATCCAGAAGCAATTCTATGATTTGGGGGGAAATGTTGGGGCCTAGAAGTATAGAAGAAAGTTGACATAAATTTCTTGGAGAACAACTTACAAGGCATACCAGAGCCAACTCGTCTGTGATATGAGCTCTACGTTTGTACATTTGTATGCTGGGGTTCATCTTTATCTGGAGCCCCAAATCCATGGAAAAATATTATAGATGCTCAAAATCTTCAAAGAACATGCATGCTTATTTTTGAAAGGCTGCATACCAAAAGGGATTGTATAAAATATTTTTATTGTATAAAAATAAATAAGTATAAATTGCTTACCTTGCTTAGATTACTTTATGAAACCCTGCATGATTGCCCTGAAATTTAGTTAAACAATTTTGTGCATTCTATAAAAATCTCGGCAGGTTGCAAAGTTGTGAATAAACATGGATGTAGCTTTTCATAACTTATAATTTGTTCATAACCACTTGAAGTCACAGCTGCCAATTCTTAAGCTTGGCCATCGTATGCATTGAATTCTTCCAAAGAAGCTAGGAAGTTGAAATGCATCACCATAATAATTGCACGGTGGTCTTTTGCAACTGACAGATGGAAATTTTGTCAATGTGCAGATTTTCTAAGTGCTGTCCAAAATGTTTTAGTATGGCATTCAGTGGGCCAGTTATTATTATGGTTGGTTGGATAGTCAGCCAGACATTTAGATTGGATCTGGTGTTTTTATCCACCTATCAAATTCTTCCCAAATATTACTCTAGCTCAGGATATATCTTCTAAAGCCTAGATTTCTTGCTCAGATTAATAAGATATCTTTAAGTAAGATGAATTAGAAGCTAGTGGAATTATAACAAGATAACTGTTGCCTACAGAGCCATGGTAGCAGTATACATTAAATTTGGGTGGATATGAAGTGGCTAAAAATAATACTGAACGTGCCAATTGAATCGCAATATAGCCAAACAATTGATCACTAAGTGGTGTCCTAAATATGGCTCAGTGTTAGAGAAATATTTTTTTCTAAAGATACATGTTCTGCTACAATTATAAGGATAATGATCCATATCCAACAATTTACATTTGCATCACTTTGTTCATCCATTTTCAGATTATCTGATGTTTCATTTAAGTCATCACAACAACAGAAGAAGGGAGGGTTCTATGATGGATTGCATCTCAGACTTTATGGACAGAAGATGCCATCCAATATTTACTTTCAAGGCAATTGGGCTCAAATTCTATTGAAATAAATCAGGATTGAAGCCATTTGTTCAGCATATACTAAGCAAAAGAATGGAAGCTGAGTTGCTGGTTTTAAAGAAAATACTTATGGATGAGGGACTGGCTATTCTAGTCACTGTCTACTATTCTCATAAGCATGGTCAGAAAGCTGACATACGGACGGATGAAGATTTCTACAGCAATTGGGAGAGAAGAAACCACACATTTCTTGGTAGGACTTGTTAGAAAAAACCATGGGTGCTCTAAGTCCCATGCTGCAACTCCTAAAGTCCTCTAAAATTTGTAATTTTTAATGAGCCAGAAGACGTCACAGAGATGCACAAAATAGGCATGCTCTGTCATGAGGTAGCACTTTGTGCAAAGGAGTCAAAGTCCGCTGCCACAATGCATTGATCAGAAGGGCTGATGGGCCACCTCTGTTCACATGACTAGACAAATTGCTTCAGTTAATGAAAAGTAGTATTTCCTTTGCAGATCAATATAAAACATGCTTCAAGGATTTGACTGAAGGGAAATACCCATCTGGGTTTTAATCACCCCTAAACATTAATAAGGATATGGCTGGAGAATCATCTTATTTCATTTTATGACCTGGTTTTTGAACATAATAAAATAAGCTTAACCAATTTTAATTTGGTGTAAATGAAAATACAATGAATTTTAGTTTTTGTCTTGGGCTCGCCTATGATTTTTGCAAATAGGCTTGATGGATACATGTACTTAGTCCTGCCTCTGGCTCAAACTCTACTGAGTTAAAAAGACCAATATTCAGATTTGGTACAAGAGAACAACACATCAGGGGAGGGGCGTCGCTGGCGTCGCGACGATACGGCATGTGATCTTGGAGGTCTGAAATCGCTGCCGATATCTTTGCTCCTGGATGGTCCAATCGGATCTAAACCATCCCGAAGAGACAGTGAATGTAAAGAGCGCATCCTGTCAATCCCAGGGATATCGCAAAGTCCCTGGTAGATCCAGGAGAAGCTCTTTTTTCCAGCAGCAAAGAGGCAGCCATTAAAGCTGCTGAAGTTGGGACAGTTCCGAAACAAAAGAGAACGAAAGGAGAAAGTGTGCCAGTTTGGTGAGAACTTTTTCTTTATTCTAAGATTTGAAAGGACACCCTAAGGAAAAGAAAGAATCTGTAAAAGTTTTGACAGAAGTGATTAAGCGGCGATTTTAAACAGGAATGTCAAAGTAATTTTTTTTTTTCCTCATTGCTGGATTTTCTACACATGATTTTATATTTTGAAACTGGACTGGTTTTTGTTTCTTCTTTCACCTATTCTTTCTCTCCTTTTTGATTTTATAATATTCTAGGCTAGAGACTCTCTTTTACTCATCTTTTTAAATATCTTTT
This sequence comes from Notechis scutatus, assembly GCF_049901735.1. NCBI lineage: Eukaryota > Metazoa > Chordata > Lepidosauria > Squamata > Elapidae > Notechis > Notechis scutatus. The sequence continues at coordinate 11,694,426 of NC_142015.1, forward strand.
TCCCTTTTTAATTAATTTTTATTATATTTTGTTTGGAAAAGGAGGGGGAAAGTGAAAGCAAAAGAAACTTTGTAACACTGCCAACTAGAGGCTTGGAAATATTCTATTTCTTTTTCTTGACCAGACAAAGCTGAGAAAGAACTGAGACTTCTTTTCAAGGACATTGCTATTTGATAAGGCAGAGGGAAGAGCATGGGAGAGTATTATTGTGGGTGCTCTTCTGGGTTTCTATCAACAGTTGGAGTCTGGTGTTGAAGCTTATAGAAAAAAAAGGTGATAAGACTCTGGAGAAGAGAGTTATAAATTTTAACAAAAGCCTTGGATAATCAAAGAAGGTGCAGTGTGCTCTTTTTATTTTTATTTTTTTAAGCTGTGCTATTTCTTACTTTAATAAACCCCCTCCTTACTAGTTTACTTTTTGTAATAGCTATTTGGATTTTTGGCCTTTTGGAACTTGTTTTTGTCTTTCTTTTTGTCTTTTGAAGTCAAATTTTTACGTTTGCATTTTATTTTAAAGGAAAAGCTTTAGCATTAATGATTTCCTTCCTTTTCTTTTTAAAGGAGAAGTCTCTTTTCTTTTTTCTCTCTCCCTCCCTTGTTTTTTTTTTACCTTCCATATTGGTTTTTTTATTTTTTATTTTTGTGGCTTTCTTTTTTTTCCTTATGCATCCTTTTATACCTGAGACCTCTTAATTGGATTAAGGTGTTGAAGAACCTGAAGAACTTTTCTTTTCTCTTTTTTAGTTTTTTACTTTTTACTTTTCTGCCTTTTCCAGGATTTAACATTTTTTCTTTTTTGTGTGTATGGTCTTTTCTTCCATTTTTGAGTTTTTACTGCTATCTGGCCAATCGATTGGATTAAGGTATACAAGAACCTGAAGAAAATTTAAATTTATTATTATTATTGCCACTATTTGGTTTCTTTTTTTCCTACTATTTTTATTTGGAATTGCAATTGGTTATTTCACAAGTGGATTAAGCTTTAGAAGAACCTGAAGATTCTGAATTGTCTGAAATGAGTAGGAAACTAACAGCCCCTGGTTCCTCAACTTCTACTTCTTCCTCTTCACCATCTGGAGGACAACGCTCAATACAGACAATGTTACAGCAAGAAAAAGAACAGGAAAAGGTGACGCTGCAGATGATTATGCAAGGAATTCAAAACATTCAAATAAGAACAGAGAACACTGAAAAGAGAACAGAGAACATTGAACAAAGAACAGGGAAAACTGATGAAAAGGTGGAGAACATTCAACAAATGATGATGAAGTATGATGAGAGATTCCAAAAAATTGAAGAAGAAGATAAACAAAGAGATAAGAAGATTGGAGATATTGAAAGCAGATTAACTGTGGTTGAACAAGATAAAAGTGGGATGCTGAGATGGGAGATGGACAGATCAGAATTTTATCTCAGATTCCAAAACATAGAGGAAGAAAAGGGACAAAACCTAGCTGAGATAATGATAGAAATTTTGGCTGAAGCTTTGGAAATAACTAAAGAGAAGATGATGGATGGAATAGATGAGGTTTATCGAGTCTTCACAAGATATGCATTGAGAAGTAGCTTACAAAGAGAAGTTCACATCAGATTTACAAAGAAAGCCATTAAAATGCAAATATTGCAAGTGGCAAGAGAGAAAACATTGAAATATAAAGAGAAGGAGACTGTGGTCCTGAAACAAGTACCCAGAAGAGTGAGAGAGATGAGAAGAGAATACTGATTTCTGACTAAAATGCTACTTAAAAAAGAGGTGAATTATAGATGGCTGATTCCAGAAGGTTTAATGTTCACATGGCACGATCAGAAACATAGTATTGACTCAATTGAGAAAGCTGAATCATTTTACACAGAATTTTTTGGAGGGAAAGAGGAAGAGGCAGAAAAAGAAATCTCACTAATTGAATTCCAAGAAGACTGCCAAATGGCGAGTGAAAAAGAAGAAGGTGCAGTAGGTGGAAAGGTGGAAGCCAAAGAATAACGTGAACCAAGATCTACAAGAGCTGCTAAACCTAACTACAAAATATAACCATGGAAGAGAAAAAACTGATTACAATTAATATAAATGGACTTAACTCAGCTGTTAAAAGAAGGAAAACTTTCCAGAAATTAGAGAAATTAAAATTTGATATAATCTGCCTACAAGAAGTACATATCAAAAAGCAACATGAACAACTGTTGATACAGCCAAGATTACGGAAAATATTTACTTCTTTGATACAATGCAAGAAAAGAGGAGTGGTTTTATACATTAAAGATATTATCCCAGCGAAATTGATCTATACTGATGACGATGGAAGAATACTAATGGTGGAAATAATGGATAATAATATGAAAACACTCCTGATTGCAATCTATGCCCCAAATGACAATCAAGAAGAATTCTATAAAAAATTACATATGAAAATGATTGAACTGGACTATGCTAATATAGTTATGATGGGAGATTTTAATGGAATTGTAGATAATAAACTGGACTATACAGCAGAGAAAAGAACAAAGCAAAACAGAAAGATTCTCTCTAAATCTTTTTTTAAAATGGTTGATGAAATAAACTTAAAAGTTACATGGAGGGAAAGAAATGCTAAAACTAAACAATATACCTTCTACTCAAATAGACATTTATCATGGTCCAGAATAGATATGATATGGATGTCAACAGAATTGTTAGCTAATATTCAAGAAATAAATATTGAAACAAGTACTTGGGCAGATCACAATCCAATGACAATTAAATGGAGAGGACAAAGAAGAAGATCTAGAGGGACGTTAAACAATACTATATTAAAGGAAAAAGACTTCACACAGTGGATGGAGAAAGAATTGGCTTTCTTCTTTAGAGAAAACAAAAAAGAAGATACATCAATTCAGAATGTATGCGATACAATGAAGGCATATGCCAGAGGCTTGATAATAGACTATACAAGGAAAAGGAATACCATGAAAAGACTAGCCTCTAAGGCCTTAGAGGATGAGTATAAAGGACTTGAAAAAGAGCTACAGAAAATGCCATAGAAAAAGGACATTAAGTTAAAAATGGATATAATTAAACATAAAATGGGTCAAATAGAAAAAGAAGAATTAGCACAGAAAATCAGAACTATTTTGAAGATGCAAATAAACCAGGTAGATGGTTAGCATATAAATTAAGAAAGGAGAAAGAATCAAGGAAAATATTGCAATTAATAGATGACCAAGGCCAAGTTTGCTATGGTAGTAAAGAGAAGAAGGAAATCATACGAGACTATTATGGGAAACTATACACACAAGAGAATATTGATGAGGAAAGAGTTAAACAGTATTTACAGAATGGTAATTTACCCCAGATACCTAAAGAGATTGAAACAATGTTAGAAAGCAATGATGGAGTTAACTGAAGCACTCAAGAAGCAAAATAATGGAAAGGCACCAGGCCCAGATGGACTTCCAGCAAAATTTTATAAAACACTACAAGAATCGTTGAACCTTCCATTGCTAGAAGTTATGAACGAAGTTATGTTAAAGAAGAAGATACCTAAATCATGGTCAGAAGCTTATATTACACTTGTCCCAAAAGAGGAGGCTGATCCATTACAAATTAAGAACTATAGACCTATTTCCTTATGAAACGCAGATTATAAAATCTTTGCTTCAATATTGGCAGAAAGACTTAAAAAATACTTAAACAATTTTATCCATTCTGATCAAAATGGGTTTCTGCCAAAGAGACAAATATGAGAGTAATCTTGGACACTATGAGGCACATCCTGAAAAACAAATGGCTTTGATATTTCTAGGTGCACAGAAGGCATTTGATGATGTGAATTGGTGATTCATTTTATTACTGCTAGAACAGATGGGCTTTGCTAAAAAACTTATTCAAGCAATAGAAGCTATATATCATAAGCAAATGCCAAAGGTAATGATAGAGGGAGAACTGACAGACTCTATTGATATAAGAAAAGGAACAAGACAAGGGTGCCCACTATCACCTCTGTTGTTTGTGTTAACCTTGGAAGTGCTAAACAGAAATATTAGAGAAGAAAAGGATATAAAAGGGATGAAAATTAAAAAGGAAGAATTTAAGTTGCAAGCATTTGCAGATGATCTGGTTTTCATTTTAGAAGACCAACTAGAAACAGCATAAAAATTGATAGAAAAGATAGAGGCATATGGAAAGGTGGTTGGCTTGAAAATAAATAAAGATAAGACAAAGATCTTGACAATGAATATGCTATCAAGACAAAAGGAAGAACTGGCAGATCTATTGAAAATTCAGATCACGAATAAGATCAAGTACTTGGGGATACATTTGACAGCAAGATGCAGTACACTAAAAGATAATAATTACATCAAACTTAAGCAGCAGATAGCGTTAGATTTGGCGAAATGGGAAAATTTACAACTGTCATTAACAGGGAGAATATCAACAATCAATATGAATATATTACCCAGAATTTTATATTTGTTCCAAACAATTCCAATTAGGCTTGGAAAAGATTACTTTGAAGATTTAAATAAAATTGTGTTGAAATATGTATGGCAAGGTAAGAAAGTGAGAATAAAGTTAAAACTTTTGCAAGATGCCAGAATTAGAGGAGGATTTGGTTTGCCTAATTGGGAGTTGTATTACCAAGCTACAAATTTGATGTGGGTTAAGGAATGGATAACATTAAGAAATACTAGATTGTTGACATTAGAAGGACATGATCTGTTGTTGGGGTGGCATGCTTTTCTATGGTATAAAGGAAATAAAACACAGGGGTATTTTAGAAGACATTATATCCGGGAGTCTCTGCGGTTAAACTGGGAGAAGACTAAGAGACAATGTTATTTGAAAATTCCAGTCTGGCTATCGACTATTGAAGCATTTTCTTATCCTATAATATAGAAAAAGGAACAAACAGTTAGATATGGTGAAATATTGAATGAAAAGGGTGAACTCAAATCTATACAAAAACTAGAGGAACAAGGTATAAAGATGAATTGGTTTTCATATGCATAAATACATTCAAGGTATGATAAAGACTCTTAAAACAGAAGGTTTCTACGATAAACTGACTGATTTAGATAAGATTTTGACAGGTACTGATGAAAAGGTGATTAAAAAATTGTATGGATTCTTATTAGAAATTAAACTAGAAGAAGAACAAGTTAAAGAAACTATGATTGCTTGGGGGAAGAATTTTGGATATGGGATTGATTTAGAGAAATGGCAAAAATCGTGGTCTCAAAATGATAAAATGACAATGTCAACAGCATATAAAGAACTAGAACTAGAAAACCTTGAATTATGCCGTCTTCGGTCTGACTTAAGCATGGTATACAAAATCATACATTGCAATGTCCTACCTGTCAATGAATACTTCAGCTTCAACCATAACAACACAAGAGCACACAATAGATACAAACTCAAAGTAAACCGCACCAAACTTGATTGCAGGAAATACGACTTCAGCAATAGAGTGGTCAATGTCTGGAATACTCTACCCGACTCTGTAGTTTCTTCCCCAAACCCCAAAAACTTTAACCTTAGACTGTCTACTATTGACCTCACCCCTTTCCTAAGAGGTCTGTAGGGGCGTGCATAAGCGCACCAACGTGCCTACCGTCCCTGTCCTATTGTTTCTCTTATTCTTTTATTTTTCTTATATGTAACCATTTCATGTATTCACAACTATGTATACATTTATACTTATTATCTTGTAAACAATTGGCAAATCAAATAAATAAATAAATAAATAAATAAAATAAAATAAATAAAGAAAATTTGTATAAGATGTTTTACAGGTGGCATTTCCCCCGATAAGAATAGCAAGAATGTTCAAGAACAAATCTGAAAAATGTTGGAAATGTCACCAGACACCTGGCTCATATTACCATATGTGGTGGACTTGTGCGGATGCTAAAAAATATTGGACTAAAATCCACACGTGGTTGGAAAAAATGACAAAAAAGCATATAGATTTGAAACCAGAGATATTTTTATTGGGAATTTTATCTGAAATATATAGTAAAGAATTGAAATACTTGATTGTAAATGTATTAACAGCGGCTAGGATTGTATTTGCTACAAATTGGAAAAATGAGAAAATACCATCACAGGAGGAAATCATTAAGACAATATTGGAATGTGCTGAAATGAGTAGATTGACATTTGAAATCAGAGAACAAGATGATAAACAATTTTATAAAATTTGGGATCTATTCTATCAATGGTTAGACAATAAAACATGGTAATGAAATATGTAGATTCTTAGAAAATAATAAATATATAAAGATGTATTCTTTTCTTATTATATCTACAAAATTATTGTAGGATAGATTTGAGATGATAATATGAATGGTCATAAAGCAAATTAAGTAAAATATGATTATTTCGTGAAACATGAATGAATAAAAGTATAGTCAAATGATTGATTAACAATGATATTAATGTATTTAATACTTGATTGAAAATATGAGAATATATACAATGTAATTGTAATTGAAGACTACGAAATGGAAGCAATTTGTAAACCAATCGGCACACTGTATGTATACATATGGAAGATGGCTTGATGTTTTTATGTTTTGTTTGTCTATGTTCGTCTTAAAAACCAATTAAAAATCCTGGATCGAAGTGTTAACTTAATCATCTCTCTGTATTAACTTAGTAGTTTTCCCAGGGAAGGAAATAATCAAGCATTTCTTAATTGTTTGTGTCAGTTAGAATATGTTCACGTGTTGCACTTAAAAGTGTTAAAAGACAATTTATATATAAAATGGGCCTGTCACTGAACAGGGGTGTAAATTAAAATACATAAATAAGAAAGCATGTTTCCACCAATGCAGAGTGTCTTATAATATATACAAAGGTTGTGAATAATATTTACAATATTTGTCTTCTCACTAAAAAGGGAAAAAAGGTATGTATATGTGTGTGTGTATGTGTATGTGTGTGTGTGTGTGTTTATATTTGATGAAGCATTGCATTCCTACACAAGATCATGTGTTAGGGAAAGTTGTATTATAAAAAGTATATCATGGTATATCATGGGGATGTCATAGGATCATCTATTCAGTTGAATGAAAAGCTATGTATCCTAAAAAGTCGTGTGTGCAGTGAAATTGCATACAAGATGAAAAAAGGGAGAAATAAGCAAGAAATTTGAAAGATGGAGTGTCATATTGATTTCAACTTAGGATGCTCTGCCTACATGAAAAAAAGAAAAAGAACAAGAGTTGAATGAAAAGTATTTAATTATTCACAGGATAGACAGCTTTCCATTTCATTTCATGTTATATCCCAACTCAAGTTATGAAAACTGGTGACTTTGCCTGACTTCGCTATCTCTGGATTTTTTTTTAGAAGAGAGAGAAATTCATGAACTTCTGGTCACTTCTCTGAACCTGACTTCCCAAGCTTTTGAAGTTCACCCATCCTGACCTCAAAAACCATGTGGAGAAGCCATCAGCTAGGAAAACAGAGGTGGAGAACATCAAAGCCATAATTGGAAGCAGCTGTGTAAATTGTCAGGGAAAGGGTTTGGAGAGATACCTACCTATGTGTTTATCTACTTAAACCCTTAACTTATTGGGTGCATCTCAGAGTCCTTCTGGAACTCCTTCAAATGAAGCAGGCATTCACTGGGCTTTTTTCCTCCTTGGCATAGCTCTTAAAAGAGAGAGTCTTTTGGTCTTCAGTAGTAAAAATCCTGAGTTTTGGAGAAGAGGGGGATGGGGATAGATAGATAGATAGATAGATAGATAGATAGATAGATAGATAGATAGATAGATAGATAGATAGATAGATAGATAGATAGAGTTCTCTATAAAGAAAGGTTAATCTTGGGGCAAGTGCTTGATGGATGGCCTGTAAAACTGAAAAAGAGGAAGAGGTCATGCAGAGGCTGTGAAAGGTGATTTGTGCTAGTACCAGCATCAAAACAGAAGGCATGCATGTTTGACTGAAGGTTGCTTCTCCTCTGGCCTCCTGTTCCTGGCAATCAATCATACTTGATACTAGCAATTGAACAATTTGTTAGTCTCCGAGTTAACCTATGCCCCATTCAAGTGCTGAGCATGTGTGCTTGCATGAGCTCCTGGTTGATGGATGATCCTTTGCCAGCTCCCTGCTGCCAGTGGGGTTTGGAGTCCAAATCATAGAACCAAGTTCAAAAGTGGTGACATGTAGGAGAATAAAGGGACAAGGCAATCATGGGAGTGAAAGCTTGGAGGACAAATCCCATCAGGGGCTTTTTTAAGGTTAAGAAGATCCCAGAAGGTGGTGTATCTGGGTTGGATTAGCATGATTCCAAATCTGTCATGCCCCTGGTGAAGACTGACTCTGAGGAAGAGGAGGAACAGCCGAGGAACAGGGAGTGGAAGTGTGGCTCTAGAGGTTATGGAGGAGGCTGGGGAAAGGCAGAGGCTGGCTGGGCAGTCAGAGGAGGACCCAGGCCCATCCCCTCTCCATCCTAGGGCATGCAGGGAGGAGAGGATAAGGGAGAGATATAGTCTACTGGGAGGAGAGGGCCTTGATCCTCTTTATGGGCTGCAGCTGTGACAACTGGATAAGAGGATGGACATGCATACAGGCGAGTGCTGGAAACAAACCGTGGAAATATCTCTAGTTTATTGTTCCTTTCTGAGTTTGGCATCTTTTCCACTGTGTGTTCTGATATCTGTGGACGTCTTCCAGCCCTTATATTGCCTGGTTTGTGTTGTTTTTTACTCCTTATAATTTAAACCGCATTACCTCCTTCTTGTGACTGTTTGTGTGGGAGTTTTTTTGTTTCCAGTCAAGGATACGTAGAACTTGGAAGCAAAGTAAAGAAATAAAAGGGGCTTCACCTGTTTTTTGTGACTGTGTTTATTTTGTATCTCACCCTGGGTCATCACAAATTTTTTAGTACTGATGAAAGAAAAATGGGCACAAAAGTTGGTTGAGCAAACATGAGCAGCCAATGAAGCAAAAGAGCTAAAGAGCCATAGAGTTTATCTCAGTGATTCCCAAAGTGGGTGGTACCACCCCCTGGGGAGCAGTGGGATGCCTTAGGAGGGTGCTAAGAAGCAAGGGGTCTGGCAGGGGGGTGCTAAGCGGTGGCAGGGGGCGCTGGAGGTGGGCCCCTCGGAGGGCGCAATTCAGGGGTGGGATTCTACCAGTTTACAAGAATTGGTTGTTACTGTTCCCAGTAGTTTGAAGGACTGGTAAAATGGGCCCCTGGCTGGCTCTGCCCCTCTCCACCCACTTCGTCGTTCCCTGCCATCAGTCCTTATTGCTTAACAGAAGCCAAAGATGTTTCAATGTGCTGGCAAAGATGCTGGCAAAGATGTTTCAATGTGGAAAACGGCCTCTAAACTAGGCCTCATTTTAATCTGATGCATCAGGTCTCTCTCTCTCTCTCTCTCTCTCTCTCTCTCTCTCTCTCTCTCTCTCTCTCCCTCCCTCCCTCCTTCCCTCCCTCCCTCCCTCCCTCCACATCAAGATCTCATTCTTTGGCTTCTATTAAAAGTTTTGTGGACGAAACATGGCCAAGACTATCAGGAAGCTCTCACATTTTGTTGAGGCTTTAAACAGGATCTATTGGACCAGACCTCCACCCTAAAATATTAATTTTCTTCAATGTATTACAGTGCCAATTCTGAAGAAGGCAAAACCAAAATGTACTGGTAAATTACAAGGAGAACACACATACACATACACACACACACACACTCCCTTCTAACCCTGCTGGAGCAGGTGATTGAACTAGAATAGATATCTCATTCACTTTCTCCTCCCTTCTTTCTTTCTTTCTTTCTTTCTTTCTTTCTTTCTTTCTTTCTTTCTTTCTTTCTTTCTTTCTTTCTTTCTTTCTCTTTCTATCCCTTCCTTCCATCCCCCTCTTTCTTTGTCTGTCCCTTTTTCTTTCTTTCCCTTTTCTCTTTCTTTTCTTCCTTCTCTTTCTCTCTTTATCTCTCTCTCTTTCTTTTCTCTCTCTCTCTCTTTCCCTCTCTCAGGCTCACCCCATTGACTTGGTGCACCGCTCCACTCGGACTTACTTAGGCAGGTCCCTCCGGTGCAGCGGGCTCAATGGGATGGACCTGCGGGGCCAGCACCTAGAACGTGGCAGTGGTGGCGTGTTTGAAAAGTAGAGCAAAGCCAGAGGTCGGTAAATTTTGCTGCAAAGAATCACAAAAGCTTCTGGGCTATGCACAAGAAGGGACACATATGTCAATGCAATTCAGCAACATAAAATAAAGTAATACAAATAAAACAAATCAACAAAAATTGTCAAAGCATCTCTGATTAGATTCTAGTCACTACTAGAATCTAATCAGAGATGCTTTGCTGATTCTAGTCCAATGATCTGCTCCAGCAGGGTTAGAAGGGAGTCTGTGTGTGTGTGTGTGTGTGTGTGTGTGTGTTTGTGCATGGCTGTCAAAACTCCAAAAACAGGTCAAGTAGCTCTGGGGAGGCCAGTCATAAATTAGAACACTTGGTAAGCAATTGGCCATTAAGTGAGGACCACTTGTATTTGGTTTGCCAGTCACCTGGCCACACCCACCCAGTCACATGACCACCAAACCATGCCTACCTGGTCATGTGACCAGCAAGCCTTACCCAGCCAGCAAGCCACGTCTAGCCAGTGACGTGACCAGCAAGCCACACCCCGCCAGTCACGTGACTAGCAAGTCACACCCCCAAATTAGGCCATGCCCACAGAAATTTGAATCCCACCCCTGGGTGGGGGGCACCGAGGATGAGTTTGTAGCACCACTATATGACGGTGGACTGAAAAAGTTTGGGAACCACTGGTTTATCTGATCCCAATTCAGGGTCCCAATCCCAAGAGGACTTACCTTTGAAGGAGGTTGATCCTCTGTCTGCAACTTGAACAGAAATAACAGAATAACAGAGTTGGAAGGGACCTTGGAGATCTTTTAGCCCTCCAAACAGGAAACCCTTTACTATTTCAGACAAATAATTGTCCGATCTCTTCTTAAAAACCTCCTGTGTTGGAGCACCCACAACTTCTGGAGCCAAGTCCTTCCACTGATTAATTGAACATTCTGTGCCTTTATCTGGGAAGAAGAATGGCATTTAAGGAAAAAAGGATATAATCATTTCCTTACTAAACAAAAATAGGTTTACTTTCCACTGTTTGTTTATTTGTTGATTCAGCTTATATATGACTCCACTTCTAATAACTTCAAGTATAATTTCCAAAATTTCAGAAGCGCCATTGTTGCTCTCTCTTGTTTTATCCAGACTAATTTTCTACATGATTGGCTTAAAATGCAACTATTTTGACTTTATCAATATTACGTCTGTCAGATTCACTGAGTGAAACACCCCCTCCCCCTTAAGAAAAATTCTTTGAACAACCAAAACAAAAGCAAAGGGGATACACATGTCCTCTGAATATTGCCATTAACTTAGTTCAATTTTTCAAAGTACTTGAACTAAGATTCCAAGTTAAATTTCTTTGAAGCTAGTTTAAATAAACTGGAATCTATCAGACCATTAACATTTCCTGCTACTAAAATAAGCAAGAGTTGCCATTGTTGTCATTATCATCATCACTGCCATCCTCCTCCTCCTCCAGCAGTGGATATATATATATATTACTCTTTTAATATATTTCATTTGATACTGTTTATGTATATATGATTATGCATGCACACAGTGTTTTAATTAAAGAGACAGATGAAACAAGAAAGAAAGAACAATCCAAAATTAACTTTTTAAAACATAATTTAGCAAATATTTTTCTTCATTTCCCTGCTTTGCTTGAATTGCTTATGTTGATAGAAAGAGATTGTATGCCTTCCATTTATTCTTTGTCCTTTAATAACATTTTTTGTAATAAATAACCAAGGATTTTCTTTGTTCTGTTTGTTCTTTCACCAAGTTTACTTTGTCTTGTTTATCTGCTTTAATACTATTTGATAAATCTGGTTACACTTGCTTTATTTTTGGGTCCTTCTCAGCTTGTGCTTGTGCAGGCTTTATATCTTGCTAACTCAGCATTCCCCAATGCTACTACTCTACATATGTGCTAGATTATAACCAGGGGTCGGATTCAAATTTTTTAATAACCAGTTCTGTGGGCATGGCTTAGTTGGTGGGCATGGCTTGGTGGTCATGTGACTGGCTGGGCATGGCCAACTCAACATCACTCACATCAAGGCACGCATATCCTCGGCTGGCCTCTCATGACTGTGGGGATGCTGCAACAGTCGTAAGTGTGAAAAACGGTCATGTCACTTTTTTCAGTGTCATTGTAACTTTGAATGGTCACTTCACACAAGCAAAATACCAGAAAAGGAGGAAAAAAAACTCCAGAGAAGTTCCAGAGACAGGAAATCTAGTCCTGCCAAGAATGTAATAAGAGTTAACGGAGAGGCAGTTTCTGTAAGCAACACCAGAATGTTTCCTTCCTGCCTTCCTTACAGGATTAGGCCAGTAATTTCTTCTAACAACCGGTTCTCCGAACTGCTTAGAATGTTAACAACCGGTTCTAGAGAATAGGTGCGAACCTGTAGAATCCCATCCCTGATTATAACTCCCATCTGCCCCAGCCTGCATGGTTAATACTATACTGTCATGGTTGAAAACTATGGTTGGCAATCTGGGAAATAATACCTTTTCCCTCCATTATCTTTTGCTCCTTTATTTTGCAAATCTTCTACAAGTTTATATGAAAGAATGGCCCCCATATTGGATGCAACCATTATTTTTAAATAAAACAGGAGTTGACGTTCAGATGTCTTAAAATGGCCGAGGTAGACGAACATTGTCTTCAAGTTTTGTAACAATCTAGCCACAGAAGTCTCAGTCTGAAAACATGACTTGCTGAAATCAGTGGAGACATCATAGCTCAATCAAAAACACACCAACACTAGACTGAAATTTAATATGTCATATGACCAGCCTTTGTGGTTACAGACCATAGCTTAACTTAAAAATGAATACAAGAAGAATGGAAATATCTTTTACTTTATTTCACTTTGTATTCATTTTTACACTTGTTTTCAAAACTTTCAGTAAAATTATATTTAAAAAAACAAATGCTGGTTTAGCAAGTCAACTTATACTTGAATATAGCCATTGATTGCAACAAGGAAGTAGGAGGGCAATTAGAATGATAAGGAATCTGGAAATCAATTTCAAGGAAGAACTGCTGAACGGGTAGATCAGAGAAGCTTAGAGAACAGAAGATTTAAAAAGAACATTTATTATTGTCTTGAAATATCCAAGGGCAATTATAAGGAAGAAGGAGCAATTTTGTCTGGTCTGGTATCAGAGAGCTGGGTTTCAAAATAGCATAAATTGAGTGGAAAGAAAATTGTTCATTTGTGTAGTTATGAAGACAAGTCTGCCCCAAGACACAGTGTGACTTACGGAGGGTTAAAATATTCCGCGGACAGAACTGGGTTGGTCATTCTTATTTAAGTATAAATGTAGGAACAGAATCCTCCACTAGGCCGAGGTTACAGATCCTAAATTTGTCCTCCAACACTAAATATAGTTAATCCTCAACTTTCACTGTTTACATCTCTTTATCCAACAGTAGGACTGGCTGTGCATTAGGAGGAAATTCTCAATAGGGTTGGCAGACAAACAAGCAATTGTTCATCCCCTTTTTGAGAACTTTCAGAATGATGAGAAGATGCATTCCAAAAAAAAAAACAACACTAATAAACATCTTCATCTATCTTTCATGATAAAATCAGCCAAAAAGTGTCACCAAGAGAAACTCCAAAGAAATTCTCAAACATTCTGAGAATAAGATGGAAAGAGAGAAAAATGTTTGGAAAATGACAAGTTAGATGTTATACAGGGTTAGTTTTGGTGCTTTTATCTTGATGGATGATGCAAGTAGTATGATCAGATCAGGATTTCGTGGTACAAGTCCAGAGCCTCACTCAGCCAAATGAATAATCCCTCAAACCTAGAAGGACTGGTTTCCACTCTTATAAGTAAGCAAAATAAAATATATTGCAATCTAAAAACCCACATGATCATGAATTCATCGATGTTAACATACCAAACAAGACTTTCTCATGCAAAGGCTTTATTGGAACTCAACAATTTGTAACTAAGTACCTGCAATATCCAGGAAGGAGTATTTGTGAAGTAAACTGATTGGGAATTCTAGCTATATTTTTTTCTCCTTCCACCCCAAATTTATAAAAAAAAATGTCATGGAACCAAGCAAAAGGATTCACAGAGTATATTATTTCCCCCCCAATGCACAGGAAGTATATATTGCTTTCTCCTCCCTGAAATTCTTGTGTGTCTTTTGTTTAAGAAGAGATGAAGGAAAGGGAGAGTGAGATGGTCATGGGACAGTGGTCAGCACAGAAGAAAGTCTGTGCCTGTTGAGGGAGGGGGAAGGAAGCTTTAATTAGGATGGCTTGAACACTAGCTTTAACCAAAAGCCAGTGGGAGTTCTGTTTGATCTTCCTGTGAGTCAGGCTGTTTGATTCATCTTAGATCTGTTGAGGGGGATGGACACCTGCCCATCACATGCTTTTTATTCTGCACGAGAGCTTTGATCTCTTGAGGTTATATGGGAGAAGGGTCACTGAAGGGTGTGTTTCAAAGTTGCATTCATGCCTTGTTAGCAGGGCAGCCAAAGGGGGCGGGTAGGGAGGAAATCTCACATGCAGACCCCTCTGGATCAGATGTGCTCCAAAGATACCAAAACCTAGTGGAGTTCACCAAGAGGGGAAAGTTCATTCATAATCTAGTGGGAGGGGATACCTCACATTCCTCAAATGACCAAGAAGAAAGTGAGGGCTACAAGCATAGACTCTTTGCTTTTTCAAGGACTAGTTGAAGGCATTCCTGGAGTAGTGAACCTATATGCACTCCTTTTCTTTAGCTGTTCTTCATTATTAGCCAGGGTGGGCTCCATTTTTCTTTGGTGGAAAGGCAAACTATACATTCCTCAACTGATAGTCTTGATAGATGGCAGATAATTATGACAATGATGATGAAGTTATGCATAATCCATCCCCTTTTGCTGAACATTTCAAATCTTGCTTGGTTAGTTATTGATAGTTTTACTGGATTAGTCTAGCAGCATGAGGCTGGTCTTGCTTCCCACCCAGGCCATGATATATATGCCTTCATTCTGCAGTTTTCTAAGCTGTCATCTATCAGCCAAGCACAAAATATAGTGGATAGAATAGAGAACCAAGATAACTCAATATAATGCTGTGTTTTTTTTGTATTACTGCAAGGGCTGGATTGCATTAAGGAACACCTCTGTGAAAAAACTCTTAGACTGTTACATTTACATGACCTGTTATGTGTCATCTCTTTCCTCTTTGTGATAAGATGATGTATTTGAAAATCTTTCAAAATGTTGTTAGTTCATTCATTCATTCATTCATTCATTCATTCATTCATTCATTCATTCATTCTGAAACTTTGCTGCCTTGTTCCGCAACCAGCAAGAGTCCTAGAATAGCTCACAATACATCATATGTGTATAAAACAGTACAAACAAGTTTGTGTGGAACCACCATTTTTTTGCTTTGATGATAGACACATACACACACACATTCACTTATACATATAGATAAATAGATAGATAGGGAGGGAGGGAGGGAGGGAGGGGGAAGAGAGGGGGCTGTAATGAAATATTAAGAAATATTCCAGAAAACAGGCATAATGTTCATACATGTCACTTTGCTGTTATTGTGAAGAAATAAGACTGAGTCTAGGCCATTCAAAATGAATTTTCATTGCTCACTAAATTAGTGAGAAGTTGCTATAAAGAAACTGTATGACTTGAATGGGACATTTGCTTCATGGATATTCCTTTTTCTTTATTAAGAAATGGAAAAATAATATGCAAAGCTGTGATGCTAGAATTGGATGTCATGTTTGTTTGCTTCTCCCAGTTTATTTCTCCCAGTTTTCAAAACTAGAGTTGCAGCTATTATTTGCTTGATTGGTCATATTAGTGGTGGACAACTGTACAGTAGTATCTTTGTGAGATCTTGGACTACAATAGCTTGCCATGTTTGGGGTACTCCAAATATATTATATATTTATCAAGAAGAATAAATGAGAATAACCTTTAATTATCTTAGGAGCCATGGTGGTGCAGTAGTTAGAATCCAGTATTACAGGCTAACTCTGCCTGCAGTCAGGAGTTCATCCCTGATCAGCTCAAGGTTGAATCAGCCTTCCATCCTTCTGAGGTCAGTAAAAATAAGGATTCAGATTGTTCGGGGCAATATGCTGACTATAAATCTCTTAGAGGGGACTGTAAACCACTATGAAGCAGTAAGCCTAACTGTTATTGCTATTTCTAATTTTCAATAATCTTTATATCTAATCATTATATCTGCCCTCTTCAAATCACAGAGAATGACCATGATAACTTAAATTTAGAATCTCTGCAGGCTATTTGACATGGCATTTAACATCAAATTTCCAGAAGGCGAAAGAATGGAAGCCTTCAAGTTTTCACATTCCTATTATAGGAACTTAAACTTTGCGAAAGAGGACGCTGGGAGAAGAAATCCTGATCTATCAGGGTTTTTCTGAGAGCAAGAGTGTTACACAGGAAGTGGCCAAAAATGAGCAGCTGCATCATGTCAAAAAACATGTTGAGAAGCCATTTTGAGGCAAGGCATATTCCAGACAAGTCTACATGGTTCACTTTCTTTGCTTACAGAGAAAACATCACATTTCTATATCATCCCTTCATCACCATGACTGAAAAAAGCCTATTTATGGCCTCTACTGTGATTGAATTTGATTTACATGACACAACTGCAACAGCCAATGCTAATATTTTCTTCTTCTTTCTAAGTGTGGGTAGAACAGGTCTTCCAAAGAAGCCAGAGAAAAGAAATGGGAGTTTCCCTCCTCTCTGCACAGCCATCTTACCCTATAACAAAAACAAATTTTGCAAAGACCAAGACAAGTTTGGTAAATCTGCGCCGTGGTGTCCCATTTCCTATTTCTTTAGTAAGGAAGCAATGTGTTGAATTTAAAGTATCCCTCTGGTAAAAGCTAACTATTTAAAGAGTGCGGGGGTCCCAGAAATACAAAACAAAGATTTGTTGATTAAAAACACATGGTTTGTTCAGGAGACTTGAGTCGCCAGAAAAAATCAGTCCTGACAATGTTTTGGCTTTTTCTCTACCACAAGACAAGATGGTGATTTATTACAGTGATGTCAGTAGAGCTACAAAATGTTCCCTGAATTGTCTCTTTATAAAAAAAGAAAGAAAGGGGGGAAATGTATGGACTTGTTTATATGCAGGGAAGACTCTGTATAGAATGACCCTTTCAGAGGTCTCCAGTTCTTAGGAAAACATGTTTCTATTGAGAGAGATTGAGGAAGACTTATTACTGTATGATGATGGATTATAAAATATGGGGAACTACTTAGTCATAAAATTGATGGCCCAATAATCTCATATCATTTGCACTAGGTTTCTCCAAACTGGTGTCTTATAGTTGTGCAAAGCTATGTTCCTTTGATAAGAGCTTCTCTTTCTCTTACAAAGACTCATTCCAATTCTCAGGGTTCTCAATCAAGAGAAGAACTGATAAGACAGTAACCTTAATCTTGGCTTGATGAAGCATGAAATTGGGTCTTACCAGCCCATGTTAACATGTCTGAAAATTCATAAATATGGTTAACCGAGATATGATATTCTTTCTCTCTCATTAACCCAATTCCCTTTGATCACCTCCTTCTTAAATAAATTTAAGATACACCCACTCTATTAGGAGATTTCTCTAAAATGTTTTCCTCTGAAATAATTCCTACAGTAAAATACCCTTCCATCCAAAGGCAGGAGAGTTATCTGAAAAACATTATTTTTGTCAGAATAAATGAAAACTTGTTCTGATGTTGGGTGACCCTGAACTTTTCCATAAAAAAACAGACTGTTGCTTTGGGTACATTTTAACTTCACTTTAAAAAATGCTTATACCTGCAAACCTATTCTTATTTAACTGGTAATAAACCTCATTGACAGAGGATTTTAATTCTTTACTGTTTGAAATAGATTGTTCATAAAGCTTCTGTTGGTTATATTTTTATGAAATCAAGTGCAAAGTTCAGGCTATAAATACAAAGTATATGCATTACTGTTTAATTGTTTTTCAACCTTTGTTCTTCCTCTTCAAAATGAAAATAAAATTAACCTATACCTCATAAATTTGTGGATACCAACACAATTAAACTTTGACCGAGGAGATTTAAATACAAACCTTTGTTCTTCTTGGTCTCAATAGTTCCCTTTCCCTCAAGTCTTTTTTTAAAAGAACTTGCAATGATAAAACTTCATTTGGAAGAAATCATCAATTGTATTATGTACTTATTCAGAGTCTGGTAGTTTTAACCAACTTCATTTGATTGCTTGTTTTCTATTGTTTATAACTTGCAAATTCCAAAGGTCTTTGGGTGGTATGAAGATGTATAATAAAAAAAAGAAATACCTAATCATAAAACACATGGAAAAAAATAAATATATAGGATAAACTCAGAACCAACATTGATTGAGTAATTACTTCAGCATTGATTTATTTAAACCAACTATGGTTAGGACAGTTACACTTCTCTCAGATGATTGGTATCAGGCTGTGTTTTGTTGTAAGATAAAAATGATAGTTCATTCAGAATGAGGGAAAATACTTGAACCTAAAAGTCACCATGGTCCATTTACAATCTTCTCGTTTGAAAATGGCTGAACCTCCAGACAGTGTCATTTTATACAGTTTTTAATTTTATAAATAGCAATAGAACTTAGACTTATATACCACTTTACAGCCCTCTCTAAGCGGTTTAGAGTCAGCATATTGTCCCCAACAATTTGGTCCTCATTTTACCCACCTCAGAAGGATGGAAGGCTGAGTCAACCTTGAGCCTGGTGAGATTTGATCTACCAAATTGCAGGCAGCTGGCTGCAGCAGTAGTAGCTTGCAGTATTGCACTCTAACCACTGCGCCACCAAGGCTTTTGTTCCCTACAGTCCATCAACTGTAGTAGAGTTTAAAGTAATAACTGAATAGAAAATATAGGATAAGAAAAGAGCATCACATGTAGGAGAAGAAGAGACAGAAGCTGGGATGGAATCAAAAGTGGGATCAGCTTGGAGTTGTTACATTCCTGCAAGCAGTGCAAGTCCAAGTTGCAACTGGAGAGGGGAGAAGACATTTTAAGGGGGAAAGTGGTTAGCAAGAAAATGGCTAAATACTCCCTTTTTCCTGTGTCTCTCTCACTTAGAATACTACTTTTTATTTAATACGGTGGTTAGTTTTACAAAACACACTATAGTATTTTAAATAGGGTTTGAGTATTATTCAGGATCCAGTGGGAAATTCACATTCTGCTGTAACATGCTTTGTGGACAAAGTTACCCCACTGACCTATATTTGTTCTTTGAGGACAGCATGTAATGTGAACACACAACCAAAATGTGTTTTCTTATCTGAAGTTAAAGTAAAGTTTGTTGTGTATTTCTGGGGGTGGGGGCTGGAGTTAAGATCTTGTGCCCTTTCTGATTCCATGATGTTTTGATCTTATTACTGCCTCTGATGTTTTCCTAATTGTCACAACTAATCTCACCTCTCATGATAGAGCTCTTAATTAAGCATGCAAATGGAAGAAATGAATTGGTTGGAATGTCTCAATTCTTTGAAATTAAGCCTGAAATTCCTAGTTTACCAGATCCAGACTTAAGTAGACTTCTATCTCCCAAAGTTTGCTGAGACCAGGAAGGTGAGGGTCCTTCTTTTAGATACCCATTTCCATGTCTAAACTAAGCCAGATCAAATGAGGAATTAACTAAATTTTACTTTACAAACAGAACAGTTACTTGTTACTCACAGTATTAACAAACTCTTTTTTCCTTTTTTATATTTCTTGCTTGGAATGTGTGTGTGTGTGTGTGTGTGTGTACATAATGCTTGCTAAGCTGTGAAAGACGTTTGTTTCAGTTGCCAACATCTCTGCAAAACTAATGTGGGTGGATTGTGACAGATATAATTTATCCATCCCACAGTTTCATCAACTTGAGTTCTGTTAAACTATACCCGCTGGGCTTAGCTCCTTTTTAAAGTTTCCGCTTTGACAGGTAGATTTATTAGTCTTGAAATTTGTACAAATCAGATGTCACTTGTGGCAACTTGTCAAAATGTCAGTCTGGCAAGGGAGGCATGAAAGGATTTCTGGAGAGAGAAAGGGGAAGAAAGGGAGAGAGAGAAAAAATGAAGGAAGGGAAAAAAAACCCACTGCAGATCCTGCTAGTTTCTTGATCCTGGGGATTTTGCTTTATTAAATACCTAGCACCAGAAGGTAGAAGATGCCATTGGACCCCAACCTCATAGTTGTCAATACTGACAACCTGCCATAATAGCCTCTGTCATTTATTGAATGAAGATTCTCAGCCTGTAAAGGGACGTAATCATTGAACAAGCTAGAGAGAAGAAACTTCAGTCCAAGATCCATGTCCTTCAGTTGTATCCATTCAATGTATCCATTCAATGTGTTATCTGACAACCTTGATTTATGTGGCCACAAGTTTGTTTAACTAATTGTGATCTTCAAATCATTGTTGGTGCAAGCCTTTGAAAAATTGGCACTTGTTTATGGGGTTTTCTTTTAAAAAATGCACAAAATGTTTTTAAAAATGTAAAAGTATATTTGGAAAAATCTGAAAGCATAGTTGATGGGGTTGTAGTCCATTTTTTTGGTTTTTAGATCAGAGCCCCTTTGCAGTTGCCCTAATAAAGGATATGTTTGATATCAGCCTATGTTTATTCAGTGAGCTAAAAAATGACCCAAATGATATCAGCTTCCTTCTATTTTTGAATCATGGGTAGCAACATGAACCTGTGGATCCCAGTTCACCCTTATCTTCCATGAAGCTATCCCACTAACTTTATTTGTAGAACCTCATCTCTAAATAGAAAAAAAAGTCTGTCTGTTTGTCTGCCTGCCTGCCTGTCTAGCTATTTTGACTTCAGTGTCACCTGACTCTGGGACTTCACTGCCAGCTCACAATATAAAAATGATATAAATAAATCAAACTAAAAAATATAAATACAATAAGGAAAATAAAATAAAATGGCAAAAACCAAGAACTACATCAGAATACTATCAGAATCATAAGATAAACATATATAACAAAGTTGTTCCACCCAACCTAGCCCAAAGCCTGGGAGAACATGTATGTATATATGTATGTATGTATGTATGTATGTATGTATGTATGTATGTATGTATGTATTTCCTCCTTTTTATTATTTAATTGTCTTTACAAATAACTGAAGGTGTCAAATGTATCCAACACACCATCACACAATCATGATGATTGTCAGGAGATGGGCAGTCCTTCATATTACTAGACTCTATGCCATATTGGGTTTTGTAGCTTATAATTAGCAACTTGAATCACACCTAGCTCATACAGAAGAGGTGTTATGTGGACTGGCCAAGGCTGGCCCACCTCTGCTCAGTCTGTTATGTCTGGACCAGTTGAGACTTTTGAGTGATCCCTGTGGAGCGCATTGCAAAAGTTAAATTGTGAAGTGAAAATGGTGTGATTGATTTTCTAGAGCAGGGGTCTCCAATCTTGGCCACTTTAAAACTTGTGGACTTCAACTCCCAGTTTCGCTGCCTGAGAAACTCTGGGAATTGAAGTCCACAAATCTTAAAGTGGCCAAGGTTGGAGACCCCTGTTCTAGAGGACAACACCTGATGGAGTTGTACAAAGGTTCTCTGATGCTACCTGCCCATTGTGCAGGCATTGTGAGTCAACAGGACTTCAAGATTTTGCATCATCCTGGAATGGGAAGTGCAGACTCATTCAGGAATAAGGGTGGAAAAACAACAAACTTAGGAGGTCCCAATAACCACAGCCACTGGCAGTGAGCATGGTAAAAAGCAAAGCATTGTATTTATTTCCGGCAATGCCCTTAGGCCTCACAAAGTTCCTATAGAAACTGTAGAGAATTTATCTACTTAGAATTCCTTCCTGATAATTTTTTGTTCCCCTGATTAAGCCAATCACAGATTGTAGAAAAGCATCATCTATCCTGAGAGGCAAAGGAAGTGAGACAAAAATTCAATCCATTGCAGCATTTTTCATTTTGTTTTGGATCAGTACAGATCTCTTCAAATCCTAGTTTCATGGCAAGTCCTTTCTCATTGTGTGCTTTTTCACTTCCCATGAGGTTTTAGCTGGGGGTGGTGGTGGTGAAGTCAATCATGTTTTGCTTTATTTTTCCTTTAATAGAGAAAAACCACACATGCAAGTACTGTCCATTTGCTTAACAATATATCAAGGATAACTTGGATTCAAATAACAGATTAACCGAGTTGGAAGGGTCCTTGTAGATCATCTAATCCAACCCCCCCACCCCACCCAAGCAGGAGACTCCACACCACTTCTGACAGATGGCAGTCCAGTCTCTTCTTGAAAGCTTCCAGTGATGAAGCTCCCACAACTTCTGAAGGCAACTTCTGTTCCATGGGTTGATTGTTCTCAGAAAATTTCTCCTTATTTCCAGGTTGAATCTCTCCTTGTTCAGTTTCCATCCATTATTCTTTGTCTGGCCTTCAGGTGCTTTGGAAAATAGCTTGACCCCCTCCTCTCTGTGGCAGCCCCTCAAATATTGGAAGACTGCTATCATGTCTCCCTGGTCCTTCTCTTCACTAGACTAGCCACACCCAGTTTCTGTAATTGTTCATTGTATGTTTTAGCCTCCAAATAAACTTGCCTATGATGACTTGAATGCTATTTGAAGGGAATAATTTTGTTTATTAATTTATATGAACCATATTTACATTCTATTTTTCTTTCTCCCAGTTACAAAAGGAAGTGGCATGAGACTTCCATGCTATCCTCACAACAACATACTGAAGTAAATTCAGCTGAGAGATAGTAACTGGCTTTTGTTGATCAGTAGGCTTTGGACTATGAATGAATAGAAGACAGACTAAGTACTACAATGAAACATACAAAAACCACCCACAACAATGGTTTTAAATACAGAAATATCTGGTAAGACAGGTCTATAAGGTTTTATAGGGTCTTTTTTGAGCCAAGTCCAACTTCTAGTGAATTCATGGATGTATCCATGGAGCTTCCTTACCAAAGACATAGTAGAAGTCCTTAGGTTTCTTGGTGGACTATCCATCCAACTACTGACCATATCCAACTATACTTAGCTTTCAAAGACCAACCTGAATTGACTTGGAGGTGCCAATCATCAGAGATGGTTAAATTGAGGCTCCAGGATCACATGCAATTCTATAAAATTTGGGCAAAATTCAAGTACCTACCAAATGAAAAATTGTAATGGAGAACAAGAGGAAATGAATAAATGCATGCAAAGTAATAGGACGACTGTATTTATTATTATTTTTAACCCTATCCATGACTTCGTTCTGGCCCTGTCTGCTTTCCATGGCACTGAAATTTTAAGTGCAGTCATTGGACTGTAAAAAAATAATCCCCCTTTTGAATAAGAGATTCCTTACCATTATTGCTCTGAAGGAGTTTATCTTAATATGATAATTCGATTAGGGTTCCTTCATAGTCCTTCTTCCTTCTGTTTAGTGGCACCGTTATAATTAATATAATCCTGAAAGGTCTATATTTATGTAGATGTACTAATTAGTTGCAGTCTGTATAGACTGTCATCAAATTGCCAACAGAATCACTTGTGGAGTTTTCATGCTAGTGTAGGAGAAGGAGATTTGGTGTGATGCAACTGAAATGAGACAATCTTTGAACACAATTTTTGAACGGTCATTGCCTAAGCTGGATGGAAAATGCTGAGGCCATTGGTATGAGCAAGACACCTTTTCACACCTTCGCTCAGGTATCTTTGACAGTAGAATCAAAGGTGACTTATTTGTAAGCCTATATTTACACGTATGTAATTCTGTACATATTGTCAAGGAAGCTGCTTAGCTGCTTAAGTAGATCATGATTCATTATCCCCATTACCCACAGGAAAAAAAACCTGAGTTAAGAGTCTTTAGATAAGTACAGAGAAATTATTTTGCTGTCACTGAGTTTGAGCAGGATAGCTTGCTTTGAAAAATTTTTGGAAGAAAAGAATTCAGAGAAATTCTCATGAGACAATGCTATGTTTGTGCATCTATTTAGTGATGAAACAGCCAATAGAAGTAGATAAATAAATACCTTGTCTTTCTTTGTTCAATCTTCTCTCTTCCATCCTATCCCAAAAGAGGAAATTCTTATGAAGGTTTTTTTAAAAAAATAGTGGGCTACCATCACCCCTAACTGTGAGTTCTGCCTTTGAAAAAAATGTTGAAAAATGGTGTGTGTGTGTGTGTGTGTGTGTGTGTGTGTGTCCCTCCCCCTCCTTGGACAACTGTTGAAAAATGGTTCTCTTTCCTCTGGAAAACCACAGAACAATCACCTACACAACTTCTCTCTCCACAAATGGAATGGAGAATTTCAAAAGGCCATTTGGGTCTTGTTCTGTTTTATATTTCTCTGTCTATAATATGGAAAATAGGATAATCTACTTCACAGAGTCATTTCTGAATGTTGGGTAAATGAATGCAAGACATTCAAGGACTTCTACAAAGGAACTGAGAATACTTTGAATATTTGAGCACATTCTAACATCTCTGAAATACACTAATTATATTAACAGTTATATTAACAGATCATAAGCTTTGTTTCATATATTTCAAGGACACTTATTTTACTTTTCTCATTTCTCTTCATTTTAGCTAGTTTTGTATAACATCTTTTTCACTATTTTAACCTTCTTCTTCTTTTCTCTCCTCTTCTCTCCCTCTGCTTTCTTGTTCTCCTTTCCTTCCTTCCTTTTTTCTTTGAATTATAAGTTATATAAGCATGCTGGTTAGACAGTATATAGTTAGTTGGGAATTAGGAGCTGTCCCCTTAAGGGAATGCTTTGTGGGAAATGTAGTTAATGCCTCATGGGAAATGTAGTTCATATCATGTAATCCTGATCGGTCATCTATAATCCTGATTGCTCACTGAATTGACCCTTGGTTGGGTTGGGGGGAGTTTTCTTCACTCTTGCCTGGATCCAGCATCATGCTGGAGCTTCCCTTGCTGTATCATTATGGGATGAAGATAACCATCTTTTCACACTATGAAGACAATTATGCAAATATTGGACATTAGATGAATGTCAACATAACTGTGAGTTATACTTTGAGGATGCCTAATATAATCCAATAAAGAAAACTTTGTGTGGAAGCCTTTGTTGTGTTTAACTCCTTATCTCAGGTATTTTGGAAAGATAAATATTGCCTGGGACATTCCTGAGATGAGACAATAACCCTCAATGAAACTTACATTTCAGCTTATAATGTCCATCTCACTTGATGAATAGTAAATATTCCTAAAAGTTCACACTGTAAAACTAATTAGTAATTTTGATCTCTTTTTGCAATAAGCCATTTCTGTAAGCAAAAGAAAGTCCAGCAAAAATAATATGTTGCAAAAATCCAAACAACCCATAGATGGGAGAAAAGTATCCAAATGCCAATTCTTTTCTATTATTATTTGATCATTCAGATGTTGTAGGCCAGTTTTAATAATCTTCTACAGACTTTAGATCTACAAGTCGTGTTGGAGGTATCATATCCTAAGACCAATAGCTCCCCTTCATAATTTTAAGCAAAGCAATTGCAAATTGGAAAGGGTTTTAATGCCTTAAAATAATTATTCATTAATTACTCATTAAACTACCATGTATACTGCTTGACCCCCCAACAACTCTGGGTGATTTACAAGTAAAAAGCATTATAAAAAAACAAAAGAAATGCCACAATGGCATATTGGAGTAACTTTCTTTATTGTTATGGTGTTGGCCAGATGTTTAGACTGGATTTGGCATTTTTGTTCACCTATTGAGACCTTCCTAAGGACCTGGGATAGGTAGAGGTTTTTTGATGTTGTAAGGTATTATTGCAGGATATATACTGTTCCAAGTAAAGCTGCCATTTGCAATTGACTAATGGTAATTTTGTCAATGCCAAAGGTGTTCAAGTGCTGGCCCAGATGTACCCAAAACTCCTATTGTTTGCTTTCTTTTGCCATAGTTGTCCTACTTTGGACTTGAGTTTTAATAACAGATCATTATTTGTTTTCAATTTTTATATATTTGTGATGGGTAAACAACTTTTATATTATTTTATATAGAGAGAAAGAAATTACTTTGGACAGTTAACTTAAGATATGGATTGGTTCAGCCAATAGGAAAAAAAGGAGGGAGAGTGAGAGTAAGGGAGGAACGGGGGAAAATGTCTGGCAGGAGTTCAGAAACCTCTCCAGCTCACACATCTGGTTCTTATATTTCAAAGTTAATTAGTCATATTGAGGCTGTCTGAAGATAAATTTATCATCCAGAAAAAACACAAACAGTTTGAAAAATGAAAGGAAGTGAGGTGACACGTCTTGACATTTAAATAAATCATTTTAACATGATTAAAAAACTTGTCCTCTGTGACACCCAGAGCTTGGATACTTTGTAAAGCCTTTTTTTTCTGACAAAGCCAAGCCCTTCTTTGGTACACAAAGCCCCTGCCATTCAATTGTACAGAATAATTCCTGGCCCATTCCTCTCTTGAGTAACTTCTGGTAAAAGCTGTGCACATCTGCCATCCTTCTGGTTCACTGGGGAGAAAGGCAAATGGTAATGAAACCTCACGAAGGAGCAAAGGTGCACCATTCATGAAGATGATTAAAAAGGAGAGTCTAAGAAGCTATGTATGTTTTCCCAATTCAACTTGAAATGGTTTAGACCAGTGTTTCTCAATCTTGGCTACTTGAAGATATGTGGACTTCAACTCCCAGAATTCCATGCTGGTTGGGGAATTCTGGTGAAGTCCATACGCCTTTATGTAACTACGGTTGGGAAATACTGATTTAGAAGGCTTCTGTTTAGCCTGGTTCAACTCTAACAAATCTGGTTTGACCAAGTACTTGAATCCCAGTTTATCAAAATATACTTTCTAGGGACATTTGAACCAGGAAACTAAAACTTAGATTATTTTCTTTCATCCCAAAAACAAAATATGAGCAAGATATAGAATTTGGAGAACATTCAAGAAAACAGGATAACATTCAAGCTTTGACATTTGGTGCAAATTTGATTTGGTGCGAACATTCAAGAAAACAGGATAACATTCAAGCTTTGACATATTTAAGATAAAACTACTGAATTCAGCAAGGCTTTGAGTTGGTTGAGGTTTAAATCTCATGTCTTCTCTGTTCTAAATATACCTAGTTGGGACACACTCACAATCTCTTTCTTTCCATGTTACAGGAAACAATGGTTTAACAGATCAGGAAACATCAAATAAATACCAGTGACATCAAGGTTGTAATACTTAATTTAGGTTTGTTGAGTGTGCAATCAAACAATTTTTCTTTAAGTGCCCTTTGGCTGTTTTAAGACCAGTTGCTTTTTTGGCAATATGGGTGTGGTGAATGACTGCTTGGAAATGGTATTTGTTTGATTTTGTCCATATCCAACTATAACACAGGAAACCTTTAGCCACAAAAGGATACCTAGTTTTCTGTGGCCTATCAAAAGCAGAAAATGCAAATACAGTGACTTTTTCCAATCTGCATTTATGCAAAATTAATCCATTATATTAAGTAAAATTAAGGACAGTGAGGAAAAAAAGAGCAACTGAAAAGCTTCCCAGTTTCTGGAAATGCCAATTTGCAAATGACTGGATGGTGTCTTTGTGGTCCAAACCAGAACAGAATAGTTTATTTTCCAGCATGAAGTGCACATGAAGTTCAGGATACATCATTGAGAACATCTAATGAGCAAGACATTTCCACAAGATTTGGTGCTATGCCCTGATAGAAAGCACATTTTGTTAACATAAATTGCTGTCATCCCAGAACATTTCTCTTCACGAGCGCTAATATATGGAGACTTCCAGGATTCGCTGTGGGCCAACAAATATTTGTGATCCATTTTCTCAAATGAACTGGATGGTGTTTTCTTAAGCAAATAGGCAGAATTGGCAGGAAATTCTTTGACTGAGATTTTAGAAGTCCAGTAGAGGGCAGATTTACCACCACTTGGCTTCATAGCTGTTATTTCTGGCTTCTATGCACAGTTCTGTTCTAATCTGCTGACTCCTTGTTTATATAGTAGCATTTTGGAAGCATTTTCTCCTGCTACAATGCCATGAAGGGTTTGTACTGCTGCTACCATGCTATTGCAGATAATAAAGATAGGGATGGGCAACAGATTTCCGTGTTTGTGTGAGTGTGAGTGAGTGCACCTTCAAGTCAGTTTTGATTCTTGACTACTTCCTGGACATGTCTGCAGTTTTCTTGGGCACGATTTCAGAAGTGGCTTTCCTTCTTGCCTTTTCCTTTCTAGGGCTGACAGATAGTAACTTGCCCCAGGTCACCCATCTGGCTACATACCTAAGATGTATGTCTCCAGGGATGACAGAATGCACAGACTCCTGGTTTCTATCCTGGTGCCCTCACCATTACACCAAACTGGTTTTCTAGGTAACAGATAGACCAAGAAAAAGTGATCTGTCCCTGAAGGACCTGTCCCTGACATGAGGTCCCTTTTCAGAGCTTCTAGACAACCCTAAGATGAACTTACTTCCATACTTATTGGTATTATGGCGATGACTTTAACATTCTTGCCTTTGAGATTGTGGTCTGCCATGCTTAATAAGAATGTTAATTTAAAATGCTTCATTTCAAAAATCTGAAAAAGGTAAATTTGAAAAAAAAGTCTCCCCAAATTTGAAAAAAAAAATCCCCTGATTTTTAGGACAACCAGATTAACCTTCAAAAATCCTGATAATTATCACATGCAAGCAAAGTGTTGACATTTTGTTTATTATGATTTCATGGGAGGGGTGAACCTAGTAAATTATGGCTTATATTACAAACAATAGTTAAACAATTCCTTAGGTGTTGATATTCTTGTTTCTGTTCATCATCACATTTTGCTTTAAGATTTTCAAATGTTGGACTTCCACTTTGAGCTTCTTCAGCGACAGACCAAAACCTCATCTCTGTGAGGCTTCGATCCGTGCTCACCGCTGGAGCGCCCCGAGCTGGCTGGTTTCGGGGCTAAGCCACCCCGTAGAGGTGGTGAAGAGGGGGGAGACTGCCAGCAGGGTTGAGGAGAACCACATCTCTCCTCCCCAGCTGGCCATTACTCCCTTTCCCGAAGGCAGTTGCAGCGGTGGTCAGAAATGGCCACCACAAAGAAGAACTTGACTGGAAAAGAATGTGCAGGAGGAAGATAAGAAGTGAAAATTTTGGTTGACCGGGTCAAACAGCAAAAGCAACAAATAAGGTACTCTGGAATTGAAACTGTTAAAAAACAATAACATTGTTCCCTAAGAAGATTTTTAAGCTGTGAAGGAGAGAGAAAAAGGAAAAGATTTGGTTTTCTCCTTTTCCTATACTGACAGCTAAGAGACTTAAGCAAGAAATTGGAAAAAAATCCACTTTGACATCAATAGGCATTTAATGCTGAAAATAAAAAGTCAAAGGGATAATAAAGATTTCTGGATAATTAAAAGCTTTTGAAAACAGGCAAGGAGAGAAAAAGAATAAAAGGGTAGGATCTGGAAGGGAGAAGACTGCCTGGAATTAAAAAGAACTTACAGCAAAATCTCAACAAGACTTCCAAAAGATACATTCTAACTGAAATATCGCAACAAAAACCCCAGGAAGAGAAAGTCGAAAAAGAAATAAGAAGATATAACTTGGGACTATCTGGATTACTTGATGATTTCTGGATTCTTGGTTATTGTTTTGAATGACTAAAATCAATCGGGTGGTTGTTTAAAACTGTTTAAAATGGCTCCACTTTTAGAAGAACTGAAAATGGAACTTAAAAAGTACAAAGAAGATGCACAAGAAGGGAGAGGTTCTTTTGGCTTCGTATTTCAGTTTTTTTTAGAAATGGAGATTTGGAATTATGAGAAACAACAAGAAATGCCTGCAGAACAAGAAGATTGCGACAAAGAAGAAGCCATCTTTAATGAACAAGTAATCTTAGATGGGGGGAAAAAAGGAAAGGGAGGAAAGAGAATGGAAAGTTTAAGATTGGGAAAAACAACTCAAAAAAAAAAAATAATAGAGTGAAAAATAAGTATAAAATCCGAAAGCAACAGAAGAGGGAAATGCAGAAGAGAGAATTAGAACTAGAGAGACAAGGGGGTAAAAGGGGGAGGGAGAAGATGAGAGGGAAGAAAGAAAGGAAAAGAAGTTATAAAGGACAGAAGCAAAATATAGAGAAACAGGGCCTATTTAGAGATAATGGGTGAAAACTTAATGGAAAAAGGGATTCTGCAAAGGTACATAAGATAGTATGGTTATATTAGAAGCAGAAATAATTTTAGAAAATATGAAACAATATATGATTAAAATGTCTGATAAAATAGTTATTGTAATTCAGTGGAATGCTTGTCAATAAATAAATGTAACAAAAGGTATATTTAATGATTTATAAAACATATGTGAAGAGAAATAAGGGGAAATTAATTATGGAGATTAAATGTGTTTTTAAGGAAGTATGATATTTAATTGAAAAGAAGTGTTAAAGATGTTAAGATTTTAATGATTATTAATGATAGAACTGAACTGGAATGGAATGAGGGTTTATAATTACATATATTTACAATCTTTCTTTCTTTTTTTTAAAGAATATAGTGTGTATTATAAGAATGTACCAAGCAGAATTCGATTGGAAGTTATGTATTATGTATTATATTGAAGGTCATAAACTTAAGGTATTTATTGAAGTTTAAATAAGAGTTGAATGGATGTAATTAAAAGATATAAAGGTGTCATACTCCAATTAGTAACTACAGGAGAAAATTTGTTTAATGAGAAAAGATGATATGAAATTGAAACAGAACAGACAAAAGTATAAATATAATTATTTGAATTGAGATGAGATAATCAAAATAAAATTGAGAAAATTAAAAGAGGGGAAAAACTATATAGAAAATGTAAAATAGTATAAAATATGGAATAGAATACAAAAAGGAGCATGAAATTGAGTTTTGTGTCTGTATAAAGAAATTCAGCCCGGGACCATGCTATTTTCAAAAAAGATGTTTTACTTGTATTTTGTGTGTGAAAACCCAAATAAAACTTTATTGAAAAAAAAAAAGATTTTCAAATGTTCAAACTCGGGCTTTTCATTATGACAGTATAAAAATTGGAATTCTTAAAGAAACAAGGTTTAACTCCATGTCCTCCATGACACTGAAAGACTGTATTAAAGATAATCCATTAATCTAAAGACTTTGCCTCTTCTATTGTGGCAACATTGACTCCATTAACTTTACGCTGCTGTATCGCACATTCTACAAAGGAAATAAAAAGAGTTGAAACCATTTATAAGGCTGTCTGATAAACAATGCTTGCTTTCCCACTTATATGGAATAAACTTGGATACTTCTTTGAAAGGCATCTAATTTTGTTTGTTGTCATCAGTACAAGGCCACTGTAGGTAGCTTTGTTTTGATATTTTTCACTTGTTCATTTTGTATTGTTAGCTGACTGGATTAATTGTTTGGAAAATTCATAGTTTAGCAAAATGCAGGAACCCAAATATTTCTGGTGTATTCAGCATTGTGATGTGTGATGATTGTATCCATTGAAGATTTATTAAGGACATAAGCACTCTGCTAGGAAAATAATTGCAATTCTTACCCATAGGACTTTGCAGGAACAAGGGAAGAATACGTGGGAGGAATCTGGGTGTAAATCAAAGGATTCTATGCTGGGAACAGTTAAAAGGACAACTCTAGCAGTATTGCTGTCATCCCTGGAGACATTCTGAGCTGGCATTCTCACACAGAGGGAATTTAGCAAGAACAGGACGAAGGGTTTTCTTATGCAACACAATTATTATTCAGTGCAATTCATCATCACTCAAACATATAGGCTTCAATTCCCAGCAGGTTAGAAGCCACTTCCCTCCCCTTCCCTCCTTTTTTAAAACTTGCAGATATGGAGCACTTCTGGTTTGGAGCTCAGACCCTATATTAGGGGCTACAGGTCTGCGCATGTCGAATCTTGAGCTAAAGGAATTCAGGGATTCTGCCCTGCAGTCACCCAGTCTTTGAATGCCGGGAAACAAATGTTCTCAACATGACACCTGCATTTCCAGAAGCCATGCTCTAAGTGGACAGAGTAAAAAACATAAATAAGATGTGCCAGCTGTCTGTTTTCCAATGAGATTTTTTAATACTACTTTTTTTTTAAAAAATCTTCCCTAATTTCTCAGGAAATAGCAGCTCCAGTTTTATTCTTTGTGGGAAACGGTCAAATTTGTTACTAGTTTACATACCTTTGCAATAAGAATTGACCTTCAACATACAGGTAGTCCTTGACTTATGACCCACAATTGAGCCCAAATTTTCTGTTGTTAAATGAGACATTTGTTAAGTGAGTTTTGTTCCATTTTATGACCTTTCTTGCCACAGTTGTTAAGTGAATCACTTCAGTTAATAAGTTAGTAACCTGGTTGTTAAGTGAGTCTGGCTTCCCCATTGACTTTGCTTCTCAAAAGGTCACAAAAGGTGATGACATGACCCTGGAACACAGCAACGGTCATATATATGAACCAATTGCCAAGCATCTGAATTTTGATAACATGATCATGAGGATGCTACAAAGGTCGTAAGTGTGAAAAATGGTTATGTCACATTTTCAGTGCTGTTGTAACTTTGAATGGTCACTAAACAAACCGTTGTAAGTCAAGGATTACCTATATATGCATACAATTACAAAAAAAGGACATATAGTTTTAGTTTAGGGATGCCCTTTCTGAGCTGCCAAAATCTGAGCAATTGGTAGATGGCAACAAAGAGATACTGAACACCGTGACTCTTTGCTGAAACTCTTTCAATATTCCAGATTTTTGATAGCCTAGGTTTGATAATTTTATCCTCCTCAATGTGGAGGAGATGACATTGCTTAAATAATGCAAGTATGCTACATAGTTACATTTTATATTTGTGGAATTTAAAGAATCTTTCACAGGCCCCAGATTCAAATACATATTCCAATCCTTGACAATCCTTTCCTCTCCCTGCATTCTACATTAATGCATTTTTCCCCCTTCACTGTTTTTCTCCATTGAAGTCAATGGCCCAGTAAATGAGAACATGCAGAGAAACACAAAACACTGAACACATTCTTGGGAATAAATTTTAGCTGATTAATTTGACTGCCCTGAAGGAAAAGTATTGATTTGCCTGTTGGTTTCAAAGGTTGAACTGGGACCTCTTCCATATTTGGAGGTTTGGGCAATTGCAACTTTTGGTTGTTGCCCTAGAAAATGCCTAAAATGGATCTAAACTCCTAGGAAGATGTGAGTCTTCCACAACTATGGGATTTGCTTGATCTTCAGGACTCTGTCTCTCTTTCTCTCTTTTAAATAAGCAAATCTAACCCCCTACTGTATAATCAAGACTAATTCTCATTTGGTTTTTCATTCTCAGCAACTTTAAGATGCATGGACTTCTACTACCAGCTGCATGCTGGCTGGGGAATTTTGGGAGCTGAAATCCACTCATCTTAAAGTTGCTGAGTTTAAGAAACAGTGATCCAGACTGCAACAAGGCTTTCTAGGGAGATTCAGAGAAGGAGATTAGAACTTTTAAGAAAGAAAAGAGATTAAGAAAGCTGCAAATGGAGAGAGAAAAACCCATTAAGGGAAGATGGTGATGGAGCAAACAGCAAACATCTGCTATCAAAGTCGTGACGAAAAATGATGAAATATGCCTATTATGAAATAGTTTTTGTGCTTGTATTTTGATATCACACAAATGGGCCACGAGAAGGACATTTGTCATCATGAAAAGGACATTTCATGACTTGCCTGTCTCTGTTCTCTAATAGATGCCAATGCCTGCCTTCTACAGTGTCAGAGTTTTGCTTGAATAAAAAGTATCAACATTCCAAGACCTGTTTTTCTTCTTCCTACCATTTTCTCTGCAAGACATGGTACTCTTTTTTTTTTTTAATCTATCAGCTTTGGTCCATGGGTTACATCAGGATTGGTCAACTGACTCATCACCTGAGCTGTTGTTGTGAGCTCAGAATGATTGGCCCAAAGTCACCCCGCCTGTTTCTTCCATAAGGATAAACCAGAACTCAGTTTCCTGGACATTTTCCACTAGACTGACTCTCCTTTCACTGAATCCTAGAATCAAGGACAAGGAGAATTTTTTGAAAGTCTACACAGGGTCATCCTCAGCAAAATATTAGGAGTTTGGATATCTTGTGTAGGCAAATTAACAGATTGGAAGGAAGATTATAGAGCTCCATTGACTAGTTCTTCTAAGCAGAACTGATATTCATTTTTCCTTTGCTTCCATCATTTAATCTCAAATCCATGGCCAACAGTGGACTTGAGTCAGGATCTCCCAGTCCTAATTCAACATTTTAACCACACTGGTTTATAGTATAATAACTCTTAAGATTAATCTAAAGGAATAAGTAAAATAATACATATCCCCAATCCTTAGTGGGTTGATTAGAATCTGCAATCTTATACCCCTTTCCTGGTTGTATCAATGTTCACTGCATGATAATTTGGGGGCTCACAGCTTCATCATGTTCATATTCTGCCATTCCTTTTATTACATGGCTGAGGTTATTGAGCAATGATATAATCCAATCTGAAAGTTTTCTCCTATTAGCAATTTTGTCTCATCAATTTTGTTAATGGGATAACACAAGGTGCTGGTTAGGGTGCAAGAGCCTCATCATGTCGATAATTTTCACTGCTACATGTTAGCAATCTGTCAGTATTTGTTCCCACTAATTCCACACAAAAGTCTTATTAGATCAGTGGCTTTGATTTTTACATCCTTATTATCCAATTCCTCTCTTAAGGCACAAGGGTGATGATAAAACAAAACTTTCTGGACACCTCATATCTTCTTCTTCTTCTTCTTCTTCTTCTTCTTCTTCTTCTTCTTCTTCTTCTTCTTCTTCTTCTTCTTCTTCTTCTTCTTCTTCTTCTTCTTCTTCTTCTTCTTCTTCTTCTTCTTCTTCTTCTTCTTCTTCTTCTTCTTCAACATCTTTACTTGGAACAGGTTACATCCTGTGATGATACCTTTAGCACCAATCAAAGAACAACACCTGTCTATTCCAGAACCTTGGAATGAACTTGATAGGTAGATAAAAATGTCCAATCCAGCCTGAACATCTGGTTGACTGTGCAACCAGCCATAATAGTAACAGCAACAACAATTTTAGCAAGTTTAGCTGACAGCAGGTTACGTCTTAAATGTTAGTCAATTTGAGACATCATCAGCATTTGCTGGTTGCCTGCCCCATTAAATCTTGCAGAGAAGGAAAACTATAGGTACTGTGAGCTATCAACCTTTATCTTGGGAATGTCTACTTTAATAAAAAGAAGGACTAAGGGTGACATGATAGCAGTGTTCCAATATCTAAGGGGCTACCACAAAGAAGAGGGAGTCAACTTATTCTCCAAAGCACCTGAAGGCAGGACAAGAAGCAATGGATGGAAGCTAATCAGGGAGAGAGAGAATCTAGAACTAAGGAGAAATGTCCTGACAGCAAGAACAATTAATCAGTGGGATGACTTGACTCCAGAAGTTGTGGGTGCATGAACCCTGGAAATTTTTAATAAGAGATTAGACAACTGTATTTCTAAAATGGTATAGGGTTTCCTGGTTGAGCAGGAGGTTGGATTAGAAGACCTCCAAGGTCCCTTCTAACTCTGTTATTCTGTTATCTGGTGGGTCCCAGGAGTCATGATTTCTTTGCCTGGTCTTATGGAACATCCTTCCTCCTAAAATTAGATTGGCCCCTATCTATGGTCCCTTTTGATTTTCTAAAAGCCCTCAAAACCAGTTATGTTGCCAGGTCTGGAGGTCCCAGGGAATGGACTCAATACCTGATGGGACCATTCTTATTTTACCCTTGCCCATGGTTAATATTTTTGTTTTTATGTCATTTACTACTCAGCTGTCTGGTTCTAACCTTGTTTGACTAATATTTTTGCATTGCTTTAATGTTATTATAATCAACTCTTGCACTGGCATTTACTCAACTAGTAAGAGCTTCATGAAAGACTTCTATACATGATGCTATTACTCAGCATAGATTTTTATATGATTTACCATTGTGATTTTTCAAGTCTTAAAGTTAAAAGATGAAATTTTAATTGCACAAGGGAGATGGAGAATGACAGTAGAGAATGATGGTCTCAGATTTCTAGGAGTAAATAACTAGAGGGACTAGAAATACCACTAACAAATGGTTGCTGGTTTGATTGGATTTTACTAGACTTGGAAAGTGCAGTAGAGACAGTTGCTGTTTAGAATGACACAAATGCTTCAAAGGGACAGGATATCTCTTTCAAAGAATTCCAAAAAGATTTGATTCATACACCATTAGTTACAATCGTCATGGGCACATCTCATGTAAAAACAAAGCTAATTGTCCATTCTTGATGCCAATACCAAACACAACTGTGTTTGCCTGTGAATGCCATAGTGATGCCATTCCAAGAATAGAATGTTGGCTAATGGTAACTTTTGATAGTATTGATAGTGTTCTGCTTATTAATGTCTGGATGGCATAAAGCAGACAGAGTAACTCCACAAAGCATCCATACAAAGTCTTTTTTATTGGTTCATCAGGCATTCTATCAATTCACATTTATGATGAGGTTCTTCTTAATTTTCAATCCTTTGCATATCTGAATTGTGGTGTAGAAAGATAATAAAGTCTCATCCCCATGATAGTTGAAGTGGCTGCATGGTAAAGGATTCAGGCTATGATAGAAGCAGCTGCATGGTAATGGATTCAGGCAAGAGTGAGGGAGCCTCCCCCAACCCAACAAGGATCAATTTAGTGACCAATCAGTATTACAGATGTAGCCACAGGACATGAACTACATTTCCCAGGATGCCTTAACTATATTTACCATGATGCATTCCCTTAAGGGGACAGCTCACAATTCCTAACTAACTATCCCAAATCCCATTACTTCTAAACTGTCTGGACAGCACAGATAGCAAGGCCACTCCTAAAGTTGATAAACTACACCTCCCAGCATCCCTTGCCATTGGCTGGATTTCTAGGTCAGTAACATTTGCAGTTGTCAACTTGGCATTACACTATAAAATGACTAGTTATTGGGTAAAATTCCCAATAAAAATATCTCTGGTTTCAAGTCTATATGCTTTTTTGTCATTTTTTCCAACCACGTGTGGATTTTAGTCCAGTATTTTTGGTTTACAATTTGTAAACCAACCGGCACACTGTATGTACATATATGGAAGATGGCCTGATGTTTTTATGTTTTGTTTGTTTATGTTTGTTTTAAAAACCAATAATTTTTTTTAAAAAAATGACTAGTTATTTTTGGCATCTTCCATATATTTTGTGTGAACCATTGCATAGTTACATCATGGTTTCTGGCTTAGGGTGATGCATGAATGTTACCAGCAGTTACATTATTTATTGTGGTGTCACAGTATTTTTATTTGAATGATTTATCTGTGCTTCATATTTATCTTGGTTAAGAATTAATATACTTAATGATAAAATATTTACCTCATGTAAAACCCAGTCACTTAATAGTAAAATGGGTGGCATATAAAATTAAGATAATAAATTAATAAATAATTATGTATTCAGATAGGAGTTCCTGAGGATTTGCTCCACTAATTGTTGCCAACTATAGAGGTCAGTCCTCATCTCTGTTTCAAGGTCACTGAGCCAGCACTGTCCAAAGACATTTATGCAGTCTTGTAGTCAGCATGAAATCACAAAGCACTGTTACCATTCCACCAAGATGGTACCTATTAATCTATTTGCATTTGCATGCTTTTAAACTGCTAGGTTAGCAGGAGTTGTGGTGAAGACGGGAGCCCATTTTCACTGGCAGAGGGCTGCAGGAGGCTGTTGAGGTTGAAAATGGGGCTCAGGGCATGTTGTGGTTCGCTTGGCAGCAATGCAGATGGCTGAGGTCTTGGAGAGCAAGGACTCAGATGAGGGGTTTGTGTGTGATGCAGGGATAGGGACAGGACCATCAGGGAGTGGAATGCTGCCTTTGGATATTGTGGAGACTGGCAGTGGTGATGAAGAGGTTCCTGGGGAGCCTGTGCATATGCATGCAGAGCTGCTCGAAGGAAAGAGCAGCTGCAGCAGCATGGGAGACTCGGAAGTAAGGCTGCAAGGTAATGCCCCCTCCCTCAAGAGATAAAAGCCAGCTGAGAAACCAGAGTTCTTTGCAGGAAGCAAAGAAGTTTTTGCACTCAAGCCTTGTGGACATTCAGAATATCTTGGTTGGTCTGTTTGGAGACTCTTTGTGTTTGAAATCTTTCTTAGTAACTTTGTCTAGTATTCTTGGCAGCCTTGCACCACCTTGGCAAGGCTCATTCTTATCAGAGATAATTAATTTGAAACAGCCTTTTAACCATGAAGGTACAGAATTAGTAAAGAATCATTAAAAGGTTTTTCTGTTACCTCTGTTTCATGTTTGTTTCCTTGGAACAAGGTTGGGTCAGAACTGGGTGGCACATGCCCCCCTAGCTCTTTTTTTTCTGGCAAAGGGCTAGCAAAACAAATTAAAAACAAAACAAAAGGAGAAATGTTTCCCTTTTTGCATTTCAACATGCAAGAAGGGACAGGAAAGGAAAAAGGGAAAGAGGAAAGACAAAGAAAAAGGGAAGATGGGAAGAGAGCAAGGAAGGAAAAATAAGGAAAGAGGGGAAGGAAGCAAAAAACAGAAGAAAGAAGGAAGGAAAAAAGAAGAAATGGAAGGAAGATTATAATGAGAGTGAGGGAGGGTCTGAGGGAAGTCCTGCCTTAGCACTTGGCCACCACAGGTGCCCTCGACATGTGTGACATTGAGCTGGCCATGCCTAGCCTGACCACACCCACCCCAGCCCCTCAAGATCAAACACAACCCTGATGCAGCACTCAATGAAATTGAGTTTGACACCCCTGGTCTAGGCTAAGAGATAGTAACCAGTTGAAAGATATCCAGTGAGTTTCCCCATTGACCTAACATAACCAATATACCACACTGTTTCTCACCCACTCTAGGGTCTCTCTCTCTCTCTCTCTCTCTCTCTCTCTCTCTCTCTCTCTCTCTCTCTCTCTCTCTCTCTCTCTCTCTCTCCCTCCCTCCCTCCCTCCCCTCCCTCTCTGTCTCTCTGTCTCTCTGTCTCTCTGTCTCTCTGTCTCTCTGTCTCTCTCTCTGTATGCTTGTTTGTGTGTTACCCAGTTTTCTTTTAAAAACATATGTTGGTGGTCATAGAGTTCACACCTCCTTTGTGATTCACCACCTCACTCCTGTACAGTAGGCTTGACTAGATGAACAACCAACTTAGTTACCCAGCAAGTTTTCAAGGGTAGACTTGGACCCAAGTCCCCCCAATCATTAAGCCCAATATTTAACTATTATGCAGGACATCTTCATTTTTTAAAAAGGAATGGTGTTTGTGAATAATAGTTTTTTGCTTGAGATGTTGGAATACTGCTGTAAATTGGAATAGGCTACATAGATAAATAGTCTGATCTGTAATACCATAGGCTCCTATGTTTATAAGTTACCCATACTTTAGATTCTGGGATCATTTACATCTAATTTCTGTATTCACCTGTCAATATATTTGAGTTGAAATACTCTTTGTTTCCCTTCATCTGCTGTCACGCACACATAGACAAAACATACATACACACACCATTGAAATAGAATACATTCTCTAGAAGCTGATGAAAAATTAAATTAGTTATGTTTGTCAGACCCATCAAAATTATAAAAGACAGTGGTTTTCTTTTATGGAAAGAAACTGAAGATTTTTTCTCAGCTTGTATGGAGCAGACAGATAAAGCATTAAGAAAGAAAGAGAGAAAAATAACACAATATGATGAATTTCATGAATATTCAAGTTGTTTAGAGTGTAGACTTGGTGCTATTTTACAGTTAAAAGATTTGTGCATTTTCTGTCAGAGCCTTTGCTGTCGTAGTTCAAAAGTTTCTTGATTATCGCTAACAGAATTGTCAGCCCGCTTGGAAATATCAGAAAAAGCTCATCATCATTCTTTATAAAATAATAAACATCATTTTCAAACACTTTGGAGAGATAGACAAACCAAGAGCAGAAATGTCAAATGAGAATGGGGGAAGGTTTATTGGCTTGCTTTTGCAGAGATCATTTAAACTGGAGATGCCATGTTCCTGGAAAATCCTTTCATCCAATATATTACTGGTGATTTTGGCCAACTATGGTTGATCTACTGACCTCGTCCAACCAAGGATTTAGATGGGGAGCCCACAAGAAAGCAAAAGTATATGATAAAATGAATAAGATTGAATTAGGATACTTTTTGCAATAATATGGTGTGGAAGGTTGGTTGCTAAATACTGAAAGAACAGCATGTAGTGGGAGTAAAGTATGTGTAAGAATAAATGCACTGATTGGCAAATGGCGAATCACTGGGCAGGGAGTAAGGAAAAGTTTTGTTACATCTCCTTGGTGTTTAATGTGCTATGGATAAATGGATATGGAATGATTGTGGGTATTGTACATTTGTTGACTCCTGGTGATTGCCTGGGCTAGTCCCTACAGTTTTCTAGGCAAGATTTCAGAAGTGGTTTGTCATTGCCTCCTTGGTAGGGCTCAGAGAGAGGGACTGGTCCAAGGTCACCCAATTAGCTTTGGGTCTAGGAGGTACTAGAACTCATAATCTCCTGGCTTTTAGCCTGGTTTCTTAACCACTATAGTACACCAAACTGGTTCTCCTATGGTGATATTACAGGTATGTAAATTAGGAATGTGAATCCTATTGATGGACAACCACAAGCTTTTGCAATCGCTCTTGGGTAGAGTACGTGATGTCATAAGGAATATGGATTTGAACATTCATGGATCAAAGATGAAAGTGCTTGTATATTTGTTTCTTCTTCTGTTGCTCAAATCCCAAAGTGGAGAACTCATTTCCCAAGTCACTTTCCCAGAAACTGTGGTGTTGTATGGAAATCTCCTGGCCATCTAGGATCCTACTAACCTTACTAATATTGGAGAGACAAGCAAATAGATTGTAATTTGTATCAGAGTTTGCAACAATCCAACCAGCACGCAAGTAACTAATTCAGCACAATTCATTTATAGAAGAAACTTGTTTATATACAATAATATAAAACATGATGCATGTATACAATACCCATGCAGTTCTTGCAACAAATACAAGGACAAGAAGCAGAAGCAATCAGAACCACCAGAACTCAGAAGCCCAGAAGCTCTATATTTATACAGACCAGTTACCCTAAGCCACACCCAGGCTCTGAGCTGTCTGACATGGCTCACAACAGGTGCTGTTTCCTAGCCACCAAACAGTTCCCATTGACTGACTTGTTGTTATGGCTATCCCAGCTCATGATTTCTTATATACTGACAATTTGCAGGGAGCATTTCAAGATTTTTTATTTGTATTTTGAATATCGTAGGTTGTTGAGGAAAGGAAGCCTTGCTATTTTCAATATGTAGGGCAAGGGGTGGAAGAGGAGAAGAAAGAAAAGCCTTGTCAATTTCACTTTGCATAATATCCTTGTTATAATATTAAGAAGTCATGTACTTTAGCATATAAAAATATGTTTTCCTCTCCCTGACTAGCAGTAGGATTGGTGGTTAGAGATGATTTGCAACATGTCAGAGTATGAGGGGGAAAGGCTTACATTTCAACTCCCACAGCCTATGGCTTTTTTTTTTTTTAAATCACTTTGCTAGGAGATCCAAACATGGATTTCCAATAAAACATAAGTTTTGGCCCTGAATCAAAATCTGAACTCAATTTTTCTTAGCCAGGGTAGTGAAGTTTCCTGTTTTCTGTTTTGCTAAGGATGTTCATGGCCTTCAAGCTATGTGGAAACAAGCTCCAAATATCTGCTTTGAAGGAAGCTACAATAAAATTTTCAGATTTTCAGGCATTTGGTAGGCAATTTTATTGTAAAAATAGATGTTTGGGAAGAGAACAATGGCATTCAGGGTAACATGTCTAATAACTCCAACGTGTAACACACAAATATATGGGTGATACTTATCGGATTTTTAACCTCGCCTTTATGTTTGTTAGACTCATGATAATGTTCATACCTAATGCTGTTGTCTCCTAACTCTGGAACA
The DNA here is from genome assembly GCF_049901735.1 of Notechis scutatus. Classification (NCBI taxonomy): domain Eukaryota; kingdom Metazoa; phylum Chordata; class Lepidosauria; order Squamata; family Elapidae; genus Notechis; species Notechis scutatus. The sequence continues at coordinate 11,736,578 of NC_142015.1, forward strand.
TGGAGAGAAAGTGACCAGCCCAAAGTTATCTAGCCAGTTTTCCCGTCTAAGGGAGGATTGGAAGCCACAGTCTCTCAGTTTTTAGCCTAGGACATTGCTACTATTATACCATACAACCACTATAATGGATTGGATGGTTATTTCAATTGAAAAGTTATTTATACTTTGATGTTATACATGTTGACAGCAGCAAGATTACTTTATGCACAAAAATGGAAGGGCACTGTCATTCCTACAATGGATGGATGAAAACCCCTTTTGGACTTTGTGTTTGAGGTGAAGAAAAAAAAAACTTTGATTTTGGATTTTGCTGATTAGATAGGTTGGTGTTATAGAAATGGCTTGTATATATATTATACAAAAGTAAGAAGTTGAGGTTTTATGTTATTACCTTATTCTACTGCATCAAAAAGAGTTGAAAGTCAATGCTTTTTTCTTCTTTTTTCTGTCTACTCCACACTTTCCTTCTTTTTTTCCTTGCCTATTTTACTTTATTTTCATTTTTCTTTATATTTTAGTATTTTTATGCTTTGATAACCTAATAAAATTTTGAACCCCCAAAACAAGAAAAGCTATTGATATTGACCCTGTCATTTATTAATAACAAATAGATTCACATGGTCAGCCTACAAGTTTGAGCAATACGTAAGTAAGTAAGTAAGTAAGTAAGTAAGTAAGTAAGTAAGTAAGTAAATATAAATGCTGACCTTCAAACTTCAAACTTCTTTTTTATAAAAGTAGACAAAATTGCTTAATCTCTCAAAGCAAATCTCTCAAAATTTAACTCAAAGCAAGTTAAATGTTTTTATGCTTCTTTTTGGCAGTGATGTGTGCAGCGACTCCATTTATTTAAGCTTCAAGTGCTATTCCTGGGCAGAAGCTTCCTTGGAAAGCAATTAGTTCTAAATTAGTAAAGGTTTATTCTAATTATTTCCAGGTATGACACATTTTTAGTTAAAAATAAGGATGAAAATAACAGTCCTGTAAACTCCCCCCCCCCTTTGCATGTAAACACATGCACATCATGCAGGGCTCAAAGAAGGGAATTAAGAGAATCTTCTTTGACAACTTTATGTGAATAGTTGCCTTCTGTGATTGGATTCTTAAGGCAAAAAAACCATATCATCTAAGCAAAAACAGGCATGTGAGCATATTGGGATCAAACCCAAGGCATTTACTTGTAAAATTGGCTGAATGGTGACTTGTTCACCTATAATATATCTGTTTCATGTATGACAGGTTATGTTGAATGAGGAGTACTGAATAAAGTGTCAGGCCCAAAGTACCAAGAATGACATATGAAATTACTTTTGAGTAGTTCTTTAGTGTTGTTCACCAACAGACAGAATCTTGCCAGACTAAAGCAAATATTTGTGTAGGTATTAGATATACTCTGTGAACTGCTAGGGAGGGTCTCTATGCATCATCTGCCTGCTGATCAGACATTCAAACTCTTTTGCCTTTTTGTCCTCTGGGAAAGAGCCTCTCCCTCCTGCAACTCTGGACTACATTTGGTAACATAAAAATACCTACAAATGGGAAGAGATTCACAAATTGAATTTTTAAAGCTGCTTTTTGAGTAGAGACAAGTTTTCATAAGTAAAATTGGTTCATTTTGCTGTGGTACATGACTCAATTCACTTATTGTGCAGTTATTTTTGCAACTGATTCTTTCAGTATCATATGCTGATATTACAATAGCAGGTAATTGGGTTGGGTATTTATCCATAGGAAAGCAATGGTTTAGCAGTATTTGAAAAGGAACATGTGGATGTCCAAATCAAATTATAAAGAGATGACACATTTTTGGGAATGTCAATGAAATTTAATGCAGCTAAATCACAAACTTATGTAAGGCAAATGAACTACGCTTGTATATTGATTTACTATAGTTACACACAGATAACAGTAGAAATAAGTAGGTTTATTTGTAATTAAAAAATGTTATGCAATTCAATGATAATTATGATGGTTGATTCTCCAGGCTTTTCACTTGTAGGAAGAATCACCTTGGATAAAGGAGATTTACTGTTGTCCACAATCACTCACTGTATTCTCAAAATATTTTACATGTAATATAGATCAGGGGTCGCCAACCTTTTGGACCTGAGGGACCACCAAACTTATAATTTTAAATCCCAGGGACCACTAACTGGTTCTGTGGGCATGGCCTAATTTGTGGGTGTGGCTTGGTGGTGATGTGACTGGCTGGGCATGGCTTAAATATTATAAATATTTATATAAATATTGATTTTTTTATAAAAAAAGAGCAACTTTTAACCAAAATCAGGCAAAGCAGGCAGGCAGATTGAGTTGCTCACAGAATCACAGATTCGTTCAGAAATCTATCTGCCATTGGCTAGCTCGGCCTGTCACATAAAATTTGCTAGCAAGCCAACTCACAAAATTAACTCACAACATACCATGTATGTAAATATTGATTTTTATATTTAAAAAAAGAGCAACTTTTACCCAAAATCAGGCAAAGCAGGCAGGCAGATTGAGTTGCTCACAGAATCACAAATTTATTCAGTAATCTATTTATCTGCCATTGGCTAGCTGAGTCTCAAATTTGCTTGCCATGAGTCTGCACTGAATAACCAAACCTTCAGTCCTAAGGGAGGTTCGGCTGTGCTTAAAAGCAGAGCCGAAGATCTAAAGACTAACTAGAAAGCAAGAAATCCAACCATTTCCTGCTTCCTAGCTAATCTAAATCTCCCGGCACAGCAGAACTGATGATGGTTGGAAAAAGGAAAAATAGCAATTTAGCAGGCAAGTTTGCCGGGTAAGGAGTGAGTGGGAGGGGAGCGTTCCTGCAGGCCATGTGGACGGCGCAGTCTTGTGTTTCTGTGCAGCCTGGATTAATTGCTTTGGGGGAGTGCTCTGGGGGTCAGATTTCTCTGCCGCCCACCAAAATTTTCTCACGACCCACCAGTGGGCTGCAACCCACCACCGGTGGGCTACCACTGATATAGATGATCAAAGCATACAGTATATTACATGGAAAATATATGATTAGATCAATGAACATATATCATCTGCATCATTTTCCCAATGCTTTAATTTCAAAAAGAAGAAGAGGATTAAACTGATTTCCAGAATCTAAACTTTATCAGATCCAATTTCTGGAAACTACCTGATAAAGGAAATTAGAATGTAAGCCACTCAGATCAAGATCTAGTGCAGTGTTTCTCAATCTTAGCCTTAAGATATGTGGACTTCAACTCCTAGAATTCCTCAGCCATACTCTATGCATATGGCTCTATTGAGTGATCACTCTTGGAGGACTGATGTTTCATCCACTATCTCTTCTGGATGTTTCTGTTTGCAAATCTTTGTTTGTTCCACAATCTAAAGCAGGGCTGTCAAACTTGCAGCCCAACGGCTAGATGCATCACGCACTAGCTATGCCCACTGCCAGTTTAGCGAAGAAGAAAAAAGTTCTGATATGTCTCGTGATGTTGTCATGAAGATGCAAGTTTGACACCCCTGATCTAAAGTGATAGCTTTTCATTAAATAGCCTTATAGAAAAAGAGTTTTTATAAACCAAATAAACTACATAAGCTTAACAGAATAACAGAGTTGGAAGGGATCTTGGAGATCTTCTAGTCCAACCCTTTGTTCTAGCAGGAGACCCTATACCATTCCAGACAAGTGGCTGTCCAGTCTCTTCTTAAAAAACTCCAGTTGAACTTCTGGAGGCAAACCATTTAACTGGTTAATTGTTCTAACTGTCAAGAAATTTCTCCTTAGTTCTAGGTTGCTTCTCTCCTTGATTAATTTCCATCCATTGATTTAGTTTTAGAGATACGTGGCCATGTCACAGCAAACATGCACAGGGCAAGGAATTATGAGTATCCCAGGTTCCAAACCAAATATATTTGGATGATTGAATCTGCATTTGTAAGATCAGTTGGCTCAGTGTTTTTCATTCGTCAGTAAAATTAATCAATTAAATAATAACTATCTCTCAAGAGTAATTATTGTAGCATTTGAAATGTTTTGTACATGATGCACTAATCACCGAATCATTTAACATTAGTGAACAAGAACCTGGAAACAAAGTAATACATTGACATAGGATGAGGCTTATAAAAAGATTCCATGTGATTTTTCTAAAAATGACTTCCAATCTAACATAAATATGATTGAAAACCAATGAATGGCTCTATTCATTGGGCAATCATTGATAAACACTCTTAATTGGTTAATTTAATATTTGGTGTTTGCCATTGTTCTTCTTATTTTCTTTCTTCTTCCTTCTCTTCCATTTGGTCTTCTGGCTTATGGAGTTAATGTTATACAGGTTTTTTTAAAAAAGGTCTTGCTATAAATTCTCTTGTCTCTGGAAATTCTAATCATGCTAATAGACAAAAATCCTTTTTGAGCTTCTTTGTAAAAGGAGTGGAAAGGAATGAAGGAACGACTGAAAGCTTAGCATTTCTGAAATATAATTCAATTTGGAAACAATGAATAGGCTTTCTTTGTTGTTCCCTCGGCCCAGGATAACTGCTGATGGTTTAGATGAGAGATCTCCACCTTTGAAATCGCTCAGAATATGCATCAGCATATAACACGTGGGCTCTGATGCTACCCTTACCTTTAAAAAGCATGATGACAAAGCATTTTTGCACCTTTCCATCCTTAGGGTCAAGGTAAGAGAATAAGCACATAAGATTAATAAGTAATACATTTTCAACAGAGGGAAAGCAATGCAATTTTAAATCTTGATTTTCCCCGCAAACAAATGTGCTTGCATGTTCCAACAAATTAAAAATTAAAAGTATCAATTGCATTATTAAAAGTGTATAATGATGTTATTCATGGCAATCTGTATGTCCCAGAACCCATAGTTTGTCTCTGATCAGAGCAAAGCACATATTAAGGCTGCTGATGCACAGATAGTTGAGAAAAGATTTGATGAAAAAAAGTCTGTGGAGAAACTGAATGCAAAAGAGGGGTGCATTTTATAAATATGCCAGAAAATGTATACAAAAATACATTCAATAACAATGCAAAGAAATACAGCAGCAGAAAGAGAAATAAAATTAGCCTGTTTTTTAAAAATCCAAGCTATAAAAATCAAAGCAGATTTTTCATTTTTTAAAAGAAGTCTCTTTCTGCATTGCCAGAGATCATACCTCACATGGAGGATGTATCAGCTCAGATATTACAGTGGTACTGAGAACCAAATGTATTAAAGCCATAAAATTTCTTGAAATGTTTTCTTGCTTCCAATAAAATAGAAATAATTTTTAAAATCTGCAGAGTTTAGATAACACATGGGCTCTGGCAGTGAATTTGCTCACAGCATAAAAATCAGAAAAGTAATGAATTTAGGAGCCTTAGAGTTACTGAGGATTAATTAATTTCTAATGCAAAAAAACCCCCAAATGTAATAAATGGTAACAAAATGTACAAGCCCACACCACCTAATATTTTGCAGATGAAAATAGGCAGAAATGTGAAATATGAAATGATCTTACGTTGAATTAAAGATCACCAACTAAAGACCTGCAACAGCCTTTGGCATTTTCACAGCTGCCAAACTGAAACAGACTAAGTTCAGAAACAGGGAATGTTCAAAGATTGAAGAAGATGAATCATCATGATTGATTACCAAAATAAGAAGTCAAGTAGTTAAAAAAAAGTGAAAACCATTTTGAAGAAATTAATGAGCACCTTTTAAAACAACACAACCGATGGAAGCTTAAATAATGCTTCAACAGCATGGTTTGATGAGGAATATATGAATGCCACAAATTAAAGTACAGAGGGCCACAAATTTTTTGAGAAAGTGGTTTATAAAGCATACCCGTGAAGCTAAATTGCAGCATTATGGAAGCAATTAAAAGCTCCCACCCACAAAAGGAAAAAGGCATTGAAGATCCCAGTGTGGGAAACCAAAGACAGTATTAATACTGATGAGTTAATTGCAAGCAAAAAAGGGTATACCAAAAACAATGCTTAGGAGCATAACCAAGAAGGAATGGTAAGCATTTAAAATATCCACATTCACACAAACACAGACACTCCCACATGAGTCCTGAGAAATGTCTTATGGAGCTGCCATTCACATCAAGGAAGAAGGCATTTATTAAATGTTGTAGAATTTTGAGTCATGTAATTGCATTCATTGCGTCTGTTTTTACTAAAAGAAGCTTTAGTAGCAAGCTTTCTGTTCTGACTTTAATCAATCTGAGCTTTGGATTTAAGAAATACGTCTAAAATTTAGAAAAATTTGTGAAGAGTTACAGGGCAAGGAGATTGTCCAAGAACAAATTGTCATCAAGAGCAGGTGAAAGCACTCTAAAAGTTTTGAATAAACTCTAACACCAAATTGCTAAACACTTCTTTCCTAAACTTTTCTAAACCTATTGGTACCATTATTGGCACCACTGGCATTTATTTCTATATAGAATACCCATTTTTAAAAGCTCCAGTGGTGAGCATATTAATAGAGAAAACATGAGAAGAAACTATATGTAGAGCAGGGCAAAGCAACCTTTTATGGTTTCTTTTTATTTATTTATTCATTCAATATTTTAGCACTCTGTGGAGAGAGCCAATAATCATCTTCATCCTAGTGTTTTCTCATAGGTTCAGGATATATATGTACAAATGTATGGACAGATCAAAGCACTCGTACTTAATAAAGTCCACCAGTATTGGCAACATGCTTAATTAATGTGGTTAGCATCACCATACAATCAATTATTTATTTATGAAATGTATGGACCATATCAATTGATTCAGACTTAAAGCACTATGGACCACCAGGAGCAACAAAATCAAAAGGCAGCAGTTAAAGTGTGGGTCTTTAAAATATATGGAGAAAAATAACACCTTGGCCTGACATTGAAAAGTCATGAATAACAATGTCAGATAGACATCTTTAGGTAAAGCACGTCAAAATATGGAAGGCTACCACTGAGAAATATCTTTCTTATGGCTAGGATCCAGAAGTTCTGTCTGAAGAGTATATGATCAAGGGATTCACAGGTGCCCCAAGACCCAAAATAAATATATGGAAAATGGAATTTATCAGGTTCCAAAATCATGAATCACATAGACATTTGTAAGTCAAAATTAACCTTTGTAAATTGAATCTGGAAATGAAGACAAAGTCAATGAAGAGATGATCTAAGAAATGTTGTTTGACCTCAGAAATGTCTGGAATGTAATTTATAATAATGCAAAATAACCTTTAAAGATGCTTTATAACTTTGATAAGTTGACAGTTTCTATTTCAAATATTTGCCAGTGCTTGGAAGACATTGTTGCTTCAACTTCATTCTACTTGATATGTGGACAATACTTCTGCTAGAAATTCATAATGTAGGATGTATACTATTAACTGGACGAAAATTGATCTCAAATCTTGTTATTTTCCCTGTTTAGTATTATAGTTAAATTGTCCTTAAAGAATAGATCTTGGTTTTTAAAAACCCCATTCCTGCTAAACACTAACTAATAATGGAGAATATTTGTAACTCAGGGTTGAAATGAGGGCTCCTTGGTGCTCTCTGAGCTTCCTTGTTCTCTTGCAGACATTTCATTATCCTAACTTGGTAACATCATCAGTGCTAGTAAGAAGTGCTGTTTGCTGTTAGTTTATATTCTGGTGACTTGCCTCTCTGTGGGGGGGGTGGTCTTAGAGATTCTTTGGTTGGGTTGTTTATTGATGGTTGTTTGGCAGTTTCTTGATTGGGGTTGTTTATTTGATTGTTGGTCTGAAGTTAACTTTGGAGTTAATCTATGCTGATCTGGGTGATGATTACTGGTAAAGAGGTCCTGGAATATTTTGTTTCCTTTTGGGCTGGTTGATTGTCTCTTTTGCATAGTCTAAAGATGTTAATGTCTATGTGTCTAATGATGGCTGATTTGTCAGAGTTCCAGACTTCTAGAAATTCCCTGGTATTTTTAGACCTTTGCCTGGTCCTAGCACTGAGGCCTTTGAACTATGGTGCTGGAGAAGACTCCTGTGAGTCCCTTGGATCAAACTGGTCAGTCCTAGAGGAGATCAACCCAGACTGCTCTTTAGAAGGCCAGATCCTGAAGATGAAACTCAAATACTTTGGCCACCTAATGAGAAGGAAGGACTCACTGGAGAAGAGCCTAATGCTGGGAAAGATTGAGGGCAATAGAGGAAGGGGACAACAGAGAATGAGGTGGCTGGATGGAGTCACTGAAGTAGTAGGTGTGAGCTTAAATGGACTCCAGAAGATGGTAGAGGACAGGAAGGCCTGAAGGAATGTTGTTCATACTAACCAGAGCATACAAAACATTTGCTAGACCAATACTCGAATACAGTTCATCAGTCTGGAACCCACATTACGTATCTGATATTAGCACAATTGAGAAAGTCCAGAAATATTTCACAAGAAGAGTTCTCCACTCCTCTACTCGTTGTAGAATACCTTATGCCACCAGACTTGAAATTCTAGAACTAGAAAACCTTGAATTACGCCGTCTTCGGTCTGATTTAAGCGTGGTATATAAAATCATACATTGCAATGTCCTACCTGTCAATGAATACTTCAGCTTCAACCATAACAACACAAGAGCACACAATAGATACAAACTCAAAGTTAACCGCACCAAACTTGATTGCAGGAAATACGACTTCAGCAATAGAGTGGTCAATGTCTGGAATACTCTACCCGACTCTGTAGTTTCTTCCCCAAACCCCAAAAACTTTAACCTTAGACTGTCTACTATTGACCTCACCCCTTTCCTAAGAGGTCTATAGGGGGCGTGCATAAGCGCACCAATGTGTCTACCGTCCCTGTCCTATTGTTTCTCTTATTCTTCTTTTATTTTTCTTATATGTACCCATTTCATGTATTCACAACTATGTATACACTTATACTTATTATCTTGTAAACAATTGGCAAATCAAATAAATAAATAAATAAATAAAATAAATAAATGATGTGTCAGACCGACTTCGCAACTAACAACAACAAAGCACTAATGATGTTACCTAGTGAGGGTAATGAAACGTCTGCACGAGAACAAGCAAAAGAGCACCAAAAGAGCACCAAGGACCCCTCAAACACTAACTAGCCTATTTCTGCACTGATTTCAGTATTAAGATTTTTTGATTAAAATGATAGCAGTACAAATTGTAATGGTCCTCTTAATTATAGACAATTAAACGGAAATTCTATGTTTATAAAAAACATGCCTCTGAGCCAAATTTCCTAAGGTGACGATAACCATCATGGGAGGGCTATTACCTTTATATTTTTTGTGAGTCATCAGTAATGATAAGATAGTGGACTACCTCAGTTGGTAGCCTGTAGATTCAGTGCATTTCTATTCCCATTAATCCCAGTCTTCATACTTCTGGAAATAATATGAAATATAATCTGGAGAGGCCTTGGTTGGAGAAAATTGGACTAGGCAGAGATGAGGTCTGATAGATTTGTGACATCATCTTGCTTTTCTTAGAAAAGAGCTTGGGAAAATTCTAGTGCCAGCACACACATCATGAATGAAATATTTTGAATGTGGAAGGCTAATTCCCATGGTGATGGGATGAGCATTTATTTTCCATTCCTGTTTCTTTTTTCACATGTTAGTTCATTTTTCCTTAACCTGAAAGGAAACATCCATCTTCAAAACAATGATACCAGTTGTCTTCTAAGTGGATTTCAGACAGGCAGATATTAAAATATTTGGGCCTGTACTATGGCTGCATTGTATTTTGTACATATTTGTTGGATAATCTGGATGTTAACATAGATGGGTTATGGAATAATTAACTCTGTGTGTGTGTGTGTGTGTGTGTGTGTGTGCGCGCGTGTGCACATGTGCACGTGTGCACGTGTGTATGGGCATGTGCTTCTTTGTGCATTATATTGTTAGGAGATATTCCAAATACATGTTTTCCAATAATATGTTAGAGGAGAAGGAATTCTCACTTATTAGGGCTACTGATAGGTGGATTTTTATCGCCCACTGTGTCTTTCATGCATTTTAGTGAAAATATAATTTATACCCAGCACTTTACTGGGTATAGAAAATGCAGGCATTTTAAAATCTCAGGCAGATTTCAAGTCCTTGCCTTGGGAGACACAAAAGATAAAGAGGATATAAAATTGCTACCCTGACCAATGTCTCGGTTTCTCAATGATCATAAATGCAGGTCTGTTATTTTCATGGCCAGAAGGAAAAAGTCACATGGAAATCAAAAGATTGCACATTCTTTGACCATGATGCATGCAAGACCCTCTGAGGCTGTGTGACTGATTTGGAACCCATCAGCCAGGCTCCCTTATCCCCACTAGCAGTTTGCAGTTACTGACTCTGTCACTTTTGATTGATTCCAAAAGCTTTTCCAATACCTTTTAAATATTTTTTTTAATCCAACCTTTATTATTTTTATAAATAACCCAAGGCAGTGAATTCTTACTTCATGCTCCTTCCTCCTATTTTCCCCACAACAACCCTGTGAGATGGGCTGAGAGTGAGTGATTGACCCAAAGTCACCTAGCCAACTTGACCCAAAGTCACCTAGCCACCTAGAATTCACAGTCTCCTGGTTTCTAGCCTGTAGCCTTAACCATTTCAGGATGAGAGCAAGCAAATGAGAGATTGTACCTGCTTTTTTAAGCATCAAATGCATTTCATGAGATTAAAAACTCTACTATTTTCCTCCTGACTTGTTCTCCTCTACCTTCTTTTTCTTTTCTTTTTTTCTATTGCAAGCCTCTGGAGTCTGCTGCATTAGCTTCACTGTAACCTGTTATTATGGGTACTCACAGTGGGTGTGTTATGCTGCTAGACATTGGATATGGATTTATGATAGCAAGAGATGCTCTGAAATTTTTCTCTCTGCCAAATATGTTGAGTTACTTTATTGTTTCCAAAGATTGCTTTTTTGTGTACCTTTGAGTCAATCTTCACTCCTGGCATCTGTCTGGACAGGACCCTGCAGTTATCTTGGCATGATTTCATGAAGATTCTCAGTAATCCAGGTAGAGTTATCTGGGAAATTGAATCATGGCAACTGGACTTCTTGTTGGTTTGAGACATTTTGCTGCTCATCCAAGCAGCTTCCTCAATTGGAGCAAGTTGGGTTAGGTAGAGAGTTGTTGGAATGTACCAATTCCTCCAGCATCAACCTCAGGGTTACTTCTCCAAAGTGCATAATAGTGTCGATTTCAGAAGTGGTTTGCCATTGTCTCCTTCTGGCCTGAAAGGGATGGACCCATCCATGGCCCAAGGACATCCACCTGGTCTGTGCCTAAAGCGGGATTAACATTCCCACTCTCCTGGTTTCTAGCCTGGTGCCTTAATCACTACGTCACTGGCCCTGCTTCTGGAATTCTCTCATTCCTTTCCAAAATATGGAACAACACTGTGCCTATCCCCAGTAACCAATTTTGTATCTGCCTTTCCTCCAAGAAATCAAAGCATTACAAATAAAATTTGCCTTTTATGTTTTTTTCTGACAACAATCTGATATAGATAGACATGAGAACTGGCTCAAAATCACACAGCATGATTATATGTTTATGATTGTATTTGAATCTTGGCCTCCCTAGTCCTAGTGTAGACTTTAAATTAGACTGGCTTTTGGACTGACAAGACTAGAATCATGGTTTGATTTTTATTAAAATTTAAAAACAAATTTATAAACATTCCATCTGTTGGGGCAGTTTCATTGCAGTAACAGATAAGACTCTTGTTATAGCAAGGCCTTTCAAAGAATAAATGACAAGTATTCAGATATTTAGGACTTCCGGTTTGGGCTTCTTCAGCGACAGACAGAAATCTGTGATCATGCGTGGTTTTGATCCGTGCTCGCCACTGGAGCACCCTGAGCCATCCAGATTCAGGGCTGAAGCCACCCCATAGAGATGGTGAAGAAGGGGGAGAGCACCAGCGGGGTTGAAGAGAGCCACATCTCTCCTCCTCAGCTAGCCATTACTCGCTTTCCCAAAGGTGGTTGCAGTGGAGGTCAGAAATGGCCACCTCAAAAAGAACCTGACCAGACAAGATTGTGCAGGAGGAAGTTTAAAGGACAAAGTTTGACTGATCAGGTTGAATGGAGAAAACATTTATTTAAGGTACCTGGAACTTGAATTACAAAGACTAATACTATTCCTAAAAAAGATTTTTAAAGCGGCAAAAGAAAAGGGGAAATAAAAAAAATTGGCTTTTCTTTCTGTCACATTGACAGCTTTAATTGACTTTGAATGTTAAGAAGAAGAGATCTAAACAAGAAATTGATGTTAATCCACTTTGACATTAACAGGCTATTTTTAGCTGAAAATAAAGTGTCAAATGGATAAAGACTCTTGGATAATATAAAAATTTCAAAAAGAAAGAAAGCAGAGGGGGGAAAAAAGAGGGAGGAATCTGGAAAAATGGAGGGGACCACCTGGAAATAAAAAGAATTGATAGTGGAATCTCAACAAGACTTGTAAAGGACACATTGTAGCTGAAAATTTGTTACAAGATAACAAAGTCCCTGGAAAAGAGAAAGTGAGAAAAGAAGCAAAAAACAGCTTTGGATTATTGGGTGATTCCTGGAATTTTGGATGGTGGATCCTAATGAAATGAAATAAAATCAATTGGTGGTTGTTTAAAAATCTTTAAAAAGACATCACTCCTTGAAGAACTAAAAATGAGACTTAAGGAACAAAAAGAAGAAGCACAAGAAGGAAGAGGATCTTCTGGCTTCCTATTTCAATTTTTAGAAATGAAGATTTTGAACTATGAAAAACAACAAGAAATGCTGGCAGAATAAGAAGGGCAGGACAAAGAAGAAGCCATCTTTAATGACCAAGCAATTTTAAGAAGGGTAGAAAAGGGAAAGGGGGGAAAGGGAGTTAAAAACTTAAGACTTGAAGCAAAAAAAAGAGTAATTTGAAAAGTAATTATAACATTAGGAAGAAGCAGAAGAGAAGATCATAGAAGGGAGAATCAGATAGAAAAGGGAACAAAAAGGGGAGGGAGAAGAAGAGGGGGGAGATGGAAAGGAAAAGAAGCTATAAAGGACAGAAACAAGATATAGAGAAACAGGAAAAACTTACAAGAATTAAAGGTATAAGCCTATTTAAAAGACACAGAGACAATGGTTAAAATGTAACTTAAAGAGAGGATTCATGAGATTCAGGAACATGAGATAGCATTGTTATACTAGAAATAGAAAAGAGTTAGAAAATATGATAGATGATTAAAGTGACAGATAAAATTGGCATTGATATGTAATGGAATATTTGTTAGTAATTAAATGAAACAAAGAGGATAAGAGAATAAAGCTCTCAATGATTTTTAAAAAGTATATAATTGAAAAGAAACACGAAAGATTTTTAATGAAATTAATATCAGTTGACTGGATGAATTTGAATAATAATAATAATTTTATTGACTACCGTTAATAACTATTGTTTTGTTTTTTGTTTAAAGACAGTATGAAATATAGGTGATTAAAGCAAATGACAACTGATATTATTAGGTAATGTTTGTTAAAAGATCAAAATATTTTAAATAGAAATGTAAAAGATTGCTATCAAGATTAGTGGCTGAGGGAGGGCGGAGCTGGCGTCACGACGATACGGCATGCGATCTCGGAGGTCTGAGATTGCAGCCGATATCTTTGCCCCTGGACGGTCCAAACGGATCTAAACCATCCCGAAGAGACGGCGAAAGTGAAGAGTGCAATCTTTTGATCCCAGGGATACCGCAAAGTCCCTGGTAGATCCAGGAGAAGCTCTTCTTGCCAGCGGCAAAGAGGCAGCCATTAAAGCTGCTGAAGTTGGGACAGCTCCGAAATGGAAGAGAGCAGAAAGAGAAAGTGTGCCAGTTTGGTGAGAACTTTTTTATTCTAAGACTTGAAAGGACACCCTAAGGAAAAGAAAGAATCTGTAAAAGTTTTGACAGAAATGATTAAGCGGCGATTTTAAACGGAAGTGTCAAAGTAAGATTTTTTTTCCCCCTCATTGCTGGATTTCTATACGCGATTTGGTATTTTTGAAACTGGACTGGTTCTTTTCTTATTTATACCTATCTTTTCTTCTCCTTTTTGATTTTGTAATATTTTAGGTTAGAGGCTCCCTTTAGTTACTTAGTTACTTCCCCTTTTTATATTACTTCCCTCTTTTTTTTGGTAATTTTTATTACGTTTGCTTGGGAAAGGAGGGGAAAAGTGAGAGCAAAGAAACTTTGTAACACTGCCAACTAGAGGTTTGAAAATGCTTTATTTCCTGTGACCAGACAAAGCTGAAAAAGCTGAGAAAGAAAGAACTGAGACTCCTTTTCAAGGACATTGCTATGAAATAAGATAGAGAGAAGAGCATGGGAGAGTGTTATTGCAGGTGCTCTTCTGGATTTCTATCAACAGCTGGAGCCTGGTGTTGAAGCTTATGAAAAGAAAAGGTGATAAGTCTTTGGAAAAGAGAGATATAATAAGAGCCTTGGATAACTATTTTTATTTTTTTACTCTGAATTATAATTGGCTACTTCACAATTGGATTAGGGTTTAGAAGAACCTGAAGATTTTGAATTGTTTAAAATGAGTAGGAAACTTACAGCTCCTGGATCCTCAACTTCTACTTCTGCCTCTCCACCATCTGGAGGACAACGTTCAATACAGACAATGTTAAAGCAAGAAAAAGAACAAGAAAAAGCGACTCTACAGATGATTATGCAAGGAATCCAAGATATTAAAGCAAGATCAGAGAATATTGAAAAGAGAATAGAGAACATTGAACAAAGAACAGGGAAAACTGATGAAAAAGTGGAGAACATTCAACAAATGATGTCAAAGTATGACGAGAGATTCCAAAAAATTGAAGAAGAAGATAAACAAAGAGACAAGAAGATTGGAGACATTGATGACAGATTAACTGTGGTTGAACAAGATAAAAGTGGTATGCTGAGATGGGAGATGGACAGATCAGAATTCTATCTTAGATTTCAAAACATAGAGGAAGAAAAAGGACAAAATCTAGCTGAGATAATGATAGAAATATTGGCCAAAGCTTTGGAAATAACTCAAGGGAAGATGATGGATGGAATAGATGAGGTATATCAAGTCTTTACAAGATATGCAATGAGAAATAGCTTACCAAGAGAAGTTCATATTAGATTTACAAAGAAAGCCATTAAAACGCAAATATTGCAAGTGGCAAGAGAGACAACATTGAAATACAAAGGTAAGGAGATTGTGGTCTTAAAACAAATACCCAGAAGAGTGAGAGAGATGAGAAGAGAATACCGATTCCTGACTAAAATGCTACTTAAAAAAGAGGCGAATTATAGATGGCTGATTCCAGAAGGGTTAGTGTTCACATGGCAAGAACAGAGACATAGAATTGATTCAATTGAGAAAGCGGAATTATTTTATACAGAATTTTTTGGAAGGAAAGAGGAAGAGGCAGAAAAAGAGATCTCACTAATTGAATTCCAAGAGGACTGTCAAATGGAGATTGAAAAAGAAGAAGGCGCAGTAGGTGGAAAGGAGGGAGCCGAAGAACAATGTGAACTAAGATCTACGAGAGCTGCTAAACCCAACTATAAAATATAACCATGGAAGAGAAAAAACTGATTACAATTAATATAAATGGACTTAACTCAGGCACCAAAAGAAGGAAAACTTTTCATAAATTAGAGAAATTAAAATTGGATATAATTTGTCTACAAGAAGTACATATTAAAAAACAATATGAACAATTGTTGGTACAGCCAAAATTAGGGAAAATATTTACCTCCTTGACCCAATGTAAGAAAAGAGGAGTGGTTTTATATATTAAAGAGACCACCCCAGCAAAATTGATTTATACTGATGAAGATGGAAGAGTACTAATGGTGGAAATAATGGACAATAATATGAAAACACTCCTGATTGCAATCTATGCTCCGAATGACAAACAAGAAGAATTCTACGAAAAATTGCATATGAAAATAATTGAACTGGACTATGCCAATATAGTTATGATGGGAGATTTTAATGGAATTGTAGACAATAAATTGGACTATACAGCAACAACAACAAAGCAAAACAGAAAGACTCTCCCAAAATCCTTTTTTAAAATGGTTGATGAATTAAACTTAAAAGATACATGGAGAGAAAGAAATGCTAAAACTAAACAATATACCTTCTATTCAAATAGACATTTATCATGGTCCAGAATAGATATGATATGGATGTCAACAGAATTAATATCTAATATTCAAGAAATAAATATTGAAACAAGTACTTGGGCAGATCACAATCCAATGACAATTAAATGGAAAGGACAAAAAAGAAGATCGAGATGGACGTTAAATAATACTATTTTAAAGGAAAAAGACTTCACAGAGTGGATGGAGAAAGAATTGGCCTTTTTCTTTAGAGAAAATAAAAAAGAAGATACATCAATTCAGAATGTTTGGGATACAATGAAGGCATATGCTAGAGGCTTGATAATAGATTATACAAGGAAAAGGAACACTAGGAAAAGGCAAGCCTCTAAGGCTCTAGAGGATGAGTATAAAAGACTTGAAAAAGAGCTACAGAAAATGTCACAGAAAAAGGACATTAAGCTAAAAATGGATATAATTAAACACAAAATGGGTCAAATAGAGAAAGAGGAATTAGCACAGAAAATTAGAGGTGCTAAACAGAACTACTTTGAAGATGCAAATAAACCAGGTAGATGGTTAGCATATAAACTGAGAAAGGAGAAAGAATCAAGGAAAATATTGCAGTTAATAGATGATCAAGGCCAAGTTTGCTATGGCAGTAAAGAGAAGAATGAAATCATTCGAGACTTTTATGGGAAATTATATAAGCAAGAGAATATTGATGAGGAAAGAGTTAAACAGTATTTACAGAATGCTAATTTACCCAAGATACCTAAAGAGACTGAAAAAAATGTTAGAAAGCAATATAACTATCATGGCAGAAAGACTTAAAAATATTTAAATAACTTTATTCATTCTGATCAAAATGGATTTCTGCCAAAGAGACAAATTAAAGATAATATGAGAGTAATTTTGGATACCTTGGAATACTATGAGGCACATTCTGAAAAACAAATGGCCTTGTTATTTCTAGATGCACAAAAGGCATTTGATAATGTGAATTGGTGATTTATGTTATTATTGTTGGAACAGATGGGTTTTGCTAGAAAATTTATTCAAGCAATAGAAGCTATATACTACAAGCAAACGGCAAAGGTAATGATAGAGGGAGAATTGACAGAGTCCATTAACATAAGAAAAGGAACAAGACAAGGTGCCCACTATCACATTTGCTATTCGTGTTAACTTTGGAAGTGTTAAACAGAAATATTAGAGATGAAAAGAGTATAAAAGGAATGAAAATTAAAAAGGAAGAATTTAAGCTGCAAGCCTTTGCAGATGGTTTGGTTTTTATTTTAGAAGACCCCTTAGAAACAGCACCAAAATTATTGGAAAAGATAGAGGCATATGGCAAGGTGGTTGGTTTGAAAATAAACAAAGACAAGACAAAGATTTTGACAAATAATATGTTATCAAGACAAAAGGAAGAATTGGCAGATCTATTGAAAATTCAAGTCACGAATAAGATCAAGTACTTGGGGATATATTTGACAGCAAGATGTAGTACATTAAAAGAGAATAATTATATCAAACTTAAACAGCAGATAGCGCTAGACTTGGTAAAATGGGAAAATCTACAACGGTCACTAATAGGGAGATTTTCAACAATCCAGATGAATATATTACCCAGAATTTTATATTTGTTCCAAACAATTCCAATTAGGCTTGGAAAAGACTACTTTGAAGATTTAAATAAAATTGTGTTGAAATATATATGGCAAGGTAAGAAAGTGAGAATAAAGTTAAAGCTTTTGCAAGATGCTAGAATTAGAGGAGGATTAGGTTTGCCTAATTGGGAGTTGTACTACCAAGCTGCAAACCTGATGTGGGTCAAGGAATGGATAACATTAAGAAATACTAGATTGTTGATATTAGAAGGACATGATTTGTTGTTGGGGTGGCATGCTTATTTATGGTACAAGGGAACTAAAATTCAGGGTTATTTTAGAAGACATCATTGTGGTTAAATTGGGAGAAGATTAAAAGACAATGTTATTTGAAAATTCCAGTCTGGTTGTTGACTATTGAAGCATTTTCTTATCCTATAATATATAAAAAGGAACAAACAGTTAGATATGAGGAAATATTGAATGAAAAGGGTGAACTTAAATCGATGCAAAAACTAGAGGAACAAGGTATAAAGATGAATTGGTTTTCATATGCGCAAATACATTCAAGGTATGATAAAGATTTTAAAACAGGTTTCTATGATAAATTGACTGAGCTAGATAAGATTTTGACAGGTACTGATGAAAAGTTGATTAAAAAACTGTATGGATATTTATTAGAAATTAAACTAGAAGAAGAACAAGTTAAAGAAACTATGATTGCTTGGGGGAAGAACTTTGGATATGGGATTGATTTAGAGAAATGGCAAAAATTGTGGTCTCAAAATTATAAAATGACAATGTCAACAACTTATAAAGAACATTTGTATAAGATGTTTTACAGGTGGCATTTTCCCCTGACAAGAATAGCAAGAATGTTCAAGAACAAATCCGAAAAATGTTGGAAATGTCATCAGACACCTGGCTCATATTACCATATGTGGTGGACTTGTGCGGATGCTAAAAAATACTGGACTAAAATCCACATGTGGTTGGAAAAAATGGCAAAAAAAACATATAGACTTGAAACCAGAGATATTTTTATTGGGAATTTTACCTGAAACATATAGCAAAGATTTGAAATACCTGATTGTAAATGTATTAACAGCGGCTAGGATTGTATTTGCTAAAAACTGGAAAAATGAGAAAACACCATCACAGGAGGAAATCATTAAGAAAATATTGGAATGTGCTGAAATGAGTAGATTGACATTTGAAATTAGAGAACAAGAGGACAAACAATTTTATAAAATTTGAGACCTTTTCTGTCAATAGTTAGATAATAAAATACAATAACGAAATATGTAGAATTTTAGAAAATAATAAATATATAAAGATGTATTTTTTTTTATTATATCTACAAAATGTTTTTAGGATAGATTTGGGAGGATAATATGAATTGTTATAAAATAAACTAAGTAAATTATGGTTATCTCGTAAAATATGAATGAATAAAATTATAGTCAAATTATTGATTAATAATGATATTAGGATATTTAATTTTTGATTGAAAATACGAACTTTTATGTAATGTAACTAATTGAAGACGATGAAATGGATGCACAAAATGATTTGTAAACCAACCGGCACACTGTTTGTATACCTATGGAAGAAAGTTTGATGTTTTTATGTTTTGTTTGTTTATGTTTGTTTTTAAAAACCAATAAAATTTACACAAAAAAAAAAAGATTAATGGCTGAGGTGAACTTGAATAGAATAATTATTTCATTTACTATTGTTATACATACATACATACATACATACATACATACATACATTTTCTTAAGTTTTCGCGGGTACTTACATGTATGGTATTCAGCTTTGTTCGGGTATTTTCCCACGTCATTATAGTTGTGCTTTTAAAGTTGTAGCAACGTTTCGGCAGAATCTCATCTGCCATCATCAGGCTTCTGTATTGTGTTCCTCTGTGAGTCAGACTTTTACCGTTGTTTCAGTTTTAAATTTGGGGCTAGCCTACTGCTGTGCCAGAATGGTTTTTTCTTCATCCTGATTGGCTGGGAGTCTTGGACTGTGTTTATTGGTCTTGGACTTTGCTGTGTTCTGCTTGATTGGTGTTTCTAATATCTTCTGTCTGTTTTGTGGCTTTTTTTGTGTCTTGATTGGCTGGCAACATTGTGTTCCTGTATTGGAGGCTTTTAGTGCAGCTTGGCTCCGAGTAAATGGACGGCTATCATTTGTTAGGAAGCTAGGTTTCATCTGGGTGCCTGGTTGGGGTGTGTTTGAGCTGGAGGTATCAGGGGGGGTCTGTTTGTGCCCAGGTGTTTGCCTGGCTAGTGGTGTGGAGATTTTTTTGTTTGTGAGTGCAGGCTTCCAAATAATTGACAGTCTGGTGGAATCATCTCTTCTATTCATGCTTTCAGGTCTTTTTTCAATCTCTATGGCTTCTCTGATAATTCTGTGGCTGGGGTTTTCTATAGTGGCTAGGGTTTTGGTGCCATTGAAGTTGATGCTATGACCTGTGGCTTTCATGTGTTGGACTAGTGAGGAAGTGTGTTCCAGCTTTTTTACTGCATTTTTGTGTCCATCCAGGCAGGTACTTATTCTTCTATTGGTCTGTCCAATGTATGTGGCCGGGCATGATGCACAGTGGACTTCATATATGCCTTGGTTTTCCAGGTCAATTTTATCTTTGGGGTTTCTAAGGATGGCTGCTATTTTTCTGTCTGTTTTGAAGGCAGTCTTGATGTGATGCCTGTGTAGTATCTTACTGATTTTGTCTGTAGTGCCTCTTATGTAGGGCAGGACAGCTGTTCCATAGGTCTGTTCATCTTCTAGGTCTCCATTATGTCTCAGTGTGTTTTTGTGGATCAAGCCGGTGATTTTGCTTTTGTGGAAGGCATTAGCTGTCAGTCCTTTAGTCAGGGTGCATAGTTCAGTCTTTATGTGTGTCTTGTCTGCCAGGCGTTTGGTTCTAGCAATTAGTGTTTTGGCCACGGAATTTATCTGTGCTGGGTGGTGGTGGGATTGGGCATTGAGGTAGCGGTTGGTGTGTGTTTTCTTCTGGTTATGGTGTGTACTAGTGTGCCATCTCTTTTTTTGTAGATTAGTACATCTAGGAATGGTAGTTGTTTGTTTGTTTCAGTTTCCATGGTGAACTTGATTTTGGGGTGTGTGCTGTTTAGGTGTGTTAGGAAATTGTTTAGGTTTTCTTTTCCATGGGGCCAAATCACAAATGTGTCATCGATGTATCTTAACCATAGTTTGGGTTTGTGGGTGGCATTAGCCAGGGCTCTGGATTTGAATTCTTCCATGAACAGGTTTGCAATGACGGGTGACAGGGGTGATCCCATAGGGGCTCCTTCAATTTGCTTGTATCTTTGTTCTTTGTATATGAAATATGTGTTGGTTAAGCAGTGTTCTGTTAGTTCCATGAGGTGTTTAGCTGGTTGGTATTTATTTTTGATGATTTCAAGAGTTTTTTTTATCGGGACTTGAGTGAATAGTGAAACCACGTCGAAACTTACAAGCAGATCTTCTTGTTCCACGTGTAGATCTTTGATCATTTCCAAGAAGTGGTATGAGTTTTGTACATGTGAAGCTGCTGTTTCAGCATGGGGCCAAGCTGCACTAAAGGCCTCCAATAAAGTAACACAATGCTGCCAGCCAATCAAGATACAAAAAGAGCCAAAAAACCGACAGAAGATATTAGAGACACCAATCAAGCAGAACACAGCAAACTCCGAGACCAATAAACACAGACCAAGACTCCCAACCAATCAGGATGAAGAAAAAAACCATTCTGGCACAGCAATAGGCTGCTCCAAATTTAAATCTGAAACCACTGTAAAAGTCGGACTCACAGACGAACACTATATAGAAGCCTGATGATGGCAGATGAGATTCTGCTGAAACGTTGCTACAACTTTAAAAGAACAACTACAATGACGTGGGAAAATACCCGAACAAAGCCGAATGCCATATATATATGGTATTTAGGTTTCTTTGGATATTTTCCCATGTCTTAATATTTTTTAAAAGCACAAACATTAAGACGTGGGAAAATACCCAAAGAAACCTAAATACTATACCTATAAATACCTACGAAAACACAAGAAAACATACATGCATACATACATACATACATTCTTTCAAGAACTTAGTGTGTATTTTTAAGAGAATGTACCAAGCAGAATTCGGTTGATAATAGTTATGTGTTATAAAATAGAGGTCAGAAAATGAATTGTATAACTGTAAAGGCATAATTTAAACTTTAAACAAGATTTGAATGGATAATAATTAAAAGATATAAAGGTGTTACACTCCACTCTAGTAATTACAGGGGGAAATTTGTTTTATGAGAAAAGAAAATATGAAATTGTAAACAGGACAGACAAAAGTATAAAAATATTGATTAGAAAGAAACTGAAAATTAGAAAAAGATATGTAATTGAACTTAGAAAGGAATGAGATAATTAAAAATAAGGTTACAGAAAGCGAGAAAAGGGAAAAACTATTGAGCAGACTGAAAATAGTTATAAGATATGGATTAGAATACATAAGATGAATATGTAATTGAGTTTATGTCTGTATGGAGAAGTGATAACCCGGGAGCATGCTGTTCTCAAAAAAAGATATTTTATTTGTATTTGTATGTTTTGTGAAAATCCAAATAAAACTCTATAAAAAAAGTATTCATAAATTTAGAAGATATTTCTAGGGACAGGTGAGATGATGTAATGATATCCCTAAAATAAAGGCAATCAAACTCTGGGAAGGTTTACAATTGTAGAAGGGTAATTGTAAAAATCTTAAGTGAACTAATCTGGATTTCTTTACCAAAGGGAGATAAATTCCTTTCAATTATTTTTACTTGTTGACATCAGGATACAAAGACTGCAGATACAACTCATTCTTCCTTATGGCCCTGTGCTGCATTGATACACATATAATAATTCAAACTATTGTTAGTATAGTTCCTTCATTGAAAGCCTTTTACGCATTTCTTGTTTCTCGAGTCATGTGATTCATTAACTGCATCGGTCTTGCAAAAGCTGAGTTGAGAAAATAAAGCATATTTCCAAAGTTTAGCTCCTTTGGAATCTTCCTGATTTGTCTATTAACTTTCTCTAACTTCACATACAGTAAAAGGGTCACAAATGCATGGCACTCTAGACATATACACTAGGTCTTCAGGAACTTTTTAGGAGAACTCTTCTTTTTACTGCTTTAAGCATTGGATTCACACCTGGAAAATTTTCAGAAGGGAGCAAAACTTTGCATATGATCTGGTAAGCATTGCTGGAAGATTTCTGGCATACAGGAGGTGCCCTGCACAAACAACATAATTGGAACCCTTGAAGTCTAGAGATAAAATTGCAAGCGTCTCTTTCATCAGCTTTACTGCCAATAACTTTGCCAACACTGTACTGTTCCCTTCTAAATGTGGGTCGGTTAGCATGTAATATGCTTAATCCTCTTTTTTTGCAACACCCTACAGCTTGTTGTGCAGATCACAAAAGGCATCTCCCTTCTCTTGTTCCGTCTCTGTCTTTCCCTCTCTCTGCTTATTCTACTTTGTGCTGTGCTGTTCTTCTTCTGAAACTCCATGTGTTAACAGCTTGGTGACAGGCTGTTGCTTGCTAATTGGGAGTCTCAGAATGGAGCTGCAACAGCCAAATTTTCTCAGGCTGGGCTCCGGTGGCAGTCTGTGTAGTCAGACCCAGATGATCTTTCTTGCACCCTTAATAAGGCACTCAGGCTGCCTGTGCCTGTCATGATGCTTCAACAAGCCTAGAGTTTAAGGACTCACTCAGAGAACTTTAGAGATCCTTTTGTGTTCAGAGAAGGAACACCCAAGTGGATTGTAATTGGGCTGTCAAGGTTTTTTGCTTGTCAGTGTAGGTGTAAACATAAATCGGCACAGACTGTGGAAAGAGAGCTGGGAGTTTATTTGATTCTCCTTCCCAAACAACAAAGAGCAAGGGAATCCTTTTGTGTGGAACTTAAGAATTTGAAGTTGCTTGCTCCCTGATAGAGGGACCTTGAAAGATTAATTCTTTGCAAATTGAATAATAAAATGGTCTCAGTCCACACCATCTGATAACTGGTTCAGAACACTGATCCCTGCCATTCAACCTCCTCCCCCACCCCTGATTTTCTCACTCCTTATGATCAAGAATTACTAACAGGGCCAGCTGCTATGCGTGTTTTAAGATAAATATCCACAGATAGGTACCCAGAAGCAAAAATACCTTTAGAATTGTAGCAATGGGGCTGGGTTTCCATTCTTGATAAATCACCGCTGTGGCTTTTTGGAAATGCTTTGCCCTAATTTTAGTGTACACTCAGAGGATTTATTTATTGTTTTTGGTGTGCTGACATGCTCAAGTGGGACCTGGAAATGCTTTTCTATAATGTGCCAGTAAAAGAGATGAACGGAAAGATACAATTTGTAGGTATACATCTGAATCTTGGCTCAAGACAGGGTCAGCTAATACATTCTGGCCATTTAAAAAAAGATAAAAGTTTCCTCTGTTCAGTCTTGTCTCGCTCTAGGGGGCGATGCTTATCTGACTCTTAGCAGAGGGAGCCAGCATTGTCTGAAGATGCTTCTGTGATCATGTGGCCAGTATGACTATGTATGCCAAAATCATACCAAAACAACAAAACACTGTTTCCTTCCCACCTAAGGGGTACCTATTTATCTACTTTATTTGAGTGCTTTTGAACTGATTGGTTTTTATGCACCCCCTTTATTTTGGGGGCACAGTGCTTGTGGAAAATTGAATCTTTCATTGACTTCTCTCCTAAAATACATTCTCTGAAAGAAATTGAAAGATTTCTAAAATACACATGTAGGTGTGCCAATAATTTTTGGGAGGGACCATGAAAGATTAAAATTCTGGACACCTTGTTTCTTCCAACATTCATCTGTAGAATGGAAAGAATTGTTACAAGTTGATCTTCTGTCTATGACACAGCTATTTAAAAATAGCAAAACATTTACCAAGGGAAAGCAGGAGCATGGGTTGAAAAGTCGTCTTTTGATTCTTGATTCCCCTTCAAGTCAGTATGGATAAAATATGAACAATGATGATAAATGATAGCATTTTTCTATATTACAGTGCTTCTCTGCCTGGGGTCAGATCAGTGAATTCATCCGATTGTAGAATGAGCTTTGAGAAAGAGATATGTCAAAAAAAAAAAAAAAACAACAACACCCAACAACAGAAAATCTGGGCAATATAGGAGAGTCTGAATTGATGACAGCACAGATACGATGGGATCTCAAAATTCATTCAAGGCAATTTATTTAATTTTTTTCTCAGTGCAGGTAGGAATATGATAGATGAACATTTGACATATTTCAAGATTTCTGCCTGTTGGCTTCATTATTGCATTTTCTCCTGTTCTTTTGATCTATGGCAATCTCTGGTGTTTCTATTAGTAGAACTGGATTCATATCCATGAAGGTCCCAATAATTTTCTTTCAATTATCAAGCTGTTTTGGAATGATGAGAGATTTTTTTATTATTTTATTTATTAAATTTATTTGCTGCACATTTCATTTCAAATGAATCTAAGCAGCTTTTTTGCACTCAAGTCAGAAGCATTGAGGCACTTCTGGATTGAAAGGATTAGCCAGTGACATCACTGTTGCCCTGGGAATGCCCAGTTGGAGGCTGTTTTCATGTCCCTGGCAAGAGTTGGAGTGAAGGATGAGAGTTCAACCTCATCCCATGGCAGCTTTCGGGTATTGAACATAGGCTTGCTAACCTCCTGTCCAGTGTTCCAATCACTGAAGCCACCATGCTACTATCTAGGTGGCTTACAGCATAATAAACATTAAAAAAAAATTAAAGTCATCAGATATAAAATGACAGAGCTGACAAAATATACATTCATATTGGCCATAGTGGAAATCTACTAGGAATGAAGTTGGGGATGATGGAGATGGAAGTGTATTCAAAAATATCTGGTTGCTTCTGAAAGAAAATGAGGGTTTCATCATTTGGATGTTCAGGGTTGGCTTTGAAGAATACCATCTGGGAGGTCAGATTCTTATCAAGCTGCTTTGTACTAGCTCAGACAAGCTCAATCATTTCTTTCAAAGTTGACCTTACTATCACTTGCATTTCTGTTTCCGATCCCATGATATTAGCCAAATTCCTTCCCTTCCCCCTACCCCTATAGGCATCTACATTTTTTAAAGCTTGACCACATAGAAACCAAAAAGGAACAGGATCATTTTAAAGGGATCTGCTTCTTGACAGCTTCATTATAAAAGATGTTGCAACAGAGGACAATTTGTGAGCTATTTTGATATTGCAACCAACTCCTGCAAAAAAGAAAGAAAGAAAGAAATGCTGTGGACTAATGTGGCATTTTCACATGACAGAAGCATTACTGGTAAAGTTTCAATAAAGATTCTCAGTCATCCAAGTAGAACTCAAGTCTGAGCTCAGACTGAAGAAGCTACTTTAATAAGCAGAGAAATGTTTCAAGCCTAAAAGAAAAGAAATCCAGTTGCCATGATTCAACTTCCAGATGTTACTAGTAAAAGATCTGGTGAATGAGGAAAAATCATGTCTAATTTTAGCATAATGTTTTCCACAAGGGATAGTCAGATAAGAGTCCATGAGAGTTGGGTGTTCAATACATTCAAATGAACAAACAAATCAGACATTCATGGAATGACCAACAAATAAAGATATAGATTAATGTGAATTTGTTATCATTTAATTATTGTAGGTAGTAGTTACTCATGGTAGGAGAACCTGGGAATAGAGTGAAAAGAGAGATCAGTCTAGAATCTCTATGTAGCCACAAGACAACCAAGTCTTTTTGAGCACTTGTTGACCCTTATCCTAGCAGGTGTCAACCCTTAATTGAGAAGATTCATGTGCAAGATTCATATTTTTTTGGCAATAAATTAGTTTAATGGAACTTTCTACTGTGAACCTGGTCTTTCATGCTTGATATCCACTGAACTTTAGTGCCTTCTTAAATTCTACATTAACTTAGGACCAATTCCATCCAGCAGCTGCTATTCCATATGACTGGGGCTGATGGAGAAATAGGACACCTCTCTGCTAAATTCTGATGACCATGGGATTTCTTTTTTGCAATGGTTTCTATTCAGGATGGGTTTTAAAAAAACATATTGGAACTAAAAATATAAGCCTGAATTTACATTATCCTTTTCCATCCCCATGAAACAAAACAGCCAATGGCCACAGTTTGAATCTTCCATCCATTCCAATAGCTTGAAGAGACTCTTGCATAGGAACCATTTCCTTCCATTTGAAGCTTCAAGTTGACACAAACCTCCTTGTCAAGGAAAAATACACCCTTCACCTCAATGAGAAAACGTACATCAAATAGAGCAAAAGTATATTACTATGTATATTACAATGGCCTTGCCATTGTTGCTCAAACCTATTGTCTCCTTTTTAATTTCTCAGTGTCACGCTTTTCTGGATTTTACTTTTGAATGGTATCTCTTACTCAACTTGTAAGACCAACCTTTTATTGATGTTATACTGTAAAATGTTGGTAACATTTGCCTAATCTTGCCTGAGTTGGGTCGTAGTAGTACAAAACTGGAAGTCAGGGCTTAGGGCTGTAAGTTTGATTGGGAAGTTAAGGATTATCTCAGAAAAAAAAAAACAGTAAACTATTTTCATACTGTTGCTAAGTAAATGGCATGATGATCTTCATATGGTCACCAAGAGTTGAACTTGGTTCAAGCTGTATCCTTAAATAACAGTAAACAAACCAATTACAGTTAATCGCCATATATAGTGACAGGAAGTTGAACAAATTCTTTCAGAATGGTATGAACAAAACCCTTTTTCTTTCCCTCATCCATCAATATCACAACAATAGCTCAATATTAAGAGAAGGGAGGAGGGAAACAAAAACAGTATTGGCATCGTCTACAATATGCATCCTTTTACACGTTCATCAACCTGTATGAAGTTGTATTCCCATGCATCATTTCGACATTCAGGGCAGCATGTAGAAGTACATAATGCTAATGCTGGAGGATATTATGTAGAGCAGTTGAAGGTAGGGAAAGTGGCAGGTGCTGAGGCCTGGACCCTGGGACTGAAGCTGCTTTCAGTAAGATTCTC
Source organism: Notechis scutatus (assembly GCF_049901735.1). NCBI lineage: Eukaryota > Metazoa > Chordata > Lepidosauria > Squamata > Elapidae > Notechis > Notechis scutatus. The sequence goes on from NC_142015.1 coordinate 11,764,366, forward strand.
CTATGCTATTTGTTGCCAGAAATAAAGGAAACAATGGCAGTTTCATTTCACATTTGTTTAGTGACCATTCAAAGTTACACAGCTCTGAAAAAAATAACTTATGACCAGTCCTCACACTTACTATTGTCAAAGCATCCCAACAGTCATGTGATCAAAATTTGGGTGCTTGGCAACCAGCATGTATTTACAATAGCTGCAGCTTCCCAGGATCATGAGATCACCATTTGTGACCTTCTCACTGAGCTTCTGACAAGCAATGTCCAAAGAGGGAAACCAGATTTTCTTAATGATTGCATGAGTCACTTAACAATTGCATTTATTTGAATAGAATAGAATAACAGAGTTAGAAGGGACCTTGGAGGTCTCCTAGTCCAACCCCTTGCTTAGGCAGAAAACCTATACCATTTCAGTCAAAAAGTTGTTCAATCTCTTCTTAAAACCTTCCAATGTTGGAGCATTCGCAACTTTTGCAGGCAAGTTGTTCCACTGATTAATTATTCAAGGAAATTTCTCCCTAGTTCTAGGTTGCTTCTCTCCTTAATATGTTTCCACCCATTGCTTCTTGTCCTGCCTTCAGGTGCTTTGAAGAATAGGTTGACTACCTCTTTGTGATAGCCCCTGAGATATTGGAATACTACTATTTGCCTAATAACCATGGCAAAAATGGTTGTAAGATCTGGCACGACTCATTTTGCTTAACAATGGAAATTCTGGTCCCAACTGTGGTCAACTGTGGTCTACAGGTACACAGGTCTTCTGAACTGGAGAGTCCAGGAAGATAGAGGAAGCAAAGCAGGATGTTGATCTTTGTTCAACTCTTCATGCCATTCCAAATATCTACCATCTAAGACAATAGCCACATTTTCTCTAATGACCAACCCAATCCTGAGTTTCCACTTCAGTAGAAAAAACAGGTAACAGATTAATAGAATTGGAAGGGACCTTGTAGGTAATCTAATCCAACCCCCTGCCCAAGCAGGAGACCCTATACCATTTCTGATAAATGGCAGTCCAATATCTTGAAAGCCTCCAGTGTTGATGTTCTCACAACTTCCGAGGGCAAACTGTTCCATTGGTTGATTGTTCTCACTCTCAGAATATTTCTCCTTATTTCCAGGTTAAATCTCTCCCTGATCAGTGCGTGACAATAGTCTGAGCTTCTGCTGTGGTGTTGTCTACTGCTAATGCTGATAGGCTTGTGCTAGGTCCAATTTTGCAAAGATTTTCCTCCTCCCAGGGCCATTGGATGTTGGATGACAGGGACCAGATAGGCATTTTTCTGCAACGCTTTATTTATTTTGCACTTGTAGTCAGCGCATATATGGACAGAGCCATCCTGTTTGATTACAGTCCCAATTGGGGTCTACCATCTGGCATGGTCGACTGGCTCCAGGATGCCTTGTGCAATAAGCTTGTCGAACTGCTCATCCACCTTTGGCTGTAGGGTGAATGGCACCTGGCATGGCTTTAGGTGGATGGGGGCAACCTATGGGTCCAAACTGAAGGAAACTGGCATTCCTGAATATTTGCCCAGGTCCCCACTAAGCATGTCGGCAAACTCTTGAGTCAGGATCTCTACATCTTGGTTGCAGATAGCATTGATGCCACTGATTCCTAGCCCAAGGGAAGTGAACCAGTCCAATCCCATTAAGCTAGGCAGGGTCCTGTCAACAACTATCAGCTGGAGCTGCCCTTCAAAATTCTAAAATTTTACCTTGAACTTGCCTTTATCAATGATAGGGATGGTGCTTCCCTGGTGGTCCCAGAGGTGCAATTGGCAGTTTTGTAGTCGCTTCTTCATGATCTTGGGCATTAGGCACTTGATGGTGTTGGGGTCAATATGCTGACTCTGTAAACTGCTTCGAGAGGGCTGTAAAGCACTATAAAGCCTAAGTGCTATTGCTATAAGGTCTTGGTGAGTAGTTGTTGCTGCAGACAGATGTCCCTCACGCTGCACACTAGCTGGTCTAGGAGCACATCATCAATCTCTCTGAACCCATAATGGAGGGCTGTCCTTTGTAATGCTGCCATGCTGATGAATTCGCCCTCAACTTGGGTTCTTCTATGAAAAGCGTGTCGGTGGGTAATTCAGGATGGTTTGGGCATGTAATGATTGCCCAATATGCCCTAAAGGCTATCCCAGAATACTGCTTGGACTGTCTGGGGGCCCAGAAGGGCCGTTGCTGTTTTGAAGACTTCAGCTCCACAAAAACTTAAGAAGTATGCCTTCTTCCGCTTGCTGGAGATTCCTATGAGGTCATTTGCTTCAATATAGCATTCAAAGTGATTATGTAGGAATCCCACATTTCCGAAGCCAGGTGGAGTGAAAGAAGGTGATGCTGCCATCTCTCCGCTAGTCTGTGATCGGCAATTTGGACAAAGTTAGTTTAGTGTGGCCAATCCGTCTTTGGCTGCCCATGACTTCAGCTCTCAGATAGTCAGTGACCAGCTCTCTTGTTAGTGACTTTGCACTAATTTAGTGACAAGCTGTTGCTTTAGTTTGCTTATTCCACCCTCGTTGCCAGAATTAAGGTGGAAGAATGGAGGTGACGAGAGAGGAACTTTCATTAATGTTTATTTCTAACTATCAGCTAATAGTGACTGAGGCTTCAGCTAACAAGTTTGGCTCAGTTAACAAGCAACAGCTGACTCCATCTGACAGCTATAAGATGGATCAGCCAATAGGAATGAATTTCTTCTCCTGCTTACAGTGGACCAGAGTGAAAATTCAGTTCACAACACAACTGATATCAGATCATTAAAAGGTAAAATACAGTTCTTTTCTTGCAAGTTCCAAATTTTGGTAGATCCAAGCCAAGACAAGATTAAAGCAGAATAATAGAATTGGAAGGGACCTAGGAGGTCTTCTAGTCTGACCCCCTACTCAAGCAGTTGGTTCTTTAGATGCCACATTCTTTAGGTGATCTGTGAATTTTTGGAGTGTGAGAATGGATAGAAGCCTTCACTTTATACCCTCCCAAACCCATGCCACATTCCTTTTTCTAGAAGTGTACATCTTGTTTAACTAATCAGTTCTTTCTCTTACCATAGTTTCCTTCTGAAACAGGTGGTAATCACTGCAGCCTGTTGAGACAACATGGGACTTGAGCAAACATTGATAGTGCTGAGAGTTTTAATTTCTGCCAAAAAGGGGGGTTCCTTTCCTTCTGCTGTAATATTTTCTTACTTGGCAACATCTGTCTGTAGAGCATGATACTCAACATCTCTAGCATTAATCTATTTTCTCCCAAATACAGCTATGGTATTAATACATTAGAAATTTCAGTAGAGTTGAAGTAGTGGGAGAACAATTCAAGTCAAAAATTGATTTCCCCTACAACTGAAAAACCAGTAGGCCAGGGATGGGGAACCTTTTATGGCTCACTCAGGAATTCTGGGAGTTGAAGTCCATAAGTGATAAAAGAGCCAAGTTTCCCTACCCCTGTCCTAGACCTATTAACTCATTCTTATATTGTATTCTAATAGTGTGACAAGAAGACATGCATTCAACTGCACATCTATGCATTCCTAACAGTTAACAGCCATAGTTCATTTCTGATGACTTCCTAGTTTGCTGAAGCATTTTTCATGTGGATTTGGCCTTGAAACAAAGCAGGTTAATAAGAAACTAAACTTAGTTTAATTCCATGGTAGGCAAAAGAGAAGAACAGTACCTTGTGCATACTCTGCTAAGCACAGCTTTGTCTTTGTCTTCAACACTATCTGCAGTGAATATACCTTGACTTACAAAATCTAGCAGTTATTGTGCCCTCGATTCTGGTTTTGTTGGTTTTCTCTCCTCTAATCGTAATTCATTTCAACCTCTAATGAAGGATGAAGTCTTGAAATCTTTCATCAGTTTGCTGTGTACCTCCCGCTCCCACCTTTGCTTTCTTTTCTCTCCATCTCTCCCTTAAGACCTATTTGGCCTGAGATGATGCAGGAAGGGAGTCAACCGGGTAACCGGCCAGCATTCTTTCCTCTCTACCCCCCATTGTTACCTCCACTGCCTCCTCCCTTTTCTCCCCCCTGGCCATGCTGCTGTGATTCCAGCTTGCTCAAGAGAAGCGATGATAAATTTCCTACAGTGGCATTACAGACAGTCATAAATAATGCCTTGCACTCTGGTGCCGGCAGTTTCCATTAGGGCTGTCTGGATTCAGCTGTTGATACCTTGGTTTATGCTGGGACCAGCAGTAAAATTTATCAGTCTTTTTTTTTTCACCTCATAAATCATCCCAACCTGAAGCCAGATGGCAGAGAGACCCATGGAATCACATCACAGGGGCAAGCAGAGAAGACCTTCTTGGAAAGGCGAGATATAGGACATTATGGCAGAGACACCTTTCCAGTTTTCCCTTGTAGATTTTGCAATTTCTCCTGTGATAGTGTAAGACATTGATGGACTCTCTGAAGCTGGGGGACTGCATGATGCTACTCAGACCATGTCCTCAAAGGCTGTCCAAAGGGTTGACATTTTCTAATATGACAAAAAGGGGAAATGATTAAATGCATAATTCATGCTTTTAATGTAATGGAAAGGAAACAAAAATTTGAATCCTGCCACCACTCTATGCATTTTGATAGCATACCATTCAGTGGTCAAATACTGGCTTGAAAAAAACCAATGCACATACTTTGTATGTATGGTGGACAGGATTAACCTCTATCCTTGTTAAGGATAAACCTCTATATATCACAATATTTAGGCAACTCAGATTAGATTAAATGATCTTTGTGATGATGATGGTGATGATGATGGTAACTCGTATATTCCATTTCCAAACATCTGTCAGGAACTACTGTACTAAGGCAAGACATGTCTCACACTAATTCATATTTGGTTTGCTAAGATTTGTAAAGTGAAAATTGACTCTGTTCAAAAATTGTGCAAAGATATGAATCACAGGTTAGAAACTATAGTGCTCAAATTCCTATAAAAATGCTAGGCCAAACAAATGGCTTTATGAATTAATATAATGAATAAACCTAACCTTGTTTGTTTGTTTGTTTGTTTGTTTGTAGTTACTTTATCTGAAGAGTGAGTGAGAAGTTCTGACAATAGAAGTTTGGGGCCTCTTTGGGGAAGTATTTTGGTATCTAACCTGTCTCCTTCAGTCTTTTTACTGCTTTGGATCCTACATTGCTCTAAATAAGGAGTGGGCAACATTTAAGAGTTTGGAACCTATGATGTGACATTCTGACTTTTGGGTACATTGCAAAAAGTTGCCCGATAATATTATGAAGTCACTGGGATAATTTTTTGATGGGGTAGGAAGGGGAGATAGAATTGGAGAGGTATGGGGAGAATGAGATCAAAAACCTCAGAAAGGCAATCTAGATCCATCCCAGAGTTTTCCTTAACAGCCCCCAGCTGTGTCGTTGAAGTTCTCTGATTTTTCTGTCAAACTTTGGAAGCTCGAGTTATTGGAAGGATCTGGAATGGAATGGAGGAGAGGAGAGGAAAGGAGGGGAGAGAGAAAAGAAGACTTGCATAAGTATTATATTATGATGCAGAAGCTCTCAACGTACATGCAAAGCAACAGAATAATAATCACAATAATGATATCAATAAGAGGAGGTAATAGAGAAGATGGGAAGGATAATAACAGCCATACAAATGGGTAAATACTGAGACATAAGACAATACTGGGAGGATTAGGTGTTCAGCAGAGTGATGGCATAAGAGGAAAAAATCTGTCTTTGTGTCATCCTGATGGCATCCTGAGGAGAGGACTTGAAACATATGGCCCTTGGCCATGCATTGCCAAAGTGTATAATCTACCATTGCCCTTTTTTATATGAATGAGTTTCCTTTAAAAAAAGAAGAAAAAAATAAATCTGCCTTAGAATAGTTTCACTTCTAATTCTGCTGGCTGATGCAAAGATATCTGCTTAGGAGCATGGTGAAAGAAATTCAAAATTACCTTCTGCTGAAGTTTGCAATGGGGGTGGGGGTGGGAATTGGCCTTGGAACAAGGAATCATCATTGGTTAATTATCCTACATTTTGCCTAGTTATATCATTTAATTTCCCTATAATAAAGTACTTACCTTGCAATAGCAAAACACCTGTGAAAATGAAGAGTGCTTGCCATTAATATTTTGGCTATTAGGAACAGGCATAAGGAAAGCTTAATAAACTGCACAAAATATTACTGTTGAATTGTTCAGCCTTGAAAATGTACTTTCATAATTAGCAGCTGGTTAGTTAAAATAAATATCATGCCTATTTAATATGGATTTTCCCCTGTAAGCCTGTGATGTCAATATACTGCTGCAGCCACTAAATCCTATTCTTTCTTGTTCCATCTTTTTATTTAAAATGAAGAAGGACTCTATAGAATTCCTAAAAGTATCTATGCAGCAGTTTGCTTTTGACTATTAAAGCAACTCTTTTGACTATTAAAGCAACTATTAAAGCAACTCTTTTGACTATTAAAGCAACTCTGGGGACTGGGCAGGGTTGGGGAGGGAATCAAGAGGTCTCTGGTGAGTGGGGCAGGTGGTGGAAGGCTCATCCTGCAGGATGAGGTGAGATGAGGCAGGGTGCAGGGCAGCTACAGCTGGAAACCATTGGCCACTGTATGCTCACCTCATTTTAGGTGAGGGGGGATGGTTTCCGTGGGTAGCCGCTGCCTGATGGCCCCTTATCTGGTGCACACTGTGGCTCTGGGGTCCACTCCCACCACTGGACTGGCTGTCCATGCAAACCGCTAGACATGCTTACTTCATCCCACTGTCTGTTTTGGCTTGCAGATGGAGAGCAGTTCACTGCTGGTTATCTTCTCCGCCCTCTCTGGCTTCAGAACCAGTCACTTCCTGAAGTTAGAATATCACAAACATTTTCCTTTTGGACAACCTTTTTGGGTGGGTTGACTCTAGTTGGAGGAGATGGAAGGAAGGAAGGAAGTTTATGCCAAGCCATAAAGGCTGAAATAGTATAGTCACCTCTTCTCTTGGTATTCTATTAACTCAGTTCTAACTTATGGTAGATATGCTTAGTTTGAGAGTAGGATAACTCTTAAATGGACAACAATTCAGACTATTCATATTTAAAACTTCAGTTCTTTTTGAAGGTGTCTGACTGTGTCTGGCTTAGTCTACTTCACAAGTTTGTTGTTACGAGGATCAAACCATACACATCGTCTTCCTGACTCAGAAGAAAGGTTGCCAGAATGTTCACAGGCCTGGAAGGCAAATGATGAAATATGCACAATAATATCATCAAGCAAATGCTGTGGCTTATGCTCTTATGTTAGATATCAAGACCCAAGTCCATAATGGTGGCATTTGTGTGATTTCACAACGTGTGTGTTTTCATTTGGCTAGCATTGTTGTCGCTGCTGGAAAATTGGATACAAATTTGCAACTTCTTACTGTATTTCCTGAAATGTTTGGGTTAATTTTATTTATTATTTTCTATATACATACCATTTCTTACAAAAAGAAAATAGAATGTATGAGGTACTCTCTGCTAAGAGATTGATGCTTTGAGTGTGAATCAGTGGTGGGATTCAAATTTTTTTCTACCGGTTCTGTGGGTGTGGCTTGGTGGATGTGGCAGGGGAAGGATACTGTAACATCTCCAGTCAGAGGCGATATTTGCCGGTTCTCTGAACTACTCAAAATTTCTGTTACCGGTTCTCCAGAAGTGGTCAGAACCTGCTGAATACCACCTCTGGTGTGAGTGTGTGTGTGTGTGTGTGTGTGTGTGTGAGAGAGAGAGAGAGAGAGAGAGAGAGAGAGAGAGAGAGAGAGAGGTGATATTCAGCAGGTTCTGAATATCTGACCAGTTCAGAAATTTTGAGTAGTTCAGAGAAACGGCCAATCCCATCTATTCTGACTGGCCCTGCCCCCATCTATTCTCTGCCTCCTGAATCCCAGCTGATCGGCTGGGTTTTCTTTTGTTGCCCTGCACAGGAGAACAGACCTGGAAAGCAGATTAGTCAGGTAGGGAGGGAATGGGGATTTTGCAATAACTTTCGCCCAGGAGTGGAGAGGGAATGGAGATTTTACAGTATCCTCCCCCTGCCATGCCCACCAAGTCAGGCCCACCAAGTCAAGCCTCGCCCACCAAGCCACGCCCACAGAACCGATAGTAAATAAATTTGAATCCCACCACTGGTGTGTGTGTATGTGTGTGTGCACTGATAACTGTGTAAGTGAGCTTTAAACCGAAGAGATACATTTTACATGTAACCTTGTCAATGGCAACATTTTTAATTCATCCAAGAAGGAAGCTGGATAGGAATAGAAAAGTGAGCTCACTTCCAAAGTGTAACCAATATTTGCACTTTGGATTGACTAATTCCCCTAACAGGAAAATGCAATAACACAAAGCAGGCTTGTCTGTGTCTTGCTTATTTGACACATAAATAAGGAGACAAGACAAGGGGGAATACATACATACATACATACATACATACATACATACATACATACATACATACATATTTGTCTTGTCTCCTTATTTATGTGTCAAATAAGCAAGGCACCAGACAAGCCTGCTTTGTGTTAATGCATATATATATGTGTGTGTGTGTGTGTGTGTGTGTGTGTGTGTGTGTGTGTGTGTGTGTGTGTGTGTGTATATATATATATATATATATATATATATATATATATATATATATATATATATATATATATATATATATATATATTCATGCTACCTGCATATAACTATCCTCCGAACAGCAGGCTATGAAAGCCACTCAAAAAATGCTGACCCAGGCTAGCTTTACACCTCCTGTGTTAGGGTTGGCACATGATTTGCAGAACTGCAGGAGTTCCATCACTGACCTCATTAGCAGTGCATTTCCTGCCTTGTTAGCATCATACTTGTATAATTTACAGCACCTTGGTTTTTATGGAATGTGTTCCTTGTAGAGTATAATGGCGGTAATATATTTAACCTCTTCTATTTAGGAAGGCTGAGATTGAAGACAGCCTGCAGATATTAAAGATGCATTTCCTTCTTCCTCTCCTTTCTTTCCCTGCATGTTTCCCTCCCTTTTAGATGCTATACATCCAAAATACAGAGGCAGCTCATAAAATGTATACAAAAGGAAAATGCAGAACCCGGTTTGGAGAACAGTGAGGTTTGCTGAAGCTTTTCCAAGGTCACATTTGGGTCCTGGTGGTCCCGAAGAGTAATTAATGGGAGCAGATGCTGAATTTGTTACTTGAACCTTCCTGTAGATTTTGAAGCATTCTTTTTTTAAACTTATTGTATAATGAGAGCCAAATAGGTTTCTACATTGCAATACAGGCTCAATTTATTCATACCAATAATAATTTTCACGAAGATGCTTATTTCCAACTAAATGCATTTAGGATCAGGGCAGCAGGAGCAAATTTCATTTGATTCCTGTAGTTATGATAATGCTGTGCTTTAAAATACAAAATGGGACATTCTTGGGGAATATTTTTCTCATTACAACCTTTATTCCTCCTGTGTGTATTCACTCCAAAATGACAGAAGAAGGACATGATGTAGAACTGGCAAAGGAATATTTATGATCATGTAGGGAACATCCTTTCCTTGTAGCTTAAAATCCAAATTTTGCTAATTCTTTTTAGAAAAGACCAGTATATTTAGCCATCTAGGCCATTATTGGCATTGCTGGTTGCCAGGATTACAGACAAAAGATCATTTTGATAAATTGTGAAAAATATTGTTTTATGTAGTTGGGCTTCAATCTGGTGGTTTACTCATGTACAGTATTACCATCAGTTGCAAGGACTGTATGGATAACTAACAACTTTTCAGTTATTTAGGTTGTTCTTGGTGCTGTGGGAAGCTGCAGCTGAAATGTGCATATTTCTGCTTATAAATGAGTTGTGATTTTACATAAATAAGTGTGTGCTTTCACACACACTGCAACAAAGCTGTCATGTTCATTACACCAAGCACAACACAACAAAGCTGTCACATTTGCTGCATATAATTTCAATTAGGATAGTTAGTGTGAAGCAATAGATGTTATCTGCTCATATTTCTGAACTATGTAGCAAACATTTCAGAAGAAACCCATATTTTGCTTTATTTCTATCCTACTGCTCTGAGGAGATCAGAATATCACACCACAATTTCAGGCTTTACCAGATTCCATCCCTGTGCAAATATTTGCCCTTCAAAGTCCTTGAAATGCCAACTCCATTTTACATCACTTGCCAAACAGGTAGATGATAGAAGGTGCAAAGGGTTGATTGGCAGGCTAATCCAGACTGAGGGTGGCAACAGCAACAGCAGCAGCACATTGGGATGATTATTGTGATCCTGCAAGAAGATCACAGAGACACACTATAAACAATACAATACAAAGTAGCAAAATGGTTTATTAGAATATTTCCAAGAAATACCTTTGTCTGCAAGTAACAACTGGTGGGAAGCCCAAAATAGACAAAGAAATAGAAAATGAAGAAGCTAAAGGGCTCTTGGACTTTGGAATTCAAACAGACAAGCATCTGTCATGCAACAGTCCAGAATATCAACAATTACTGTTGATAAAGATGACAAAAAAGCCTGGATAGGAGATGCTGTAATTCCTAGAGAAAGCAGAATAGAAAGAAAGAACTGAAAAAAATAACACAATATAAGATCTGCAAATATAAGTAGAATAACTATGGCAAAACAAAGTAAAGATGGTACCAACAGTCATAGCCAACTTGGATGCAAGACTAAAACATTTGGAACACCACTTGCATACTACTGGTATTTTCAGAATCAATTTATATCCTGCAATAATATCTTTAGTATTACTAAACAACCAATGTCTCTCTCAAATCCTTGGAATGGAAGAGATATGTGAATAAAAATGATAAAAATGCCAAATTCAGTCTAAACATCTAGCTGATTATCTAACCATAATAATTTATTAAACTTTATTAACAGAAACAATCTCATACCCATTTACAAAGCATGAAGTATACATATGCATTTGGATACAGAAAGGTCACAATTTATTGAGAGATTGATTGATTTAATAGAGGACCAATGAGACCTTCATAGCTCCTTGATGATGTGCAATTTTTCAGAAAATCCAGAATTTTCTAATGAAATTTGTTTTCCATTTTTTTCTTTCTTTCACTGGGATACTCCTTTTTATTCAGAGGTGGTATTCAGCAGGTTCTGACCAGTTCTGGAGAATCGGTAGCGAAAATTTTGAGTAGTTTGGAGAACCAGCAAAAACTACCGTTGACTGGCCCCGCCCCCATCTATTCTCTGCCTTCCGAGTCCCAGCTTCTATTGTTGCCCTGCACAGGAGAACAGAGCTAGAAAGCAGGTTAGTGGGGTGGGGAGGGAATGGGGATTTTGCAGTAACCTCCCCCCAGTTACAATATTATTCCCCAGGAGTGAGGTGGGAATGGAGATTTTGCAGTATCCTTCCTCTGCCATGCCCACCAAGCCATGCCACCAAGCCACACCATGCCCACCAAACCACGCCCACAGAACTGGTAGTATTTTTTTAATCCCACAACTGTTTTTATTTCATTGAAAGGGTGCTTTCATCAGATTGCTTTACAATTATGCAAAAGAAGGTGTTGGTGTTGTGTTTTTTGTTACCCACCTCTGCATTACTCTGTGGTTTCTCTGACTGCCCTCTCTTCCTAAACCTGGTTAGATTTTCCTTTCCCTGGGATTTAACTGAAGGATGAAAAGCCAGGAAGCCTAAAAATAATTGGAGAGAATGCTGTAAAATGAAAAATAGGAGATTGTAAATATTACACATAGAATAATTTCTGCTTAAACTGTCTATGTTAATAATAGCAGTAATAATAAAAAAGCAAAATATTTTTCTTACCAACCTGAATGGAAAAACATTCCAGAAAAAATATTAGCAAACTGCTTATTCAAACACATACAATATAGATTATAGTATGTGCATGGGAAGTGGAAGAAGGAGAGAATCAATACCCAAGAATGCCTAGGGTGTTATAGAAGATTTTACAGCAACATCAGAGGACTGACGGTAGAATTCCCCATGCCAAGACAAGCCTCGGTTGATAATGCATTAATGAATACATATCAGTATGGATTTCAGAACAATTGTTCAATTCTTGTGATTGCCCTGAGTTTTGTTGTAAAAGAGCAGCAGCAGCATTTTGGCATATTTGTTTTGCCTTCTAGGAGATGTCTGATGCACAGACACAGACCAGGAGGAACCCAGTTCCTATTTCCCATCAGATGTGTTGACCTTCTAAACTAGAAGATTTCCCTCTTCATAAAAAATAAGAAAGTCACCCTGGGGCATGGCATATTGGATAAGAGAAGACAGAGCTGGGGATTGGAATTAAGCATGTCATCAGTTTAGAGTCATTACGTTGCCACAAATGGTCTAAGCTCAACCCCCGTTGAGTTCTGTTGATCATTAATTGGCACCAATGTAATATTGAACTTCATTTGATTAGATTCTAGCATATAGGCTTGAGCAACAAATATTCTGAAATGCAACTTAACTTATGGTTCTGATCCTTTGCACCTGACATGGCATTTTAAAAAGCTTTTAAAATAATTATCAGTCTTTCAGCAAATCCTTGCTCTATTAGACCTCTCGGCAGTTTTCAATATCATCAACCATGGTATTCTCCTGGGGCTGCTTCAGGGGATGGGAGTGGGAGGCCTTGTGCTGTCCTGGTTCACTTCCTTCCTTTGCGGCTGTTCTCAGTCAGTGTTGATAGGAGGGGAGTGATCCAGCCCTCACCCACTGCTTTATGGGGTTCTGCAGGGCTTGGTACTCACTCCCCTCCTGTTCAACATTTATGTGAAGGGTGAGATCATCCATCACCATGGACTGAGGTATCACCAATATGCTGATGATACTCAGTTGTATGTCTCGGCCCATGGTGAGTTAAGTGTTGCTGTGTCCTCCCTCTCTGTTAGGGGCTGGATGGGGAGCAACGGGTTGAAATTAAACCCTTGCAAGACAGAGTGGCTCTTGGTTTGGGGTTCGTTGGCTCAGGGAGAATTGCCACCTTTGATCTTGAATGTGGTGGCACTATCCCAAACAGACCCTGTGCTTAATCTAGGGGTTTTCCTGGACTCACAACTCCTGCTCAAAGAGCAGGTGCTGGTTGTGGCCAGGAGGGTCTTTGCGCAATGTGGGTTGTGCACTAATTACACCCTTTCCTGGACCAACAATCCCTACTCACAGTCACTCATGCCCTAGTCACTTCCCATCTTGACTATTGCAACACGGTCTACATGGGGCTGCCCTTGAAGAGCATCCGGAAGCTCCAGTTGGTGCAAAATTTATTCATTTATTTATTTAATTTATATTGCCATCTATTTGCCCATGGCAACTCAAGGCAGCTTACAGCCACGCATGTTTTCCTTTACACTTCCTTCTCCTTTTGCTTCCTCTTTAAGGTCTACAGGTTGTCCTGTTAAACAACCATTTGTTTAATAAACTTTTGAAGTTACAATGCCACCGAAAAAAAGTGACTTATGATTGGTCCTTGCACTTACAACATGGGATGCTTGTTGAAAGCATCACAACAATCATGTGATCAAAATTCACTTGGCAACTGGCATGTGTTTATGACAGTTATAGTCATGCAGTTGCTATTGTGATCTTCCTAGCCAGCTTGGAACAAAGTCAATGGGGGGAACTGGACTCACTTAATGACCACATGATTCATTTGACTACTGCAATGATTCACTTAAATGTGGCAAAAAAAGGTGTAAAATTGGGTGTGATTCACTTAACAACACCTTGCTGGTGTTGTTCTGGCCTTAATTGTAGGCTGTAAGTTGAGGATGGGTACAATTGATAAACACTTGGAGTTGACCTCTTCAACATTAAGATTGTTTATTGGAGCTGGTTCCCCCTTTTAACAAGTTAGGCTTAATCAAATCAGTGATCCGTCTAGAACAAGTCTCTTTTCGGTCTCTGCTCTGTGTAATTTTCAAACACTATCAGGTATCAAAGTGCAGAAACTGTCACTGATCCTGTTAAGCTTCTTAACTTGGAAGAATGGTAATAAGTTTGTATTTAACCATCATTGAGACAAAAGTTACAAAGGTACCTATTTTCTGGAGGGCCACACCTTTGCCAAAACATTTACTTATTCATTTAAAAAGCTTTTGTTTGCTTTCTCATTCAATCACTTTCCCCTATACTGAATTGTATTGTGGAACCAAATTGAGCACATATTTAGCAATGAATGCACCAAGACATAAAATCTGTGACATATTTGTTAGAACATGTGTGTGTGCTTGTCTGTATGTGTGTGTGCATCATTTTTAGCAAATGATGGACAGGCCATCTTGGGTTCTGGGTGGGAAGAATTAAATGGACAATGATGGGCAGATTTATTACAAACTATAATCACTGGGCTCCAAATGCATTGTAATTGCATCAGATTCAGTGCACAATTTTGTCTAATCTTGTCTGAATCTGATGCAATTACAATGCATTTAGAGACCTGCAACATTATCTTGAGACACATATATTTGCCTTCATTTGTAAAATTTGGGGCATTCCATTTGTGAAGCAGCTATTTTGAACCCTGAGCCAAAATGATAGTCATTGTTATCCTTCTTTCTTCCTCCTTTGCATCTATTTCTAAGAAACTCACTGGTACATTTATAGGAAAAGAAGGAGCACCCCACTTCATATTTCATTGAAGGGGGAAACAATGGTGCTATGGACTTCTACAGATTAGGAGATAGCCTTGGCACTTTGTTTTGCAGCTGAACAGGAAGGTAGAGTTATCTGCATTCTTTGAATCTTCAAGCCTTTTTTATACAACAGATCCACCCTGTCCATGGTCTGGTTTTGTCCTCTTCCCCCTCTAGGACTAGGCTCAGGAACAGCTGGATATTGCCTTCCCTATGGATCTCCTTCAGTAGCTAGATCTTTGCCTTCTCTCTTTTATAAATGTCTTTCCAGCAGCTTGCTCCAAGGATGAGTATAATATCTCCATGGCTTCTTGTTAGCTGCACTCTAAGCAGGAAAGTGACTGGCCCTGATAATATAATTTACATCGCTGTATAAAACTATCTGTGGAAGCCAAGCTAATTTCTGCCAGATTAGGCTATTTGTCTCCGCCACTGTCTAACGGCGCAATCTATCAGAGGGCCGTTTTCAAATATGGCTTTTCAAGCGTGCCCTTGAGAGGCAGGAATTGATTGGGATCTTAGAAAGCAAAATTACAGCAATAACTTAAAAGAAACAATAATTACTGAATCATACCGGTGTCAGCACTCTGCAAAACACGAAATAGCCATCAAACCCCAATCCAATATATTCTGAAGCAAATTTATTGAATAGAGGAGCAGGAAAAAAAGAGTATTGCATGAGAGTTTCCCCCCTTCACTCTCCCTCTCTTCTCCCACCACTACTTCCACCCCCTCTCCTGTACATATGGTTATCTCCAAGCCACAAGCGAATGAGTCGATAATTCTTGTCACTGACTGCTCCATTTTCAGAGTCCAGAAAAGATCCATTAGCTCCCTCCTAACGCAGTCTGTGTCTCCTCCCCGCCTCTCTTTCCCCTCTGGTTGTGCTTCTCAGGCAAACAAACATATATAACTAATCATCTGTTAAAATGCTGAGCTCCCTAATAAATCTTTGCAACTGAAATACTTTAATGGGTAATTAATTGATCCTGTTCCAGAGGAGTAATAAGATAATAAATTAGACAATATTTCACTCAGTCATGTCACTGTACTGTTAATGGCACTGTGGGGCTGAGCTGAAGGATAATAAATTACCCAGAAATTAACTGCTAAGAGCTTTCTGCAGAGAAATTGGCTGACAAGCAAGCTCAGTGATTTAAAATCCCAATGCCATTCTGATGGTTTCAGTATTGTTCACTCTTCCCATCCCACTCTCCTCATAGGCCTTTGGTATAGAAGCATTAGCTCATATTTGGAAACCACTGGATAATAACATTGGAGGACATAGCTAGGTGGGGGCAGCATGGATTACATATTAAAGTCCCTTGCTGCTGATTCTACTGACTGATGGGAATTGAACTTCAAAACATCTACAGGGCTGCCAGTTGCCTATTTCTTGAATTGCAGCTCCCACAATATCATGAAATGCATAGTAGTTGCCAAAGCCTGTTTTAGATGTCAGGGATAACCCTTGATGAAATGCTGTCCTCTGAGTCCCTGCCTCTAGGTGTAACCAACATTTTACCATGGCTGCTGCCTACCTACATTCTTCTTCCCCTGGGCCCAATCTGAATTTTATGTTGGATGAGAGTTATTTTTTATTCAACACATTGCTTGTTTGTTTGTTTGCTTGCTTGCTCAAAAACAGTTGAAAATCAACAACAACAAGGAAGTGGAAAAGAAAACGGGTGATTGGCATGGACTCTAATAGTTGCCCAAGATCACTTCTGATGATGATCCTTATAGGATCAAATCTTCCACAATTGTATATTTCTGTTGCAAAGGCAAAACAGTATTGTATTGTGGCTTGGCTTTGGACCAACTGGACTATTGTGCAACATCTATCTGATTTTCTTCGGATAAAATTACACAATGATCTCTAACAACAACCCTAACAGCCAAAACAAACAAACAAACAAACAAATTCAGTCCTGCTCCAAACATTTCCCATCTATTTTTGGTACCCTTCCATTTCAATTTAATTGTATTTTGAATGCCTTTCTAAATAATGTGCTTAGTCACTCCAAATTTCACCCATCATTCATTTTTAGAAAAATTCTTGCAGAGCATGTTTGACAAAAGGAGTCACAGCTTACAACCCAATCATGCCACTGCAGTGACAGATTTCTAATCCTTTGGGCAAGTTCATTTTGCATCAATTCTTTTGATGCTCTCTCCAGATGGTAAGTGATAATCTCTGACAAGTGACTACCAAGGGGGCAAAATGAATTTTTCAAGGTTTTATTTATATTTCTGCTGTCTACATGAAGCTAAGATTCAATGAAAATATGGCACTATGGAGGCAGCTCCCAAATTTGTTTAACTGGGATGTACAAATTGGCGTTGGTCCCATCTGATGATTAGAATCCATTTGGAAAATTGATGGGATTTTCCAAATCTGTTTTTTAAAAGACATGTGTATATTTTAAATCATCAAATGGATTGAGATGCATTTGATGCTATTTGGAAAGTTGATTTGAATGGAACATTTGATCAAATGGTCTTCAATTCAAATCAACTAATCTTTACATATCCCTTCTATGTAGACTAAGATAACATGGAGAACCACAAGCAACAGAACACAATAGAAGGAACCAAAAATCTTCAAGTGTAGCATTAAACATTTGTTTTCTCTTTTCTATAAAGGAAATATATAGCCCTACTGAACATTACATAATTACAGAGTTGGAAGGGACCTTGGACGCCTTCTAGTCCAATGCCCTGCTCAAGCAGAAGACCCTATACCAGGGATGTCAAACTCAGGTTGTCACAGCGGCATCTCCTGATGTATTGGGACTTTTCCCGCTTCCCCTAAATTGGGCATGGGCATGGCCAGTGTGTGACGCATCCGGCCCACAGGCTGAGAGTTTGACAGCCTGCCCTATACTTTTCCAGACAAATCTCTTAAAGTCTCCAGTCTCTTCTTAAAAGTCTGCAATGATGGAGCACCCATAAATTCTAAAGGCAATCCATTCCACTGGTTTATTGTTCTTATTGTTAGGAAGTTTCTCCTTAGTTCTAGGTTGCTTCTACGCTTGATAATTTCTATCCATTGTTTCTTGACTTGCCTTCTGATGCTTTGGAGAATAGGTTGATTCCCTCTTCTTTGTGGCAGCCCCGAACACTTCTATCATGTCACCCCAGTCCTCTTTTTCTCTAGATTAGCCATACTAGCCCAATTCCTGCAATTGTTCTTCATATATTTTAGTCTCAAGGCCCTTAATCACTTAGTTGCTCTTCTCTGCACTTTTTCCAACATCTCAATATCTTTTTTATAATGTGGTGACCAAAACTGATGCAGTGTTCCAGATGTTGTCTTACTAACATTTTATAAAGCAATACTAGTACTTCATATGATCTTGATTCTATCCCTGTTTTTGCAACCAAGCATTCATTAGCTTTTTTTGGCTGCTTCATTTGCCCCAGGAGAGCTAATCCAGCTGTTCTGCCAAATATTCCTGATGTGGCTAGCTACAGTGTCATAGATAGGAGTTCCTGAATAGTAAAGATTTTTTAGGGACTATTTTCTCTCATCAGGTCTCACTCTTGATTCTGACCCTCAGGAAACTGCAAAGGTTAGAAGTCTGTGGTTTATGAGCGACATTTGATCCATAGATTTAACCTTTTTGACCACACCTGAAATGGGAGGTAAGGATGTTCCCACCTTAGACAACCAGAATCAAGAGAATCCTGGAGGAATTGCATTTCAAGGCTGCTCATATATTAAACTAACTGAGGCCCTGAAAGGGGAGAAGGAGTCTCGATCTATGGCAGGGTCATTCATCAACTGCTAATCTTAACATCTGACACTTTTATAGCCTTTGATTACAGTTGAGCTTAAAAGAACTTTGTTGAGATTCATTTTTCCTATCAGGCTTTTGCAGTTCCTGATAGAACAGGAGTTTCAGGTTAGAAGTTTGCTATCCTTCTCATTGCATTTGCCCTTTCTTTCTCAGTTCACCTCCAGAGCACAAAGTGCAGAAAGATGCTTATTAGCCATATATCAGTGTGGTGGATCTCACCACATTACTCTTCCTTTGCTTAAAATATTTACTTCTCCTTCTATCAGAGTTCTGTGGTTGCTCATTCTTCAATGTGACATATGCAGTCACTTGTCAACATTTTTGGATCTGCATAGTCAAGCAAGTCAGTCCCTGCAAAATAATAAATGAACAGTTTTAAAATAGCAGTATCAGTGAAAGGACAAGGCGATGTCATCAGCTTTCATAAAATCTTCCAGATAAGACTCTTTTGTAGTATTGCTAAAGTTTTTATAGTGATTTTATTAGAAATTACAATGAAAAATGTTAACAAATACAGAGAAACAAAGGCATAAAAACTTCAGAAAAAATAGAAAGTTGGTAAAGAAAAGAAAAATATAAAGAAATGACTTTCCCCTTCATCACAAGTATAAACAATTTTAGTAATTTTCACCTTCTCTTAAAATACAAAAAAAATGAACAATTTCCCCTTGTCCCACCTCTTATCTAGAAACAAATCCGTCATTCAGTTCTGATCAGCAAAAGCCCATTAAGAGATAACAATATATCTATTTTAATCTTGATGAAACAAACCAACTTTATATTTCTTCCTTTTACTTTTAACAATCTTGATGTTTAGTCCTTTTAAATAATGGCCTAGAACTTTTTTTTTCATTTTTTCCTTATTCTTTCTCACAAAATTCTCCAATGTTTTTAATAAGTGTCTTTTGTAAATCCAACACGGGAATATTGTTTGGATCACTCTTTTGGTTAATTATTTGTATATCCTTTTAATTATTAAAACATCAACTGAAATCATTTGTCATCTTGGTTTTTTAAAAAGAGAATTCTAAACAAAAGAATTTTCCCATCTTATAATTAATTTCAAAATCTTCAAATTTATCTAGAGGCTTAGGTGGATTGCACATTATTGCTGACTTATGCTGTTTGGTTTACTGCAATAATCAACTGTGCTTTATTCTTCCTTCTCTTATTTTGTGGTAGTTAGGCTTCCCTATTTATTGTTTTTTATGATCATTTATACATTGGTCTAAAAACAAAGTTTACTCATGAAGCTTATGCCACAATAAATCTATAAATATAAACAAACGTGGCTGTATTGGAATATATGTGTTGAATGACAGTACATACACAAAGACATGTTCATGCAGCTAGCTTATTCTGGTTAACATTAACCATTTCCTAAGTTTGCACAATACATTGAATCTTAAATTGTATTACTGCTAATACTAATCCCTCAAACCAAAATTCAGCATATTTTCCAAATGCACCACCTAGATTATACTGTATGAACATAGCCATGTTTAGATACATCTGTTGTGGCCCATCAGCTGCCATCAGATCTAGCAGCAGAGTCAGATGAGGAGGAGGTTGGGGGACCCTGGGCCGGCTTTGGAAGGCTCTGATGAGAAAACAGGATCAGAGGCAGATGAAGAGCCTTCTGTCCTCCCCCAGGTGGAGAGGCAGCTGTCTTTGGGGCCTGAGCTGAATGAGGGGGAGGAACAGATGGGGCCCATCCCAGATGTGCATATGCATAGAGAGGAAAGGAGAGGAGAGCAAAGGAAAGCAGCAACCTGGCTCTCAGGGAAAAGAAGTTGTAGATGCTTGTCAACCCCTTCCTGGACTGAAAATAAACAGTAGGGACTTGGGAGTGGCCAGTTGTCACAGACAACTGTTCATTTTCCAGTATACATCAATCACATCAGATTCCTTTGCCAGAACCAGGTTTATTGGGACTAATTGCACTGTATTTGAGGTCCCAATGGAATCTTCCTGCTGGGAAATAATAGGAAGTGAATTTGCCTCAGCCGATGTGAACAGGGACTGTTTCTTCTTGGCTAATCATTGAAAGGACTTTTTATCTTGAGTTCTCATGTGAACAGAGAATATTCTTGCCCTGTTTTAGAAAGGAAAAAGACTTTCATTTGTGACTAATTACTTTTGGTTTTGTTGTTCCAACATGAACAAAGTTTGTTCCTACCAGAGGTGATATTCATCAGGTTCTGATGTGTTCTGGAGAACCAGTAGCAGAAATTTTGAGTAGTTTGGAGAACCGACAAATATCACCTCTAACTGGAGATTTTACAGTATCTTTCCCCTGCCATGCCCACCAAGCTACGCCCATAGAACTGGTAGTAAAAAAATTTGAATCCCACCACTGGTTCCTACCCTGACTTAAATAAAAAAGGATTTGTGTCACTCATGAGTAAGTGATTTCTCATTGCTTGTGAAGGCTGGATCAGAACAACATCAACAAATGTGCCATGGGTATTCAAATGTCAGGATGAGGAGTCCTTGGTGTTCTGTATTCTGTACGATGGTAGATTTTGTCTTTTGTACAGATGCAGATAGATAAACTCAACAAAACATTCATACAAAGTCTTTATTATTGGTTCATCAGGTATCCTCATAACTCACATTTGTGATGAAGTTCTTTAATGACCAATCCTTTGCATATCTGTCTTGTAGGTAAAAAGATGGTTATCTCCTTATCTATTTCCTCTCATCTTGTAGTGGTAGAAGTAGAGCAGTTACTACAAGTCTGTGAGTTCAGCCAAGAGTGAGGAAACGTCCCTCAACCCATCGAGGGTCAAGTTAGTGACCAATCAGGATTACAGATATGGTCACGTGACATGGACTACATTTCCCAGGATACCTTAACTACATTTACCATGATGCATTCCCTTAAGAGGACAGCTCACAATTGCTAACTAACTATTCAATTCCCATACACTGGCTGGACAGCATACTTGGTGCTCTCTGAGTTTGGTTGTTTTCTTGCAGAAGTTTCATTATTCAAATTAGGTAACATCATCAGTGCTGAGCACTGATGATGTTACCTAGTTTGGGTAATGAAATGTGTGAAGAAAACAACCAAATTCAGAGAATACCAAGGATCCCTTATTTCAAACCTGAGTTACAAATATTCTCCTTTAAATGTCAGAATATGCATTTATTTTTGTTGAAAGTTTTATTCTCCCACAAAGAAAGTGATGGATGTTTTTCCACTTTCTTATGGCAATTTGGTATTTTGTATGACTAGAAGCACTAATAATGAAGGTAACGTTTCAATATTTTGGATACAAAATAAAGACAAGAGTCATTGGAGAAATCTCTGATGTTGGGCAAAATTGAAGGCAGTTGAAAAAGAAGCTGTCAGAAGACTACCAAAGTTACTGACAGACAGTCCTGACAAATCATGTCCATTGGGTCATGAAACATCAGCAATGGTTGTATGATTGATCACTACTACTACCTCACTGACAAAAAAAAATCTTTTTCCTCCTACTATTTGAGTGGGAATATTTCACTTCTTTCTATTGCATTTCAGGCATTTTAGCACCACTATGAAAGATCAACTTTCATCTTTAGAATGTGGGGAAAGAGGTAGCTGCAGATTGCCAGGGGAAAGAAGGCTATAAATTGGTAAAGACAATAATGGATGTAGTATTTTTGGAACCTGGAGAAGATGGGAAGAAGGAGAACACATTCCCAGATGTGGAAAGTTGGTGCAAATATTTCCATGGTGAAGTGATTATTCACAATATCGATTCCCAACACTGAAGGATTCTTGGAATCTTACCTATTGAAGCTGTTTTGCATTTACTCCAAATGGTCTATTACAGTATGTGATGGGATTACCAGAATCAGCAGGTGTGAAATTTTTAAAATTTGTTAAAGAACATTATAAAATAGGTTATTTTAGAGAAATTTTTTTAGGCTTTCAGAGACTTACAAACCTCACAAATGAAGGCAAATATTAATGTCACAGGGTAATGAGTGGGAAGATCCAATCTGGGTTGGTCATGGGCCTAAAGGTTTTGTCCTGACTGGTGACCAACCCAGATTACATTGTGCAGTTTATAAATCTATTACATATTACTCTCAATCTCCTTGAAATATCACACATAGAAAAATAATGTTAATTATTTGTTATTGAAGTCCAGTTTTGGAATTTTGGAAGATACCGCAGGATGCAGAACAATGGCTTGAGAGGATTCTTAGCAAATTTCTAGCCTGCAATACATCTTTCCCCATCTTAAGAACTGCAATGTTGAAAAATAGGACTGCTCCATATGGCTCATATCTGCATCATTTGGATATTACCATATGGAACAATACTATAGCAGAAGCCAGGGAAGGTACATACACACACACAAATGTAGAATGTGACTGGTCCAAAATATGCAGCAATGCATAATTTGAAATTCCAAACTTTGTTATAGGATTTGTGATGGAATCTATTGGGCCAAATTCTCAGAAGAGAGGGGGTGCATTCCAGAGGACTAAGAGGCAACTTAGTTCAGATAGTTTGTGTGTGAGAAAATAGGGTGAAGACATCCCTTCTCTAATTGTTCCCATAGTATATGCTTGATGTAGGCAATAGATTGTTTTAGTTTGGCAAGATTCTGTCTATAGGTGTGGAACGTTAAAGAGATCTACTTGGAAGGATTGCTGCATGTTCTTTCCTAGTTTTGAGGGGACTGAGATGTAATATCATCAGGTTTTAGAGTACAACCTTCCACCATGTAAAGAATTTTGGATCACTCATATTCTTCTTACTTTGGGTTTACCTTTCTTGACTACTCTACCTTGAGATGAAAGTCATTTGACAATTGGAAGCCATTAGGATATAAATGGAGAGGTCTTTTGAACCAGTTAAGCCCTGAAGTGCATCTGAAGGTCTTCTTTTTTTTGCATGTTCTCCTTTCTCCCCCTGCTGCCTTTGAAGAGTAATAATCGAGTAGGGTTCCTGGCAGAACTTGCAGATGAGATTAAAAGCAAATCAAAGAAGAAAAATCATTGGCACAGTTTATGTCTCCCTAATTAAAACTCCGCCAGTCTTCCTTTTCTCTCCCCCCCACCTTTTTTTCCAACTAATGTTACACTAACGAGCTGAGTTTAGTGGCATTTATGTAGATAAAAGTCCTGATGATTGATCTCAATGGCTTGTTAAAATTAGTTTCAGTCCACCATATTGATTTAATTCCATTGCTTGAAAGTGCTAATTAATAATGATAATAAAAGTGTCTGGGCTCATTATTATCAGCAGGCAAGTTGGGGACAGGGAAATGCCTCTGCCATGGGGACTAGTGTTTTGAATTTTAAGCCCTCTCACATTGTCTGGAGGAAGAGCAAAAAATCCAGAAGGGAAATCGAAAGAGAACAGGAAGTCAAATGGATCTCATTCCCTAAAGGAGCCTTCCGGGATTCTTTGCTTAACAGTGGAGATTGTGAGAATGTCAGAGAAATTGGTGGAGGTCTATCACTATTGTACTAAGCCATAGTTTTCTTAACTATGGTTTATTAACTAAACCACACATTTCTCACAGTATTTCAGATCCAGGCCCCATATGTTTCATGTGCAAACAATCCACACAACTTACTGAGCTTCAGACCATAGGTTGATAAATCACAGTGCTGGGCTTCATCCAACATGCTAACCCCAAATCAACAAAAAATATTATAGCTCAACAAATTGAATGAACCCAGCTCTAAAGAGCAAATTGCCTATCATTTTTTTCACACTTTCAACTCAGGGCAGATCAATTGTGGAGAAGGGATTGTTTCATTCAATTTATTTTGAGAAAAGCTAAAGCACCTTCCTGGCCGTCCTGTTCTAAGCATAGCCAAACAATGATGCTCCTTCATGGAATGGCTTTCCAATGTTGTGGGATGAAAACTAAAGGGATATCTGACAACACCTTCAAACCAAATTTTTCAAACTTTAATCATTCGCTATGCCAAAGGCAACATCTTGTTAACAATGCAGATTAAAGTTAAACATGGAGATTAAGGATAATGACCTAAAAGTTGACCAAAGATGAGTGTGGCCATGAAATAATTAAAGGCATGCTAACTGGAAGGGAAAAAAAATTGCAGTACCCCTTTGGTGCCTTAAGCATAGCATTATTTTGATTAATGATTAATCCAAGACTGTGATCTACCTATTGACTTGTTTATTTACTTATTCAAATAACTTATATGACTATCTAGTGCTTACAACAATTAGATGTTATCCTCTTTGTAAAATTATTTAGATAAGAGATGGAGCTTGCAAAACTAAAGAGATTTTGCAAACTTACACTGCTCAGTTGCATCTTGTAAGTTTATCGAGAAATGTGACAATATACCTTTAGGACAGCATTTTTTCCAGTGCACACCATCACCTGGATTCTGTCAGGAGAGCTTTCAGTTGCAGAAATAAATTAGGTGAGAGGAGATCTTCCTCTCTCCCTCCCCCCTTCCCTCATTCTGTCTTCTCCCTTTCTAATTTTCTCTCTGTCTCTCGCTCATTCATCATTTTCTCATTCCCTCTGTCTCACACACATATAGAAAGTCAGCTAATGGAGGCAGGCAATAATTCAGACTTGCTTGACAGCAATGGTAATTTCAATAAATAATTATGAAACATTATTTTGTCTCCTCACAGTTTCATCACTGGGCTTCTGGGGCTCATTTAAAAAAAGGAAATTTCCCACTTCCATTAATGTTGTTCTGTTGATCCAGAAAATAGAAGGGGTGTGTACGTAGTAATATTATTTCTTTTCTTTCTTTTTTAAAC
Organism: Notechis scutatus; assembly: GCF_049901735.1. NCBI lineage: Eukaryota > Metazoa > Chordata > Lepidosauria > Squamata > Elapidae > Notechis > Notechis scutatus. The sequence goes on from NC_142015.1 coordinate 11,789,560, forward strand.
TCGGGTTACTCCGTCTATTTGTGTGTGTGTGAGTGTGTGTTTAAATATCAATTCATTTCATGATTCATTCATTAAAATTCCATCTGTTTTATCATGCGTTCATTAAAATCAATTTGTGTTCATTACATGCTAATTGATGCACGTCTTGTCCTTTGGCATTTTTTTGTAGTGGACATCAACAGTGGGATACATTAGAGACATTATGGAAAAGAAAAGAAAAATGAAAAAAGACTGTTGTTAAGGAATAATGAAAGTTCCTAGGCAAATTGTATCTTTCACTGTTGAATATAAACATTTATCCAATTGGGTCTTCCTGACTTCTTATGGACCCATTTATAGTATTATTCCAAAACAACAGACATAGTGTTACGTTCGGCTGAGCTGAGCGGGAACTGAAGTCCATTCTCATTGGCTGAGCCATTTGACAGCGAGCAATATAAAAGCGAGCTGTCAGACCGCGTCAGCTGTTGCTCATTCCTGTCAGCCGACTCGCAAATTTGCGGCTAGTGCGGTTACCGTGGTTACAGTTAATATTACAGTTAACAGTTACAGTTAATAGTTATTAGTTAATAAAGGTTGACTTATTGGAATCATGGACGTCATTTGTGCCTCACAAAACATAGTAACAGGTTTTGCTTCATTTTGACAAAGGCTAGATGATGCTGGAAAGGTTTAATAGGTCATTTATGGGAAAATAGCCTAATAGAAAGTCCAATATAAAACAGCAACTGTGATGGCACCATGGTTTGCATGCAGTTCGATCTTGACTAGGTCAAGGTTGATTCAGCCTTCCATCCTTCTGGGGTCGGTAAAATGAGAACCCAGATTGAGGGCAATATGCTGACTCTAAATGGCTTAGAGAGAGCTGTGAAACACTGTGAAGCTGTATATAAGTCTAACTGCTATTGCTAGTGCTATTACTACTTGTGAGAAATTGTTGGAAAAAATCCCTGGAAGAAGGCAATTTCTATAATCAAGAAAATAATATACAAGTAATCCTTGAATTATGAATGTTAATGGAGCCTGCTGTCTGCCCATTCCATTCGTAACCTGAGGATTTGTGGGAGTGAATTTCACATCTTGAACGTGATCCCAGTTCCTTTCGCTAATCAAATGTGCAGTTCATTAAGTGCACATGAGGTATTTCAGGATGGGGAAGTCCATGGGGGGGGCTAGTGATGGAACAGGCCACCTGCTTAAGACCACCCAAGGCCTTTCCAGCCCACTGAAATACCTCATGCTCCCCATAGTTATTGTCCCCCCCAACCTGCCGCACTGGGTCACTTACCATGTGAAGATCTAGCAAGCTGTCTCTTCTCCAGCCTCTGAGCTGCCTGCGCACTTCTGATGCTCTATTTAGGACTCAGCAGATGTCCACTGGGAGTTTGCAGGTCAAAATGGAGGTTCAGAGGGGCGGGCCTGGCACTGTGCAGGCCTAAATGGAGCTCCGTTTTGGCCAGCAAAGTGCCAGGCGAGGCCTGGGGAGGCCAAAATGGAGCATTGGAGGGGCAGGGCAGACCCACTCCTCTGAAGCTCTGTTTTGGCCACCAAAGTGCAGGATGAATGTTGCAGAGCCTCTGTGGTTGTTCGTAAGGCCGAACAACTGCCATGTTGCTACAAGATTCATAGTTTCGGGACTTGTTCATAAACGCTAGGGGCCGCTGATCATGTAACTTTGAATGTTCACTAAGGGAATGCTCATATTCCGGGGATTATCTGTAGATAGATCTAGAGAGGAAGATAAGCTAGACAAAGAGGGCTGAAACATGTAGGTCTTTCCTTCCTTCCTTCTCTCTTTTTTCTCTTTTTTCTTTCCTTCCTTCCTTCCTTCCTTCCTTCCTTCCTTCCTTCCTTCCTTCCTTCCTTCCTTCCTTCCTTCCTTCCTTCCTTCCTTCCTTCCTTCCTTCCTTCCTTCCTTCCTTCCTTCCTTCCTTCCTTCCTCTCTGGGAAACAAGATAATATTCAGAAGCAACTCAAGCACATCCCTTCCTGATTCATTGCAGTATTGGAAGAGAAGGGATTGGATGTACAGAAGAACCAGACTTGCAAGATTTTGTTATTGTAGCCTATCTCAATAAAAGTAGTTCTAGTCTTCCTGTTGAGTTGATATCCTGCTCTGATCCACCTAGTGGGATTGACATTTCTAGAGAAAGTCTGAAACATCATCCACCCACAATATTGGTGGAGAATTTTGCAAGATGACATATCCATCCCCCCCACATGCTCTGCTGCTGAATGACAGCCTCTCCATAATGTTCTCTAATCTCAAACACCTAGAGATCATCTGGTGGGGAAAACCAGGAACAAGGGATGGATTACAATGCTTCAACCCTTTTCTCCTGCAGAACAACAGTTTTGTAGTTACTCACTCAGCATTTTGGCCCTTTTGTCTACTCTGGAATGAATAAAGTTGTGGGAAGCAGAGAAGTGACACAAAGAGTTTGGTATTTGTTTGCACATGAAACATATGGAGGCTGGTTGGATCCAGAATATTGTGACAAATGAATTAATCACTTGGGAAGCTTTCCAGCTCACACCCATCCTGAATGCCAGAGTAACAGCTGCCCACCCAGTTTGCTATTCTCTCATTCCTTCTCCTTGATCCACCCCCTGTTGATAAGGCCATTATTCTGATTGGTAGAACATTGAGCTTTTCTCACCAATCTCTGTTCCTACATGGAGCCCTTCTACACACACACATGTAGAGAACAAGCACCATGGTGGGTTTGGTTGAATGAGTCATAGAAGTTTTGGAGGACAGCTTTTAGCACCTGCTCATTGGAAAATCTGTGCCAAGTTGAGGCTTCCCAACACATTAATGGGGAAAGGAATGGAGAATCTGAAACAGCCTCCCTTGTCTGTGTGAGCTTATGTTTCAAATGGGGCAGCTAATTGAATTGTCTTTTCAGAGGGGGATGGCTACAGAATATTCATGATTTGCCTGTGGGTATTATCAGACAATTAGCTCTGCCCTGTTCCGTTCCAGCAGCTGTTGCACCTGCTGTATAATAACTGGGTGCCCTGATGACAAGGAATGGCAATCTGCTGTTTTTCTCCTTGGGGCTCCATCATATTTCCTATATATAGAATATCAGAATCTTGAAAGGGGCCATTTAGGTCATCAATTGCAATCTCTGGTCCATGGAGGAATCCAAATTAAAGCATCCCAGACAGATGGCTATCTTGCCTCTTTCTGATTCAATATCACATGGGGAGAAATAACTGTATTGTTTTTTTAATCCATTCAACTATGGTTTGCCATTGCCTCTTTTCTAGGGCTGAGGGAAAGTGATTGGCTCAAGGTCACTCACCTGGCTTTGTGCCTAAGATGAGACTAGAACTCAGTTTCCTGCATCAGGATAGAAACTGGGAGACAGTGAATTCTAGTCCTGTTTTAGGCACAAAGCCAGTTGGATAATCTTGGGTCTGTCAAGATCTCTCAAGCCAATGAAGAAGGCAATGGCAAACCACTTCTGAAAAAAAATTGCTAAGGAAATAGCTGGGACTTTTCCAGGTGGCCTCTGAGAATTGTACATAATTGTCAGAGACTGTCTGAGAGTCATGTACAAAAACAAAGATGCATTGAAAAATAAAATTGAAATAAACAGTTGCAAAGTTTCATCCTCCTCAGGGACATGTTCACAGACCTGCTCTTTCTAGTTCCTGTTTTCTAGATTTTTACATCTGATAAGAAAAAAACAGAAGACACAGATAACATTAAAGAAGCCTATCCACAGAAGCTGCCATGCCAGGAATCAATCTATCAACCAACCAGAATAGAGCTGGAAGGGACATTGGAGGTTTTCTAGTCCAATCACCTGTTCAAATAGAAGACCCTATACCATTTCATGAGCTTCTCATTGCAAAATTTAGGCTTAAATTGAAGAAAGCAGGGAAAAGCACTAGGCCACTCATGTATGAACTAAATCATATCCCTGATGAATATACAGTAGAGGTGACAAATAGATTTAAAGAATTAGATCTGATAAACAGAGTGCCTAAAAACTATGGATGGGGGTTTACAACATTGTACAAGAGGTAGCAAATAAAACCATCCCAAAGAAAAAAAATGCAAGAAAGCAAAATGGCTGTCTGAGAAAGCTTTACAAATAGCTGAGGGAAGAAGGAAAGTGAAAAGAAAGGGAGAAAGAGAAAAATACACCCAATTGAATGCAGAATTCCAGAGAATAGCTAGAAGAGATAAGAATGCCTTCTTAAATGAACAGTGCAAAGAAATAGAAGAAAACAACAGAATAGGGAGGACCAGAGATCTCTTCAAGAAAATTGGAGATATGAAGGGAATGTTTCATGCAAAGGTGGGCATGATAAAGGACCAAAATGGCAGGGACCTAACAGAGGCAGAAGAGAACAAGAAGAGGTGGCAAAATTACACAGAAGAACTATATAAGAACGAGCTTACTGTCCCTGATAACCATGATGGAGTGGTCAGACATCCTGGAATGTGAAGTCAAATGGGCCTTAGGAAGTCTGAGCAACAACAAAACTAATTCAGGTGACAGTATTCCAGCTGAGCTACTCAAAATCTTAAAAGATGAGGGAGTAAAAGGGCTATACTCAATTTGACAGCAAATTTGGAAAACTCAACAGTGGCCACAGGATTGGAAAAGGTCAGTTTACATTCCAATTCCAAAGAGGGGCAATGCCAAAGAATGTTCAAATTATTGCACCATTGCACTCATTTCACATGCTAGCAAAGTTATGCTCAAAATCCTACAAGCTAGGCTCCAGCAGTATGTAAACAGAACTACCAGAAGTACAGGCAGAATTTTGAAGAGGCAGAGGAACTAGAGATCAAATTGCCAACATATGCTGGATCAAGGAGAAAGCTAGGGAGTTCCAGAAAAACATCTACTTCTGCTTCATTGACTCTGCTAAAGCTTTTGATTGTGTGGATCACAACAAATTGTGGCAAGATCTTAAAGAGATGGGAGTACCAGACCATTGTATTTGTCTCTTGAAAAATCTATATGCAGGTCAAGAAGTAACAGTGAGAACTGGAACCACTGATTGATTCAAAATTAGGAAAGAAGTTTGGCAAGGCTGTATACTGTTGCCCTGCCTATTTAACTTATATGCAGGGCACATCATGAGAAAGGTGGGGCTAGCTGAATCACAAATTGGAATTAAGATTGCTGGAAGAAATATCAACAACCTCAAATATGCAGATGATACCACTCTAATGGCAGAAGGTGAAGAGGAACTGAAGGGCCTCTTGATGCGGGTGAAGGAGGAGAGTGCAAAAGTTGGCTTGAAACTCAACATTAAGAAAACTAAGTTCATGGCATCCGGCCCTCTCAATTCCTAGCAAATAGATGGGGAAGAAATGAGGTAGTGACAGATTTTATTTTCCTGGGCTCCAAGATCACCGCAGATGGGGACTGCAGCCAAGAAATTAAAAAACACTTGCTCCTGGGGAGGAAAGCTATGGCAAATCTAGACAGCATACTAAAAAGCAGAGACATCACCCTGCCAACAAAAGTCTGTATTGTCAAGGCTATGGTTTTCCCAGTTGCAATTGAGGCCTTTGAACTATGGTGCTAGAGAAGACTCCTGCGAGTTCCTTGGACTGCAAAGCAATCAAACTGGTCAGTCCTACTCAGGAGTGGGCTTCAAATATTTTAGCAAGGGACTCTCTGCCCTAATGACTGGCTGGGCATGTCTAGGTGGTCATGTGACTAGGTAGGTGTGGCCAACTCGACATTGCTTCTTTGCCCTAATTACCACACACACACACACACACACAAATTGTTTATTATTTCATGCATTTAATTAAAAACTGGGTGAAACCAGGCTTAATAGCAATGACTGTGAGAGGGATCTTGGAGTCTTAGTGGAGTTTCTGGTGAGTTACATGATTCTTATTATTTGGGAATTAATCCCCTTGGAGACTAGTGGCTATGTTCTCATGCAGGCACTGGATGGATTGTTTAACTAGCTTGCAACATTTTTATGAGGTGTGAAATGCTCTTGGCTGAATGCCCAGAAGTTCAATTAAGTCTATTAGGAGCTTTCTCTTGCTGCTTGTCTTTCTGAGGTTATTGGGGGCTCTCTGAGCCCCACACAGTCTTAGCTAGGGGCTCTCTCGAGCCCCTGTGAGCCCCCAGCAGCCCACCCCTGGTCCTAGAGGAGATCAACTCTGACTGCTCTTTACAAGGCCAGATCCTAAAGATGAAACTCAAATACTTTGGCCACCTAATGAGAAGGAACGACTCACTGGAGAAGAGCCTAATCCTTTTTTTTTCTTTTGAGGGCAAAAGAAGAATGGGACGACAGAGAATGAGGTGGCTGGATGGAGTCACTGAAGCAGCAGGCGTGAGCTTAAATGGACTCTGGGGGATGGTAGTGGACAGAAAGGCCTGGAGGAACATTGTCCATGGGGTCACAATGAGTCAGTCATGACTTTGGGACTAACAACAACATACCATTTCAGATAGCTGTCTGTCCAGTGTTTTCTTAAAAAAACTCCAGTGATGAAGCCCCTGCAAATTCTGAAGGGAAGCTGTTCCACTGGTTAATTATTTTCACTTGTAGGAGTTTCTTCTTAATTCCAGATTGCTTTTCTTCTTGATTAGTTTCCATCCATTGTTTCTTGTCTTGCCATCCGATGCTTTGGAAAACAAGTTGAGTTGACCCCCTCTTCTTTGCAACAGCCCCTCAAATATTGGAATATTGTTATCATGTCACCCCAGTCCTTCTTTTCTCTACACTAGCCATACCCAATTCCTGTGCTTATTCTTTATATGTTTTTGTCTCCAGGCCTTTAATAATCTTAGTTGCTCTTCTGTGCACATTCTTTTTCTTCGCACTTTTTAGGCTTAAAAGATGGTTGATCTACTAGTATTTTATTCTTCTTCCACTCAAACTTAAACTTTTTACTTTTCAGGGCACTGAAAAAAACAAGAGGAAGTCTCCACATGCTGGGAGAAACCACAGGATTGAAGAAGTACAAACAACCTAATAAAAACAAAATAAATAACAACTGCCTTGGAATAGTTTATAATGAGAAACAAGACATTAATATTTTAAATTTTAAAAATCAGATAAAATGAATCATTTGTGCATACCCTTATACACACAAACAGTTCAATGAAAATTGAGCTGAATATATCAATATATTTTTTAAAAAATGGAAAACCAGAGGGGAAGGGTGTGCAATTCTTTATTTTAGAGCCTTACAACCTTACAATATCCTGCAGAAGGAAGAGACTAAAATTTGTTGAAGAAATGTGAAAGGGAGGAAAAACTTAGCACCTTGCAAAGAAAATCTATTTTATTTAGTTTACCCTTACATTCTTTTATAGGGTGTTCATAGAGATGGTTTGGTACATAGCAGAGGCCACCAGAAGGGGCTGAATCTTCATAAGATTCATCAATCTTTCCTATATGCCTATACATCTTATGCTGCCCCTGTATGAAGATTAACCCAGTTCTCTTTGCTCTATGATTCTTATTTTCTTCAGTTGCAGTTATTAGTTTCTCAAGTCCAGATTTTATGGATACTTTCTTTACCATGGACAACCAAGAGAACAAACAACTGGATCAATGAACAAATCAACCCAGAATTCTCTCTTGAAGCACAGATGACTGGACTTAAAATGACCTAATTTGACACATTAAATGAAGACCTACCAGTCTGGAGAAATCTGTACATCTTGGAATGGTAAAAAGACAGAGAAGAGAATAACCAACAGCAAGAGGATGGACTTAATTACAGTGATGAGTGCAACATTGGAAGAGCTGAAAAATCAGGTTAGGGACAGATTGTCATGGAAGAAATCAATCTATGTGGTCACCAAAACCTGACACTAACTTGATGGATCACCACCATCATCATCTGCTTTAGCTTCCATGGGTCTTATCACCTCTTTCTACCTCTTTAATAGCATAAAGTCCCTTTTGATTTAAGAGCCTCTGTTCCTTGCTTGCTCCTATCTCAATTCTTACTTAATTCAAGTTCCTTTCTTTCAGTCCTTTGATGTTCTGTCATCTTTCTTCAGTATCTTTCTCTTGAGTTCAGTGTTCATTAGCCTATCAAAACCTTAAAAATTCTTCCCAGTTCATAACCATCCTTAAAATAAGGCTTAATCCTTGCTGAAATGATGCTTTCTTCTTCAATCTCAGAAGCTGGACTGCAAACAATTTATTTGCATAGGCCACACAAATCAAATGCCAACAAATATACACAGACAAAAATACACAGACATTCCTTACTGGTTGTTTGATCTTGGCTAAGAATAGTGTTAAGGTCCCCAAGTCCTCTTATAAATGATAATGATAACACAATTATCAGGCAAAACAAAAATTAAGTTTAATGGTGCAAAGCCTGGGTATAGTTTGAAGGTAATTCATATTAATTATGTTTGGATTAAAAGCTTATTCTTTTGTTAGCATCTGCAAGTAGGAAATTAGCAATAAAATGCATATAATTACTGCATCTTATGGAGGAGCTGTGTTGAACTTAATGGAGCATTCACCTTCTCTCTGTGCACACAAGGAACAGTCATATTTCACATTTTATAAAATGCAGAAAAAAATAAATTACATGTTTAATGATAAGAATTACTTAGAATGATAATAGAATTGGATTGGCTAGATAATATGGTGAGACATTCAGGCCTGTGCAGGAAAGAAAATCCACAATAATATAGTGTAGAAAAATTGCAAGCAAGGAAGAAGCTGAATTCCTCTAGATAGGAATATTTCTATCTCTAAGTTATTTGTATAATGATAGTTCAGAGCATATCCATACTGCTCACTTGTGTCATCATGAATACAGGTAGTCCTTGACTTAGAGCAATTCATTTAGGGACCATTCGACTTTACAATGGCACTGAAAAAAATGACTCATGACCATTTTTCACATTTAATGCAGCATCCCCATGGCCATGTGATTTACATTCAGATGCTTGACAACTGGTTCATATTTATGATGGTTTCGAAGTCCTGGGGTCATGTGATCCCCTTTTGCGACCTTCTGACAAACAAAGTCAATGGGGAAGCCAGATTCACTTAACAACCATGTTACTAATTTAACAACTGCAGTGATTCACTTGTTAAGTGAAATAGGTTGTAAAATGGGACAAAATTCACATAGCAAATTTCCCATTTAGCAACATATATTCTGGGTTCAACTGTGGTCATAAGTCAAGGACTACCTGTATGAGCCACTAACCATTTTCTGAGTCCAGTAAAGGTCACACCATCCTCTAGCGTCTCACAGTCCACCACAAAAACAGTATCTGTCATATTTTTCTGCACTGTGTTGAAAGCAGGTGTTTATTTTGATTTGCACTTGCTCAAGCACTGCTATCCAGTTTCCTTCCTTCAACTACTCTCAACCTGGTCTATGGCTGCTGCCTTGTAGCCACTAATATCTATTCAGAGAAACTGTTTGCCCATTGGTTTTCAGGGAACAAAAATTTGGGATAATGCAGCATCATAAGAAAAGTCCAATGGGGGTTGTGTTAGCCGACAGTCATAACTGAACACCTGGCATATTCTGTCAAAACGTCCCAGTCTTGACAGAATTCTCCTAAACCAGCATAGACTCCAGCTGGCATCACCTGGGATAGCAGCAATTGAAAGGTTCTGGGTAGATATGAATCAGTGCCATGCATCCTCTGGAGGTAACTGTTCCTTCTTCTAAATTTAATCAGTTTCATTGCCATGTGTAAGCAATGTAATAATAATAATGATAACAACAACAACAACATCAAACATCCAGATTTGCCTATCCCAGGTCCTTGGTAAGGACTTGATAGGTAGACAAAAATGCCAAACCCAGTCTGAACATCTGGCTGACTGTGCAATGAATAACAACAACAACAACAACAACAACAACAACAACAACAATAATTTTACAAAGCAGATTAAGAAATTGCATCTTCCTGCAATAACACCAGTAGAACTGCAAAAAACTGTGCTACTTGGAACATCAGACATCTTAAGAAGGAACTTGGTTGATACCTAGGATGCTGGCAGCAACCTGTATCAACCATTAGCACCAGTCACTGGTATTTGTAATACATTTTTAAATGTTCAGTTGACTGAGTTTCATGTTTAATGAATAAAAGAGGTAATAATAATAGCAAATATACAAAATAATAGCAAATATGCAAAAATGGAAAACAGTTATAACAGCAAATGGAGAGAACTTTGGTGAAGTCAACATCAGACAAGGAATCTTCCAAGGGGACTCACTTTCACCACTACTGTTCAACATTGCATTAATTCCACCGACAATAATCCTATGAAACACAAAAGTGGGCTATCAAATCTCAAACCAGTATGGCAAGATAAACCATCTACTATACATGGATGACTTAAAACTGTATGTGAAAAGCCCCACTGAACTTGAATCAATATTCAACACAGTTCAACTGTTCAGCAATGACATCAGAATGAACTTTGGACTTGAAAAATGTGCTATACTATCTATGCAGTGAGGAAAAATGGAAAAAATAGAAGGAAAAGAACTGGGAAATGGAAGCATCATGAAAGCATTAGCAAAGGATGACAGTTACAAATACCTAGGCATATTGGAAACAGAATGGAAAAGTCAAAGAGTGAATGCAAAAGGAATACATCAGGAGGGTCTGCAAAATATTAAAATCAAAACTGAATTTTGGAAACATAATTAAAGCCATTAATACATGGGCAGTTCCAGTGATATGCTACCCAGCTGGAATCATCAACTGGACTGTGGCTGAACTGGAAAACCTGGACCAGAAAACATATAAACTTTTGAATATGTATCACACTTTACATCCATGACATCGACAGACAGGTTATACTTGCCAAGAGGAATAGGGGGCAGAGGGCTATTGCAAATCCATCAAACTGTAGAAGAAGAAAAATGAAGCTTGAATGATTATGTGAACCAAGTACAGAAAAATTGCTGCAGGTTGTGAAAATGGAGAACATTATAAAAACAACAGAAACAAAAGCAGAATATAAGGAAAAACAGCTGGATGACAGATTAAATACATGGAAAACCAAAGCTTTGCATGGACAGCACTTGAAAAACATTGAAGGAAAATGTGATGACAACTTGACATGGGCATGGCTTAAGATGGGAACCATCAAGAAAGAAACAGAAGGTTTAATACTTGCTACTCAAGAACAAGCACTACAAACTAATTCCATGAAAGCAAAGATACAAAAGTCCACTGACAATCCAAACTGCCAACTTTGCAATGACAAAATCAAAGCTGTTTCATGTTTAATATGTGAATGCAGCAAAATTGCACAAACTGATTACAAAACTAGACACAACCGAGTTGCTAAATTAATCCACTGGTCATTATGTAAAAAATATGACTTACCTGTATCTGAAAAGTAATGGAAACATAAAGTGGAAAAATTTATCAAAAAAGAGAAGGTGAAGATCTTGTGGGACTTTTGAATACAGATGGATCATCATATGGAACACAATATGCCAGATATCACAGTTATCAAAAACCGAAATGTACAATGTATTGATATTACAGTACCAGGAGACACCAGAGTCGAAGAAAAAGAATTGGAAAAAATCACTAAATATCACGATCTGGCCATCGAAACTACACAATTATTGTTGAAACATGTAACAGTGATACCCATTGTCATTAGGGCACTTGGTACCATGTCCAAGAATTTTATAAAATACATTAAGAAATTGAAGCTTCCTGCAGTAACACCAGCAGAACTGCAAAAATTGCGCTATTTGGAACATCGTACATCTTAAGAAGGTTGGTTGATACTAGGATGCTGGCAGCAACCCGTATCAACCATCAGTACCAGTCAATGGTATTTATGATACATTTTTGAATGATCTATTGACTGAGTTTCATGTTTAATTAATAAAGTTTATTATTATTATTATTATTATTATTATTATTATTATTATTATTATTATTATTATTATTATTATTTATTATTATTATTATTATTATTATTATTATTTTATTATTATTATTATTATTATTATTATTATTATTATTATTATTATTATTATTATTATTATTATTTTTACTACACATATTCTGTAGTGCTCAGTTTCTATCTCATTCTGCTTCCTGGCTCCGCAGCTAATTTTAGGACATAGTTCACTTGAGATATCCTAGATGATTGTGGTCATATTGTGACATCCTGAAGAGGTGTGAGGGTTGGAGGAAAATCTTTTTGATCAGAACATTATGCATATGCATGGCCAGTGATCTACAGCCTGAAGGTTACATGAAGGATTAAGGGGTCTAGTACATACAGATACAGATAATCAGAGTAGGAAGGGACCTTGTAGGTCATCTAGTCCAACCCCCGCCCAAGCGGGAGACCCTACACCATTACTGACAAATGGCAGTCCAATCTCTTCTTGAAGGTCTCAAGTGATGGCGCTCCCACAACTTCCGAGGGCAAGCTGTTCCATTGGTTGATTGTTCTCACTGTCAGAAAGTTTCTCCTTGTTTCCGGGTTAAATCTCACCTTGTTCAGTTTCCATCCATTATTCCTTGTCTGGCCTACAGGAGCTTTAGAAAACATCTTTGTCCTAAGACCTAAACATATTCTGGATTTTCTCAGAATAACACTTTTTCAGGGAGTGTTTCTTGGACTTGTAGCCCCCACCTGGAAATGATATATACATTCAGTGGTCCCTTCCAGATGTCCATTGATAGGGTTGAATATTTTCAGGTAGGTGTCATACTCAAGTTTTCATAATGGCAATAGCAATTGCATTTAGACTTATATACCACTTCATAGTGCTTTACAGCATGCTCTAAGAAGTTTACAATGTCAGCAAATTGCCCCAACAATCTGGATTCTCATTTTACTGACCTCAGAAGGATGGAAAACTGAATCAACCTTGAGCCAGTCGGAATCAAACTACTGACTGTTGGCAGAGTTAGCCTGCAATACTGCATTCTAACCATGGCAAACATACACTGCTCAAAAAAATAAAGGGAACACAAAAATAAGACATCCTAGATCTGAATGAATGAAATATTCTTATTAAATACTTTGTTCATTACATAGTTAAATGTGCTGACAACAAAATCACACAAAAATTATCAATGGAAATCAAATTTAGCAACCCATGGAGGTCTGGATGTGGAGTTACACTCAAAATTAAAGTGGAAAAAAAATACTACAGGCTGATCCAACTGTGATGTAATGTCCTTAAAAAAAATCAAAATGAGGCTCAGTAGTGTGTGTGGCCTCCACATGCCTGTATGACCTCTCTACAATGCCTGGGCATGCTCCTGATGGTCTCCTGAAGGATCTCCTCCCACACCTGGACTAAAGCACCCCACAACTCCTGGACAGTCTGTGGTGCAACGTGGCATTGGTGGATGGACCAAACATGATGTCCCAGATGTGCTCAATTGGATTCAGGTCTGGGGAACGGGCGGGCCAGTCCATAGCGTCAATGCCTTCATCTTGCAGAAACTGCTGATACACTCCAGCCACATGAGGTCTAGCATTGTCTTGCATTAGGAGGAACCCAGGGCCAACCGCACCAGCATATGGTCTCACAAGGGGTCTGAGGATCTCATCTCGGTACCTAATGGCAGTCAGGCTACCTCTGGCAAGCACATGGAGGGCTGTGCGGCCCCCTAAAGAAATGCCGCCCCACACTATTACTGACCCACTGCCAAACTGGTCATGCTGGAGGATGTTGCAGGCAGCAGAACATTCTCCATGGCATCTCCAGACCCTGTCACATCTGTCACATGTGCTCAATGTGAACCTGCTTTCATCTGTGAAGAGCACAGGGCGCCAGTGGCAAATTTGCCAATCTTGGTGTTTTCTGGCAAATGCCAAACGTCCTGCACAGTGTTGGGCTGTAAGCACAACCCCCACCTGTGGACGTCGGGCCCTCATACCACCCTCATGGAGTCTGTTTCTGACCATTTGAGCATCCACATGCACATTTGTGGCCCGCTGGAGGTCATTTTGCAGGGCTCTGGCAGTGCTCCTACTGTCCCTCCTTGCACAACAGCGGAGGTAGTGGTCCTGATGCTGGGTTGTTGCCCTCCTACGGCCTCCTCCACGTCTCCTGATGTACTGGCCTGTCTCCTGGTAGTGCCTCCATGCTCTGGACACTACGCTGACAGACACAGCAAACCTTCTTGCCACAGCTCGCATTGATGTGCCATCCTGGATGAGCTGTACTACCTGAGCCACTTGTGTGGGTTGTAAACTCTGTCTCATGCTGCCACTAGAGTGAAAGCACCACCAGCATTCAAAAGTGACCAAATCATCAGCCAGAAAGCATAGGAACTGAGAAGTGGTCTGTGGTCACCACCTGCAGAACCCTCCTTTATTGGGGATGTCTTGCTAACTGCCTATGCTTTCCACCTGTTGTCTATTCCATTTGGACAACAGCATGTGAAATTGATTGTCAATCAGTGTTGCTACCTAAGTGGACAGTTTGATTTCACAGAAGTGTGATTGACTTGGAGTTACATTGTGTTGTTTAAGTGTTCCCTTTATTTTTTTGAGCACTGTATATTGGCATTTATGCATTAATACTACAATTTTATAGGATTGGCATTATTTGCTATTGTAACCATGACACACAGAAATACTTTTTAATGATGGCTATCTTAGGCATGCTTTCTCGGAATGTCAAAAATATCTAAAGACCAGATTTGCCCTGCTAGTGATTTCTAGCATGAAACATGTTACCTAGGGTACTTTTGTGCAGTCCTTCCTGTCCAAGATGACCCCCTTGCCTTATGCTCCATAGCTAAATCCTCTTCTGGCACAATAAATTCAGAACTGCAATTGCATCATCTTTCACTGTCTGTCCATCTCTTCTCCATGCTGCCCCACCCCTAAAACAGCACAGATTAAGATAAAGTGATAGTTCTGTGTCAAAGACTGCTTTACTGCCACACTAGGGATAAAGGAAGAGAGGTTAATTTATCATCACTGGGGAGAACTGACAGAAGAGAGATATACTACCAAAGGGGGATTTAGCACAGGGCCAAGAAACTTCACACTATTTTTACCATCTGTCACATGCTCTAATAAACCAGGACAAAATATGAAGAAAGGAAAAATGAACTATCAAACACTGATGTAATGCAGACCATAAATCTAATTTAATTACTTTGCATGGAGACAGGTCCTCAAGTCCGTGTGAATATACTGGATTTTTTTTTCCCTTGGCAACTTAACAACTAAGTGTTTTAATAACATCATTCTATAATTTATTCCGCCTGGAACACAAAATCTCTTTTGTGAATTCTCCTTTCTTCCTTTCTTTCTCTTTTTAATTTTTTGTTGTTACTGTTGATTTGTTTTGCAAGAACTCTTAAATCTCTTTTTTAATGTCAAAACTGGCATCAATTCACATCTAAAATTCAAGTCTGTGACAAAGGTGGAAATTACCAAATACCTTTTTACTATTCTTTTGTATCTGTTATTTTGCTGTATAATCTTTCCTTCCTTCCTTCCTTCCTTCCTTCCTTCCTTCCTTCCTTCCTTCCTTCCTTCCTTCCTTCCTTCCTTCCTTCCTTCCTTCCTTCCTTCCTTCCTTCCTTCCTTCCTTCCTTTCCCAAAAATTAGAAATAATTGCATCCAGTGATGCGTTAAGTTGAACTGTCTTCTTAATTAGATGTTAATATCATGTCAAAAAATCTTGGATGGGAACTTGTAAGACAAATGTGGCAATGAATAGATGCATTCTATTGAAAACACATGCATTTTTTTTTTCCTATGAGGAATAACTGTGGCAATTGCAAAAAGAATGTAAAAGGGCTTACTTTCTCGCAGATTCACAGGAAGTAGTTGGAGAAAGGATAGAAGAAGCAAGAATTTACTGCCAGGGAGAAATATATTTTCTATTGTTTCCTAGCTGAACATAGATTGCAGAGTAACCTATTTTATTCTTCTGGTCCACTGGCATTGACAGTCTTGATGGATTGATTCTTGCACCCGTCTTTTTTAGCTAGAGTTATAAAAGATGAACACATAGTTTAATTTCAGTTTCTCAATTTAGTTTGTTGAACTTGAGGCTTTTTTTAAGTTTACACTAAAATTTATATACCTTATGATAAGCCTTTCCCCAAGCCTAGGCTTTTCTGTTTGCAACATTGCTTGATATACCAGCATTTGCAAATTACTTTTTATATAATGAACTATTATATCAAAATAAAAGGCATTAGGTTTGTGAATATATGCATTTTGAACACGTATATTTAGTGAAACACATTGCAAAATTCAGAAAATTGAAATGATAACTGTTATGGCTAGGATATTGGTCTGAAAATGCAAAATGAAATAACTTCAAGAAAATTTCTTCCCAATCCTCAGGTTAAGACACAACTTTCTTTTTACCTGATTCTATTTCTTCTCCTTAACTCAGAACACTGTTTTCTTCTCAGTACAGTCGTTCAATCAGTCAATTAATCAATGTTTGACATTTGTATACCACAATTACACAGCTATTAATATGCTGTTAATATGGCTCTACACTTCATCTACAACACCTTGAATCTCCAAATACCTACGCAAGGCTCCTTTTTGTAGACTTCAGTTCAGCATTCAATACCATCATTCCAAACATTCTTCTAAATAAACTAAACCAGCTAACGGTATCTGAACACACTTGTAAGTGGATCATAAGCTTCCTAACAGACAGGAAGCAGCAGGTGAAGCTAGGCAAAATCACATCTCATACCTGTACAATTAGCACAGTTAAAATACTGAAATTTGCAGATGATACAACAGTGATTGGTCTCTTTTGAGACAATGACAAATCTCTGTACAGATGGGAGGTTATACAACTTGCCTCGTGGTGTAACCATAATAATCTGGAACTGAACACACTCAAAACCATAGAAATGGTGGTAGACTTTAGGAGAAACCCTCCCATACTACCACCTCTTATAATACTGTATCAACAGTAAAGACCTTCAAATTTCTAGGTTCTATCATATCACAAGACCTAAAATGGACACCTAACATCAAAAACATCATTAAAAAAAGCACAACAAAGAATGTTCTTTCTGCACCAACTCAGAAAGCACAAACTTCCCAAGGAGCTGCTGATACAGTTCTACAGAGGAATTATTGAGTCTGTCATCTGCCCCTCTATAACTCTCTGGTTTGGTTCTGCAACCCAACAAGACAGACACAGACTTCAGAGAGTTTTTAGGGCTGCAGAAAAAAACAATTACTACCAACCTGCCTTCAATCGAGGATCTGTATACTACACAAGTCAAAAAGAGGGCTGTGAAAATATTTCAGACCCCTCACATCTCAGAAATAAACTGTTTCAACTCCTACCCTCAAAACGACACCAGAGCAACTAGACACAAGGACAGTTTTTCTCTGAATGCCATCACTCTGCTAAACAAATAATTCCCTCAACATTGTCCAACTATTTACAAAGTCTGCACTACTATTACTATTAATCTCATCATTCCTTATTACTCATCCCCTCCCACTTGTGACTGTATGACTGTAACTTTGTTGCTTGCATCCTTATTGTTCTGTACAGTCATTTACATACTCGTAAACGCCGCGCGGGGATTGGTCAAGCCGCGCGGCGAGCTGATTGGTCAAGCGAGCCGCACTGATTGGCCCGCCGCGAATCTCCCGCGATTGGTGGAAACAAATCGCGGGAGATTCAAAGCGATGTCATTGGCCGCGGCCGCCGCGGCCAAAGAATAAAAGCCGCCGCTTTTCCCTTTCGAACTGAGCCGATCTCGGAGATCTAATAAATGAGCTGAACCAAGTCACTGGCTCCGAGCCTCATTCCTTGCGACGGACACGACACTGGCGACGAGGATGGGATACCAAAACTGATCCCCATCGTACACGTGTCCAGAGGGAATGAGACCGACGAGATGGACAGCATCACACCGCCCGCACCCTTTAACCCAGTTACTGAGGATTGGGAATCGTACACCGACCGATTCCTGATGTTCCTCGAAAGTAGCAATCTAAAGGATGCAACCGGGCAGAAGAAAAGAGCGGTTTTCCTCACGCACTGCGGGCCCGCGGTGTTTAAAATGGCGAAAGCCCTCGCGAAGCCAGAGGACGTGAAAACAATGGACTGGGCCGATCTCGAACCATTGCTCCGGAGACACTATGCCCCCGACGTGCCCACCCTTATCCGGCGGCACGACTTCTACCGACGTGACCAGTGAGCGGGCGAGAGCATCAGCGATTTCGTGGCCGATCTGCGGAATCTCAGAGGCATGTGTGGCTTCACGGACATGGACGAGGCGCTCCGAGACCGTGTCGTCCTGGGACTCAGAGATCCAGTCCTCCAGAGCCGATTGATGGCCAAAGGCGACATCGCCCTCGCCGACGTCCTCGCAGATGCCACCGCAGCTGAGGCAACCCAGTAGTCAGCGGCCCGAATGCGGAGACCCGACACCGGGGACTGAAATGCAACCGCCGAGGCAGGCACGACAACCGAGACGCGTCCCGAAGCAAGCCGCCGAGAGACCACCACACACCATGGCGACCTCGACTCCGCCTCCGACACCACCGATGGAGAAGAGGACATGCATCGACTCCAGATGGACCGAGATCGACGCGATCGACGGGGACGTAAGTTGGGGCAACCATGCGCCGGGTGCGGAGGTGACCACCCTCGGTCGGAGTGCCGATTCTTCGATGCAATATGCCGGCACTGCAACAAGAGAGGCCACATCGCCCGAGTCTGCCGACTCAAAAAGAACTACAGTCCCCGGCGGCGGGACGACAATGACCGGAGATGAGATGGCACCCCCCCAGGCCAAGGGACCGCCAAGCTGAAAGCCGAGGGAACCAAGATGGATGGAGCCGACGAGACGGCGGGAACCGGTAGAGAGAGGAAACCCACCAGACGGTCGTCATCAGCCACTCTTCCAGCACAGACGCCCGGAAAGTATATGTGGAGGTGGGCATTGAGGGCGAGCCATGCAAAATGGAAGTGGACTCCGGGTCCTACCTCTCCATGGTTGCATGGCGGGAAATCAAGCGCCTGGTGCCTGCCATCCACAGAGGAGGGCTGGAAAGCCAAAGCCTCATCATCAAAGACTACCAAGGAAATCGCATACCGGTAGTCGGGACAGGCCAGTTCGAGGTAACCTTCAAGGGGCGTACAGCAAGGCTTCCCCTGACGATCGTGGACCGAGACCGCCCTAGCCTTTTGGGACTTCAGTGGTTCGCGCCGCTCAGAATCGAGGTGACAGGCATCGACCACATCAGGGAGGCCGACTGGGAGGAACAACTCGCGAGAGACTTCCAGGAAGTGTTCAACGGCACCCTAGGCAAGTACTGAGGGCCCCCTATTTCGTTCAGCCTAGACCCCAGCGTTCCCCCAATTCGGTTGAAACCGCGGCGAGTACCATTCGCACTCCGGCCAAAGATTGATGAGCAAATAGACAAGCTCATCAGACAAGGGGTCCTCGAGCCAATCGACCATGCCCGGTGGGAGACCCCCATAGTCACCCCTGTCAAGCCCGATGGGTCGGTGAAGATCTGTGGGGACTATAAGGCCACCCTCAATTGCGCCTTGCAGCAAAGCGCCTAACCCGTCCCAGTAGTGCAGCATCTCCTGCACTCACTGGGGGGAGGCAAGGTCTTTGAGAAGCTCGACCTGGCACAAGCCTATCAGCAGCTACCGGTCGATGCAGAAACGGCCGAGGCGCAAACCATAGTAACCCACCGGGGAGCTTTCCGTTGTAAGAGACTCCAGTTTGGAGTCAGCGTGGCCCCAGGGATATTCCAGAGCCTCATGGAGAGACTCCTGCAAGGAATCAAGGGGGTGCTGCCCTACTTCGACGATGTACTGGTGTTGGCAACCAACCAAAAAGAGCTAGAGGGTCGCCTGAGGGAGGTCCTAACAAAATTCAAAAATGCGGGGCTGAAGGTTAAAAAAGAAAAATGCCAATTACACACCGAAAGGGTCGAGTTCCTGGGGTACCTCCTAGATCGGCACGGAATTCACCCAACCGAGGAAATAATCAGAGCAATCAAGGAAGCCCCCAGGCCGAAGAATAAAACGGAGCTACAGGCATTTCTAGGACTGCTTAATTTTTACAATGTTTTCCTGCCCCAGAAGGCGACCGCAGCGGAGCCTTTGCATAGGCTCCTGGACAAGGCGGCTCTGTGGACTTGGGGGAAACGCGAGGAAGCCGCCTTCAACAAAACCAAGGACCTGCTCACCTCGGATGCCGTCCTCATCCAATACAATGAGACCCTACCGCTAGCTGTCACATGCGACGCATCACCCTTTGGCGTCGGCGCCGTCCTCACACTCTTCCAGACGGAAAAGAGGCACCCATCGCTTTCTTCTCACGAACCCTCACCAAACCGGAAAGGAACTACAGTCAGCTGGACAAAGAGGCCCTGGCCATCGTTGCCGCCGTCAAAAAGTTCCATGAGTACATCTACGGCCGAACCTTCACCATCGTCACCGACCACAAGCCGCTGCTGGTAATCCTGGCAGGGAACAGGGCCACCCCGAACATTCTATCCCCTAGAATGACAAGGTGGTCCGAATTCCTTGCCGCCTACAGCTACCGGCTCACGCACCGACCCGGTAAGACAATCACCCACGCAGATGCCCTGAGTCGCACGTCGCTACCAGACTTCAACACCGACCCAGCACCCACGACGACCACCCTCAGCATAGAGACCCTGCCCGATCTGCCCATAACCGCGTCAGACATTGCCCGGGAAACTAATAAAGACAAACGTCTGGCGCGGGTATTGCACTGGGTAGAGAAGGGGTGGTCCGAAAGGAACGACGACGAAAACTTCAGAACATTCCGAAACTGACAAACAGAACTGTCATTGCAAAAAGGTTGTTTACTTTGGGGGGACCGGGTTGTTATTCCGGAAAAATTACAGGGAAAGGTTTTGGAATTATTGCATGAGGGACACCCAGGCATCGTTAGGACAAAGGCCTTGGCCAGAAGTTACGCCTGGTGGCCAGGGATGGACAAACAAATCGAGGCCTGGGTGGCAGCGTGCAGCAGATGCCAGGAAACCAGACCCAGCCCTCCCGCCGCCCCAATCCTGGAATGGGAAACCCCTAGGGGACCATGGTCCAGGATCCACATAGATTTTGCCGGGCCCACAAAAGGCCACACCTTCCTCATCACGGTAGACGCTTACTCCAGTTGGTTGGAGGTAAGCAACATGAGAACTACCACCTCGGAGGCCGTCACCAAAGAACTCAGCAAACTATTCACAACCCACGGCCTCCCAGACGTCCTCGTATCCGACAATGGGCCCCAATTTACCTCGCTGGAATTCGAAAAATTCCTAGCGGAGCGGGGGATACGACACGCGTTGACAGCGCCGGCACATCCGGCGGCGAACGGGAGGGCGGAACGGATGGTTCAATTTACCAAAAAAACAATCCAGAAAATAGAAAATGAGGAAATCCAAGAAAAAATAAATAAAATGCTCTTGATACAACACATAACCCCGAACACAACAACTAACAAAAGCCCGGCAGAACTATTAATGGGGAGAAAATTAAGGTCCCCATTAGACAGACTGCACCCCACATACAACCCAGAAAACCCCCCAAACTCCTCAAGCAAAGACCGAACATTTAAACCAGGCGATACAGTATACCCAAGGAACCTTACTGGGGACCCACTTTGGATACCAGCAACCGTAACCCAAGTGACAGGTCCCCGCTCGTACCGTTTACAGACAACCGACGGACGAGCATGGAAGCGACACATCGACCAATTAAGGTCAAGAACAACCACGGGAAACACAACCGACACGCAAACAGACACAAACACATACCCAGAAAAAGAAGGGGACCCCCCCAACACAAACCAAGAGGGGAGGGAAGACCCCAAGAACCAACCCACACCAGAAAGAAACTGGGAATACTCACCAGCAAGCAGCCAGCTCGAAGCCTCACCAGGAAGAAGCAGCCAGGCCAGCTCAACCAGCCCAGAAAGACCAAGCGGGAGCGGCAACAACCGCAGCTCAACCAGCCCGGGTAGACCGGGAGGGAGCTGCGACGAAAGGCCCGGCTCACCCTTCCAGGCGGTTCCATCAACGAGGCAGAGAGCAACACAGAACCCGACCGAACCGGCCGGGAGCCAAGCACCAACTAACCTGCGCAGGTCAAGTAGGCAAGTACGCAGCCCTGCCTACTTACGGGACTACGTTACGTAGGACCATACCAAGAGGGGAGGGGTGTTCTGTACAGTCATTTACATATTCATAAACGCTGTGCGGGGATTGGTCAAGCCGCGCGGCGAGCTGATTGGTCGAGCGAGCCGCACTGATTGGCCCGCCGCGAATCTCCCGTGATTGGTGGAAACAAATCGCGGGAGATTCAAAGCGATGTCATTGGCCACGGCCGCCGTGGCCAAAGAATAAAAGCCGCCGCTTTTCCCTTTCAAACCGAGCCGATCTCGGAGATCTAATAAATGAGCTGAACCAAGTCACTGGCTCCGAGACTCATTCCTTGCGACGGACACGACACTTATGGTTTATATTGACTGTTTCCTAGTATGACTTGATTGCTTATTGTACCCTATGACTATTATTGAGTGTTGTACCTTATAATTCTTGACTCTTGACAGATCTTTTCTGTTATGTACACTGAGAGCATTTGCACCAAGACAAATTCCTTGTGTGTCCAATCACACTTGGCTAATAAAGAATTCTATTCTACTCTACTCTACTCTACTCTATTCTACTCTACTCTACTCTACTCTATCAACATATAAGTTGCTTTTCTTTTTCTTTTTTCTTTTGCTGTTTATTCCATAAACTTTTTATTATGAGAGAAATGATATTTGGTACATATAAAGAATATTCTCCTGTATATTATATGTCATTCTAGAGACTGAGATCAGTTTTAAGTGAAGCTTGGCCTTCATTAGATAACATACATCCAATGGACATTAGCCCTATCAATGTTGGCACTGTTTCTTATGATCTGATTTTTGATTACTTAATTCAGTGCATCTTAGGCATGACCCTGTAACCTTTTTATGACCCTGTAATCTCTTAATTGGAATAGATCAGAATGCCCTTCCTGATGCGATGCAGATATTTTCTTTGCACCCAGCGAGAGAAACATCTGCCACTACCTAGGATTAAACTCTCAACCTTCCAAATGGGAGGTGAACGTCTTCAACCACTAGGCCACAACACCACTCATCATCATAGGAATGAACAAAAGGGTGTATTTCATTGCCCCATAAATATATGTCCATCCATGGAAGGAAGCCATAACAGGATTCTAGAAGTACCACTGCTTTTCAGTAAAGAAGAAAATAAATGTTAAAAAAGAAAGCACACATATGAATTTTTGGTGGTTGTTTTTTATTGATGAACTTTTGTTATGGTGCATCATAGGGCACTTAGAAGTTTTATTGAACTTGATGGTCTTTAGGTATGTGCATACAACTCCCATAATTGCCTAGCTCATACAACAATTGCTAAGGATTCTGGGATTTGAAACCCACACATCTGAAGGATGCTAAGTTTGAGTAAAGCCTATGTAGAATAACAAACTATTTAGAAAGTTAAGAATGTTCACACAGAAAGCAAACTATTAAAAACAGAATCAAACCACAAGTCTTGCTTAGCTGTGAAATCACAGTGCATCAGAAACAATGGGAATTAAAATTAATATTTACAATATCTTTGCTAGTCTGATTTCTTTAGTTGTGGTAATCAAAATTATAGTTAATAGCACAAACTATGAATCAATATATATAATATTCCATTGTGCCAGAATGCTGTTTTTCTAGACTTTTCTCTAAACCACAGAATATTATGATTAAGTTACTTACTCCAGCTGAATAATGAGACACATTTAAGTCTTTCATTTAAAGCACTGTTTTGCTCAAACAAGGTAGCCCAAAACCACCATGCTTTGGAAGACCACACTCAGAGAAAGATTGAGAGATAGATTACTTCCTTACACTGATTTTTTTTATGTGCCTTTGTAAAATTTCCAACAAAAACTGAATATTGGCCAGAAGAAAATAGAAAGCAGACTGAAAAAACAATTTCCACTATTTTCCAATGTACATGAATCATTATTAAATGGACGGGGATATTTTAGACTAGTGGTTCTTCATTTGTGGTCTACAAACCACTAGTGAGATATTGGTGTACATTATAACAGTTGGTAAGTCTCCCAGGGAAATATAATTCCTAGAATTCCTCAGTTGTAGAGCATATATTTACATACAGAAAATTCTAGGCATCTCTTTATTAAAAAAAAAACACTTGATAAAGAATGGAAAAAAACATGTTCCTTGGTGGTTGAAATGTTGCAAGTAAGGATAGATAATTTTGGTGTTGAAAGATCAATATAAGAGAGTGTAATAAAAAAAATACTAGATTGTGTAGAAATTGATAGATTGACATTAAAGATAAAGGATAAAGAAGATATGGAATATTTTTTAATATGGAATTTGTTTTTCCAATGGCTTGATAATAGAGGTAGATATTAGAAAATGGATAAATATTACTATGTGTAAGCAAACCAACCCAGACAATACACTGTTCACAAAGCACTTATATGTAAAAGAAAAATGTATAAATGAAATATATAAAAATAAAAAAGAAATATCAATATAGACATGTACAAGGCTGTAACTAGTGTTCAGTTTGAAGTTACAGCATAAAATATTAAGAGTCAGAGGTTATATTGACATTTGTTGAAGCAACTGGAAGAATATAATAGTTTTTGCATACCATTGTGGTGCAAAACATACAATTATTAGCTTAGAATTTTGAACACAATCTGAAAGGTCTTTTTCAAAAGGCAACTGGACTGTTTTATCTTGAAGAAGACATTCTGCTTCTCATCCAAGAAGCTTCATTGGTTCTGGAAGAATGGATAGAGAGAATAATGGATAGAGAGGATCACTGGGTTGAAAGAGGGGTAAAAGAGGCCATTTATGTTAATATTAAGCAGTTCTTTCTCAATAGAGGGGGAGGGATAAGATTGCTGTCTAAATGCAGCTCTAGCAGCAGTTCAAAGAAGGTTTTATCCCCATTTGCACTCTGATACAGGTGTTCCTGAGGGCACAGATAAACCTCCAAGATCTCAAGATCTCTCAGAGAGAATGTTAACAACCAGATGGCTGGAAAGAAACATGATCCTTCTTGCCAGAACCGATGAAGATTCTTGGGTGAGAAGCAAAGCGTCTTGTTCAAGGAAAAAACAGTCAAGTTGCCTTTCAAAAAGGCACCTTTGAAACAACCATGACCTGGATGACTGAAAATAGATATTTTGGACACAGCTTCATTATTTGTAGTCATTTGTTCTACCTCTCTTCTTCAAGCCACTTGTATTGAGCTTTATTGTTTCAAACCACTATTTAATTTTGGAACTTGAGAAGAAAAAAAGCCAATTGGCCTCTGTCATAGCTCTGCAGCAACAATAGACTTCCCAAGCCTTTTTAACTACAAACGCCAGGGAGCAAAGAGAACATGTTCTCTTTTACCATTGAATTATTACACTTCCCTTTATTTTTCACCCCTTGGATCATACTTTTATCAGTAACCTGGCTTGGAGAGCTTAATCCAAGCTTCTTCAATTGCAGTCCAAAGATGGATTGTACTATTCACTCTGTTCTTCTCAGATTAAAAATGTGTAAGCAAAGAATTTCCCACAAAGCCTCCAGTGGTCTCTTCTCCAAAGAAAATTGACCTTGGGAAGTGACCTCCATTTCCCACTTTTTAGAGAAAAGCTAGCAACACTTTTGTTCTTTTCTTTTTAGCATCAAGTAGTGAAAATTGAAAGACTGAAGGAAACACATATTTATTTTCTTAGCACTGGCTCTGATATTGATTCTTTTTATGCCTATTTCAGTAGAGAATCAAAAGAAATAAACATAGATCTGTCTGTCTGTCTTGTCTCTCTTCATCCTTAGATTACTAATTAAACTGGTTGAAATTGACTAAAATATTAATCTTTATGGGTGAATTTTCTGTTTACTATTCATGAATGTATTAAATGTATTTATGCAACTGTTGCATTTAGCTTAGATTTTGAGAATTGGAAATTAGTCTGTTGGTAAATTTGAATGGCTATGAGAGCAACAATATGATTTGTAAGGCTGCAAAAAGATTATATTTCATCAAATCTCCAAACTGAACTGACATTATGATTTAAATCAGCAATTCAGACTGAATCATCAGCCTGAATCACCTCTGATCTGATTTGATTTGAAATTTCAATTAAAATATTTTTAAAACATTTATTTTGAAAATTGAATAAATTAATTTTGCAAATGGATTCTAATCAATGATGTAGATTAAATCATGTCAGGTTTATGTTCTCATTCCTAAATAACTTGGTATTTACATATCCTATGGGAAACTAGCAAATTGTCCTTAAGGATAATTATGGACACTCAACAGAAGCAGAGACCAAAGATAGAAATGACATAGCAATTTGGTATAAAGGCAGATGACACAGGATATGAAATACAAATGTAACCTGGCCCTACAGTCTCACCAGCAATGTTATTGCTGAGAACTACTGCTTTAAGTCTCCTTGATTCCCATATTAGAGTGCACTGCATTTATCTAATCATAATCTAATTAACACTTGCTTTTATCATTGGCAGGTCAGACTCCCAAGCCTGTAATGTATGCAATATTTTAGGACTGGGGTCACAGCATTAAAGTTTTAATATGATTTGGTTGATTTTCTTATCTTGACAACATGGTGTTTGTAAAATATGGTTTATAGCTTAGACTTATGTATGACCATGGTCCCTTTAGTATAGTCTACAAGCCATGGCATATTGTAAGGTGTGAGAATTCAGCATAAGAACACTTCTAGAACTATGAAAAAGACTGATAAGTATTATCTAAGAAGAGGTCTACCTTTATCATAAAAATGGAACATTTTTTCCTGAGTGGTTACTTACATTTGCATGCATTATTCATACTTGCATGCATAATTTAAAAATAAGCATTTTCTTTGGTCTATATGCAAATAGAAGCTATTTTAACTGATGGATTCCTTGACCAAAATGTACATGATTAATTGACTGAGATATAATTAATACACCAAGTCTCTTGCATATAATCAATCAAGATCTAATTACATATCCTTTGAAGTCATGTATACCTAAGAAGCTTAGGCTCCAACTCTTGGATCTGTCTGACCAAAGATCTGTATTACATTTCTTCCACAAACAGAAAAGGGCCATAACTCACAAACTTCACAGGTGGGAGCTACTCTTCAATTTAAGTGCAAGAATGTTGTGACATATATCTATTCATTCTCTCTCTCTCTCTCTCTCTCTCTCTCTCTCTCTCTCTCTCTCTCTCTCTCTCTCCTTCCTTCCCTCCCTCCCTCCCTCCTTCCCTCTCCCCCTCTCTTTCAATTTTATGTGTCTTTCCTGTGTTATTGCCTGCAAAGCAAATGCCAGAAAGGTACTATTGACTACCATTACCCACTCCCATCTCATACAAAATATCCAGGATGACATTACTGTTTTGCAATGTCATCATAGACATTTGCAAAAAGAGAGAAAAGGAGACAGAGACAAAGACACAGAGAAACCACTGCTTATCTACTAAGTCAAAAGCATATAGATGTTCATAGAACAGAAGACAAAATTTATTTTGTTCTTTCTATAGAACATAATAGTTTTTTTGAATGATATAAATAGAAGTTTTGTTCCTTGAATCCAGGTGTCATATTTATGGGCAAAATGAAGCTAGATTCCAAATACCAAGTTCAAAATTTTGTTCAGGCCATGTAAACACCATAAGCAATATGGTTGAGATACCTTCAACATCTGCAGACTTTCATTTGAATCTGTTTCCTGATTTTATTCCTTACCAGTACATAATGTCTTGGCACAATCACTTTGCTATGATAAAGTGCTTTCCTCCAGTTTTTGAGCTGGGAGAAGAACATGCCAGCATAAACTAAACTGCCTTCTTTTTTATCCCTATTATGCTTCAGTAATGAAGCTGGCAAGTGATGCTGTTTTTACTGTTTTAACATGGGACAATTTAAGGAAAGTGATTGGTGGGTTTCCTTGCTTAATTTCCCCCCTCACTTGGTAGAAAAAACAACCCTCAATTGCTCTCTTTAACAGATGGTTGAGTGAGGATGGCCAAGGGTATAGCAGTGCTTCGAATAATTGGCATCTGACTAATATGTTGAAACTAGGGAGATGCTCCATGTCTGTTATTTATCATTTGGACTATTTCTGAACATGGGTTCAATGAACTTCTGAAATAGTGTTAAATTTATGAGCCAAAATAGGATGACTGGCAGGTGAAGAAATGACATGTGAGGAATCAGGATGGAACTCACCAACTCTCTTGCTAGGTATTATGGTTTCAATGTACCAGTGACACATTTATGAATATATGTCTGTCTTCTGAAAGAGTGCAAACTCATTATTCAGAGATGGCATAGCAGACAGATAATAGGAAGGAAGGGCACAGGGTGATGTGGAAAGATACAATCTACACCAATAAAATTTCATTTTTGACCAATGTTGCTTGGAATTGGCTGTAGTGATCCTGGACATTAGCATCCAAAAGTAATCTGTGAAATAGGCAAAGTGGCATTGGTCCCACCAATGTACTAAAAATGTCAAAAAGGATGGCTATCCAAAGTGACAGAAGCACAGGAAACCTGCTATATGCATTTAAACAAAACCTGTCTCTTCTTCTGGCTTAAACTGGATTGCTATATAGCATAAGATGAATAATCTCTCAAAATGCTAATAACATTTTGGCAACAGTAGTATACATTCTTTTTGGGAAAAATAGTGGTAGTAGATAGTTTATTAATTGATTAATATTAGGACCATATTTTAAAAAAACAAAAATAAAATACAGGATTTAATTCCATGGTAAAATAGATGAAAGAAAATATAGTAACACAAAACATGTGGTGGTGTATGTTTTAATGTGGGTAAATAGAAGCACACCTATGATTACTGGTATTTTTGCTAATGAAATTTGGCAATTTGATCAGAAGATGTTTGGAAAGATACAAAGATATGTGATTTTGTGTTAGATCCATCAAATATGCAATTTAACTTTCATGATTTCTTGAAGACTCCGTGCACTGTTTCTGAAAATGTCCGTAGGCACCTAGAAGTATCTTGCCCATTTTCCATATAAAAAATAGTTTTATGGCCAATACAAAGAAGACAACACCAAAGGTAACATAGCGATGTATGGTCTGAATCTGTTTCCATTTAAAAATTTTGGGTAAAGTATATTAAATACCCTAAGACAGCAGACATCTCTCCTTCCATCCGTCCATCTCTCTCTGGCTCCCTCCCTCTCTGTCTCACACACACATATATACCATATATATGATATATGATATCCCAATCCTTGTCAGAAAAGCTGTCGAGCGTGAACAAAAGCGTCCTAACACCATCTTATTTGGTCTAGAGGACATCAATAACAATGATGATATCACAATTGTCCGCAACATCATCAGTGACTATCAAGCATCAAGCATCTCCCCTGATGAAATATTTGACATTTCTCGCATTGGCCGAGAGCTCAAAAACAGAGATGGCTCTGTGGCCCCACGCTTCTGCAGAGTCATTTGCAAAAATGAATTAAGAAAACATAAATTCATTTATACTATAAATTCACTCACCAAAAACAACACCAACCATAAAAACCTCTGATCTCGTCCTGACCTAACCTTACAGCAACGTGCATGTTCCCGTATACTATGCACAGAACTCAAAAATTGTCTAGACAATGGAGAGAAGGACCTGTACATTGATTCCATGCAGACTGTATCAAAAGAAAGTCACACAACCCACAACTCAGCATTCAAACCTTCTTCAACCAATCCACCATCACCCAAGACTAGGCATGCATGCCCCCAACTACCTCAATTCAAACTACAGCTGGCCTTAAATGCAAGCTACTCAATGCAAGTAGCCTTGTAAATAAAATACCTGAATTTCTCCTCTTACTAAATACGACTAAATTTGACATCATATTTGTCTGTGAAACATGGCTCAACGCATCTCTCCCTGACTCCATTACCTCAGTAAGAGACTATCATGTTTACCGATCTGATCATGAAATCCGTAGAGGAGGTGGTGTTGCTATCTACTATAAAAAGTCCTTACATCTAAAAAAACATCCAAGTTACCCAAGAGCTTGCTCTTCCTGAGACCATTATCTGTGAACTGACCTTAAATATCACATTTCGGTTCTTACTATGTTACAGAGCCCCTGATTATGACATCGAACATATAAACAAGCTAAATACACTACTAACATGGTCACAAGTCACGGTCATCCCCATCTTCAAAAAGGGAGACCCTAGCCTAGTTGAAAATTACAGACCAATCTCCTAATGCTGCGTCATCTGTAAAGTCATGGAATCAATTATTAACCAATCCATTATCCTCCATTTAGAGACAAACAACCTACTCTCTAATAAAAATTTGGTTTCAGAAAAAAACTATCCTGTAACCTGCAACTCTTACACTGCAAAAACATATGGACTAAACAACTTGATTAGGGCAAAGCAATAGACACAATCTACATAGACTTCTGTAAAGCCTTTGATTCAGTGGTACATGACAAACTACTACTAAAACTAAAATCTTATATCTCTGGACACCTATGTTAGGAATGTAAGTCACCTAACAGCTATTTGGGTTAGAAATATATAAACCAGGATAGACATTTTAATACTGTATCTTTAAGAGAATCCTAAAAGTGTAATTGGGTGTGGTTTCTCAAACAGCCATAAGATGGAGACAGAAACCTGGGTTGTTTAGTCTTAGTCTTAGTCTCAGAAGAGAGTGTGTCTCAGTGAGTCTCTTTTTCCTTCTGTTGGAGAGTTTTCCCATTCTTTCTTATTGACTGATATTCCTGGAGTTGATGTAAGTCTGATACTGAACTGTTTTTGACACTGGACTTTGTTATTGGATTATCCCTGGACTGAAAACTGACTGACTTACTTGTGAATGACTTTGGACTGCTTATTTTGAACTTTGCTTGAACCTTTATCGAAAGTAAAACCCTACATTTACTGTACAGTGTATCTGTGTGCTGCGTGTGTATTGTTCAAACACTTCTCTCACTACGTCTCCCTGTATACGTTCATTCTCTTAATGGGGAATTACTTCAACAACCTACATAACTGGATAGAAGCATTCCTGTCAAACAGACAACAAATGGTCAAAATTGGAGTGTCCTATCAAATTCTGTATCTGTCAATAATGGTGTCCCCCAAGGCAGTGTTCTAGGACCAACTCTCTTCATACTCTACATAAATGACCTCTGTGATCATATTAAGAGCAACTGTATTCTCTTCGCTGATGATGTAAAGCTATTCAACACTACAGACAATACTACTATCCTCCAAAAAGATCTTGACTATGTATCAGAATGATCAAAACAAATGGCAACTTCAAATCTCAACAAATAAATGCTCTGTCTTACATATTGGCAAAAAAATAATAATCAGAAAATAAAATACAAGCTGAATAGTCAAGACCTTGTTGAGGATCCAAACTTTGTCAAGGACCTTGGAGTACTCATCTCAAATGATCTAAGTGCTAGAGCCCACTGTAACTACATAGCCAAAAAGGCATTAAGAGTTTTTAATCTAATTCTACGTAGCTTCATTGGTAATATCACACTATTAACTAGAGCATACAACACATTTGCTAGACCTATACTTGAATACAGCTTATCAGTCTGGAACCCATATCATGTATCTGATATTAACACAGTTGAAAAAGTCCAGAAATATTTCACAAGAAGAGTTCTCCGCTCCTCTACTCATTGCAGAATACCTTATGCTACCAGACTTGAAATTCTAGACCTAGAAAACCTAGAACTACGCTGCCTCTGGTCCGATCTAAATATAGTATATAAAATCATACATTGCAATGTCCTATCTGCAAACGAATACTTCAGCTTTAATCATAACAATACAAGACCACACAATAGATACAAACTCAAGGTTAATCGCACCAAACTTGACTGCAGAAAATACGACTTAGCATCAGAGTGGTCAGTGTTTGGAATACTCTACCTGACTCTGTGGCTTCTTCTTCAAACCCCAATACTTTAACCTTAAACTGTCTACTATTGACCTCACCCCCTTCCTAAGAGGCCTGTAGAGGGCATGCATAAGCGCACCATCGTGCCTACCATCCCTGTCCTATTGATTTTTTTTTCTTATAAGTATCTATCTCATGTATTCAAAACTATATTTATTCATATACCTGTATCTTGTAAGCGATTGACAAATCAAATAAATACTAAAAATACTAAAATACCATACATATGTTCAATTGACTGGAATGTATTTTTCCCATGTTTTCAGCATTGCTATGCTTGCCTCTCAAATTTGTTTTTCTGGGCTAGTAGAGATAATCAAATTACTGAAAATTAAATTCAGTTGTTGCTTCCCACTGGATAGATGAATGCCTTGGTAGGGTGTGGGGGAGAGAAAGAGTGAAAAAGAAAGGAAGGGAAAAAAAGAGAGAAAAATAATCCCATGTATATACTGGAAGACAGATTAGATTATTGTGAAAGGAAATATAGAAATGTATTGGGAGTGTACCTTTTGCAGTGAAATTAAAGCAATAGCAGAGGCAAGTTGCTGAAGAAGGCAATTTAGGTAAGAACAACCCCTATTGGTGTGGAATCATCAGTCATAGCTGTCACCTGGTTACTTTGCCAGCCCAAAGAATGTGGAAGCAGCTTTTTAGAAAAGTACAAACACCAACATGTTATCTGGGAGTATATGATGTTTCCTTGATGTACATATAACCTCAAATAGATTTTCTTAGAAGTAAGTTCCACCAGAAGCCCAGAGCCAAGTAAGTACATTTGAATATCTCTCTTGAAGAGGAGGATAATGCTTTACAATCTTCTCTGTCTCAGTGGGATATGTAAACTTCAAGGTGTTTCACTAGCTGGAATGAAAATACCAGGTGTTTAAAAACAACAACAACAACAACAACAACAGAGGAATTGCTCTTGGTACATCTGATTTAGAGCCACCCAAACCTCAATATACCATTGGTCCAAGTACTTTAAAAAAACAAACAAACAAGCACACTGTTACATTTTATGGATATAAGTTCTTGAGGCTTGATTATGTTATATGTATAAGAAGATTCCCTGCAGTACTCTATTGACTCCTAAAGGTCAATGGGACTATCCAAGTCATCCTTATCCTCATCATCATCCTCCATTCATTTTACTGTTAGTTAAAAAAGTTTTTCTTAAATTGTTCCCAACACAGTAAATGTTTTCCACACAGTATATGTTTAATGAACAATTTGAAACTTCATGAAGGCTTTGATGAGCTGACAAATTGGGGGTTCCTGTTAGAAAACAACTAAAGAACAATGTCCTTCATTTCACAGTTGCTGCCTGTTGCCAGACAATGACAATTGGTTAGACAAATGGACAATTAGATGTAACATTTCCCACTTTTGGACTTTTTGTGCTTTGTTCTCCCTCATCTTGTGAAGAAGCATGGAAAGTGTGTCATTTTTCAGGCATATGCAAAAGCCTCCTGCACGTGTACAAGTTGCTTATGATAGAGGTTTATCAAGTTCAAGGAAAAAATCCCAAACTGCCAAGTTCTCAGTCCTTTACCATGTCACACTAATAGCTTCCAGATCCCATCACATATTAAATTCATGTGGTTTCAGCAAAGCCATCTATTTAATGCAATTCACTAAATGCCTGTGTAGCCCCATTGACAGTGACATATTAGTTTTTCAGGCTTTTGCAATCTGATATCTCTGAATTTGCCACTGTACTAAAGATTTGATTAATGTGGCTCCATTTCGGTGCAGTAATTGGCTACGACTGTTGTAGAAAATAATCAGGCTTTCATTCCTTACAACTGCATGGACATGCTAATGAGCGAGTAGGTTAATTAAGCCCTAGGCAGGAGGTGACAGTTACTGATGACTGTTGCGACAAACCACCAATATGGCATTTGGGAGCTGGGCAGCCCATTTACACTTTATGAAATTACACAAAAACTGAAACACAGCACAAAAAAAAACCCCAGTATCATCTCTACATTAAAGGATTCTTCCTCTTTCTGTGTTCCACTGCAAGAAACAAAGGGGAAGCTCAAAATCTACCATCAAGTCTGGGGTCTGTAGAAAGGGGAAGCTGATTTACATTTTTCTGCCTGTACGTGCTTCATTTTCCCAGGGTGGTTAATATGTCAGCAGAATTTGAAATATGAACACCTTCATAGAAGGATTTGCATTATTGCAACCATCGCAAAAAATCATCACTGGGGCAACTCTATTTGGCAAGTATTTGGAGGGTGGAAAGACAGCCAGGAATAAATCATATGATTAAGAGATGACAGTTAAAAATTGTGTTTTTCCCCTCTGTTTCTTTCTGGAATGTTCTTAGAAGCTGGATCACCTGGCATCACGGCTCCTAAAACTTTCAAGGATGTGGACAACCATTTCTCTTTTAACTAGACAAGGGATGGCAGGAACAGTTTGAAAACATTAAAGTTGCATTAACATGAGGAATTGTGAGCCTTTTTGAGAATGTGTAATAATAAACCTGCTTATTTAAAGTATCTCAATCTTGAAAACCAGGACTGGTGGTGGGTTTTCTTCATCAGTAATTCCAATCAAACCAAGATAGAAGCTAGCTTCCCAACTCCATAATTTAAGGTCTAGAAAACCCATAGTAATGCAATACTCAGTTTGTTTTTAGTAGATGTTCTTACATCAAAGTTTACATCAATGTTTCTAAATTTAGGTAGCATCTTAACCCCCCTCCCATCAATTATTTTTTAAAAATTACTTTAGGACTACAGTATTTGCTACTTTGCTTCTTATCCTCAGTTTGAACTAGATTTTACAGTATCTTCAAGTCAATTTGCTCAATCAAATTAGGTGAACTGGAATGTCACATTGAATTAATAATATTCTCAATCGATTTGAAATGGACACATCAGATTGATCAGTGATCCAGATCAAATTGATGATTTGAACTGGATCAGAGTTGATCCACATATTCCTGTTATATGCCCATCTTTTTTTCTTTAATGCCACCCCTTTGACTTTTCTCTGAAGGTCATATATATTATATACATCTAATAGAAATTTATTTGCTGTAATTTGAAAATGATATAACTGAAAGTTGCATTTCCTTTTGATATCATCTGCATAGTGCAGAAAGTCAGGGAAACAAAAATTAACACCTTAATTAACAAATCAACCCAGAGTTCTCACTGGAAGCACTGACAGAACTCAAATTATCATACTTCAGGCACATTAAACAAATATCTAGTTCTCTGGAGAAGGCTCCAATGCTGGGAAAGATGGAAGGTATGGAATCAAGGTGGTGGACTTAGTTGCAGTGGTGATAGGTAAACAATTATATGACCTGAATGATCAGGTTAGGGACAGATCATAATAGAACAGAATAACAGAGTTGGAGGTCTTCTAGTCCAACCCAGGCAGGAAACCCTATACCATTTCAGATAAGTGGTTATCCAATCTCTTCTTAAAAACTTCCAGTGTTGGAGCATCCACAACTTCTGGATTAATTGTTCTAACTGTAAGGAAATTTCTCCTTAGTTCTAGGATGCTTCTCTCCTTGATGAGTTTACATCCACTGTTTCTTGTCCTGCCTTCAGGTGCTTTGGATAATAGCTTGACTCCCTCTTCTTTGTGGCAGCGCCTGAGATATTGGAACACTGCTATCATGTCACTCTTAGTCCTTCTTTTCATTAAACATACCCAATTCCAGCAACGTTCTTTATAGGTTTTAGCTTCCAATCCTCTAATCATCTTTGTTGCTCTTCTGTTTCTAGAGTCTCAAAATCTTTTTTACATTGTGGCAACCAAAAGTGGATTCAATGTTCCAAGTGTAGCCTTACCAAGGCATTATAAATTCTGTCCCTCTGCTTATGCAGCCTAGACCTGTGTTGGCTTTTTTGGCAGCTACTGCACACTGCTGGCTCATATTTAAATGATTGTCCACTAGGACTCCAAGGCCCCTCTCACACTTACTATTATTGAGCAAGGTATCATATATACTGTACCTCTGCATTTTGTTTTTCTTCCCTAAATGTAGAACCTTTTTTCACCATTGAATTTCATTTTGTTAGATAGTGTGCTGTGTTAAAATCTGTCAAGACCCTTCTGTATCTAAAACCTATCTTCTGGAGTGTTGGCTATTCCTGCTAGCTTGGTGTCACCTGCAAATAAGTTCCCCATCTATCCGCTTGTCAAATCATTGATGAAGATGTTGAAGAGTACTTGGCCTAAAACAGAGCCTTGGGGTACCCCACTGCATACTTGCCTCCATGTAGTTGCAATTCCATTGAGGACTACATGTTGAGTGCAGTTGGTCAGCCAGTTACAAATCCATCTGGTGGTGATGCTGTCTAACCCACATTTTTCTATCTTTTCAAGTAGTAGGTTATGGTCTACTTTATCAAATGCCTTACTGAAGTCCAAATAAATTATATCCACAGCATTCCACTAATCCACTAATTTTGCCACTTTGTCAAAGAATGCAGTAAGATATGTCTGGCATGATCTGTTTTTGACAAACTCATGTTGGCTTTTGGTTATTAGTTTGTTTGTCTCTAGGCGTTCGCTGATTCCTGGCTTGATTGTCTTTTCCAGAATCTTCCCTGGTATTGAGGTCAGGCTGATAGGTCTGTAGTTTCCTGGATCTATTTGTTTTCCTTTTTTGAAGATGGGAACTACATCAGCTCTGTTCCAGTCCTCTCACAGTTCTCTAGTGCTCCAGGATCTTTGAAAGATATAGTTCAGTGGTTCTGAGATCATGTCTGCCAGTTCCTTTAGAACCTTGGTGTGTAATCCATCTGGTCCTATTGATTTGGATTTGTCTAGGGTGGACAGGTGCTCACTTACTATTTTCTTCCCTATTTTAACTTAATTTATCTCTGTGGTTGCTAACAGTTGAAAATGACTGGATGGCACATATAGTGGTACCTTGGTATTCAACTATTTTGAAACTCATCAAATTTGGCACTCAATGTATTTTAACATGAAACTTTTTTCCTGGTATTCAGTTTGTTTGGTACTCAGTACACAAGCTAGAACTTGTCGGTGTCAGATTAATAGATTAACAGAGTTGAAAGGGACCTTGTAGGTCATCTAATCCAACCCTCCACCCAAGCAGAGACTCTACATCATTTCTGACAAATGGCAGTGCAATCTCTTCTTGAAAGTCTCAGGTGATGAAACTCCCACAACTTCTGAGGTCAAGCTGTTCCATTGGTTGATTGTTCTCACTGTCAAAAAATTTCTCCTTATTTCCAGGTTAAATCTCTCCTTGTTCAGTTTCCATCCATTATTCCTTGTCTGGCCTACAGGCTCTTTAGAAAATAGCTTGACCACTTCCTCCCTGTGGTAGCCCCTCAAATATTGGAACATTGCTATCATGTCTCCTCTGGTCCTTCTCTTCACTAGAGTAGCCAAGCCCAATTCCTGTAACCGTTCTTCTTATATTTTACTCTCCAGTCCCCTAATCATCCTGGTTGCTCTTCTCTGTAATTTTTCTAGAGCCTCAACATCTATTTTATGGTGTGGTGACTAGAGGTGGTATTCAGCAGGTTCCGACCAGTTCTGGAGAACCGGTAGTGGAAATTTTGAATAGTTCAGAGAACCAGTACCACCTCTGATTGGCCCTGCCCCATCTATTCTCTGCTTCCTGAGTCCCACCTGATCAGCTGGGTCTTCTTTTGTTGCCCTGTACAGAAAAACGGAGCTGGAAATCAGGTCAGTGGAGTGGGGAAGGAATGGGATTTTGGAGTATCTTTCCCCCAGAAGTGAGGTGGGAATAGATACTTTACAGTATCCTTCCCCTGCCACACCCACCGAGCCATGTCATGCCCACCAAGCCGTGCACACAGAACTGGTAGTAAAAAAATTTGAATCCCACCACTGATGGTGACCAAAATTGAATGCAGTACTCTAGGTGTGGTCTTACTAAGGCTTTATACAGTGGTATTAGTACCTCACTTGATCTTTTTTTTTTTTTTCAAAATTTTGATTAATTTTTTAAAAACAAACATACAAACCAAACACAAAACATAAAAACATAAAACATCTTTTTTGAAAGCAGCTTGACCCCGGGTTACATCTCTTCGTACAGACATAAATTCAAGTTCATGCTCACTTTTATATACCATTCCATATCTTATTACCATTCTAGATTTTCTATATAGCTTCTCCCCTCTTTTCACTCTCTTAATTCTATTTTATTTATTTCATCTCAATTTAAATCATTATACTTATATCCTTTGTCTGTCCTGTTTCAACTGTCTATTATCTTTTCTCATTAACACAAAATTTCTCCTGTAGTCATTGATTGGAGTATGATGCCTTTATATCTTTCCCCTAAATTTAACACTTAATATAATACATAACTTTCATTCGGATTCTGCTTAGTACATTCTAAAGCTACACACTATATTTTAAAAAAAGAAAAAATTATAAATATATAATATAATTAAAACAACAATCCATACCAGTTGAACTCTATCGTTAAAATTAATATTCATTTAAATCTTAAACATTTTACACATTCCTTTTCAAATAAGTATCATGCTTCTATGGGAACCCTTATAAATTTTGCGTAGTTACTTCCCCCCCATTTCACTTATATTTTAAAACATTATGTAATTAAAATGTTCCCATTCCTTTTTAATTCAATTCTCTCATATTTCATTTCATTTATTTTGTTCAAAAAAGAAAAAGTTTCACTAAATTACATTGAATATTTTATCCCATTTTATAATCATATGTTGTTCCAATTTTCTAACATTATTTATAATACAAATACAACAATACAGTCTATATGTACCTTTGTAGAATCTCTTTTTCAGTTATATTTTTATCCATTATCTCTAAATAAATCCTGTTTCTTTACATCTTGTTTCAAACCCTTGTAGCTTCTCTTCCCTTCCTTCCTCCCTTGCTTCTTCACGCCCTTTTTACCCCCTTGGCTCTCCATCTCCATTTCCCTCTTCTGCATTCCTCTTTTCTGTTGCTTTCTGACATTATATCCACTTTTCACCTTATTTTTCCCCTTTTTGGTTGTTTTTTTAGGTCTTAAATTCTCCATTCTCTTACCCCTCTTTCCCCTTTCTTCCCCAGATAAAGTTACTTGTTCATTAAAGATGGCTTCTTCTTTGTCCCAAGAGCCCTTCCCTTCTTGTTCCTCTTCTTTATATTTTTTAAATTCAATTTTCAGTTCATCCACAAGTGATGCCATTATAAAAAAAAAATTTAAACAACCATCCAAGTATTTTTAATCATTAAAATATAATTTCCGAAAGTCCCAAAGTCACCAAGCAGTCC
This sequence comes from Notechis scutatus, assembly GCF_049901735.1. Classification (NCBI taxonomy): domain Eukaryota; kingdom Metazoa; phylum Chordata; class Lepidosauria; order Squamata; family Elapidae; genus Notechis; species Notechis scutatus. Next base: position 11,828,892 of record NC_142015.1, read on the forward strand.
AAATACACACAAGCTGTTTCATTTAACACTTTCCTCTTTTTTCACTTTCTCTTCCTGGGGTTACAATTCAGTTACAAAGTTCCAATTAAAATGTATCTTTTAGAAGCCTTGTTACAATTTAACTTTTGATTCTTTTAAATTCCAAGCAGTCTCCTCCAGCCAAATCTTACTCTTTATTCTTTTCCTCTCCCTTCCCACTTACAGCGAAAAAAAAGTTTTTTCAGTGTTCAGAAATCTTTATTGTCCCCTTGGCTTTGATTTTCAGTTTAATTACCTGCTGATGCCAAAGCGGGTGTTTCCGATTTCTCATTCATCTGCTGTCACCGTAAGGAAGGAGAGTGAGAAAAAAACAACCTTTCCCTTTTCACTCTCATTTGCTGCTTCCGGATCTTCCTTGGGAACGATGAATCTTTTTTAAAGTTTAAATTCCAGGATATCTTGAATGTTGCTTCTTATCCCGGTCAGCCAAAACTTTCACTTCTTAGCTTCCTCCTGCACATTCTTTTCCGGATGAGTGCTTCTTTGAGGCGGCCATTTCTGACCGCCGCTCTACTGCTTTCGGAAAAGGGAGTTAAGCCAGCTGAGAAGGGGAGGTTCGGACTCCCCTAAACCCTGCCGGGTCTCCCCTGTCTTCAGCCACCTCTACGGGGTGGCTTTAGCCCCAAAGCCGACTGGCTCAGGGCACTCCAGTGGCGAGCGCAAGCAGAAACCGCGCACGATCGCAGATTCCTGCTGCTGCCGAAGCCCAACAAACCGGAAGTTTTCAGTACCTCACTTGATCTTGATTGTATTCCTCTGTTAATGACATTTAGGGTTGCATTGGCTTTTTTTGGCTGTGTTGTGACTCACTACATTATTCCTTAAGGGAAAAATTTGTTTTGAAATTTTCTTCAAAAATTTTTTTTTTTTTGTATTCATCCCTGAACCAATTAGCAATGAGCACTGAGATACACTGTAATCATAATCCAATATAAATGAGTTTGTGTTTGATTCATTGGAATTTCCTGCTAACAGCCTGGATGTCAACAAGATTCTCGGCATGGTAAGAAGTGATAAGCTGATTTGTTTTGTAATTTAACCACCTGCATTTCAACCCATGCCACACAGGAAAAGACTCCTTGATTTGATTTGAGATATGCTGAGTTTTCACAGTTGAATTGAAAAATAGATAAAATATTCTCAACTGTTTCAAACCATGTCAGAAGTCAATGCTGTCAAAAGTTCAGGGGACATGGAGAGCCTGCATTTAAACCATTGATGTTTTAATTAAAAGAAATGAATTGACAATCTGAATTGGAAGTCAAAGATTTGCTTCAAATTGAAAACCATGCATATAGAACATGCTATACTGCTATTGTATATATGTCCCTATTAGAGTGACCATCTCCTTTCTTATCCAACAATAAATGGCAATACATGGATAATAAATGACAGCAAGGGGATAAAGAGCAAACTTTGCTGTTCACAATTTTACACCCATATATGTTAGCTTTAATCTTAGAAATAAAAATGATGATGGAGACTTTTATGTGTTCCTTTTCTATTTTATTTTATTTTTAAAATGAAAATTAAGTCAGGCAGCTTGTTGGTGTTGAGGGAAGTATCTGTGGGTGGCCACAGACTCCTTATTAATGATTCCAATTCTAAAGTAATGATAAATTGGAAGCATCATGGAAAATTAAAATATCAGATGCAACACCAAGTCTATCCCAAGAATGGTGGTGACCTGAGAAAATTAAGCCCTACAATTCAATAATACAATTGAAAAACCCCATTGAAGACATGGCAGATATCTACAAAAGAACATTCATTCCTGTTCCCCCCTCACCCGTCCTCTTTCAGTTTCTGTAGGTCAGAATTTCTAGGACAAGAATGCTTGTTATCCCAAGCCAGAAAACAAAACAAACACCATTGTTCTCCTTTCAGCACCCTTGAGTGCAAAAGCTTTCAACTGAGAGCCAAATATTGCAAAATCTCAGTGAAATCATGAGATTGGTCAATGCTTGTCAGTTTGCCCCAAAGGCCACCCAGAGGTCTCATTCCCAGAAATGCAAAAATACTTCTGAAGTAATGAGAAAGGTAGAAGTTCTCCAAATGCTCTGGATCTTTCCTAAGATCTCTGGATCCCTTTCCTAAGAGGTCTGTAGGGGGCGTGCATAAGCGCACCAACGTGCCTACCGTCCCTGTCCTATTGTTTCTCTTATTCTTTTATTTTTCTTATATGTACCCATTTCATATATTCACAACTATGTATACACTTGTACTTATTATCTTGTAAACAATTGACAAATCAAATAAATAAATAAATCTTACCCCACACACTGGAAGTTCCCCACTCAAGTTTTGCAGTTGTTTGCTTCCAGATGCTATGAACTTGTGTTCAAGCTATTGAGGAAAATGTGAACCACTCACATATTTATTATTTAGTTTACATAAATCACATAAAATAATTTAATAAATGAATATCATTTAATAAGTATTAAAGAAATAAAATATTATTTTATTCTCTTTGCTTTTATTAACAATGTTTTATATGAAAAAAGAACTCCAATGTTATGCCAGTAGTGATTGGAGCCCTAAAGTCCCTAAAGGACTTCTTCAATATCTGGAAATGTTAAATTAGCTCTAGAAATAAAATGTTTTTATTTAACATGCTATTTAAAATGACAAATGATGCCATCTTCCAATGCAGTCTTGGACAAAAAGTGAATAAGATGTACAGTAAAAGTAAGTTTGTCTAAGTCATCCATATGAGTAAGGTTAGAATTATCTCTGTTTTCTTGGAAGGTGTGTAAAAACATGTGACTACAAGAGATTAAAAAAAAAACAGTTCTAGACACAGTCCTCTGTAGGGGAGATACAAATGGTGACACATGGATGATGATGTAATGACAGAAATGCTGGACTTTCATACTTGTATCAGATACCCTGATGTTAGAATATAATCATAGTCTTTGCATGTTGACACCACCACCAGTGGCTGTTTTTGAGACATGATTATGGTTGCTGTGGTCACCATTGCTTCTAAAAGTATTTTATAGCCTCCAATCTGCAAATGGGGGAAACCATGATAGAAAATTTTGGAAACAGAAGAAGTTCCACAAATGAAGGTGAATATAAGTGTCCCAGGATAATGTTGCAGGATACAATCTGGGTCGATCACCAGGACCAGAGGTTTTGTCTTCCAAGCTTTCAAACTCTTGCTGGAGCCCATCCTCAGGAAACTTCTCTGTGAGTCCAAAAGCTCAGAAAACAAAACCTCTGGTTCCTGTTTGACCCAGATTGGGTCCTGCAGAAGAAGCTCCAGGCACTGAAGGAACAACAACAAAAGACTAGAATGAAGCAGGATGACTCATATTGCCCACCATTTCCCCTACCTTCAGCAACTAATTTTCATGCAATAAATATTTCTGTGGTTCACCAGTTACAACTTGGCCCATTGTCCTTTAGTTACATCTCAGCAAAGCATTCTTAGTGGTCTTTGTAAATAGTCATACAGGGATCTTTTCCTAGAAGGTCTAAAACCTAGGCATCACCTGCTAGCTGTTAGTTAGGCCCTATTCTCTTTAGTCTTAACAGAACCACGGAGGGGGAAAAACTCTTAAGGGAAAGAAAAACTCCATAAACATGTTTTATGTAGGAATGGGTTGGTTTCTGGGACATAAAACCTCAAGCCATTGAAATACTAGCTTCTGGATAATTACAAAGAGAAAGGCAATCACTTCCATATGTTTAAGTGGATGTGAGAAGACCACAGCTGGCATTTGTTCCCTAGGTTCTGACAAAGAGGTAAGGCAAAGAGAACAAAGGATAAAAGAAAGGAGAAAGGGTAATAAAATAAAATGTTTGGGTCCAAGGAGCCACATGCCCACTTAACTCAGTGCAAAACCAGTCTAATTTTGATCATGACACAGAAAACTCTTCTTCAAGCAAAAAAGAAAAAGAAAAAAATTAGGGAGACAATCTCGGATCAATAAATTACTTTGCCAGGCAATCTGCGAGCCATTCATTAAGAAGCTTGTTAAATGATGGATATGCTTAATTTTCCTGTCAAAGAGGCACTTTTCTTGTAAACATGTCAGTCGAGGAAAAGTTCAAGCTTGTCAGGGGATTTATGGCAGGAATAATATGTAGGTGGAAAAGAGTGACACATCCTGGATGACCCAGCTTGGCTTCCCATTCTGGGTGAAGCCATGGAAGTCAGGTACCCTCTTCCTCCTTTTATTTTTTGAATGTCCCACAGCTGAGATAATAGCAGTAGAACTACAATGTAGGAATAGCTCAGAACAGTGGCTTGCAGTCATTAGCCAATTCAAAGGGCCAAGTTTGACATATCTGCATCCTCACAGGATTGCCTGAATAGTTGTAAAAAGTTGCTCAGTTGCTTAAAGAAAGATGAGGAATTAATTGCTCCATTAATAATTCCATATGTTGCTGAATAAAATCTACTGCTGGTCAAAATGACTAGGATTGCTTATATGGAGCAACAGCAGGAAGAACATAAATTCTGAGTCAGAGGAAGGTGGCAAGGCAAGGAAGGCACATGGAATTATTCTTAAACTTTGTTCTTCCTTTTGAATAGCTGTTCTGTGCCTTTATTTTTCAAAAACACATGTCTGTTTGTATATGACAACTGAGCATTTTTTCAATCATCCTAGCATCCAGGGCAATTTATGAAGATGCTACTGCAATAATTTTGGCCACTGATTAACTGATACATTTTGTCCCCAAAGCAAAGTCTATTAGTTCCTTTGTTGTGGATTTCCTTTTTAGGCTGATCCCTTTTCTTATTCTTTTTTTTAAAAGAAGAGGGTAATGACTCACTTGTTTCAAAGCCCACACCTTGATTGAACCCATCCAAACTATAATTTAATATTTGAAATGATTAGTTAGAATGATACTTCAAGGCAATAAAACTGATCAGTTAAGAAGATTCTTGTTTCCAGTATTTTGGCTTTTCCCACATAGTCATTTGCTGGACCATTTATTTTAATGGTGAAAACAAAAATGAAAAAAAAAACATTTACACTGATGTAAGAAGTAATGAGAGGAAAGAGAATCTCAAATAAATAACTATCCAGGTTCTTCTCATTCTTTTTAAGTGACATTCTTTGAGATCATCTTTTGTAGAGACTCTATACTTGTTCACTGCTGGGTCCTTCCTAGCTTGTTCATCTTCTCCCACTCTCAGTGACTCATGACTTCAGGGTCATAGCCATGTTAACATCATTACAATTTCCATTCATTGCATAGCCTAATCCAGTGCTGGTAAACCTTTTTGGCATGAAGTGCCGAAATGGGAGCACATGCATGTGTGTGTGGGAGCACCAGAAACTAGAAGAGCAGCTCCCTGGCATGCATGTATGCAGCGGGAAGCTAAGCTTCTGGTTTCTGATATGCGCATGTGCACTGGTCACCTGGTCTTCCAGTTTCTGGCACACATGTGTGCATGAAAACCAGCTGGCTGGCATGCATGCACATGCTAGAACCCCAGAAGACCAACAGGTGATGGCTGCCATGCCCAGAGAGATGGCTTGGCATGCCACTTCCAGCATATGTGCCATAAGTTCGCCATCATGAATCATCATCTGAACATTTTGAAGCATCACATCTATGTTGGTCTTTTTCAACCTTACTGTACAAATCAATTGTGTAACAAAGATGGATTGTTTGCTTGCCAAGAATACAATTACAAGCAAGGATCAGGACTATTATAGTCAAATGTAGCTTTAAATTTTTGGAGTCTTAATCAAATTGAAGAACTATATCAGTGTAGGGTAAACTGAGGGAGGCACCATTCAGGAAGAAACATTCTTTCCTTGAATCACTTTCTCCCCCACTTGTAATAAACTTGGGCTGGCCAGAGACACTTAGGTATTTATTTCAACTTTTTTTCTGCAAAAAACAAGTAGACACACTGCACTATCAGTGAGATTTTTGCTGATTATTAAAAAGAATCCGGACAAGGCAAGCAATTAAGCAATAGGTAGAGTAGAACAGTAGGCATTGGCAGTGGTTGCTTTGTGGCACATGTGTCTTCTATAGGCTCTAAATTTGTATTTAATTAAAGCCAAGAGTGAGTATTTTCTATAGTAATGCATAACTGTTTATATCTGACTGACCTATTCTATCTCCATCATCTTATTCCAGAGGTGGGAGGTAATACTGCACTTAGGAATCTGGGGAAGATCATGAATATGACCCTATGTTTCTTTTTCATACCTGAACAGATTCATAAATCATGGAGTGAACTAACTTTGATCTTATTTGTCCTTCTCTGTTTCACAAAATAAGAAATTGGAATTTCTCTAGCCCAGAATCTGTTTTATATTTGCATCTCTAAGGAGCACACATTTTCCCTAGAGTCAGGTGGAAAAATTATCCTATATATTAATCTCTTAGTGCTCATTTAATGTGATGAATATAATTCTTTTGAAAATCCATCTATCATCTATTTGCCTGCCTGCATTCTATCATCATTTACTTACTTACCTTCCTCTTACCTACCTACTTACCTCATCATCTATCTTCTCTCCTCTATCTAGCTATCTTTTCCCTATGGCTGGCCCAAAATTACTCAAAATCACCCAGACAGCTAGAGTAATTTTGGGACTAGTGCCCATAGTCTGTCGGTTTGTAGCCTGGTTCCACAATCACTAGACCAAACTGGCTCTCAAAAGTAAGGAACTGTAAGTGTGTTTCATCTGGAGTGGAATCACAGTAACTGGGAATTAAGTTGCAAATGACATAACTTTTAAGACAATATACACTTGAACCTTAAAAAAAACTTCTAAGAAATGTTCAATTGCAAATTTTTTTTTCAGATGTAATGGGAATAGTTTGAAGTAAGTAGCCATATTCTTCAAACCCGTGTTCCGTAGTCATTTGGCCAGTAAATCCCCAGAGCAACATATTGTTATTGTCTTAACTCATGTAAATGCAACATAAAATCTTGAAAGCAAGACAGGCCTGCAACAATTAGGGCTATCATATCCGAGCAGCAAAAATCTCAATGACCTCTAGATAGCATCAGAGAGTCACATAAACCTCTAACTCTTTGCTGTTTTCTAATCATTTTGAATTTTGAAGCCTAAAACAGTGTCTAACCTTATTCCAGCCACTTTGTTGTTGCTGGCTGGTCCTTGTCTAACCAGCTGGATCTTGTTGACAGATGTGTTATTAATACAATCACAAATTATGTCCTTTGTTACTGTTCTTATGTATTATTATCTTGCAAATCTGATCATGTCCATAAATCTGAGCACCACTTCAGAACTTACTTTAGCACTTTGCTGTCAGTTCTTTGATACTTTCCCCACTAAATGACCCTTTGGATTTGAAACTTTGAAGTATAATGGCAAAACTTGGGAATAATAATGAGCAATTATTTCACAAGAGAAGGTTCCAGCTGGAGCTATATCTGTTGGTTAGGAACATATCTAACTAAGGATTGTTATTTAAGCAATAACCCTTGAGAAATTGGTCGTTACCAGCATTAAACGACTTAGCCCATTGCCAAGGATGGTTAACACTCTAATAAACTGGTCATTAACTGCAGTAACAATGAATTTTGAGGGGATTATTGCTATTATAAACCTTAATCAATGGTTTATAACAGCAGTAATGTGGTCCTTTCTTTTAATAGTAAGTAGGGTGAACAGGAAGAGCTTGTATTTGAGCTGATAAGAGACAGCACATAAATTAAACCAAAACAAGTAGCCCTTTTCCCCATCCATGCTATAGGATCTTAACCAACATAAGGAGATGCTATCCTTGTTAAAGTTTGGATTGTAGATTAAATAGGGACATAATCTTGAGTTGCATAGAGATACTGTATGCTCGATTGAATTTTGCTTTAGCTGTTTCAGTGATAGATTTTGCTGATAGTTGGGAATGCACCAAGCATCAAATGTATGGCCAGCATCATCCTCCAGCTGAAGTGAGAGTTTCTTTAAGAAGCTCAGTTCCTTACATAAATTATCTTAAGCATTTGTCTATACTGTAAGTGCAATTTTTTTAAAAAAAGTATAAACTAATGCAGGGATGTCAAACTCGCATTGTCATGGTATATCACGTGACTTATTGTGACTTTTCCCCCTTTCGCTAACCCTGGCAAGGGCGTGGCCAGCACGTGATGCATCTGGCCTGCGGGCCACGAGTTTGACATCCCTGAACTAATGGATAGTACAACATCTCTCCACTCAGTGGTGGATCCTCAAGCAGAGATGAGTTCATAATGTGGATATAAAATTTAAACAAAGTGAAGTTTTTGCCTTAGTTAAGGATTAAAATTCTGCAATGGTTTGTGATGTCCTATGGGATCTCAATGATCTTAAGGCCAAGTTAGCTTCAATAACTGGAACCTGTCTTGATCTATCTTCTCTATTTTTGATAAGACTCATCCTTATTAAAGCTTTAAGTCCAGCTTCAGAGCTGAGAGATTTTCAGCAAAGTGATTCACTGTTTTCTTCCTCTAAGATTTGTGAAAGGCATCCATTCTACTATCCTTAATGCTCCAAAGGTTGAGCTGCTTAATAAGGTACTGCTAAAAACAAGTATGGTTTTCAAATGTAGGTATTAGATGTACTTCTGAAACTGAGTAGCTCAAATCAGGGTTGAACATTGCTGAGACTTAGGAAACTGCTGAAAACCCTCATGATGATTACTATAGTCTATCGGGTATCACATCGGCTTAAATAATTGAACTTCCATCATGTGAAGATGATAATTATGGTGATGATGGTAATAATAATTGTCTACTGTTACAACAACAATAATAAAAACAAATCATTAGAAAAGTAGCATGCCAGTAAAAGGTTAGATTAGATTATACCTACTTGACAATCAGTTTCCTATGTGCACGTATATTTTCACAGTGGAGGAATGTTCAAACATATAAGCCCCACACAGCGCACACATTTTCACTATAGAATGAGTTCAGTCTAAAATAGTTTCTGTGTGAATGTATATGTGTATGTGTGTTTGTATAGATAGATAAAATTACACATATATACATATCTGCATATACATATAATGTGAGCGTTCCAACTAACAAACTCCAAACCAATAAACTCAGAGACAAGCATTTTCTCAAAGTTCCATTTTATTAGAATTGTCACATTGGCACATCTGGGAAAACCCGAATCTGAGAGTTCTGGTTTTCCCTTCCCAATAGAAATTCAAAGATCCATCCCCTGCACCCATCAGTCCATCACATGGCCTAATCAAATGTCATCCCAACTGGAGATATTCCTCCAGTCCAGACACTCCTGTCCAGGTGCAGGGTAACATGTTCTTGACTTTCTATGAAAGAATGTTGTTGAGTCTAATCTTCCACCTCTCTATAAAATCCCCTGTCCCAAATTCCCAGGCACTAAATGTGCCTCGAAGATTCCAAGTAAAATATGGCTTCCAAGGCTGACATATATATTTACATCATACTGATCCCTACAAATGAGAGAACATTTGCATAATAAAGTGAAAACTCAGAAATATTGGCAACATTTTTGAAAAAAAAATTCTGAGAAAACCTATAGCCATATACAGTATATCTGGACAGAGATTTAACATTTGTAGGGAAAGAGATGGTTAAAAATGGTACTCATTTTAAAGGCCAATGGCCTTTTCTGTTTCAACAGAGCACTTTAAGAGGAAGCACAAATTCAACTGCATTTTAATACCCACATCTGGTTAATCTAAGAGTGAAGAAAAATATATGGCATATAAATGCACAGCTAGCTATAACATTTGAAATGCTATGTCTGGGCACATGCCATAGAGAACATATAGGTTGATAAAAATTTCAAATTTGCTTTTAAGTCAATGGAGATATATATTTTATTCTCTTCTATCTCTCCAAACTTAAACTTCAGAGAACCTCAGTTTATTCTTCTGGGTTATGCTTCTTATTTTAAAATGTAGAGTTTATAACATTGCTTTCAGCAGTTAACACTGAGACTTTGTTCAGACTTTTCTTGTTAAATCTTTTATTGTGGTTTAATGTAACTCATTAGTATCATGTGAATGAAAAACCACAAGTAAAAATGTGGTGACTAGAAAGAAATGTATCAAATGAAGGGGGGGGGGGAGAAAAATACACGTGGGAACCAATGTCACAATAATGAATCAAAACAATAACCAGAGATTATGAACAGCTAGGGAAGAAAGTTAAAGAATTAGGAGAAAAAGTGGTGTTTTCATCTATACTTCCAACAAAAGGCCAACATCCAATGGGAGAGCAAAGGATTTTAGAAACAAACCAGTTTAAACTAAAACTGAGGGGGCAGGGGAGCCAATCTTCATGACGTATAGAACCTAAGTCCAAGGAAAAACCACTAGATAACCAATCATATAAGGAGTAAAGAGAAAATAGAAATAAAAAAGAAAAACATAATAAAGAGTGATAGAAAGGATGGAAATCCCAGTTACAAAGTAGGAGATATAAGAAACATATCCAAGACCAGTAAAGGACTCAGATGCCTATACGCTAAATGCTCAAAGTTTAGGGAACAAACAGGGTGAACTTGAAGTATTAGTACATAATAGTACATGAAAGAAGATATGATATAGTTGCCATTACTGAAACTTGGTGGAATGAAACTCATGATTGGAATGTACTGACAGAAGAAAGAAACGGGAGGAATTTGGGGTTACTTTCAATGTGTAATTTTCATGTGTTTTGATTCAGATTTTGCCTTGCTTTTGCTGCTATCATTTCAAGCTTAGTAAAAGTACATCTTCTCTAATCCAATGGAGTTGGGGGCTTTCTTTCTTGAGTTTTGAATGGAGGTAGGCCTGACAGTGTCATATAATTGAGAAAAATTAAAGTATTTGTCAACCATTTGTACATATAACATTAATTAAAATGCAGCAGTTGAAACTGTAGCTCAAAACATTATAACCATGAAGGACATCAACTGCAAAAAAGAACGTATTTCTCACACAATCTAATGGCATACTCACTGAAATTTCAACAATAAATGTTGATTCTACTCAGGGCATAGGGTATCTCTTAGGAAATTCTCGTTTTTTTATCTCCTCTCCCTCCCTCCCTCCCTCTAAATTAATCAAAGCTAATTAAGCTGGAAATGTTAATAAATATTATCAAAATGGTATTTCCATAAGTATGGAGACTTGGATAGATCTGCCTCACCTTAATTAATTTATCTATCCTTAATCCAGGTGAAAGCAACTTGATATTTTAGACCAGTATTTTTTAATCTTAGCAAAGCTAATTCTAGGAACTGAAGTTTACATGTCTTAAAATTGCTGAGATTGAAAAACTGTTTTATATTTTACTTTTGTAAGATGTATTCATCAAGCCCAATCATTAGATTTCACAGGAAGAAAAGCCAAAACGTCTTCAGGTGCTATTTTTTAATCAGTGCTTCATGTTATTCTAATTTGCTTCTATGAATTGAAATGTCTCAAAACGTTTGTTTTATTTATTTGGTTTTATTGGTCTCTTCTACGCTGAATATTCTGCTCATACATAAAGCTTCCATGTAATTTTTCTTGCAGCATTGATTTTTATTCTTTAGGAAAGCATCTGTCATTTTATGTTTTAGACCTTTCAATAGACAAATCATTGTAAATCCATTAATATGCATACAGAGGCCATCAGTACCTTGCAAGAATTACATCCTGGGTCTAAATGTCATAATGATTTGTTCCATCCTACTTTTGAAGTAGGAACCAATTTGTTTTCACAAGCAAATATATATTTTTATCTTATTGTAGAGATGGATGGAGAAAGTGTGAAAACTCTTGTCTGTGGTGATAAAAAACCTACCATGTATAACACTGATTATATCAAACCATCCTATTTTTTCTTCTTTTTATGACCATGTAATTTCATGCTTTGGGTTGGGATCAGGGTGACTGAATTAAGCTGAGTGTTTACTGGCCAGATGCCCTTCCTAATGCCTACACAGAGTTCATAGCAGATATTTTATCTTTGTGCCCTGGTAGAAAAACACCTATCATTTCCTAGAACTGAACTCTCAACCATGGCAAACTATCCTATTATTATTTTTGATTTCTTATCCACTCTCAATCTCAATCTAGTTCAGATATGCTGCCTAGTCAATTGTCTCCCCTTTATATATCTATGGCTATAATTTCTTTCTCATTTCTACTTCATTTTTACTTAGTTTATCAGATACCAAATGATACGTTTTCCACCACATTTGATTAACACTGAAATTGCATTCTCAGCCTATAGCAATAGCAATAACACTTAGACTTATATACCACTTTACAGTGCTTTACAACCCTTTCTAAGCGGTTTACAGAGTCAGCATATTGCCCTTAAACAATTTGGGTCCTCATTTTACCCACCTTGGAAGGAATGGAAGGCTGAGTCAACCTTGAGCCTGGTGAGATTTGAACTGCCCAATATCAGGTAGCTGGCAGGAAGCAGAAGTAGCCTGCAGTATTGCACTCTAACCACTGTGTCATTGTGGCTATAAAGAGTTGAAAGTCCTTTAACTTTGCACTATCAATAAATTAAAACAAAACAAGGTTGTCAACCCATGTGTGGGATACTTTTGCAGCTATGCAACAAAAATTAGGCTTGATTTACTAAGAAAAGTTTCTTCATCTGAATTTCATGTAGACCTTAAGGAATGTAATGGAACTGTAAGAAGAAACATGTATAACGAACTATGTTATCAATACCAAGAACCAGTTTAGGGTAATGGTTAAGAAAGTGAGATTGTGAGTTCCACATCTGCTTAGGCATAAGACCACCTAGGTGTCTTTAGGCCAGTCTATTTCTCTCAGCCCTAAGAAGCAGGCAATGGCAAACCACTTTTGCGAAGACCCCAAAGATAAATTTCTCTTTCTCATCTATCTATCTATCTATCTATCTATCTATCTATCTATCTATCTATCTATCTATCTATCTATCTATCTATCTATCTATCTATCTATCATCTATCTAGCCATATGCATATAAAGACAGCAGCATATATTATACATTCCTTCACATGTATATATAAAAAATCTGACAACCTTACAGGACTCATCTGTTTTGTTTTTGTTTTGTACAACTGAATTGCCTTTGTGATTTTCAAATGTTTGGATAATGACTTTTTAAAATGCTTCCATGTGTCTCAGGATAAGAGCCAGTGCCTGACAAAGGAGTTGCTGAGTCTGTATTTTTTTTTTAAAAAACTGCATTGACATAAATTGAAAAGTTTACTTCATGTAGCCTAGAAATTAAAAAAAATCTCATTCGGAAAGTTAATGATTTATTTTATAGTTTCATTATCAGGGTCACATTACTCAATAGCATTTCAAACATGTCATTTGTACAAACTATGGTAATTAAAATTTATAACGTACTTCATCAACAGCATATGAATCTTTTAGCCAGCACTCCACTGTCATATAAACAGTGTAATTTCAGCTGCAATTCACCCTTTATTGGCTCTCATTTGTGATTTAACAGTCATCAGTGGTTGAGCTATAAAGAATAAATTAACCATCCCTAAACCTGATGATGACAGGGACAGTCAAACAGACTTAAAGGGCTTTAGACCCAGTTCTAGTTGTTTAATAAAGAAAAAGTAATAAAGAAATGTGGATGGGAGGAAAGTTGATTGTCTGGCTCTAAATTCCAAATGAATAATTTAGAATTATGAACTATCAAAGGGGAACCAGCCTGAACAACTGGAAAAGTCCATTGCAGACTGTAGCAATGGAGTGTAGCTACAGAATACCCTATTATTGGTACAGTCCTATTTGGAATGGCCATTCTCTTCTACTTCTTGGAAAGGAAACACATGGAGCAATGAGGAAAGAAGGAATGACTCACTGGGCAGCCAGATCAACTGAATCAACCTGGCAATCAATGGAGTGATAGATGTCACAACCAGATTGCCCTCATAGCCAAGGGACCATTGAATATACAGTATTTACAACTTTCTTAATACCAGGTCAAATGATTCATACAACACATTTTTTCTACCCTGAGTGATAGCTAGTCTCTAGAGTCTTCCCTAACTATGTGATTCTTGGAGATTAAAAATACAGGTGAAAAAGAAAGAATATAAAAGAAAGTTATAGACTTTGAAGGGAAATTGGCATGTTGTATCAAAACAGACTGGAGAGGTGTTGGATTAAGTGGCCAAAAGAATCTGAAGTTTTTATGATCCTCCTTCCTTCCCTCAGCTGGTAGTTATTCAGCCTCCTGTTTTCAGAAACGTCCTTGAGATGTCAAAGTGAGCCAGAATATCTGCACGTCATCCTTGTCTAACACTCATAATATAAGCAAAAAATAGGTTTTCTAAGAAAAGGAAGGGCTAGAAAAAATATTCTTTTCAACTGATGCTTTCCTTGCTAATCCTCACTGAGTAAATGTAATCCTCACTGACTTTATCTTTTAGATATAATTTGGTTTATGCCTAAAGCTTTCTTCTCATATCTAAGGTTCAGCTTTGCTGGTCCATACAAAATATTGAGACATCATATTTGTTTGTTTTGGGCTACCAATATTGCAGATATCCAGCCATTGTGGATCATGATAGTTTATGGCTAATTCTGTAGTGGGGTGCCTAGTTGTTGAGTAATAAAAGAGAAAACGATACCCTTAAATATGTTAAGAAAGTTTTTGTTTATCACAAAGAACCCACAATGGGTTTTATTTTACATATTAGGTGATAGATGTTAATGATATGAAAGATACTATCCTTTTTGTACATCTTTTATTATCTGAGACAAATGTTCAGACCACTCACCTGTATCCCGCAGCTGCTGAAAATGTGTGGCATTCATTTCAACTCTTAACTAACAATTATCAAAGGTCTTCTTTGTGTCCAGCCTTTGAAGAGAAAACAGTGGGTTTTAACAAACCCCTCCGCCATAGTCACAGTCAAGACTCGTCAAAGCTAACAAATAATATGGATTGGATTTGTTACCAGGACATTTCTGAGGAACGCAGGTCATACAGGCCAATAAAATTGGCCTCATAAATTTACCTTGACACTTGGGATTACACCACTGTGGTTGAGGTCACCTTCTCAAACTGATTTATCACCAGCCTTTGGGCTTATAAGGCTGTTTATAAGGGCTGCAGTTTTTCTTACATGAGGTAGATATTAATCAAGGCATCTTGGATTCCATTGTAGGTCAGTGGAAATGAAAAAGAAAAGGAATTATGGGCTAGGCTGAATATAGGAAGAGTGTGCTGCTGGTTGATTTATTTTGGACCTTATAATTCCTGTGCTTCAAGGAATAGTATTATACCTGCTGGGTTTAGAAAGATTTCTGACTGTAGGATTTATCTGGAAGAGCTTGTGGGAAAAAAAAGCCCCAACATTATAAGAACTAGTCAACTTCTAGACCAGATTTTACCATCTGGGTTCCCTCAGGATATGTTGGATGGTAACTGTCATCATTTCCAAGCTATCAACATCACATTTAATCAATAAGCTTAGTGGCCAATACTGATAAAATGCATTTTATCCTTTTCTTTCTACGTAAGAATAATATTGTTTTATTATGTGTAGCTGGATGCATCCGTGCTAGAGAGATACAGCAACAGTCCTCTCAACTTCTAAAATACTGAACAGAAGATATGTTTCCTTCTTTTTTGAATGACCTACTATGAGTTTATGAGGAAGTTGACAATTTATTTTATCATAGGCAATATGCTGTTATCTCCATAGTGTTTCTATTGACCTGTACATTTATATTCCACATGGCCATTTCTGCAGCAATGGGTTAGGAAATTCATGGGATGTACTGACCAAATAAGGAAGAACTGAACAATTGTGCAAAGTTGTACTGTGCTGATCAGTATAAATCTGGCTCAAGTACAGGTACTCTGTGACTTACTACCACAATTGAGTCCAAAATTTATGTTGTTAAGCAAAACAGTTGTTAGGTGAATTTTGCTCTATTTTACAACATTTCTTGTTATAGTTGTTCAGTGACTTACTGCAGTTGATTATTTAGTAACATGATTGTTAAGTGAGTTTGGCTTCCTCACTGACTTTGCTTGTCAGAAGCAATCTTCTGACAGATGATCACATGAGCAAAATGGTCATAAATATGAACCAGTTGCCAAGCATCTGAATTCTGATCACATGATGAATGGGGATGCTGCAAAGGTCATAACTCTGAAAAACAGCCATAAGTCACTTTTTTTTCAATTTCGTTGTAACTTTGAAGAATCACTAAAGGAACTGTTGTAAGTTGAGTACTGTATTCTGTTTTATCAATGCTTTCAAAGAATTCATTTTTTTAATCACTCCCTCCCCACACTGGTTAATGAATGAATTTGGGATATTTGTTTCTCAGTTTTAATGATTGTGTAAACATGTTTGTTTGCAATTTGGAGGTTGTTCTGTAATTTAGAATTCTGAATGCAGTTACCAAGTACATGTACATGTTTTATGCATTTCTTTTCCTCAAATATTTCATGCAAATAAGGCCTTGGATGGATAGCTAAGGCTTAGCAGAATCTGTACGGGTCATGATATTTTGTATAAAAAGAAAGGTATGATACATTTACTTCACATCTCTTGTAGTAGATAAAATTTGAAATATTATGTCAAAAAACTGCTTGGAAAGTAATGTCTGAGAAGCCCTAGACTTCTTACTACATCTTTAATTTGACCTTGAAATCTTGTGTTTTAAGTTTTGGAAGCCCCATGGCTTCCAAAGACTGACATTTTGATTGGCATGCATTTTCATGCTTTATCAGAAGTATGGAGTAGAAATTTGAATTGTGAGATCATAGAAACACTCATGGGTCCTTAAAGGTGAGAAGGGGAACATTATCTTACAAGGTAAGTTGGACTGATACAGAGAAAACAGACAGATGATTTATGAGTCATTCACCCAGCAGTTTTTTTTCTTCCTGGAGTTTTTTCTGTGAGTGCAGGGTCCATTTTTTGAGGGGTGGGGGTGTCAACTGAATGAGTTGATTCATTGGCTGCAACAGAAATTTAACTCACTGGCTTGACAGCTAAGTCAGATGTCATGGGCTGAGCGAGAGTGACTGGCCCAAAGTCATTCATGTCCAAGGCAGGACTTAAACTTACAGCCTCTTGGTTTGTATCCTGGTACCTAAATCACCACACTAACACTGCATCACAACTGATGAAGTTTTTTGGAGAAGTGAAACTTCTTATTCCTCAAAAAATAGTCCAGTTGCCTTTGGAAAAAGCACCTTTGAGACAACAATGACCTTGATGACTTGAGAATTTCCACAGACATTACACCAATATCTATGACTCAGCAGTGGTTGCCCTAAAGAAAAAATAAGACACGTACAGATTCTTCATATTATTCTCCAGAGGAACTTAGAGAACAAGCTGCATTCTCCTTAATTTCTCCCATATGATCCGATCTCTCTGATCTTTAAAATCAGCTGAGGAAACTCTACACCATTTATCATCTTCTCCAGAGGTTTGATGCCTGCATCTCATAACTCACCCAAAAGGAATTATTTGGTGGAGTTCAGCTTTCCTAATTTTCTTGTCAACCAAGTAACATAAATATAGTGATTTTTTAAAAGGGGGAAACCTCTGTTGAGAGATTACTTGCAAATATCCTATTTCTGGATTTAGCTGGAGGAAGTCATATGGCAAAAAGAACTTAGCCATATTTATCTTTTGTTGTGCCTTGATTTTTTTCTTAATCTCTTTTTTGTAAGATAAAAAGATAAAGACTGCATCGATATTATGAAATAGACTTCTTCCATTTTTTTAATAACTCATTTTTCTTTCTGCATTGAGAGGCAAGGAGAAAGGATGAGTGAAAACGGGGGAGTAAAATCTATAGATATGAAGTTCAAAGATGACATTTCTAAGCAGCAAGAAAACTGGGCATACTGTTAAAAGCCATTGCTTATTGCTAAAGGAAGGAGAGAACAGAGGTCATCCAAATGAAAATGGTTGGCAGAAATTATTACAGAATACAAAGTAGAAACCCTAGGATATGAATTATGGTATATTAATTCCCATCCTGTCTTAGCCCCAAAGCACAGAGTCATCTTCTTTTCTTATTTCTTTTTAAAGCATACTGTGCAGTATTTTATGTTTGCACAGTAGTGCTTTTATTTTTTTCAGAAAAGCACAAAACTCAGCTATGTTACAGCAAAAATATAGGGCAAAAGGAGTACTCCAATCAAAGTCCTATAATTTAGTGGTGGAAACTGTGACCAGAGGACAGGAGAAAAAAGAACTGACCTGGTTTATACAACTCTTTAAATCATCAGGATCTGCTGACTCTGCACCATGAAGCCAGAGTTTAAGATAGGTATACCAGGATAAGATGCTGGGCTTGTTGACTGAAAGGTTGGAAGTTGGAGACTCAAGTACTGAATGATGGGGTGAGCTCCCGATCTTGCCACAACTTCTGCACACCTAACAGTTTGAAAGCATGCAAATGCAAGTAAATAAATTGGTACCACTTTGGTAGGAAGGTAGCAGTGTTCTGTCTGCCTTGGTGTATAGTCTTGCCAGCTACATGATCACAGAAGTATCTCTGGTCAATACTGGTTCTTTTGGCTAGGAAACAGATGAGCACTGCTTCCTTGAGTCAGACATGACTGGAGGGAAGGGGTGGGATTCAAATTTCTTAACAACTGGTTCTTTGGGTGTGGCCTAATTTGTGGGTGTGGCTTGGTGGTCATGTGACTGGGTGGTCATGGCTTGAATGTAAATATTATAAATATTGTAAATTATGTAAATATTGATTTTTTTATAAAAAAGAGCAACTTTTACCCAAAAGCAAAGCAGGCTGGCAGATTGAGTTGCTTACAGAATCATAGATTCACTTAGAGATCTATCTATCTGCAATCTGTCACATACAATTTGCTAGCAAGCAAACTCACAAAATTAACGCACAACACACCATATATGTAAATATTGAATTTTTTATATATAAAAAAAACTTTTACCCCAAAGCAGTCAGGCAGATTGAGTTGCTCACAGAATAACAGATTGATTTAGAGATCTGCCTATCTGCAATCGGCTACCTGAGTCTGCACTGAAAAGCTTCAGTCCTAACGAAGTTTTGGCTCTGCTTTTAGATTAGCTGAATCCAAGGATTTCTTGCTTTCTAGCTAATCTAAATCTCCTGGCAGAGCAGAACAGCAAATGATGGGGGGGGGGGAGGAAAAATCACAATTTACCAAACCAGACAAGTTGGATGGCTTGCATGCCAGGTAAGGAATGAGTAGGCAGGGAGGGGTGGGGCCAGCCAGTGGAGCAATTTGCCAGTTCTCCGAACTGGGGACAATCGTATGTGCAGCATTTGCAAGAAATCATCAGTTGTGCCACCTGGACAGCTGATAAGCGCTGCGCTCAGGTGTGCGGCGTTTGAAAATCCTCGTTTTCTGCTTTTTCAACCTCAGCTGTGCTGCGCAAAGCAGCTGAGGAGGGAAAATCAGGGAATAAAGGACAGCCTAGAGCCCAGGCAGGTGGGTGGGCCAAACACCGAACGGTTCGATGTCAGCTGCTCTTCACAGCTACAGATTCTATAGAATCGTGCCAAATTGGTAGCATCCCATCCCTGCTGAAGAGAAACCCATTACCTTTATGCTGCCTGAACCCATCCAATTATGGTTTATTTTAAGCCATGGCTCAGTGGAAAATATGGTCACTTTCTTTGTTAACCATTTATGTTAACTTTAGGATAACTAAAGAATAGGTCCCAGTTTGTGAAATTTCTTTATAGGCCAGGTCTGAGCAGCATTTTTGGGACAGAGAACTTGGCCTTTAACTAAAATGTCCAGAGCTAGAAACAGAATCATTTTAAATTTGTCAGCCATTTGTCCAAAATGATATAAAATCTCCTGCTTGTGAAGGGAATTGGACTAGAAGACCTCCAAGGTCCTTTCCAACTCTTTTATTCTGTTAAATTACATGTAACTGAATTATAATGCATGTAAATATGTATTAAATAATATAATAATAAATAAATAGCTATGTTAGTATCCCCCCCCCCCCCATATTTAATGATTTTTCTTTTCAGTCTCATGAATTTGATCAACATTTTGGGGTGGATTTTAGGAAACCTAGGGAGATAGCATAATGTAATTTTGGAGATTCTTAGTAGGAGAGAGAATAGGTCCATCTACCAAGCTACTGTATATAAAAATGAGCCTTTAAGATTCTATGTTGACTTTGTGAACAGAAAACCTGCATGGATGGTTTTTTCTCTCTCTCAAGAGTGGGGCACTCGGTTAGGAAAGTAGCACTGCTATTGGGATAAAATATGGGAGAAATTCCTTTTTAATGTATTCCCTTGGGGTTGAAAGGGCGGAAAACCAGGGAAGCTGCAGATAGCTGGAGAAGCAATTGCAAGATAGATATTGATACCCATATCTTGTTTGCTGTTTACCACATATGTGGAAGAGAATCACAGGACAAATTCTCCAATTTTCTTTTTGGTGAAATATTGAAAACAATTTATTTTGATCCCGATGCATGACCATTAGTTGATGATGATGATGATGATGATGATGGTATCTGTTCAGTGGAGTCTGACTCTTGGCAATTCTATGGGCCAGGTCTCTCTGCATCTTCCAATCTTGCACTATTTTGAGTTTTTCTATGCTCTGACTGGTGTCAGCTTTGACAGTGTTCAGCCACCACGTTAGCGTTCTCTAGTAATTAACTCATTTACCCATAATTGTCCTTTCTGGAATCCCCTCTTCTCTTTCCCAACCCAGGTACCTCTGAAACAAACACCTGCCACATCCAGTACAATTTCTGCAAGCACACATCTCTTTTAAGAGGATCTCAGGTGCTCCTGCTCCTTCTATCAAGTCTTAAGGGTTGTCAGTGGTATCCTCTGTTTACAATCCAGCAGGCTGGCTGTTAGATGGCTTGCTTTGCTCCTGCCACCTCAGGTTCTTTTCTGTTCTCCTGTAATGCAAGGGGACAGGTGAGATGTGCTTCAAAACACTGTAATCATATTTTAAATGGAAATGAAATGTGTGAATTAAATGTAAATTACAGCAGAATGGAAGGACAATCACTATTAGTTAAGGTCTGACACCTATTTTTGCAAACCTTTCCTAAATGCCACAACTTGTTTCTTCCCACTTATGATGAGGGCTGGTAATTAGATGGCAGCTGCTTGCAAAGCCAGGCCAACAAGGGAGGGTGGTAGTACCCATACAAGCTAAAATGGATATGGGCTGTGAGCTGCTCCTTCAGAATGATGAACTAGAAATTATTTTTGTATTCTGGAGTCATTCAAATAAACTAGAGTATTTTCACCACTGAAGGTGAGGGAGAGTAATAGAAAGGGACATTTTCTCAGAGTCAATTCATTTAAGCCTTCCCCGCTTGCTTTTTATATGGGAAAAATATGCAGCATGCCAATGGACTACCATTGTTCTGTTGTGCATTTTTTCTGTTGCTTCCACTTTGCCTTGATTTGTACAGCAAACGTTTTGCAGATTCTTTCTGTCTCTCTGTGTTTATTAGTATATGTATATGTGTTCTGTGGTCTATCAGTTTGTAGCATCTTCTGGAATTCATGTAATGTCATTGCTGGAAAAAGAATATGAAAATAATTATTCTTGGAACTGTGCTTTAATTTTTTTTAAAAAAATAATAAAGCATCAAACTTCAACTACAAAGCAAAATTCAGCATGTTTTGCAGTGGGTTAACCATACTGCTTTTCCTTGACCAACCAAAATGACTCCTGCACATGCAGAGTTCACCTCGTTCAAGCTAGCTGAGGCAGTCTCATCATTTTAGGAAGCAGAGGTATCGGATCTGCTACAGGAAGCCAAATCTCAAGTCTGAATGTGCTGACTTCATGCATTTCTCCTCCTTCTTCTAAATTTGAATGTTAAGTGATAGATGTGTGAGAAATATGGAGACCGAAGACCAAGATTTTCCTATGTGATTTATGATACTTTTTGGTGCACTTTGGTGCATTTGGTGCATTTTAAGCCCTTACTTTGATGAAAGGTTCATGTATTCATGCTGTTCTTGTACTTATTTCATTATGAATAGTTCAAGGATTTATAAGCATGAATGTCCTGCCAGTCACTGAAAACCATGTCATCAGTGGTCTGTAGCCCACCTGCCTTTCTATGTTTCAATTAAATCTCAAGAAACATAAGGAACTTCATAAGGAAATTCATCCCACAGATCCTTTTCACACTGAGAACTAGGAACAGTTAAGGAAGCCTCAGTGTGATACAAAGATGTGGAACATAAAATAACAACACAAAAACATTAGCATCTTCTACTGTGTTTCTCCAACAATACAGCCTCCACCAATAGGAAGGCCCAGCATGATTTCTAGGCATGAGGTGAAATTAAGCCCCGCCCCCAACATTTAGGCCTATTCAAACCATGCTTTACCCCGCCATTTCTCACATCGTTCATTAGAACTACATGAGGTGAAGAGAAATGGGCGGGGGAAGGGCGGGGGGGATGGGGAGAAAACTTGCCTTTAGGAGTTCCCTGCAGGTAGCCTAGGCTAGAATACCCCAATAGCCGATAGAAGCTCCCTGAAGGCAGAGTCCCCAGCCGCTTCAGGGCGTGGCGTGGCTACCCGTGTACCCTCGCCTTTAGGGCAGTCTCTTTTGGGCAATGGAAGCTCCCCAAGTGCAGTCACCAGCCACTTCGGTCGGCCGGTAGAAGCGGCCTCGGGGCGAGTGCACACATACACACTCCCCTCACTGCGAGGCCGCTTCTACCGGCCGCTTGAAGTGGCTGGTGACTGCATTTGGGGAGCTTCCATCGCCCGAAAGAGACTGCCTAAAGGCAAGGGGACATGGGCGGCCACGCCTTGCCCTGAAGCGGCTGGG
Source organism: Notechis scutatus (assembly GCF_049901735.1). Lineage (NCBI taxonomy): Eukaryota > Metazoa > Chordata > Lepidosauria > Squamata > Elapidae > Notechis > Notechis scutatus. The sequence goes on from NC_142015.1 coordinate 11,851,685, forward strand.
GATTCTGCCTTCAAGGAAGCTTTCGTCTGCTGATAGAAGCGGCCTCGTGGCGAGAGGAGCGTGTGTGTGTGTGTGTGAGCTCGCCCCGAGGCCGCTTCTACCGGCCGATCGAAGTGGCTGGTGACTGCATTTGGGGAGCTTCCATTGCCCGAAAGAGACTGCCTAAAGACGAGGGGACACAGGCAGCCACACCTCGCCCCGAAGCGGCTGGGGACTCTGCCTTCAAGGGAGCTTTCATCTGCCGAAAGAAGCAGCCTCACAACAAGGGGAATGTGTGTGTGTGTGCTCGCCCTGAGGCCGCTTCTACCGGCCAATCGAAGTGGCTGGTGACTGCATTTGGGGAGCTTCCATCGCCCGAAAGAGACTGCCTAAAGGCGAGGGGACATGGGCAGCCACGCCTCGCCCTGAAGCGGCTGGGAACTCTGCCTTCAAGGGAGCTTTTGTCTGCCGATAGAAGCGGCCTTGTGGCGAGGGGAGTGTGTGTGTGTGTGTGTGTGTGTGTGCGCGCGCGCTCGCCCCGAGGTTGCTTCTACTGGCCGATCGAAGTGGCTGGTGACTGCATTTGGGGAGCTTCCATCGCCCGAAAGAGACTGCCTAAAGGTAAGGGGACACGGGTAGCCATGCCACGCCCGGAAGCAGCTAGGGACTCTGCCTTCGGGGAGCTTTCGTCGGCCGATAGAAGCGGCCTCGCGGCGAGGTACGTGCATATGGGCCGCTGTAGGTGGGGGAGGAAATTAAGTCACCCCCAAAAAGACGGCCTAGCCGTTTTTTCAGGGGTCAAAAAAAAATAAGGCCCGTCCTTATTTTGTGAGAATCATGGTATTACCTCCAAGAACCAAGTCAACTGGAAAGTACTGTTAAGAGAAAACTGAAGGATATGTTTTTATGGGAGTGGGAAACTCTGGAAAAGTAAACAAAACAAATATCAGCCCAGTATTAATCTCAGAATCTTCAGCAGATACTTGATGGAAAACTCTCTGGTTTCTACAATTCTCCTCTTCTCAAAGGAAAATTTCAACTATATCAAACTAGTTTCTTCTCCAATGTCCCAGTTGTTAATGCTAATCTTTAAAATGTGAATTTATATTGCAGTGTTTAAAATCAATTAATAGTTTAATGTTGTTTGAGGCAGCTTCAGGGCCATAAGAAACCTTGGGAAGTTCTTTCTACAGCTGCAGTAGAAAAACAGCTTGCTCAATATGGAGAAACTGTGATGCAATTGCTATTTCTTCTGAGTATCAGAAGAAAACTGCTCAGCGAATATTTTTGAACTATACTTAAGGAAGTCCAGGAAGAAATATTAAACATAATTTAACAGTTGTATAACAGGAATAAATGTAACAGATGCATGGGTTTGCAGAATGAACATATATTGATGGTTAAGGTGAACCTGTTAAATTACCACTTGGGATAAAAGTACAATGGAGGGAAAAGCATAGTGAGAAAACTCAACATTCTTAACTTTTTGTTGGAAGAAAATTTCATGACAATTTTGTAGGAGGTGTGAAATTATAATGGGATGGAAGTTTTAAGGAAGAAGACAAATCGTTTGAAAGATAAGAAGCACAGAAGAAGACTATATTGGTAGTTCTTGACTTATGACCACAATTGGGATTAGAGTTTCCATTGTTCAGTGATGTGGTCATAATGCATGTGCTGAAATGCATCATGTGCTCAGGTAGACTGGAAAAGATGGCATGGGGTGCGTATGTCTATATATGTGAGTGTTTACAAAAATGCCTTTGTCAGCTTTATGAAGTAGTCCAGGCAAGAAGCACACCCAGAGGTATTAACTCTAATTTTATTGTAAGGTTACACTATCACAATCTGGCAAATCTGAAAATACCACTTTCTCCACACACACCCTTACAGTCCAAGAAACTAGGGAGGGTACCTCATAAGATGTTTACATATTCCTTTTATTTGTCTATGAAAATTCTCAATCATCCAGGTTATGTTTGTCCCAAAGGTGCCTTTTCCAAAAGGAGCTAGACTTCTTTGTTTTTCCTTGAAGATATTTTGCATCTCATCCAAGAAGCTTCTTCAGTTCTGACTGAATGGGAGGACCCTGCAAGGATTATAAATCCTTCCATTCAGTCAGAACTGAAGAAGCTTCTTGCATGAGAAGTAAAATATCTTCAAGGAAAAACAAAGAAAGTCTAGTTACCTTTTGAAAAAAGCATGCTTGGGAATACTTTTCTTCTTCAGGTTGAGCTGCCTTTATCTGACCACTGCATAGTCTATAGCTCTTTCTCCTGAGATAGCCCCAGTCAACCTCCTTCCCTTAATTCACAAGAAAGAAAAGAGGAAGGGAAGCCTATTCAGACTTGCAAAAGTTTGTCACTATAGTTATTCTAATAAAAGTAGCTTTAGGTTTGTACATTATTTGTTTCTTAGTCTGGTCTACGATATGTTATAAGGCTAGCTGGCATTCAGAGTTTCAGAGCCAAAGGATATATGGGAAGTGTGGACATGTTGTAGAAGATTTCATAGATTACTGTCCTGCTCAGAAACCACAAGAAACGTGATTCTTTCAAGCAGATTTATTTATTGTTCCTTACCTAAAGATAGAATCTAGCCAAAGTAAAGCAGATTACTCTCTCTTAGTTCTCTAGGAACTATTAGGGAGGTGTCATCTTCACCCTCTTTCCTTCAATAAAAGTTTCCTTTTAAAATAATCCTTTTCAAGAGTTCTGCTTTCTTGAAGGGAGAGGAGAGGCAAGTCCTTACATGTTCCTTTCCATAAGGGAGGGATTAAAGGCAAATCAACTGGTGGAAATACTTCTCTATCACTGCACCCTTGCTCCTAATGTCTCTTTTCTATCTTTATAATTCAGATAAATTACTGCACAAGGCTGACAATGCTCTAACTTTACCATGAGTTCAGAATCCCAGTAAATAAGAGAGACACAGCTGGAACTCATCTCTTCTAGAGAAACATCTGCAGATGTATTTGATTCCTTTCACAACAACTATTCCAAGCATCTTCTATCTCTGATGAAATGAACTCCCTCGGCTATGCTTGATGATGCTCTGGCATGTTTTGGGGGTTGAACTTTCAGATCTAACCCACTGAATTTCTGCAAATGGGACTGTGGAGAGGCCTCCCCTCTGCTGGCATGAGAACAGTTGCCTGCCATGATTCTCAGCAGCTGCTAGCCTTGGAGACAAACATTCTTCATTCTTCTCAGGCAATTCACTCTGTAGGCTTAAGGTAGGCTACCATTGCTGTCTTCCCACATTGAATCAAAACAGCCACATTTTGTGAATCTGGCACTTGTCTCCCTCGTTTTGCAAAGCTACTCCAATTGTCAGACAGGGAAAAGGGTACCATCTGGTTAGCCCTTGTTTACTGCACACCCTGCCAGTTTCAGCTTATTAATCATATTTATCCAAGTATCTTAATTACTCCCTGTCTAGAGAGTTGCCTTGCTCTCAGCTGTTGACCCCCCTTTCCTCACCCTCTTTATTTTTTTTAAGTTCTGTTGTATCATTAATCACAAGGGCAGTTGTGGGTAGAAAAGGAAAGCTAAGGTTTAGGTTTCCTTAGTACTCTTACTGCTCCCACAATGGTGGGACTTGTTCACTGTTACCTTCAGATAAAACATCCTAATTAATCCACCTGAGATCAAAAGCAGACTAATAGGAAAGGAAAAGTGTGAAAAGGAAGCCCCCCTCCTTTTCTGAAATTTATGATCTGAATGCTGAACTAAGCTGTACCTCTGGCTGGGGACTTCCAAACCCTGTGGAACTAATTTCTTTATTGCAGCTGCATCCACTCAAAAACATTTGAGGGGTGGCATGTTATCAAAGGCCCTTCTGATTATTTTTAAAATAATGTGTAGGAGAGATGGGCTTTCAAATCTTGCCTTGAGGAATCATGTCTCCCCAGTGTTAAAGGAGTTCCTGCCTTTCTGCCCAGTTCTCAGCAGAGTTCAAAGCACTGGTAGTAATAGCTCCACCAGGGAAGAACTGAACGGCAGAAGTCTCTCTTCCCACAAGGTATCATTCTTCTTTGCCACATTACAAAGCAATGTGCATTAAAGTACAGATGGGCCACTTTTATGGGTAGAAGCATTTTGCCCTTGCAAAGCATATGATGGATGATTACGTATCAGTACATTATTGTTTCCTCTAAGCAGCTACATAGATAGGCCTTCTCCAGGATGATCTGTCCCCAACTTGGCCCTTCAGGTCTTCCAACTGTGTAACCATTGCTACAGTTAATAAAATCCATCCAATTTGGTGCTCAGCATTCTTGCATTCTCTTTCCTTCCATTTTATATTTTTGTATAGTCCTCTAGAGATTTTTTGGAGATTTTCTGTGCACACACACACACACATACACACACACCCTGGAAACCAGAAGTCCAACTTATTGTATTCCTTCTGGTACATGTATCACCTTCAATACTAAAAGAGAGAAAGGGATTCCAACCACTATGTGTCACCCACATTGTGTCTGATTCTATAGGGTTTGTATTTGGTTTTACCCAAAATATATCAAAAATATTTTCTCTTTGGCAATAATAATTGATACTTTGTAATGTTGTCCTTTCTTTAGTGAACCGGCAAATCCCACCACTGCCTGGCCCCCTTCCCTGCCCCACCCCACCCTATCTCGACTCACCCACCTTGGCTGGTGACTAGAGTCATGCCTGCATCCAGCTACATTCTGGCTCCTTTGCTCGCTTGCTTGCCCAGACCACGCGGCCCAGATAATCTCCATGCCTCACCCACTTGCCTGCCTTTGCTGTAGCCTACCATGTTGGCCACATGGCCCAGATGATCTCTGCACCTCACCCAGTCTGCTCACCATGGCTGCCCATGAAGGTAAGGTGCCAGTTCCTGCCTCGGGGCCTATGGGCGGATGCCGCCCGCTTGCCCCTTTGCCTTGGTTCAGGGGACGCATGTGGGCCGCCACTATGAGAACAGGGCTGCAAGCTCCATGGGCTGCTGGAAAGTAAGGCTGATGGTGGGGAAGGAAGATTCACTCTGGGCTTGCTACACTCAGCCGAAGGGCCACCAGAGGGGGACATGTTGAGGCTCAGCAGCCTTTTGGGCCCAGCTTTGGCTTCTGTGAGGCCCAGGTGGGAAGCCTGAAAGAAATGCCTCCCCTGAGGACAGCCTGCTCACCCATTCGCCCTCTGGCCTGGCCTGGAAGCAGCATGTCTTGTTGCATGCTGGATGCAGGACCCAAGGCAGTGACATTTTTCATACTTATGACTGTTATAAGTGGTCATATAATCAAAATTCAAACACTTGGCAAGTTACTCATATTTATGATGATTGCAGTGTCCCAGTGTCATATGATCATATTTTGCGACCTTCTGACCAACAAAGCCAATGGGGAAGCCAGATTCGCTTAACAACTGTGTTCCGAACGTAACAACTAAGTGATTCACTTAGCCACTGTGGCAAGAAAGATTGTAAAATGGGGCAAAAATCACTTAACAAATTTCTCACTTAACAACAGAAATGTTGTGGCCATAAGTCAAGGACTACTTGTAATTTTCACAAGAAACACTCAATGGGGATCAGGTGATCTTTGTATTCTTTTGACAATGTCGGGGCTGAAAGGAGAACCCAAGGATATGTGCTTGCCACAAAGAGATGCCATTAAGAGCTACAATTTGTTGATCTGGCTTTCTACTAGCATTTCAGCAGTGAGAATGGCACTGTTTTCTTTATGACCTCATAAAGTCACAGCCGAGAGGCCGATTTAGAAAACAAACTGCCTCAGGTTGACAGATAATTAGATTCAAGGGACATATTATATGCCTTTGCATATAAATGCTCTCTGAAGCCCGTTGGTTCATCAGAAGTTTAGGTTAAAGAAAAAGCAGGTATTTCTGACACATCAGAAAGTTATTTTTCTGATGCACTTTAAAAAGATGGTTGATGGCACCTTCATTTTCACTCATCCAGAACAGTGTCAGCACAATAGGGCTTCACAAATGATCCCGTCTTGTTTTATTTCTGCTTTCATGCTTTACTCATCAGTCACTTTTGCAATAAGAACATAACGAATAAATGAAGAAGAAAAAAATGGGGGAAAAGTGATATGGGCTTGTTTTCTCTTAACTGTGATGGACAAAATTGAAAAGAGACAATATTACAAATGATAAAAAGCTCTCACTGTTCTGATTACAGGCTAGTTCCTCGGCTGAGAGTTGCTAATCACAATGGCAAAACAAAGACAAAAATAAATAGCATTTTCATATATGTCTTTCATGTGTGTGAAATCAGCAATATTGTTAGTTCATTTATCTTTGGGGCATGAAGGCAACAGGGCTTTGGTCAATGAGGCCTCATGTGATGAAATGTTGGTCTGATTCAGAGAAAGGAGAGGACAATGATGATCTGTTGCAGAAAAGATATCCAAGGCAAATGGAGCTCAAAATAACAGTGCCTCTGCTGGGTTAATTGTGCCATAATTGCTCATCTCTGTTACAAAGACGAAGAGCCAGCACTGTCCAAAGATGTCTCCAAGGTCATGTGGCTGGCATGACTAAATGCCAAAGACTCACAGAGCGCTGTTACCTTCCCTCCAAAGTGATCCCTATTTTTCTACTTGCATTTTTTTACATTCTTTTGAACTGCTAGGTTGGCAGAAGCTGGGACAAGTAACGGGAGCTCATTCCGTTATGCAGCGCTAGGGATTCAAATCACTGAACTGCCAACCTTCTGATCGACAAACTCAGTGTCTTAGCCACTGAGCCACCGTGTCACAATAGAAAGCTGCCTATTCACATGTATGACAACAATATACATACAAAGGGGGTGGGGCTTTGATAATGATGTGACCAGGGTTGGGATTCAAATTGTGTAACAACTGGTTCTGTAGGTGTGGCTAGGTGAGTGTGGCTAGGTGGGTATGGCCATGTGACTGTATGGGTGTGGCTTTTGGGGGGGCAGCACCTCCCATTTTTTGGGCCTTCAGGAAGCCTCCTGGGGGCATTTTTGGTCCCAGGAAGCTTCCTTAGGACTCAGGAAGGGAAAAAATGGAGGAGAGGCTGGGGGGCTGCGCCCCCTTCCATTTTCCCCCTTCCTGGGTCTCAGTAAGCCTCCTGGGCGAAGCAGTAAGTAAGCAAGGGGAATCATAGGAACAACTGATCATCGGGAGGGGGAAAAAAGAAATACCTTAAGAAGTGACTGGGCGGGGAAGAACACAGTCAGCGATGTCGGGCATGCAGCAGTGTTGCACATGTGCGATAAGGACTGACTGGGAGGGAAGGGAGAAGTTCGCCATTCCTGGTCTAATTGTGGGGCTATCCTGGGCCAAATGTTTGATTCATTCCATTGTTCTGGTTATTTACTTCCCATTCCCTGAAGAGGAAGAAAATCAAGGTTTTGGGGTTCTCAGCTTCATGTCCACATTTAGCTGGACCTGCATCCTTCAAGGTTCCAGATTGGAGAGGAGGTGCAGAGAAACAGGGGAAAAGAAAGCAAAGAAAGAAAAGCCCTGTGTTGTGTGGATTATTGTGTGCTTGTCATCTGGAATGGTATAAGCTGTAGGTACAGCATCTCTTGGTGGTGATTTATGGTCCCTGTCAGCTGGCACCAGCGCTTTGTCTGCCGTAGCGTGGAGGATGAATGTGGTGCTGTCATCCAGGCAGGGCAGCCTGTCTCTCTCTCTCTCTCTGTCTCCTCCACACTCACTCTCCCCCATTTCATGCCACTGAACATAAACAATCTTTTGTAAACCTGACAGTCACACTTATTTCTTTGGAAACATAAAGCAGAAATGTACGACTTGGTTTTCATTATCCAATTTCCAAGGCTATACAGCAAATGCGCTTGGGAAACAGCAACTAAAGGAGAAGAACAGAGCATTCAATATGGAAGAAACATAAGAAAGAAGCAATAAAAGGACAAAGATCTTGTCGGACACTCAGCTTAGTATCTATTCTACATGCTAGCATTTGTAATGAGTGTCATCAGCCATGATGTGATTGTGCAATGATTTTCCCCCTTGGGTGATTCCTTCTTCTGCCTCTAGGACTGTATTCTTGAACAAACTGATGTTTTTTGAACTGGGCTATATACTGACCCAGTCTGGACCACTGAGCTCAATATATTGATTGGATATTTGAATCATGGCTTAATGAGAACTTACCTATGAGTGCAAGTTGCTTTATTAAAAGGGATAGGAAAATATATTAAATAAAATAAATTTTAAAAAAGTGAAACTAATAGTTGAATCCATCATGCTCTGTTATCATTGAGAAGCATTGAGATGATTTCCCCAGTCCTAAATATCTTTATTAATAGAACACTGGGAGTTGGAAGGGACCTTGGAGGTCTTCTAGTCCAACCCCATGCTCAAGCAGGAGACCCTATATCATTTCAGACAGGTAGATGTTCAGTCTCTTCTTAAAAACCTCCAGTGATGGAGCACCCACAACTTCTGAAGGCAAAGCGTGCCATTGGTTAATTGTTCTTGCTGTTAGGAGAACAATTAACTAGTGGAATTCACCAGTGGAACCAATTAATTTCTTGAGATCCAGTTTGGTATGGGAGTTAAACATCAGGTTAGAAACCAGGAGACTATTAATTCCTTTCCTATCTTAGGTACAAAGCCAGCTGGGTGATCTTGAGCCAGTCACTTTTACTTAGCCCTAGGAAGGAGGCAACAATCACTTCTGAAAAACCTTAGCAAGAAAAGAGTCTTGTCTAAGATATTTCCAAGAATCAGACATGACTGAATGGAAAAGAAAAAACAGTTGCTTAATTACGGTCAGCAAATAATTTCTGGCTCTTAGAAAATTCTAACTTTACAGAGAATCCTTAGTTTGCAACAACATCTTTCTTACTATGTTTGTCATAAAAAATCACAGATCTTTCTTCATTTTGGGGTGTGGTGGTTGTTGCAGTTAGCTACAAGTACCAGCTTTTTTTTTTCAAACAGTGCTTAAGCTATCTTATTTGAAGTTTAGAGGCAATTTTAATTTTTAAAAAAATCATCTTTGCTATTATTGTTACATACACCACAATGTGAAATCACAGCTGCAAGTTCTTTAGTTAGTGTTGGCATTCATACTGTTGGAATTTATTTTTAGAATGTATTTTTATATAACAACTACACTAGTATTCTGTCAGTAGATGGCAGTGTTTACAAGTGTGGATCTATGTTACATACTCTATGCTCTTTTGTTCTAAGTAGAGTTTCCTGTTTCCTGTTACAGTTAAAACAGTTGATCAGTAAAGAACATGGTGACTGTACTCTTTGTTTGTTCTGTGGTGCTATAAATATATAAACAGAATTTCTAACACATACACATTGAGTTCTTCCAGAGAACCTATAATGTCATAATGTATTGACATAGTGTATGTAGCACTCAGTGTGCCAATAACCATTAAGACCATTGCAGCCAGTTTATGCCATAATCAAGTTCGATTTTTATTAGTAGTAGTAATAGTAGTATGTACTTTAGCTTCAGCTGTTTTCTTCTGCAATAGCAACATTATGGCAAGTCTTTGAATTTGACTATGTGTTGCACATGTGCATGGACACACATACACACACAAGATTGCACTGCCATTTGTCAGAAATAGTGTAGGGTCTCCTGCTTGGGTGAGGGGTTGGACTAGATGACCTACAAGGTCCCTTCCAACTCTGTTAATCTGTATTCTGAGCAAATAATTGCAGTTACAGTGTAAACAGAATAATGACTAGAAAATCTATCCCAATTTGACTATTCAGACCAGTTTAGATACCTAAATGGGGAAAAGTCAAGCATTATCCACTTATATAGGATTCATTCAGTATGGTGCTTTCTTTTGATTGGGTTTGGGTCTTGATTGGGTAACTGTTGTTTGAAGGTCTTTCAAAGTTCAAAGATGGTCTTCCAAAAATGATCTTTCAATAGAGAAACCTGACTTCCCATTCTATTCAATGGTTGAGCTTGTAAAATGGACACAGTGTCATACTGAAGAGGAATATTCAGAAAAAAACCTTTGTATATAAAATGAAATTGATGACTGTAATCATGATTATATGCATCACCTGAAATGACATTGGTAGACTATGTTCTGCATTTTGCAGATGACATATTGCAAGACTATGTTCTATCTATGATTTACTGCATGCAAATAATGAGTATGATGGGTGAGTTTGGTTTCATAAAACAGTCAGATATTTTAAACCCTGCCTAGACAGCAAGGAAGGTGGGAGGAGCTTCAAATGTTATTAGAATAATTAGAACTCTTATGGATAGAAAGTCAATCGGATTTTACAAATGTTACCCATGAAAATCCTGCATGCATAAATGTTTATCCAACTTTATCCCAAGGCAGATTCAACCTATGCAAAAGAGAGATGCAGACATGACTTTTTTTGTAATTTTTGCTAAGCAATTGGATATGGGTATGGCTTCTTCATGTCAAAATTATTGAGATATGATTATTTATACACTAATATACTTGACATGTAAGAGTAAAAGCACCAAAAAGCACCAGACTGGCATCAGCTCTTTGTTTATTTCAGTGCCAAATAAATGGCACTGAAACATCATCCTATGAATGAAGAATCAAAAGAAACAATAAAGAGTAAAAAAAAAGAAAAAAGAATAGGGGTAGAAGTCTGAAAAAGTATAAAACAGGAAAAGGAAATACAAATATATAAAAACAATGATTTTCAACTTCTTCTTCCAAGAACATAAAGAATATTTACTTTTGACTCTTAATTTAAGGCTATAATAAAATGTCCATTTTTCTCCTCCCAAAAAGAAAGGGGATATAAAAATATATCTTCTTTTTAAATGTTATCAATGATTGAATCCACACGTCAAAATTTGATTTTTCTCCATCTCCTGCCAAAAGTCCATCAAATGCTTCTAATTACAGATGAATTTCTTCAGTGAGGTTTCTCTCATGAGGGTTAACTTAATCCACAATACAGGAATGGTTAAGAAAGCTGGCACAACTGGCAACAATCACCAAAGCTACACATCTCAAAGTTGTGCAGGTTGGGAAGCAATAGACTAAATGGTAACTAAGCATCTCTAAACTGTATGGCAGTGTTTACATGGGCCATCCATATTGTTAATCCAAGTAACCTGATTTTCTAGGTTTGGGTGATATTCTGAACTATAAACAAATACTCCATGGTTAAATCTGCATATCAGTTTGAATTAAACTATACAATTGGTTAGTATATGCTTCAGAGTGTCATGCAATGAGTTTATGGACTGGGCTGACTAATTAGCAAGCAAATTTATTTGTATAATTGAACCAGGTCACAAGGACATATTTCCTTTCTAGTCGATGGGGGCCAGAATTTTTTTCCTTCCCTATCTTTCCTTTTGTGACTACCCTGTAAATATTTTCAGACTGATTTTTGAAGGTATAATCTAGATATTGAGATTGGAGCCCATGGAATCAGAGTAAAGGGATGACAGAGAAGGAGAAAAAAAAGTTTATTTCTTTTTTATACATGGCTCACTGTTAATTCTTAATTAGAAGTGACAGATGCTCCCCTGTAATGCTGTTCCCAACATGTTGTTTGCTTTGTTTGGCACTGCAAGATATATGATGACATCATAATGACCTTTCAAGACTCGTCCGGAAAGTGTTATTGGCATTTCAATGATTTATTGCATGTTGCAGTTGATTACCAAGCCATTTGTCAACATTTTATTTTGCTCTCTATAAAACTGTCTCCTGCATCACAGATGTTCATGGGCATGAAAGTTTAAACAAATACAATATATTGTTCCTGGTTGACTTCTGCCTTCAATTCCAAGGCCCCAAAGCAAATTTGCTCAGCCCTTTGTAGACACCTGGGCTGTATGACTAACTGGGAAAAAATACAAATGTAGCACACATTTGGCAAGGGCTAAAGGGGAAGTGTTTTTGCTGCAAATCTCTAATCCATGATTAATATGGATAATGTAGTACTTGTGAAAAATCAAAGGAAGTTGGGTTATAAATTTCAGCATCTAAATCCTTTCATTATGCAGTGATGTCCATTCCAAAGCACACCATAGAAACATCAACTCAATCATATTTTCAAGCTGAGTTATTCTGTATTGGACGAAGAAGTTTGATTGTTCAAGCATTTAATGGAAACATGCTAATTTTGCCCTTTCAAACTGTTATGTTTCCTTTTCAAAATTTATACTTATTCTGTTTGAAAAACCAAACAGCACTTTCCCATCTATTTAGATCCAAAACTTAATAATAATGATGGCAATTAGCTGTTCTGCAAGTTTCTATACCATTTTTTTCCTTCTCTTCAATCATGACTGATTTTTAGAGAGTGCCTGGAGAAGTCCCTACAATTTCCTTGGCAAGTTTTTTTTTTTAAATGGTTGCCATTGCCTTCTTCTTAGGGCTGAGAGAAAGTGACTAGCCCAAGGTCACTCAACTGGCTTTGTCGCCAAGGCAGGACTATATATATATTATGCACTGCCCTTTGGACAGACATGTACACACATAGAATGTGTCATGGGAAAAAGCTGCAGAGTAAATGTTGAACCCTGGATGGAATAAATTCAAATTGGTACTAGGGAGAGGTTAAGACCAGCAGAATATGATTCTGGGGACTCAATATTCCTTTTGGAATCTTTCTTTAATATGCATTGTATGACTTAATGTATTTTCAAATTAGACACTGGATTAAAAAAAACAGAAAAGAGAAAAATACTCCACCTGTCAAATTGTCAAAGCCTTTTATGAGAGTGACAAAAGAACAACCAAACCTGAATAGGACATTTCAGTACCTGAAAAAAAAAAACTATTTTATTACTGCTGGGACTGACTAACCAATTGCAAATACCGATTAAGCTGTAAAGTTACAACAGCATTAAAAAATAATGAGTGTTTTTTTTTCATACAGGGAGCAGCTTTTGCTACCCACTAGCCAAACTCAGGGCAGCTGGCTATCTGCAAAAGACCATCTCAGGTACTTACACTAATGAGAAATTCCTTGGCAATGTTTAACATTGTGCTTTAAAACTTCTTTTAAAGGTGGTGGTGCAGTGGTTAGAATGCAGTATTGCAGGCTGACTCTGCTCACTGCCAGGAGTTTGATTCTCACAGTTCAAGGTTGACTCAGGCTTTCATCCCTCTAAGGCTGGTAAAATGAGGACCCAGATTGCTGGGGGGTAACATGCTGACTGTGTAAATTGCTTAGAGAGTACTGTAAAGCACTGTGAAGTGGGATATAAGTCTAAATGCTATTGTTATTCTTGTAATTTTTCAGTGAACTTTCCATTCCTGCATATCCAGTGAAAAAGGGTTCTATTACAGGCAGTTCTCAACTTAAAACAGTTGAGATCATTGAAGTTAGACTGCACTGTAAAAGTAGCATGACTTTTTCACACTTACAACCATTGCAGTACCCCATAGTTACATGATAAAAATTCAGATGCTTGGCAACTGGCTCATATTTATGATGGTTGCAGTATCCCTTTGGTCATGCAATTAGATTTTGTGGCCTCTGACAAGCAAAGTCAATGAGAAAGTTGGATTCCCTTAACAACCATGTTACTCCCTTAATAACTGCAGAGATTCACTTAACAAGAAAGGTCATAAAATAGGGCAAAACTCATTAGCAACTGTGTTGCTTAAGAATGGACATATTTGGCTCCATTGTGGCTGTAAATCAAGGATTATCTGTATTTTTTATTTTGAGATGACTTGATTGTTGAGTGTGGAAAAGGATGCTACTGTTGATAATGGTTTCTGGTTTTATCTTGTTCCAGAATTCTGAAATTTTCTTGGCTGTCCAAGATTTCTAATGCAAAATAGCCCCATGGGAGAAGATAGAGTCAGAAATCATACTTTGGAATTTAAGGGATTCTAATCTAGACCAAGGAAGATCCAGACTACTAGAAAGTTACATTTTTCCCCATGAAATATAAAACAACCTGATAAAACAAACCTAAAATCCTCATAAACTGTCCTACAAATTTCATCAAAAATGTTTTCCGTGAAAAAAAGTAGAAAGCAAATTCTTTCTTTTCATAAAATTGCTTGAAGACCGATAGAATAAATATGCATGATAATAATTATTTTTTTCTGAATGGCCTTTTATATTTTGCTCCCGATGGTAAAATAGTAAATGATGCTATCTACTCAAGTTGGGATAAATAATTACTTTGGCATCAGAGATTCTTAAAAAAAAACCTTTAAATCTTTTTCTCTGAGTAAAAATATAATCATTTTTAATAATACAAAAATACAATAATTGTATAACAATTATAAAAATGACATCTGCTACTCTCCCAAACCATCAATAGGTTGGTTGGCATTATAGATAGAAGTCTGCTATTGGAGAAGTCATTTGAAAATGATCCCTTTTCTGAAGCTGTCTTTAGGTCAGGTTCAAAGGTCAAAGTCTACTTTAAAGATCAAGAAGTGTAGAGCTTGAAAGACAAAATGAGAACGCATTTACTGTTAGCATCTGAATGACAGAGAACAAAACTTGTCTCATTTGATCAGTTTTCCAAAAGACATACCTTTGTTTAAACTCTAGAATTGAATTCTTTATTCATAAAAATGTCATAAGTACATTTCAGACAAATCTCTGTTCTCATTTTAGACATAGACTTCTTCCTTGTAAAGATGATATATAAGTTAGGACTACCATATTAATCTGCAATCATCCTGATGACCATGAGATGTTAGCAGAGACCTACAGGAAATGCAAAATTTTAATACTAATGAGGTCATCTAGATTGGGTAGGAGTTAGATCTAGCATTAGTGGACACCAGGATCTGGTGCATGAAACCAAAACTGCTGAAATGTTTCTGCTCAGATATAAAGGAACTAACAATACAGAAAAGACCTCAGCATAATATGGCATACGACATAGCAGCTCCACTTGAAAAAGGAACCTTGACTGAAAATCCACAAAACAATTCTCCATATGACAGGAAGTTCAACCTGTCACTCATTCAACTACATTTTCTCTCTCCTACTTTTCAACCATGCTTCCTCTATAAATGAAAAAAAAATGGATTCAGCAAATTTAGATTGCTCTGTTAGGAATCCCACTTCACCTTGGAGGACTACAGAATCCCTTTGAAGTAACTAATCCAAGGCAAACTTGGAGTGAATCAGCTAGATTGCCAACAGCTCCTAATTCTTTAACTCGGTATTTTAACCTTGGCAATTTTAAGGTGTATGGACTTCAACTCCCAGTATTCTAAAACCAGTTCTAACTGAAAGCAAAGACTAGAAGCTGTTCCCAATTCATTTGTTTCAAATTCATCTGTTTCCCAGAATATGGATTCTGGGAAGTATGATGAATTCAGACCTTTACAGAGCTGCTGCTCTGGCTGTTAGATAGGGTCAGGCTCACTAATCTCTCATGTTGATTTCTTGGATGAAGAAAATATATCACTGATCTTTCTGTTCCATTGATTATCACAGATTCTGGAATGCATTAATCTCATTGATGGCAGATAGACAATTAGCATATCCTGAATGTGATCCAGATTTTTGCATCATAGATATGGTAGGTCTAGTAATATTGTACGTAAGGAATCAGCACCATTCATAAGGTTGTAACATAGAAGCCTACATACATACTTCAAGCCTACATGCAAGAATTTAACATTAAAATGATACCAGATAAGAGTTAATGTAATTTAGGAAGGGTTAGATTTGGAACACTTGTGGGAACACAATGACTCTAAGCTGATGATATGCTTAACTCCACTGGCCAGCTCTGCCTGCTCTGCAAATAGGTGTACACAAAATAGTGACAAGTTTTTTTCCTTTGGTGCACAGAATATTTCACTTGTGGGACAACCCTCATTTGTTTTGATTAAGTCACCCAAGGCCAACATCTCAGCATGATTGTGAAATAAAATATAAGAAGTCACTCTGTTCATCCAGCAAATGATATAATGAGTTCTGTCAACAAGAAAAACATGTCTCCTTTTCTCTTTTGCTACAGCATCTATTTGTGATGGGAGAAATTCAAAGACAGGTGTGTGCTTTACCTAGAGAGTTGCTGAGCAAGAGAGTAATATTTGTACTGTCACATTGAGCAATAATGGAAAATGTCACATTCTCTATATCTGGGCAAAAGTCATCCGTGATACATTTTCATTCTGATATTGCAGGCTTTGCTGTCTAAGTCAGGGCTCTGGGCTTCTTTGATCCTTCCACATAAAATGAAAATTGTGCTGAGTATTAGTGCTGTCAGAGAGCTTCAGTGGCAAAGATGCTGACTCCTGATGCATATAAGTGAGTCCTTGGGACATTTTGCAGGGTTAGGCCTTATTCTGTGAGCATCGGTGGCTAACAGCATTCTTGCCACACAGCAATCAATTCACAACATTATAATTCTTCACAGAGAGACCCTTTAGATGCCCTAAACCTACACAGTACTTATTCTGTTCTTGCAAGAATAGGGAAGATTGTGTCTATGAGTAGCAGTGTGTCAGCAGATATCTTCCTTGCATCAGAGCAGTTTCCTTTCCCTACATGCCTGGCATGCAAAACATACTGATGGTCTTTGCACTATCTTTGTTTAAAGAGCTATATGAGGGAGGTCCTTGTGGTCATGCACCTCCTGAAAGCATAGTCTCTGGAGACCTCCCAAAGTTCTTAACAAATTATAGATGTTAATGCGTCAGAAGAGACAATGTAATAAATACTTGATGGGACAATAGTCCAATTCATCATAATATTTAAAATTGTCAGAACCAAGGAAGAAATGTAGAATTATTTCTCAGCAGTTTTCTTTATGGTTCCTCACCTATAGACAGAATCTTTCCAAATTAAAACAACTACTTGCATCATTAAAGATATACTCTGAGAAATTATAGGGTTGAACTCTCTTGACCAACTAAACTATCTAAACGTCACTGCCTATTGGCCTTCTGGAATGTAGTCTCTCCCTCACTGCAGTTGTTAACATGATTATTAAGTGAATCTGGCCTCCCCATTGGCTTTACTTGTCAGAAGGTCACAAAAGGTGATTGCATGACCCTGGGTCACTGCAGCCATTATAAACACTTGCCAGTTGCCAAGTGTCCAAATTTCAATCATGTGACCACAAGGATTGCTATAACAGTATAAGTGTGACAAATGGTCATAAGTCACTTTATTCAGTGCTATTGCAACTTTGAAGAGTCATAAAATGAATGATTTAAGTCAAGGACTATCTGTAATTAGAACAAAAGTTACCCATCATTTCATATAAGTTGGTTTTCCCTCATCATCCTGAATTTTCAATTACCCTTTGAGACATTCATTGTTAATTGGTTAACAAATCTCCAAAATCCAGTGTGGGTTGCATTGATCTGTTGTTATATATTGCATCAACAACCATACAAGTGGCAAATAATTTGGTCCATATTTTCCAAAGCTTGTTGGAGACATCAAGAAGTCTCACCCTGATTAAAAATGTATCTGGCCCCAAAGGCATAAACTGGATATTTCAGATATATTTCATGGCTGTCATACCCCAATGAAGTATGAAGTCCCAGAAAATTCATCATTTGGATGGGAAGTGGTTTTTCTTTTCATGTTGACTTGGGGTGTATATGAACATCTTTCTGAGCAGGTATTCCAGTGATTTTTCAACAAGCACATATTCATTTTAAAAACACATTGACTAACATAATCAGTGATTAGAATATTCATTCAATTATAATCTTACTCCTCCCTTCAGCCTTGAACATGTTATTCAACTTTTATAGTTGTCCCATGTTCATTTATTGAAATATGCTTTATTTTTTTTAATGAAGGAAATAAAATGAAGGAATCACAATAATATTAATACAATGCCATCAAGAAACTTACATCCTACCACCATACAATGGAACTCATCTGTCCACTTGCTCATTCATTAAGCAAGCAAGTTTTAAATCTTTTTGGAATCTCAAAAGGATCAGAGCTATCTGAATTGCAGGGAGAATCGTGTTCGATTAGGCAGTTCCTGCAACAGAGAAGGCACCTGTCAGATGGTGCTCTATTCAAAATCCAAGAAAGGCACTCTTAGACTCCATTGTTATAGAGAAAAAAAACTTTTACTGGAAATCAAGTGGTAGCATCAAAAGGATTCTAGATCAGAGGATTTACGAAAAACACATATACAAAGTTATAGCAACATTCCCATCTACAATAGTTCAAATGGTCCATCCAATCGAAGATGTGTATAATGTCATGTGGGGCATCTTCAGGTGGCGATGCAAACATCTGGTTGTTGACCTTGGCCTAGTTTGATAAAGAGCTGCAGTTGCGCAGTAAGCAAGTGAATAAGCATAAACAATAAAGTTTTCCCCAAGTTATATAGTTCATTCTCTAAAACCTCCAGCACATTTCCCATTCCACAAAACCCAATTGATTCACCTCCCCCATTACTATGGCAGCTGAAAAGATAGTGAGAGAAAGGAAAGGAGTCTTGAAGGCTTTCATGTTCTCATAGTTTGACACTATTTCAAATAGAGCTGTGGGGGTGCAGTGTTTAGAATTCAGTATTGCAAGCTAATTCTGCTGACTGCCAGCAGTTTGATCCTGACTGGTTCAAGGTTGATGCAGCCTTCCATTTATCTGAGGCTGGTAAAATGAGGACTGACATTGTTGGAGGCAATATGCTGACTCTGTAAACCACTTAGAGAGGGCTGTAAAGCACTGTCAGCCAGTATATACGGTAAGTTTAAGTGCTATTTTTATTGTTATTGAACATATCCCTCTCTCAGATTTGGTGGGACAAGTAGAAACAATTGGAGACAAAGAACATGTCATGCCCTTGGTAGAGTTGGACTCTGAGGGAGAGGAGGAACAGCCGACAGAGAGTGGAGGTGTGGCTCCAGAGATTGTGGAGGAGGCTGGGGAAGGGCAGAGGCTGGCTAGGCAGTCAGAGGAGGAACCAGGCCCATCCCCTCTTCATCCTAGGACACACAAGGAGGAACAGAGAAGGAAACAATTTGGCTTACAAGAGAGGAAGTGGCCATGATCCCCTTCATTAATTGCAGCTGGGGAGAATAGTATATTAGAGAGACGGTTAAAACACAGAGTTGCTAGGAGCAAAGCATGTTTTATTTTGGGCTGAAGTGATCTTGGTTGGTGTCCTTCCAACAGACTGTGCCTTGTTATCTTCTTGAAGTTGGTAATTGTTGTGGAATTTCCTTCATTGTAGTTTGTTTTGGTTTTTTTTTATTTCACTTCTATCTGCTCATTAAGTTGGGACTGTATTGCTTTCTTTTAAAGACTATTTTTGAGTAAGTTTTATCTCCAACTGAGAATTATTGAACAGTGGGGCCAAGTTGGAGGCATTAAAGGACATTTATTTACATTTTGGATTTTGTTACATTTGTGTTACACTCTGGGTCATCACACAACTGGAGTCCCACAGTAATTTGGCCCTAGACCAAGTAAGGTTTTATAGACAACAATCAATACCTTGCTTATATCCAGAAGACCATTAGGTGTCACTGCAGCTTACAAAGTAGAGGTATTACATAGTGCACCCAGAATTGCCTCTGCTATGGTTTGGACCAGCTGCAACTTCTGACCCCTCTTCAAAGGCAGCCCCATGTAGAGCAAATTGGAATAGTCTAACCAGGAAGAGACTAAGTCATGAGCAATTGCAACCAGGGCTTTCTAATATATTAATGGGATCCACTAGATCAGGGGTTCCCAACCTGGGGTGCTCGCACCCTCTGGGGGGTGCGAGACGATATTCCAGGGGGTGCGAGAAAAGTCCAGGTAAATAATAGGATATTGGCTATATGTTGGCATTTTTATTTATTATGCAATGGATTAACTTTGTTTTCATTTTAGAGTTAAGTATCGTTATTTAGTGGCCGTCACATACATAGCTGAAAAGATTCAATCCTACCATATATTTAACGCGTTCAGTAGTTCCTAAAGTCTAAATTTCAGGGGGTGTGAGGTTCGAGTGAAATTTCTTTAGGGGTGCGGGGCGAAAAAAAGGTTGGGAACCACTAGTGGTTCCCAAAGGTTGGGATCCATCTAGTGACTAGATGGATTTGTGCAAAGGACCATCTAGCCACATCTACTCCTTGAGCGGGAGTTCTGTGTCCAAGGCAGGGAACCCTGAAGACCTATTTTGCAAACTTTTTTCTCTTTTCTGTTCTTTGTGGTGGGAAGATATAGCTATTTGGGTGGATAGATTCATTTTGGAATTTTTTTTTCCATTTGGCACTACCCACAATGAAGGAATGGTTGGAGAAGATGATGGAACTTGCTGAGATGGCTAGTCAAAGAAGTCAATTGAATTATTTGATTAGAGAGAAGACAATAACTATGTTTATTGCTAATTAGAAACTTCTTATGGATTTTTTGTGTAAAGCAAAAAACTCAATTTATGATTTATGGATTAGACAGGACAGATTAATGTTGTAACTATATAGTAAGAAGTAAAATTATAATTCTACTTGTAGCTGTGATAAACAAGATCAGAAGCTACTTCTTGGTATCTTTTTTCCTTCTTTCTATTTCTCTTGTATTTCCTCCCTGCACTTTTCTTGCACTTTTGCCTTTCTTTGATTCTTTGTTTTTTTTTCTTTCCTTTTCTTTGTTTACTTTTCTTTATCATGTATAATACACACACACATACACACACATATATAGAAAAGGGTTGAAGCTCATCAGAGGGAGATCCAACCTAGAACTAAGGAAAAATTTCCTAACAACGAGAACCAGTGGAACAGTTTGCTTTCAGAAAGTGTGGATGCTCCATCACTGGCAGCCTTTAAAAAGAGATTATCGGGGATGGTATAGGTTTTTTTATTTAATACCTTCTTTGGGCTTTGTATTTGAGCTTCCTGTTCCTGTGCAAGAACATGTCCTTTAATATTCTATTGGCTGTTGTCAGATTCTTATGGGGTCATGGCTGGGTCTATGGGCAAAAAGGAAAATGCAAACCCTAGATGCTTGCCTGAATTAATCCCCACAACCCTTTTGGCTTCCTAATTGCTTATTTGGACTTTCCTGACTGACCCAGTCTTTCCGAATGAATTACCATTTTATTTATTTATTTCTCAATTGCTTACAAGATAATAGGTATAATAAAAACATAGTTATGAATACATGGATACATATAAGAAAAATAAAAAATATATAAAAAAAACAATAGGACAGGGACACCCTCTACAGACCTCTTAGGAAAGGGGTGAGGTCAATAGTAGACAATCTAAGGTTAAAGTTTTTGGGGTTTGGGGAAAAAACCACAGAGTCAGGTAGAATATTCCAGACATTGACCACTCTGTTGCTGAAGTCGTATTTCCTGCAATCAAGTTTGGTGCAATTAACCTTGAGTTTGTATCTATTGTTTGCTCTAGTGTTGTTATGGTTGAAGCTGAAGTATTCATTGACAGGTAGGACATTGCAATGTATGATTTTATATACTATACTTAGATTGGACCGAAGGCGGCGTAGTTCTAGGTTTTCTAGGTCTAGAATTTCAAGTCTGGTGGCATAAGGTATTCTGCAACGAGTAAAGGAGTGGATCACTTTTCTTGTGAAATATTTCTGGACTTCCTCAACAGTGTTAATATCAGATACATAATGTGGGTTCCAGACTGATGAGCTGTATTCGAGTATTGGTCTAGCAAATGTTTTGTATGCTCTAGTTATTAGTGTAATATTACCAGAGAAAAAGCTACATAAGATTAGGTTAACAACTCTTAACACCTTTTTGGCTATGTAGTTACAGTGGGCTCTAGCACTTAGGTCATTTGAGATGAGTATTCCAAGATCCTTGACAGAGTTTGGATCATCAACAAGGTCTTGACTATTCAGCCTGTATTTTATTTTCTGTTTTTTTTTTTGCCAATATATAAGACAGAGCATTGTTGAGATTTGAAGTTGCCATTTGTTTGACCATTCTGATACATAGTCAAGGTCTTTTTGAAGGGTAGCAGTATTGTCTGTGGTGTTGAATAGCTTTACATCGTCAGCGAAGGAAACGCAGTTGCTCTTAATATGATCACAGAGGTCATTTATGTAGAGTATGAAGAGAGCTGGTCCTAGAACACTGCCTTGGGGGGGACACCACTGTTGATAGGTACAGAATTTGATAGGACACTCCCAATTTTGACCATTTGTTGTCTGTTTGACAGGAATGCTTCTATCCAGTAATGCAGGTGTCCAGAGATACCACAAGATTTTAATTTTAGGAGTAGTTTGTCGTGTACCACTGAATCAAAGGCTTTACAGAAGTCTATCTAGATCGCGTCTATTGCTTTGCCCTGATCGAGTTGTGTAGTACATATGTTTTTGCAATGTAAGAGTTGCAGATTACATGGTAGTTTTTTCCTAAAACCAAATTGTTTATTAGAGAGTAGGTTGTTTGTTTCTAAGTGGAGGATGATGGATTGGTTAATAATTGATTCCATGACTTTACAGGTGACGCAGCATAAAGAGATTGGTCTGTAATTTTCAACTAGGCTGGGGTCTCCCTTTTTGAAGATGGGGATGACCGTGGCTAGTGACCATAGGTTTGGCAAGGAGCTGGTTCTGAAAGATTTTTCAAAGATTATGCTTAGAGGTTTGGCTATGGCAGTGGGTAGCTTTTTTAAGAAGTAGGCACATATTCCGTCTGGTCCAATAAATAGAGATGGTTTTAGATTGAGCAGTGCTTTTTCAACAATGTCTTCTGTAAAATCGATATGTATTAGATCATTGTCGTTGTCTGTGTTTCGACTAGGAAATACTGGGCATGATCCATTGCTGTTTACAAATACTGAGCCAAAGAATGTGTTAAAGAGGTTGGCTTTAATAGTGTCGTTGTTGCAGTCTTTACCATTAGGTCCTTTCAGGGTTGGGATGGACCTTTTAGTTTGTAAAAAAGCACAGGTGGAATTGGTGCATAGAAGGTTTTCTTCTTGTTTAATGTGATAATTGGTGCATTCAGTTTTTATCTGGTGGCATAAATTTTTGTATCAGCTTTTGAAGTTGGCAACGTGACCAGATTTGTTTTTCTGCCAAAGTGATTTCTTTTTGGATTGAAGCTTCCTTATTGTATGGGGTAATTTGTTTTTTCTGGTTTTGCGAGTTGTTAATGGTACATATAGTTTGATGACTTTTTTGACTTCAAGTAAAAATATGTTGTTATGGTCTTTTACATATTGCATCCAGAGAATAGAAATTGCCGATCAAGGGATGAGAGATTGTTGTTTATAATATCATAGTTGCCTTTTTTGAAGTTATAATTGGGGATTCCGTCATTGTGATGATTTTTGTGTGGACGTATGTTGAGACAAAAGTCAATCATGTTGTGGTCACTGTTGGAAAAGGGTTCTTTAATTTGTATTCCGTAAATTGAATCCAAACTATTGCAGATGAGATTGAGGCAGTTGTTAAGTCTAGTATTGTTGGTTACTAGTTGTTCTAGTCCCAGATTTGTTACTGCATTGTAGAAGGTTGCATGTGTGGGTTCAGTTGTACATTCATTAAGGTTCCAGTTAATATGAGGTAGATTGAAGTCACCAAGAAAGATAAAAGTGTGTGGGCAGGATGCTGCCCATGTTTGTGGTGTATTTAGCTTGTTTGCATGTTCGATGTCATAATCAGGGGCTCTGTAACATAGTAAGAACCTAAATGTGATATTTAAGGACAGTTCACAGATGATGGTCTCAGGAATAGCAAGCTCCTGGGTGTCAGCCTTCAAGATCTTCTACTATTGCTTTGCATCTTTTGGCTGCCATAAGTAATGGGGGGAGGAGGGGGTAAAGTCTGGGAAGCGAGCTGGAGGTGTTACATTCTAGTGTTGTGTAAAATGAGGAGGGGGGGAGTATAAATTCTTGCTTAGGTTTCTATTTCTCGCTTAGCTTTCTTTTCTCTGCGCAGCTGCAAACCTTTATCAAAATATGCCAAGGTCAATGGACAGAGGCCTCATCACCACCTGAAGATGTCCACATGATCATATTCACAACTTTTAATTGGAAGAATCATTTGAACTATTGGGGGTGGGAACATTTCCATCACTTTGTATATGTGGTTTGTGCGCCTAATTTCTCAGATTCAGAATTCAATGGTTGCTACCACTTCAATTTCAGTAAAATATATATTTTATCTAATCTAAAGAGTCTAAGTGTTCCTTTCTTGAATTTGGAATGGAGCTCCAACTGACATTATTCTGAATCTCCTCTACCAGCCCACCCGGAGAAAATATCCAGTTGCTTCCGAGGGGGTCTGAAGATCATGTCATATCCAGCTAGTCACCAGGAAGATCTGGGCGCCATTGGAGGGCAAGATTCCTTACTGATACCGGAGGCACGGGAAGCTGAATTGCTAGCGGAGCTCAATCTGGAAGAGATCCCAGCTGTGAAGCCCAGATGGTCGTTGGGTGTTGGCTGGAAGGATCCGGAGGAGTGTCGTCATCCCCCTGGAATCACCATCACCCGACAGCGTGGAAGAGAGGAGCCATGGCAAGAGAGGGAAAAGAGGGCGCTTTTACTGGACCAATCCAGGCAACTCCTCAATGAGGCATTTGGGCAACCTCATGCTGCACAAAGGTATGAAGGGGAAGGGGGAGCAGCCCCAGCCAGAAGGAGCCGAGCAGCCCCCACCCCCATAAATCAACCTGAGCCA
The DNA here is from genome assembly GCF_049901735.1 of Notechis scutatus. Classification (NCBI taxonomy): domain Eukaryota; kingdom Metazoa; phylum Chordata; class Lepidosauria; order Squamata; family Elapidae; genus Notechis; species Notechis scutatus. Next base: position 11,876,211 of record NC_142015.1, read on the forward strand.
GAGCAACAGCCAGCAACAGCCCCGGGGGCCCCAGCGGGAGGTGTAATCCCTAGAAGACGTAGAGCTCCCAAGCTGACTCCGCTAGAAGTAAAATATGGGGGAAATCCCAAAGATTTGGGGTTTTTCCTAGCACAAGTTTGGAGTTATATGGAAGAATACGGGGAGGGATTCTCCTCAGAAGCAGCCAAAGTGAGATGTATTACCAGGGCTCTGGAGGGAATAGCTGCAGAGTGGATGGTGACTTTGCATAATGATAACGCCCCCCAGCTGCTGAATTATAACCTTTTTATGACTGCGCTGTGGGCAAGATTTGAGGACCCACTGGCGGAGCGAAAGGCCAGGATCAGGATGAAGACCATAAATCAGGGGCGGAGATCAGGGGCCGATTACACCCAAGAGTTTAGACAGCTGGCGTGTCATATCCAAGGCTGGTCCCAGGGAGCCCTGATAGAAGCGTTTAAAGATGGATTAAATGAAGACGTATACCAGAGATGCATTGCTAGAAGGGACCCCAATGACTTGCAGTTGTGGTACTTGCTGGCAGAAGAGGTGGAAATTGATCTAACCCGAAGCAGACGCCGGGGGGGCTCTGGGTGTAGCAAGCCTTCCCCCCCACATCTCCAAGAGGCCCCCAAGCCCCAGAAGGGAGGGGTGGTGGCAAGACCCAAACCCACTGCCTGCTTCCGATGTGGGAAGGAAGGTCACCGGGCTGCGGACTGCGAAGCCTGAAAACCCCCCAGCGAAGCCTCACGAAACCGCGCTAAAGACTAGGGAGGTTGTAGAGGTCACCCCTCCGGGAGGAGAGGAGCTGGGACCTCCGACCTCCTCTGAAGAGAGTGAATCTGACTCAGAAGATGACTTCCTGGTAAGTCCAAACAAGGGCCCTATGACCATTCCAGTGAAATTGAGGGTACCCACATCAGGGGCCAAAGGGGAGATGCTAGCCTTGCTAGACTCTGGGTGCACGAGGTGCGTAATCAACACAAGAGTAGTAGAGGAAATGGGCTTAAAACTAAAACCTTTAAAAATGCCCATAGCCTTTTGCCAATTGGATGGATCAGTGGCGGGGGGCTGCCCTGCACGCTTCATAATGGAACCCATAGAAATGACCATGGGAGAGCATCAAGAAACCCTGTGTTTTATTGTGGCCCCTGGGATGGAGCAACCGCTAATACTGGGATTACCATGGTTCCGGAAATGGAACCCCCACATTAACTGGAGGAAGGGGTCATTATGCATACGTACCAACCAGCGACTGGAAAGGGAGGGGCAATCTCAGCTGAAGTCTCAAAATCCGGTTGAGTTAGCCTCCACAGGTACCGAGAACTTGGAGGGGGAGGAGAAAATTCCGAAGGAATATTGGGATTTAAAGGAAGTGTTCAGTGAAAAGGCCTCAGATGAGCTCCCCCCTCATCGATCAACAGATTGTAGCATTGAAATTTTACCTGGGGTGAAGCTCCCGAAACCGAAGTTATATTCAATGATACCACAGGAATTAGAGGAGCTGAGATCGTTTATTGATAAAAATTTGAAACGTGGTTTCATCCAACCCGCTAGACCCCGGGTAGCGGCCCCAGTGCTGTTCCGTGAGAAGAAAGATGGCTCCAAGCACTTGGTAGTGGACTATAGAGATTTGAACGCCATTTCCGTGGAAAACGTGTACCCCCTTCCCCTGATGAAGGACATGCTGGCCCACGTGGCTAAGGGAAGGATTTTCACAAAGTTGGACTTGAGAGAAGCGTACTACCAAGTTCGAATTAAGGGAGGAGATGAGTGGAAAACCGCTTTTAATTGCCCGATGGGTTGTTTCTAATTCAACGTTCTCCCATTTGGTCGACAGGGGGCCCCAGCCGTATTCATGCAGATGATCAATCAGATGTTACATGAACATTTATACAAGGGGGTTTTGGTTTACCTTGATGACATCCTTATCTACACGGAAACTTGGGATGAACATGTGAAACTAGTGCGGTCAGTCCTACAGAAATTGCGAGCCGCCAAATTGTACGCTAAACTGTCCAAATGTGAGTTCCATCAAGAGAAAATTGACTATTTGGGGTATCGCATCTCACATGAGGGCATAGAAATGGATCCAGGGAAGGTGCGTGCCGTGTTGGAATGGGGCCTCCCACGCACCAGAAAACAACTTCAAAGTTTCTTGGGATTCACCAATTTTTACCAGCAATTTATCCCGGCTTTTGCTAAGATAGCAATGCCTATCACGAATCTCCTAAAAACTAAAGGGGAGGCGAAGCCAAGGCCTAGCAAACCGCTGGAGTGGTCTATGGAGTGCCAAGCAGCCTTTGAAAAGCTGAAACGACTGTTTGCTGCAGAACCAGTGCTAAAGCACCCGGACATGGATGCTCCTTTCGTGATCCAAGCTGATGCGAGCGATGTGGCCGTGGGAGTGGTATTACTTCAAATCAATGAGAAAGGAACTTTACAACCCTCTGTGCCTATAACTCCCGTAAACTATCTGAAACCTAAAGAAGGTGGGCCGTATGGGAAAAGGAAGCTTTTTCAGTTCACTGGGCTCTATTGACTTGGAGACATTTCTTGGAAGGAGCGAAACACCCGTTTGAGGTATGGACTGATCATAAGAATTTGGAGGCCTTAAAAATGCCTCGGAAGCTGTCCCCTAAACAAGTTCGCTGGGCCCAGTACTTTAAGCGATTTAACTTCTCATTGAAGTACATTCCAGGGGGGAGGAATTTCATGGTGGATGCTTTATCTAGACTGCCTCAATATAATAGTGTTTGCCAGGAAGTGATACGGCCGATTGTCTCAACCAAACAGCTAGCCGCCCCAGTGGTCACTAGAGCTCAAAAGAAGAAACAAGAAGTGGATTTATCGAATGATTTGACTGCACAATTAAAAGAAGCCCTAAAACTTGATGATTGGTTCCTGGCTCATTCGAATAACTGTACAGTTAGAGATGGTTTGGCCTGGATGGGAACGAAGTTGTATGTACCAGAAACACTGAGAAGCCAAATATTACAACAAGCTCATGATTCTAAAGTGGCTGGCCATTTTGGATTCGTGAAAACCTTACACCTGGTTAAGCGGCAATTCTGGTGGCCCACATTGAAGAAGGACATTGAGACTTATGTGGCTAGCTACTCAATTTGCGCATCAGCAAAGAGACCTCCTGGTAAGCCAGCAGGGCTGTTACAAAATGTGGCCAGACCAACGGCTCCGTGGAAGGAAATCTCTATGGACTTCATAGTGGAATTACCCGAAAGCGCCGGAAACACAGTTATTTGGGTGGTAACCGATTTGTTTTCCAAACAAGTATACTTCATACCTTGTTCCAAGATTCCATCTGCAAAAATGTTGGCCAAACTGTTTATACTACATATCTATAGATTACATGGCGTTCCTGAACGTATAATTTCTGACAGAGGGGTTCAATTTGCCTCGAACTTTTGGAGGGAGTTCCTGAAGTTAATAGGCGCTGCCCAAAGCTTAAGCTCCACCCACCACCCCCAAACCAATGGGGCCTGTGAGAGAACTAATGCAGTGTTAGAACAATACCTTAGATGTTACATAAATTATCAGCAGGATAATTGAGCCGACCTATTGCCATTTGCCGAAGTGGCATATAATAATTCTGTACATAGTAGTACTGGGTTTACCCCATTTAAGGTGGCGTCAGGGCAAGATTTTGTACCCATACCTGAACTTCCTCGTGAAAGGCCTAACATCCAGTCATTAGACGAATGGATATCTCAACTCCAACTTAACTGGCCAGTCACTCGTAAAGCATTAGATGACGCACATCAATCTCATAAGAAGTTTTCAGACAAAAAGAGAACTCCACAGAAACTGTATCAAGTGGGCGACAAAGTTTTCTTGTCCACCAGATATCTACAAACCACTCAAAAGTTGAAGAAACTTGGTCCTAAATATGTGGGTCCTTTCATGATTGAACGGATCGTAAATCCTGTGACAGTCCAACTGAAGTTACCGAAAACTCTTTGACGAATCCACCCGGTCTTCCATGTTAGTTTGTAAAAACCTGAACATACTTCTGGTTTAAGACCAACCAAGACTGATCCTCCTATACCATTGCTGATCGAAGGTGAACAACATTTTGAAGTTAAAGAAATTCTGGACTCTCGCAAATGGAGGGGTCGGCTCCAATATCTCATAGCTTGGAAACACTTCCCTTCTTCCCAAGCTGAGTGGGTCAATCAAAAAGATGTTAGAGCCCCTAAACTGATCAAAGCCTTTTGTACAAAGTATCCTGATAAACCCTAGAAATGTATCCATTTTATTTAACTGATTATTAATTAGTATCTTAGAAAGTATTTCTTTCTTGAATTTGGAATGGAGCTCCAACTGACACTGGGTAACCTGGATGTTTTTTAGATGTAGGGACTTTTTATAGAAGATGGCAACACCACCTCCTCTACGGAATCTGCATTTCTAAAAGCTGCCCTCTTCAGTTTCTGCTTAGGGCAGGGAAATGGGCTAGTTTCTGCCTCCCTTAAGATTTTTTCCAATTCTCCTTTAAGAGAAATATTCTATCCTGCCTTTTTTATATTCCCCAAAATATTTCATTCTGTTTGGGGGGGGATGTCCCACATATCTATCTATCTATCTATCTATCTATCTATCTATCTATCTATCTATCTATCTATCTATCTATCTATCTATCTATCTATCTATCTATCTATCTATCATTTAGCTATCTTCTATCATCTATCTAAATTGTTAATATGTATGTATGTATGTATGTATGTATGTATGTATGTATGTATGTATGTATGTATGTATGTATGCAGTTTTTGACATTGCCTTTCTAGGAACTTTTTGAATTCTTCCCAAAATAGATTTTTCTGATTACAATTTAAACAGCTAATGTTTCATAGGCCTTTTGGCTTCATCAGCACTAGGGCAGCTGGCTTTAGCACTTTCTCCATTTTGACTTTGGAGATTTTGGCGATGATAACTCTTTTTCTATTATGCTTTGCTATCAAATTCACATCTGTTTCACATGCCTGCATCACATTTAATGCTATCTGCTAAATTGCTCTGTTACTATGTAGTGAGCTAATGATGCAGCAATTAAAAACATTTTGGGGTTATTGCTAATAAGGCAGATCCATAAAGTAGATTAAAAACATTCATTAACTAAAATCACATAATTAATGAAATGTGATAAACAAACAGGTGCAAACAAGTATGGGGATCTCTAAATAAACAAATCCTTGCAGAGTAGAGCAAAAGTAGGAAGTAGAATTGAAAGCTGTTTTCACTGTCCTTTATGAATAGCTGGACTCTGCAGGACTGGTTCTATTAGTTGCAATTATGTATTGGGATGAGTTTAGAAATTGAAGTGTCCCTCTAGTTTCTGCTGATGATGATCATTCTCAGCATCCTCCAACATCACCCAGATTGGATAGAGGTTTGGAATGTTTTGGAGCAGGGGTGTCAAACTCAAATTCATCGGGGGCCGCATCAGCAGTTTGGTCCCCATCAAAGGGCCGGTTGTATCTGTAGGTCTATGTGTCCACTCTTTATTATCATAAATTAGTGTCACTGCATTCAATTATTACTGTTTTTTGTAATAATGTAAGTAATAACTAGCTCTGAAAGCAGAAACATAGTCAGAATAATGACAAGTAGATATTCAAATGTACAATTATTGTACAATGTATTGAAAAATGTTTTTTGGTAACAAACATTAATTTTTTTTTAAACATACAAATATTGCCAAACACTGTTTATTAAACATATGGAAAACACAAGGCATTACCTTTTTTTTAACTTTTATAGTGCCCAGCCATGTGCCCCCTTTTAAAGTGCCCAGCCATGTGCCCCCTTTTAAAGTGCCCAGCCATCTGCCCCCTTTTATAGTGCCCAGCCATCTGCCCCCTTTTATAGTGCCCAGCCATCTGCCCCCTCCATTTACTTTACTTACCTTTTACTTCTTTCTTTCTTTTACTTCTTTCTTCTTGCTCCTCTCCGCGGCGTCCGCGCGCTCCTCTGATCCCTGGAGATGTCGGGCGGACGTCACGTGATGATGTCACGTCCGACACCCAGGGAACAGTGCGGGGCAGGAAGAAGTCGGGCCAGGTCCCGGAAGGTAAGTAATTTATTTATTTTTTTAACTTGAGCCATTTTTAAAATGAATTTACTCCATGCAGGCACGGAGTAAATTCATTGAAAAAAAAAAGGGGGAGGCTGCAAGGCTGGCGGCGGCACCGCGGGCCATCAGACGAGGTCTGGTGGGCCGGATTTGGCCCGCGGGCCTTGTGTTTGACACCCCTGTTTTGGAGGATCACTACTTCCTTTTCCTTTAGAATAGGAGCTTGTTTAAAATAAGTCCTTGTTGTCCTCAGAGCTTATTTATTTATTTTATTTATTTATTTGATTTGTCAATTGTTTACAAGAATGGATATAAGTATAAACATACAGGAAATAGGTACGAATAAATGGGGAGAATAGGATAGGGATGGTAGGCACGATTGTGTATTTATGCACACACCTTACAGACCTCTTAGGAACGGGGTGAGGTCAGTAGTGGATAGTTTAAGGTTAAAGGAGCGGTGGTTAGAGGATGTAACAACAGAGTCAGGTAGTGCATTCCAGGCATTGATCACTCTGTTGCTAAAATTGTTTGATTGTTTGTTTGTTACCTAGTTGGGTAATGAAAAACCTGCAAACAAACACCCAAGCTCAGAAATCACCAAGAACTCTACAATGTAACCCCGAGTTACAGATATTTTCTTCTATTTGTCTGTTTCAAAGATTTTGTGGAAAAAGTGAGCTGGAGAAGTATGGAATCTAATTTTACAGATGCATTTCTGGGAAGAAGTTCCAGTCCAGAGAAAAAGTCATGTCAGAGAGCATGAGATTTTCTCATAGTTAAGCTTCAAAAAATCTCAACAGCAACTAAGAACTAAGCAAGAACAATAGAATAACAGAGTTGGAAGGGACCTTGAAGGTCTTCTAGTCCAACATTGCCCAGGCAGGAAACCCTATACCATTTCAGACAAATTGTAATCCAATCTCTTCTTTAAAACTTACAGTGTGGGAGCATTCACAACTTCTGGAGGCAAGTTGTTCCACTGATTAATTGTTCAAACTTTCAAGAAATTTTTTCTTAGTTATAGGTTGCATTTCTCCTTGAGTAGTTTCCACTCATTGCTTCTTGTTCTTCCCTCAAATACTTTGGAGAATAGGTTGACCCCCTCTTCTTTGGGACAACCCTTGAGATATTGGAATCTTGCTATCATTTCACTCCTAAACATTAAACATTAAATATACCTAATTTGAACTATTGTTCTTTATATGTTTTAGCCTCCAATCCCCTAATCAGTTTTGTTGCTCTTTTCTGCACACTTTCTGGAGTCTCAACATTTTTTTTTACCAAAGCTGGATTCCAAGTGTGGCCTTACCAAGGCATTATAAAGTGGTATTAACATTTCACGTGATCTTGATTTCATCCCTCTGTTATAATAAAAGTGGAAACTGTCTCCCCATATCTGCTTTTTTTACAGGGAAAGAAGACAGAAAGTCTTAAATTGGAGACATTTTATTTAATTACGATAAGGAATATAGGATCTCAAGTGTATAATCAAATACATCCTAATCAGATCTACCCAACCATTAGACTGGGGAGGTTGGGAATAGTACAGGTCCTCTCTCCTAAAGGAGGTCCTTCTAGAGGGACCAAGAAGAAGGACTGGCCTGGGGAACCCAGAGTGACCCATCAAGAGGCTCACTTGATTGCTGTCACCGGGGGAAGGGGAGGTATTGCTTTTGTATTGTTTTTGTGTTGGGATTTTATCCTTGTTAACCACCTGGATTCAAAGAGTGTGAGTTGGGTAGCCATGTAAATTTTCATAAACAGCAAATAAAATGAAAATAGATTCATTTTAGTGATAATGCTTGCTGGAGGTCCAGTGAACTTTTGAGGAAAAAAATTGCTCAGGTGCTCCTCCAAAATCAGTAAGAGAATCCAGGAGTTTGTGCTGGAACCCATTTCTGTTCTGAGATATTTCTGTTTCAAATCCAATTGCTAATAAATATAACACAGGATCAACAGAATTTGAAAAAATGAAAATAAGCCACACAGCACTGCACAGGTTTCCTGAATTGAGTCCAAGAGTTCATCATCTTAAAGAAAATAAACTGAGTCAGATTTTAGATTAGGAAATGCTTGATTGTTAATATATTCACTATATTTATCCCCTTTGCCATACTTGGTGAAGATTTACCAGGTGCCCTTGAAGATATAAGAATCGAAGTTCTGATCTCCTTGGATTTAAGGATTTCAGAGGTTTAGCACATAATGAGGTGAATCAGAGAAGAGAAACTGTGTTCTTTCTTGATAATCCTTGGGCTTTGCCATTTGTCAGAAAGGAAAGGCAGACTCTATGAATGTTGGCACCGCAACACTTCTTGGCTGCTGCATCCAAACCTTCTTGAAAGGTTAATTTTGCTCTGGCACAAACATGAAATGCTTACTCATGGGATAGGAAGCACATTTTCTTCCTCACACATATCATTGGGATTTTGCTAGATTTCGGAGAAGAGCTTTTTGCCAGCAATATGTTTGCACTTGGGCATTTCCATTCCTAAGCTGGAAAACAAGAGCAGCAGGACAACAGCAGAGAGGTGAAGGGGGAAAACTCCTATTATGTCAGAATAATGAGATCTGTGATTTCAGCACTAACTGGGTCAAAGACATTCACAGTGTGTTATCTGTAATGCTTTCCTTCTGACATTTGGGGAAATTGCATTTATGCAGAGAACACAAAGCAGAGAAGTGCAATACTTTACTAGGGCACTGTGAGACAGAGGACTGTCTCTTTTGGCTAAGCCCAGTCCCCACCATAATCTCAATCCTTTCCTTTATTTTTTTAATAGCTATGATAGCAAAGAAGCCCAGTCCCCACCATGATCTCAATCCTTTCCTTTCCTTTATTTTATTTTTTCATAGCTGTGATAGCAAAGAAGGAAGAACAAATATCCTGGGGACAAGATGGCAGTCCAAAATAAAAAAAGTGAGTATTCTAGCTGCAATATTGGTTTGGATTCCTAAGAAATATTCACTAAAGGAAGATTGTGAGTTTGTCATAACATACACAATTAACAAAACAATATTTAAACATAAGTTAATAAAAAAATCAGAAGTCCAAACAAACTAAAAACATTTAAGAAAAGGAAAAAAAGAAAAAGAAAAAACAATATATTTATTAATCCACACTGGTTTGCTAATAAATGCTCTACTCTAAATGCACCTATACATTTATAAATGATTTAAGAAATGAGGAATCAGCAACTACACACTCATTTAGTTAACTAGAACTGAATTTGGCAAACTCCTTTTGAGCTTGAAAATGCGTTGTCATCTTGACTGTACACAAATGTGTTTATATCTGGTGATGAGTGCCATTTTGTATACTAGTTTCTTTTACTCCTTCTCCCAAAATAGGCAAAGGAATTGAATTTGTCACAAACTAGATAATCTCTTGGAGCAGCTGGATGAAGCTTTGTTGCAGCTGTCCTTCCTTCTTCTCTGCTCCTCTGCTTCCCTGATATGCTTTGGCAGTGATGAAGTGACAGATTCTACGACTTGCTCTATCTAACAAGGTTGGTTATTTAATCCTGCCATGAAAGAGGCAATTCATGAGAGAGTTCAGGCTTCAAGGGGGAGAAATTCAGATTGATATGCTCCAATTCCTATCCTCCAAATGTCCAGAGACAAGAGATGATACCCCGAGCAACATACAACAGCACAGATGGGAAATAGAGAAGCATCAGATAATACTACTTTGCCTTAGACATAGCTGCATTGTTACCTTTGAATCACTGCTAGTCCATTAAACATATTAATATTCCATTAATAACTACTAACTAATCACACTTGGCCAATAAAGTATTCTACTCCACTCCGCTCCGCTCCATTCCATTCTATTCCATTCCGTTCCGTTCCGTTCCGTTCCGTTCCGTTCTGTTCTGTTCTGTTCTGTTCTATTCTATTCTATTCTATTCTTCTATTCCTACAGCTATGTGCAGTAAAGAATTTCCAAACTCACTCCAAAGTTTTCTTAACAACAACTACAGTGAGATGGATAAAATTTTAAAAGTAAGTTGTAACACAACATGGCACATCTATTATTTTGCTCACTAATGACAATCTCATTGCCTGCATTACCCATGAACCAGGCTTCAGATGAAGCTACATGTGGTCTCTTGACATTGAATTGCAGCCTCCTTATGTGTTGATAGTAGGAATAATACAGAACTATAATCCAAATTCTTTATTCTTATTTTTTAAATTTGTTTCTTTTATATATGGTGTTATAAATATTCTTTGTTTTATATTCTATATCTTGATATAGTGACTCATGGCTAATCAACAATAAATTATTGTTATTGCACTGGACAAATGTGGTAGGAGACTTTCTTAGTAGGGCAATGGAAATGTGTGACTTACCTCTCATAACATTGTTAAAGGTTGCCAACAAGGGTGTATACAAAGATGTCAGATTTGGATCTTGTAAAACTACAATATGGATGAACAAATCTGTCATATTTTTTTTCTTTCTCAATTTGCTGAGCCCAGGTCAGCCCTCCCCCTCCCCCCTCCACACCCGATTTGTTAATTTCTTTAACTCTCTTCCTTGAAATTTCCTTATAGCGTATATAGGTACAACTCATAGCCCTGAGATGACTTGCAGCCTGCCAAGTGTGGCCCTTCCCTTTTCCCCCAGGCTCTGTGGCCCCTTGCAACAAACTTCCATAATTAGGGACATCTGCAGGGTAAGTAAAAAAAAACAAGAGGGTATCTGTAAGTGTGTAATTGAAGCCCTGGACTACCTTTAGTTATGTATATTAGAATTTATGTGAATCTCTTGCATTAAATAAGAGGCTAGGGTTCAGTTACAAAACTCATTTGCAAAGTTCAGTGGCCTCCTCATTGGGTTTTTAAACCCTTCCTGTGAATCTCTCTATATGTTAGCCTATTGCCTCTTTATCATCGCATGTGTGCATGTAAATGAGAGATAATGTATGTATGACAAATTTATTTTTTGGTTGTCTCTTGCTTACATACTTAAGAGCTGTCTGTATAGGAAGTACCTTTTGCATTAATACTTCAATCTGAGTTTTAAATTAATCAAGTTCAGGGGTCTCCAATCTTAGCAACTTTAAGCCTAGAGGACTTCAACTCCCAGAAGTCCTGGCAATTGAAGTCCCCCATGCTTAAAGTTGCCAAGGTTGGAGAATCTTGATCTAGTCTTCATTGGTACTCCAAGGGAGGCATCAGAATCCTACGGTTGACATCATGAAGAATTCAGGTGTATTTGATTATCTTGATCTACATATAGCTTCAAGATGAACTTGTTTCTGGAGGCATAATATACATTGCAGAAGCTCCAGAAAAATGACCAAAGTGAAGAATCACCTATCTATTAAAAAATTACCAAATGTATGGTAAACAGTTGTGAAAAACCATACAAAAAACCTTAGAGACCATAATGTTAAGGAGGCAGTGACAAAACCATCATGACTAACTAGGCTGTGTAGAATGACTACCCTAGTCTTATCAGTTGCTCTTTGCCCTCCTGGTGTAAAGTAGGAATTCTACTATCAAAGAACAGTTCCTTCTGATTCCTTTTGTAGAGCTGTGATTGACTAACAATGATATAACACGAACTTGCCTGTCTGGCTGCTGATCTTTTAGGCAATTATTTGGGAGTAATGAACACAAATGCATGACATTTAAAAACAGAAACTCTGCTGTCAGCAGGAAACTAGTGCAATTCCCTAGCCCCTGAGAGAATACGCATAGCTTGAAATAATGTTCACTTTAGCACTGTTGTAAATTATGAGTGTGTTAAAGTCCAGAGGGGAATTATTATCATTTGCAAGGAGATTATAGGCCTTGAGTTCTTGCTGTTGCATCTGGTACATGGTACAAAGTGGCCGCACAGGCAAATTTTGGAAGTAGAAGGGAAACAAAATAGGCCATTTATAGAGCTTCTCTTGTGGCTTATATTGCTGACATTCCACAGACACAGACAAATCATTTTCAGTGGGAAAGAGATCGGGTTGAAAAATCTGCTTCCCCCAGTTGCTTTCAAGGTTTGATTCAATGTGGTTAATGAATGGTGACAAAGCCTTATAGGTGGGGGAAAACATATTTCCCTGTTTAGCTCCTTTACTGCTCACTGAGTCTATACTCGCCTGTTCTTTATGCTTCCCCAATTCCAATCGAAGGAGCAGAATTACCACCATTCATTCTGGAAACTACAGATGGGCAGCTGGCTGAAGCTTTTAGGTATTTCAGTTCATTTGCATCCTATGCTGCTGAAGTGCACCCCCACATTCATAAAACACAGGGGGGAAATAGATCATGATGAAACTGGAGATATGACTGGAGAAATTAAAACATCTACCTATCTATTCTGTCTGTCTGTCTATCATTATCTATATTCTCTATCTATCTATCTATCTATCTATCTATCTATCTATCTATCTATCTATCTATCTATCTATCTATCTATCCTCCCCCCCCTGTTTACAAATTATTCTGCTCTCTATCCAGAGACAGAGATAATTCAAAATATTTTACATAAATCTTGTAGAATCTCCACTAAATTCAGACAGTAAAACAAATGCAGGACTATAGGCAGGGTTCGACTCGGTAAGAAAAATGTTCTGTCTAAATCACAGGAGTCAAACAGATGCCCCTGGGAAATCCATAAATAGATTAAAGTTCTATAGGTTTTTCCTTCCAGCAGAGGCATAATATATCATCATTGTGACTTGTAGACATTTTCTCCTCCAAAAGAATATTCTTTAAGAGAATTCTTTAAGAGAATATTCTTTAAGAGAATCCCTTTAAGAGCCACCTTAATTTGTGGACCATCATTATGTCCTACAGTGGGTTTAGGACAGCTGCCACAAGAAGTTGTCTGAGGTGAGCCTGAAGGATCATGGTCACCATGACACCAAAAAGATATTGAAACCTTAGTAGGAATGCAGCAAAGAGCAACAAAGATGAGCTTGGAGTCTGGAATGTTTAGTCTAATACAGAGAAGGGGTAGGGATGATAGGACTTGAGGGGCTGTCACAAAGAAGACAGGGTTCTCTCTATTCTCCAAAGCATCTGAGGGCAGGACAAGTAGTAACAGATAGGAGCTTATCAAGTAGAGATACAACCTAGAATTAAGGAGAAATTTCCTGACAGTGAGAACAATTAATCAGTGGAACAGCTTGTCTCCAGAAGTTGTGGATGCTCCTTCACTGGAAGATTTTAAGAAGAGACCAGCAACCATTTGCTTAGTATGGTATAAATAATTGCTTAAACAAGGGGTTGGACTAGAAGATCTCTAAGGTCCCTTCCAATCCTATGATTCTATGTTCTAAGTATTGTAAATAATTAGTAGTTGGGCAGAGATCACTAGGAAATCCCAGGGATAGAAGCTCTGCTGAGAAGTTAAAAAAAATGTCCTGGAAAGAGATACCATTTCCATTTTGCCTTTCAAGACTATGATCATATATAGATTGTGATCTACTTTGTCAAATGGCTTAGTGAAATATAAGTATACTATGTCCACAGCATTTCACTAATTTAATGACTTTATCAAATAATGAAATAAGATTGGTTTGGCATGATCTGTTTTTAACACACCCATGTGGCTACTTTTATAACTTTATTTGCTTCTAGTTGTTTGCAGATCTGTTTTTGATTATCTTTTCCAGGATCTCTTGGATATTGATGTTAGACTGACTGGTCTGTAGTTCCCTGGATCTCCCCCCACTTTCTTAGAGATGGGAACCACATCAGCCCTTTTCCAATGCTCAGATACTTTCCTGATGCTCCAGGATTTTTGAAAGATAAGATTTTGAGATAACATCTGCCAGCTTCTTCAGAACTCTTGGATGTAATCTGTCAGGTCCCAGTGATTTATATTTGTCAAGGTCAGATAGGTGTTCTCTTACCATTTTCTTACTTATTTTAATTTTAATTTCTAGTTTGTCTTTTATAGTAGGTTTTTTTTTGGTACATTGGGCTATAATTTCTTTTTGTGTAAAGACTGATGCAAAGAATGAGTTAAGCTCTGCTTTCTCTGTTATTTCCTTGCCATCTTCTCTCTTTGGTGGACCTACAGTTTCCATGACATTTTTTCTTGTTATTAATATGTTGAAATATTTTTTTTTTGTTATCTTTGACTTTTGTAGCAAGCCTTATTTCATTCTGAGCGTTTGCTATCCTTCATCTTTGCATGTTCTGGCTATCTGCTGATATTCTGCCTTAGTTATATGTTCCTCTTTCCATTGTTTGTACTTGTCCTTTTTGTCTTTCAGTTTGTCAGAGAGATTTTTATGCAGCCCTGCTGGTTTCTTCTTGAATTTCTTGTCTTACTTTTTCAGTGGTATTGTGCTGGACAGTGCTTTTATGCTTAAGTTGATTTCCCCTTTAGGATTTTCATCTATGGAAATTTTCTTATGCTCTTTCTGAGTTTGTTAAAATCAGTTCTTTTAGAGTTTAAGATACTGGTTGGATTATTTTCTATTGCTTGTGTTTGCATTATATTGAATTCCAGTATGACATGGTCACTTTCACTCAAAGTTCCGGCAACTTCTATTCCCTCTATCACTTCTTCACTATTAGTAAGAATTAGGTCCAGTTTAGTTTTACTTCTAGTTCTCTCCTCTACCCTTTGTATGATAAAATTGTTGGCTAACTTGGTTAGGAATTGTTTGATCTCCCACTTGCTGCAGAGTGGGTCTCCCAGTTGATATCTGGATAGTAAGTCTCGTGGTATGCTTCCTATATATATTTGTTAATGGTTGGCAAAGAGTTTGTCTATTTCTTCTGATTGGTTGGGTGGCCTGCATTATACACCTATGGCAATGTCACTTTCCCCCCTTTTATATATATATGGGTATCTTTGATCATGTGAATTTCTGAAGATCTCTCACATATAGTGCAACTCCACCTCCTCTTTTTGTAGATCTGTTTCTTTTGAACAATTTGTACATTCCAGTCATGGGTTTCATCCTACCAATTTCTGTAATAGCAACTATGTCATACCTGACCTCATGCTTTTAGTTCACCCTTTTTGTTCCCCAAGCTTTGAGCATTTGTATATAAGCATTTAAGACTTTTATGTCTGTCCATGGGTATGGTTCCTGCATCTCCTAATTGTTGTTTGGGTTTTTCTTTTTTTCCCATCACTCCCTACCTCATTATTTGATTTGTGTTTTTTTTTTTGGGGGGGGTTATGATTGGTTTTGTGTTCTAGAGATTCTGAAGATTGGTCAGCTCCCCCCCCCTCAATTGTAGTTTAAAACCCTTCTGATGAGTTGGGCCAATCTTTTCCTGAGTACATTTTCCCCTGTTTTCATGAGGTGCAGCCCATCTCTTGCCAAGAGTCCTTCTTTTAGGTAGTGCAGTCCATGGTCCAGGAAACCAAAGTTGTCTTGGTGACACCAACCCTTTAGCCAGTGGTTTATTTCTAGGATTATTTTTTCCCCTCAATAGGTGTTGATCTTTTTTGGGAGTACTGATGAGACCACTACTTATACTTCTAGCTCCTTAACTTTGTTACCTAATTGCTTCTAATCTCTCAATATTGTACTCAGGTTCTTTGTTGTGTTATTCATCCCCATGTGAAGGAGGAGGAAAGGGTAGTAATATGCAAGCCTAATTATTTTGGTTAGGTTCTCAGCCACATCCTTGATTTTTGCTGTAGGGAGACAACATACCTCCCTACATTGTATGTCCAATTTGCAGATGACTGGTTCTGTTCCTTTGAGAATAGAAACTCCTATCACCAATACACACCTTTCTTTTTTGGGGGGTGCAGTCTGGGGTGATTTTTTGGGGGGTGCAGTCTGGGGTGATCTCAGGAGTGTTTGTTAATGTGACTTTTAAAGGGATATTTGATGATGTCTGTTTTCTAGATGTCTGCATGTTTTCTTTGAGGGGGAGGTTGTGGGCCTGCATATTTTAATCTAAGGGGAGATATCAATTGCTCATAGAACACTGCATATCACAATAGTATCAATCACCTGTTACATGAGTTTGTTTCTTTCGCTGGTTCTTTTAAGGGTAAAAATACGTAAAAGTAGGATATTTTATTTCAATATATGTTTGAAGATTTTTCCTGTCTATTTTTAGTTCACAACATGTAAAATGTAACCAGTGTTATAAAACATACAACCTTACTTGGGCTTGTAAAATCATGCTTCCAGACAGTGTTAGTGTTGATTTGTGAGTTCCACCATTCTTTCCAAGAAAAAAATATGCTGTGGTTTCCTTCTTATGATGAATGGGATAGGGTTATTTTCCATCTGCTAGGATTTGCTTATTATAATCCAATCCCACCTTTTCCCTATATTGATGTTTGCAAAATTTATGCAGCTGCTAACAATTAAAAAATAAAACATTGTAGAGAAATAAATATAGAGATGGATCATACAAGGCTCCAACACAGAAAAAAAAAATCCAGAATGTGTCATTAAAATCTTGAGCAAAATAAAATATTTTTAATCTGGAGCTTTAAAAAAGAAATAAAATGTAAAGATCTGCCAAAGTTAGATAAGAGAAAATATTACCATGTAAATCACAGTTAAATGCAAATTTCCCTGCAGATTTGTTTTTTTAAAAAATGGCAAATTATTGCAAAAATAATATTGGATGGAGTAAGTAAGTAAGTTTTATTGTTGTAACCATGGGCCAACAATATAACATAACAAAGTATTGGATGGAGTGGATTTAGGAATTTGTTTTAAAGACGCTGAAGTGTTACAGAAAGGAAATAGACTTATTGCCAATCACATGAAAATAACCTGAGTTGTCAATCCCTTTTACCTTCCCATCAAACATCTTGCAGTCAAAACCAATTCAAGGTCTCTTATCTAGGCTTCCTGTCAGGTCTCTGTTGTCCACCAAACTTTGGATAGTACAACAAGCATCACTATATTTGATGAGCCTGCTAGTCTTCACACAACTAGCCTGTATAAACAGGATGCAAAGCTGGCCCAAGAAACTTTGTAGCCGATGATGGTAGAGAATCAAATGGTCTGTTTCCTTCAAGACAAAATGCAAATTCCCCACAGTAGGAGAAGTTATTTTGGCACCAAAGTGAGAAAAATCTGATCTTCCTCTATTAGAGAAATAGAGCATTAACTAACAATTTTCTCCTCTTTTCTGAGATTTAAAACCAGGAGCTTAAACTGGCTGCTGTAGTCAGTTCAGTGGTTGGGTTCATTCTGAAAAGAAGTTCAAGTGATGTATCTCAGTTGCTATCATGCCTGCAATTTAAAACATCTCCATAGGATATGAAGACTTGAGAAAATTGGTTCAATAGTTTGAAAGTACTTCTTATTTCCCTCACCTTTAAAATCTAGGAAAGAGGGAGGGTTACTCCTTAGATATTTTCCACACCCTCATTTCTTCTGAGCTTATATGACCATTTCCTAGTCTATGGGGGTCCTTCTCCTCCTCCTCCTCCTCCCCCTCCTCCTCTTCCTCCTCCTGTCTCTCAAGGACGTTCTCACAGACCATTATAATACAATCATAGCTTAGTTTTAAACAGTATCCTCTTCCCCCCTTTCAAACATCTATGCAAAATAATTCATCCAAATTTCATATAGAGAGTCATTTTCATGGCTATTCTTACTACCTAGTAAAGATTCCCTAAGACCACTTCCACCATTTTCACTTCTTCAGCCTGCAAGCAGTTTGAGATGCAATATAAATTTTCTTCACTTCTTGTAGTGCTTAAATCTGAATTCTGTGCCATACAAAAAAAAGAAAGAAGGAGGGGGGGTGTAAAGAAATTTTTTTCCAGTAGGCCCCAGTTTCCAAAGAATGGCTGAAGAGAAGGAGAAACTGACAAAACTCTTGTCAATTTCAATCCTACACATTTTGTTTGGACTATAAAGGGGAACCTTAAAAACCATCAAACTAGCTTATTCTTTACAGATTCTAAAACTTTGAGACCCTTTTAGGGTAGAAACAGAAATATTGCATCTCAAAATAATTAATAAATAAAGATGTATGTTGCAGTCAGAACAATTCTGCTGTCCTCAACAGAACAAAAAAAGAAAACTCTTTTGTGAAAATGCCACAGTTCGTATTTGCAGAAAACTTGCCTCCATCATAGTGTGTAATATTTTACTCTCCACTGGCTTAACCCCTTTGCTTTTGAGTTGAAATACTCAGAATAAACAGAGTTGCTATGCAATAGCTCACCAGTAGTTCAAAATAGAGCTCAGTGACTGCCAAGGATGACATGGTAAGTTATACTACACAGAGCACCTTAGAATTCAGAGATTGATGGACATACCTGAGCACAGGCAGCATTTTGTCTCCATGGAAATATTTCAGACATAAACATTCACTTCTAAAAAATGTCCATCCTTTAGGAGACCACAGCCCAGTTTTTGAACACCTGTAGAAGAGCTCAGGTTCAATTCCTGGCACACCTCCAGGGAAGAAGGATCAGAAACAGCCAATGGGAAATATGTTTGGTTTTGATCCCAAAAAGCATTTGACAATCCTAAAATATATACATTTAATCTGTAATACTGCATGTTCCTGAGTTGTAACCTAAGCAACTCATGATAACAACATCTCCCAAAGAACATGTTAAGCACAAGACAGAAGTTTTTGGAAGGAAGGACAGATGGGTAAAAAAATTGGTCCGGTATCAATACTGGAAAATGTAAAGCTCTCCTGTTAAAGTAATTTATGTCTATTCATCATCATGAATTTGGACAAAGATCAGTCAAAAAGCCAAATTGAGTTGTCGATGTAGAAAATTGGATGACACCACTACCCTATATGTGAACATTGCCATTTGTAGAAGACTTTTCTAAGATTTTCAGAGGAAACCAATAAGAGGCATGTATCCTATTCTGCTTTGTCATTGAGGCTCCACCAAGAAGGCTTCCCCTCTTCTTATTCCCCAGCTATATAAAGGCCCCTCCCTGCATGTGAAGCCAAATTGAGTTGTAGATGTGAATTATTTAGAGGCATTGGTGGAATATTGTTGTATCACTAGCACAGAGTCTCAACTTGCAGCCTTGGGGGCTGCCTCGGTTACATACTCCATCTCGATTCTCGCTCATGAATAATGTACAAGTCGAATTACTCGGCATGTAGAGAATTCATACCCTGAGAAAACAAGGTTGCTCCAAAATTAATTTTCTGTACTAAAAGAGCGACAGAAAATCAATTAATCGTGTATTATTCTATACTGAGACAGAGTAAGGGAAACAGTGGGAATAGCTGTAGCTATACATCAGCAAATGCTATATTGGCAGAGTGCTTTGCAGGGCTGTGAGTTAGAGCCAACTTCAAAGGAGGTAAATATTTCCAGCCAAACCTCAGACTGTGGAGTTTGCAGCCTAGCCAGCTGAGCATTTATTCTCTATTTTGGCTGTTTGCCTGTCCATAACAATGGCTTGCTAAGGCTAGAAATGCTTCTTATGCTTCTTACTCTCTTCTCTAGTAAGCTAACAGCTTTCCCCTGGAATTAAAGGCTACCAGGAACATTCTTAAATTTTTGTTGAAGGCCACAGCCATCAATTAGTAGCTAAAGGAGCTATTGGGAAAAATGGAGATCCCATACGTTCTGATCCACCAATCTCTGAAGAAACAAAAAGCTCAAGAGATAGATAGAGCACCTGTTCTGCATATAGGTCTCCTTAAATGCAGTGCTCTTTGTTGATTATTTCAGCATATGCCAAAACTAGAACCAAGATAATGTTTATCAAAAACAGTGTTTCTAAGAATATTTATAAAAAGTTGGGTGTATGTGTGTCTGTCTCTCTGTGTGTGTGTGTGCATGCGCGTGCGCGTGCGTGTGTGTATATGTGTGGATTTTACTCTGAATATCAATACTGTCCTCCCATTATTACCACACTCAGCATGTTGGAATGACCTCTGATCCAGAATTCCCCAAAGGTGCTTCTCCAAAAGGCAACTGGATTTTCTTGGTTTTTTTTTTTTCTTTGAGAATGTTTCATTTCTCCTCCAAGAAGCTTCTTTAGTTCTGAACTGAAATCTGAACTGAGGAAGCTTTTTGGAGAACTGTAATGTTTTCAAAGGAAAAAACCAAGAAAATCCAGTTACCTTTTGGAAAAAGCACCTTTGGGACAAACATGATCTGGAGAGGGGTGGGATTCAAATTTTTTAATAACCAGTTTTGTGGGCATGGCCTAATTTGTGGGCGGTCACATAACAGGCTGGGTGTGGCTTGTATGTAAATATTGTAAATGTTTATGTAAATATTGAATTTTGAATCATAACAACTGGTTCTATAGAACCGGTCCAAACATGTAGAATCCCACCCCTGGATCTGGTTGATTGAGAATCTCCATTGACACCAGATTCAGAATATTATGGAGAATGCATAATAGTGGGCAGGTTCCTGACCATTTGTGCTATTGCAAAGTGGCAGAGAGAAGACAAACAAATTTAAGAACACAAAACAAAGCCAACCAACATAGGATTTGAACAAGTTTTGTTCTGCTGAAAACTATAAACAAATATAGGAAATTTTTAACATCATGCCTTTACTCAGAGGATTTAAAATGGCATCCCATAGAATATATTTACTGGGGAAGATATGGAATAATAATCTTTAAACAAGATTGTTAGGTTAAACAAGATTGTTAGGATTATTAGGGGATAGATGCAGAAAAAATAATCTTGTTGCAAGGAAGATCATATTTGCCTTGAATAAATAGAAGCCTCATAAAACTCAAGGGATTGTTTTAACAGTGGTACAGATTGGCTAGGATCCAGTTTGAATAGTTGATTTGATCAGAAATGTTGACATTTCATCAATGTTGCATTGATTTGACACTTTGACTCAGAGTCAAACCGGGTTGAACTGTTTGGAAAATCAAATCTTGTTTGATTTGACAATTGAATCTGAATTGTTGATCCAATTTGAAAAGTTGCTTCAGTTCAGATGTCCGATGAGATAGCCTTTGAATTGAATCTCAGAATTTGCACAGCCCTATAATGTAATAATGCCCCAAATGGGAAAGAAGCATAAAATTGAGATCAGATGTCACTTAAAAACAAACTAACAAGAAAATCCACATTTGTTGTCATTCACTACAATTTACAATATGAGGAATTTTATGCACATCTAACTTTATTTTATAAAGTTTTGTTTAAAACTATCCCTAATATCCATCCCACCCTTGTTTGTTAGAAACTCCTTTTTATACATTGTTCCCAAATACACCTTTTTCATAGGAATGTTGAGCAGAAAATCATAGACTTCATTCATTAATTGTCATCCATGTCACAAACATGTCTACTCTGGTTTGTTGCTCCAGATCCTTTCTATTAAACAGTGCCATCTGGTGGGACCAAGGAAGCATGATTTCTTTGTCAGAGCACCTTTCCTGTGGAACAGTATCGCCTTGAGATCCAGGTGTCTCCAACCCTGATAGACTTTTGAAGGCCCCAAAGAACTGCCCCTTCCTTTGGCCCTTCAGGAAGTCTGTTGAAAGAACTATCAATGTGTTAATATTTATATGAAGTGCATGTTGACCTTGGACCTCAAGATCTATGTGTGCTTCTTACATTATGTCTTCTTCTTGGATTTATTATTTCTTACTTTTGTCTTTCTTGCTGTTTTTAATGTTAGCTCTCCAGAGTAGGTTGAAGAGATGATGGATCTGTTCTCCAAACAGAGCATCTAAATGTTGTACCTATATAAACTGAAACAAAAAAAGAAATCACATATTTTCACTTCACTGGAATTCAGAGCAGTTCCCCACTTCCTAACAAATATGGATGTAAATATACTACGGCTATGTTACAGAAAACTGAGCAGAGGTAATTGAATCATGTGGGAAACTCATGACTAGCAAAATATTGTCTGCAAGTCATATGTTGGCATCCAATGGGTGAGTGATGCACATGGCATCAGCATCATTCTTGAGTTGATTTTCCTGGCAATTGTATAAAATAGCCTTCTTCCCACATTATTTTATATATCAATAAATAATCTTGGAAGAAGGCTGTTTTATATATTTACTTACCTCCTAGGTTAATAATCCTAGCTCAGTTTTTTAAAATAAACTCTTATCCAAGTACTAATCAGGTCCTATTCTTTCAGCTTTTTCAAGATATTTCACAAGAAGAGTTCTCCACTCCTCTACTCGTTGTAGAATACCTTATGCCACCAGACTTGAAATTCTAGAACTAGAAAACCTTGAATTACGCCGTCTTCGGTCTGATTTAAGCATGGTATATAAAATCATACATTGCAATGTCCTACCTGTCAATGAATACTTCAGCTTCAACCATAACAACACAAGAGCACACAATAGATACAAACTCAAAGTTAACCGCACCAAACTTGATTGCAGGAAATACGACTTCAGCAATAGAGTGGTCAATGTCTGGAATACTCTACCCGACTCTGTAGTTTCTTCCCCAAACCCCAAAAACTTTAACCTTAGACTGTCTACTATTGACCTCACCCCTTTCCTAAGAGGTCTGTAGGGGGCGTGCATAAGCGCACCAACGTGCCTACCGTCCCTGTCCTATTGTTTCTCTTATTCTTCTTTTATTTTTCTTATATGTACCCATTTCATGTATTCACAACTATGTATACACTTATACTTATTATCTTGTAAACAATTGGCAAATCAAATAAATAAATAAATAAATAAATAAATAAATAAGTTGGTCTAGATCAGGGGTGACAACAGGCAGCCCCTGGGCTGGATGTGTCACACACAGGCCATGCCTACCCAGCTCCGTGAAAGAAAAAAATGTTGTGATACATCACATGACAGCAATGTGATGCTGCGAGTTTGACACTTGTGGTCTAGATGCTGCTCCCTAGTTGAGATACTCTGTGGAGACTCGGCTATTTTTTTCATCTCAGAATAGAACATCCAAGAGTCATTCTTTATAATTATATGGAGAAATGAGACAAAACTAACAGTGACAACCAATTTAGATGGCTTAACTTTTATGTGCATGTCTATTAGTGCCTTGAAATCTATATGATATCCAGAATCAAAAGGAGAATGTCTAAAATGCAATTGCTAGAAAGCTATAGCAGATGATGGTTCTCATATCCTGCTCATAAATTTCCCAGCCTTCAATTGAGGACTTGTATACTGTATGAGTCAAAAAGAGGGCTTTGAAAATATTTACAGCCCCCTCACATCACGGACATAAACTGTTTCAACTCCTTCCCTCAAAACAACGCTATAGAGCACTGCACACCAAAACAACTAGACACAAAGATAGTTTTTTCCCCGAACGCCATCACTCTGCTAAACAAATAATTCCCTCAACACTGTCCAACTATTTACAAAGTCTGCATTAATATTACTATTAATCTTCTCATCACTCCTTATCGCCCATCCCCTCCCACTTGTGACTGTATGACTGTCACTTTGTTGCTTGCATTCTTACGATTTATATTGACTGTTTCCTAGTATGATTTGATTGCTTATTGTACCCTATGACTATTATTAAGTGTTGTACCTGATGATTCTTGACTCTTGATGAATGTATTGTTTCTTTTATGTATACTGAAAGCATTTGCACCAAGACCAATTCCTAGTGTGTCCAATCATACTTGGCCAATAAAGTATTCTGCATTCTATTCTATTCTATTTTCTTATTCTATTCCTATTCTATTCTATTCTATTCTATTCTATTCTATTCTATTCTATTCTATTCTATCCTATCCTATCCTATCCTATCCTATCCTATCCTATCCTATCCTATCCTATTCTCTCTTCTCTTCTCTATTCTCTGTACACACACACACACACACACACACACACACACACATACAGGGGTGGGATCCGACCAGTGTAACTACTGGTTCGGTGATTTTATGTTTTGCTGCACACGCATGTATAACATTGTCAGCTTGCTTCCTGGACAGCTGAGCACTTTTTTCCTGCTTTTTCAACTGCAGCTGTGTCGTGCAAAGCAGCTGAGGTTGAAAAAGCAGGAAATAAAGGTCAGGTAAGATCCCGGGTGGTAGGGTGGGCCAAAACAGCAGCAGACATAGAACTGGTTCTTTGTCTGCTGCATTTCAGAGCTACAGGTTCTACAGAGTTGGACAGAACCGGTAGAGTCCCACCCCTATATGTATGTATGTATGTATTTATGTATACATACATACATACATACATACATACATACATACATACATAGTAACACTGCCATGAATGCAAATCCCCTTAATGTTAATGAACAACAAAGGTTGGCTTTAGCAGAATGAAAACACTGCCATCGCAATCCATGACAAGTAGGTCAAATTCATGAACAAGTAATTGGTCAGGACCCTAACTCAACAAGTCATTTGATGCCAATTCTTTGGTAAATATCTACCTGCTGCTACAACAATAGTATTGTCTGGCTGGAAACAGTGTGACATTATTCCACCAGCAAGGAGAAGTAGATATTTGCAGACATATTATAAGAGTAGATTCAGCAAAACGGCCACCATAACTCAAGAGGTGGCCCTTTTATCTTTTGCAGCCTGCTGAGTGAATCATTTACCATCTGCAAGGAGAGGAAAGCTGAGCTCAGTTCTTTGTAGCCAAGACAGAGCTGCTCAAGTTGAGGCGCACAGCATCTAGGCAAAGCTGGAAGTGTTTAAGAAGTGCCGGCTGAATCCCATAGCTCAGAGGACATGAAAGAAGAGATGTTGTGAATGATTTATGGCACACTGAGCAACTTGACAGTCAGACTTTTGAAAATGGTGTCCTTTGGCTTCAGCCCTGACAAGGGGATTGCTCAGATTAATGGCTTTGAGGGAGGAGCAGATTTATAACTGTGCAATGCCAAGTTCCTCTCACAGTATATGTTGGCTGTTCTCTTCTCCTCCTTCCCTCCCTCTACTTCTACAGTCTTGCCAAACCACCAGATGTAAAGCAAGAGGGATTTTGTTCTAGAAGGTGTTTCCCAGATGCCAAACCTCAAGGATAGAGGCATTTATCAATTCACAATTCCTTAACAAGTCATTAGAAAACTTCCAAAGTCAGGCCTACTCATGTCTCACCAACGATTACCATCTGGCTGGCCTTAATGCCACAGAATTATGGTTCTCCTCTTTCTTTGATGGAACTTTGGTTCAGGAAGTCTCTTTATAACCCTTAACACTGAACACTGTAACATATGTAGTTCTGTGTGTGCATGAGTATGTGTACAACAGGTTTTCATAAAAACGAATCTATGAGTTGAAATTGTAGAATTCTGTAGGAGAGATTGGGATAACTCTCAAGGAGAATAGATAATATAAGGGCTTGGCTATCAGCTGCAATGTCTGAAAATGCGATCATCATTTTTATTAAGAGATATATTGTGCTTTTTTTTCAAAGCAGCACCTGTTGAGGCAAGTAATGCATATCCAATTTCCTGAACATCTCAGGAACATTTCTCATTATGGAGGCTGCAAAAGTGCTAGCTCTGGGAGGTAGCTTAGCCAAGAAGTACAAAGAGGCTCTAACTTTATTGTTAGGTTCCATTAACAGAATCTTGCAAGAATCTTGTTCTCCTTCTGTGGGCTGAGATATGCCAGTCTCCCAGTCTTCTTGTCTCTCAAGGTCATTCACACAGACCATTAAAAAAGCCATTCATATGATTCCAAGCCATTCTTTTAGTAGCCTGGCTCCAAATTATTGATTACTGGAGTTATTTTTAGTATGCTTCAAATAGCTGAAGCTAATGTGGGTTTCTCAGATCTGGGCTGCAAAACTCTGGATATTCACTAGTTGTCAACATAGAAAGTTTTCTATGTCTTTTTGCCTCATCAAATGGTAGTCTATATTTGTCAAAAGAGACTGGAAGATATGAAGTAGCTAGGCTCAAATTTGGATGTGCTTCAATTCTTGAATTAATTTGGTGCTCCAGCTTGGCCCAAATTGGTCTGGAATGTTGATTTTTGTACAAATTGACCTAAAACAATAATCTACACAACTTAATTACTGGCTCTTAAGCCTGCAAATGTTTTGTGAAACATGCCATTGCAATGAATGCCAAGTGCATCATTTAAATGAAGTCAGGATGATTTCTTGTTACTCCCATAAGCAAAAGAAATTAGGGCTGATGTAGACAAAGTAGAGGTTGATTTCTAAAGTTTTCTGTGCTCACATTTTGCCAGAGTGGATCTTTACCTTCCTTCCCTAGCAAAACTACACCAAATAAAAAAGGACAGAGAGGAGGAGGAGGAGGACATCATCTATGGAATTTGGCCAGAACTACAGATAAAGATGATAGCGACAGAGACAGAGAAAGAAACAGAGACAGACAGACAGACAGATCTGCTGCAACCTCTCTACTTGCAAGGTTCATAAGTCAGCTTACTAAACTATTGGTATTCTTCAGGCATTTCTAAACTGCAATTTCTATCAAACCATGGCAGAATAACAAATTGTTAGGATGTTGTAATCAAAAACATTTGGAAAGCATGATTTTGAAAGGTATAGAAGAGGAGAGTATTTTAAGCAACATAAACAAAATATTAAGTTGCATAATCAAATATATCCTTCTGGTTGCATTAATAGATCATCTCTGTTGAATGATTAGCCTCTCTTTTAGATCATTTTTGCCGTCAGACTGGCAGAGATGGTCAACATGTTGGGCAGAATGGAATCGGTTTAGCTTTTTTCTTGGCATAGGTATTACTTCCTCTTAATATAGACTATTTAAGAAACTGCCTTAAATCAGGTAAGATTAGTCTGACATTTGGCACTGTCCACTTCATCCACAGGTAGCAGTTGTCCAAGGCAGGTTTCCTTATCAGTAATTTGATCATTTCAGTCAGTAAGAGTGATGTTTGAGCAAAGCGAAGGATGTCCTCTCAATGCAACCTCATTTCTCTTGATGCTTCCACTTGCTTTGAAAGATCCACATGTCAAGCTGACTAATTCAATCTCTGCTTGAGCTCTGTGGAAGCAGAAGGCCAATCTGAAAAATGGTATTACAGAAGGAGAAAAGGCGCTAAAAGACAACCAGAATTACTAATAGACCAAAGCAACCCCCTATGAAAATTTGAGAGCCTGTGGCTTTTTAGCTTGGATTGAAGGTGAAAAAGGGAAGACAGTATAGAAAATCATGTACAATGTAGAAAATATAAATTACTTTTTTTGCCCCTTTTACAGTGTTAAAACTTAGGGTCACTAACTGAAATTAACTGCAGGGAGATTAGGAGCAATAAAACCAGAAGCTTCTTTTGT
Source organism: Notechis scutatus (assembly GCF_049901735.1). Lineage (NCBI taxonomy): Eukaryota > Metazoa > Chordata > Lepidosauria > Squamata > Elapidae > Notechis > Notechis scutatus. Next base: position 11,903,430 of record NC_142015.1, read on the forward strand.
CAGTGCACAATACTATGGAATTGTGCACTACCAGTTGATGACCCAAAGGTGCTTTTCTTCAAAAGGCAACTGGACTTTCTAGTTTTTCTTTTAAGATGTTTTGCTTCTTATCCAAGAAGTTTCTTCAGCTCTTCTGGTCAACCATGACCTAGATGACTGAGAATCTCCATAGACATTTACCAGTTCATGATGAATTTAGATGGAAAAAAAACCCATGAAAAAATGGAGGATCAGACTCTCAGCTATGAAATTGAATAAATGCTACTTCTAGCATCGCAAGCTGGATGCTTAAAACCAGAGGTCTCCAACCTTGGCAACTTTATGACTTGTGAACTTTAATCCCCAGAATTCCTCAGCATGGCTGGCCAAGGTTGGAGACCCCTGCAACAACAGCTGTTAAGAAATAAAGAAGATGATTACTCTCCTGTCCATGTCAGCACACTTCCCAAATAAGTGTGTTGGCCACCCAGAAATCTGCATTAAATGGATCCTTGCTCTGATATTTTCTGAGCTTTCATGACACCAGGAACCATAAACTAACCTCATAAGGTATCTTCAGACAGCTAAATCTGCAGCTAAATTCTTCTAGGATGAATTCAAATCAATCCGCAAAATTAGGATTGGCTAGTTTGTGTATGACCCATCATCCTTATTTTCTCACATTTTATTTGAGAATCCCTATTCTATCTACTCCTTTATATCAGTAATTCTTGAATGTTTTAAAGATATTTCACATTATCGTACTAAATGAAAAATGGGCTTGAATCATGCTGATAATGGTTTCCTGGAGCAATGCCTCCTCATATTTATAGCACTGTCTAAATTACAGAGTTTTCTGTTCCACCAAGTCTTTTATTTGGTAAATTTCTTTAACTCTATGGAAAGTCTGCAAATCAGCAACAAGTGAGAAATATACTATGTCTGACTCACAGAGAGAAACTTGAGGAATGTTTTGATGCAGGCATTATAAATTCTATCTCCAAATATTCAGAAAAGACCATATATGCCATACATGACTGTATTGATATACTGTGTATTTTTGTAGATGTGTATAAATAAACAAGGCTATGTTTAGAAGAGAAGTGTCTCAAAGCAAGAGGAACACTAGCGGGTTTGGCAAAGCAGACAGTGCTGGAATCAGAAATGTAAACTGTTTAGACAATGAAAATGGTTCTGTCAAAAGCAAGGAAAAGGTGGCTTTAGAGAATAAACATCCTCCAAGAGAACTAATCATTTTTGTAACTCACAAATTATGGGCTGGTTACACACACACACACACACACACAAACACAAAGAGAAAGAGAGAACACATAGACCTCTCTTCCTCCATGCAAGTAGTAACCTCAACCAGCTTTCAACTTGCAGTCCAGGAAATCATGGAATATAGCATTGATGACTGTGAGCAGAAGAGAATGCAGGGACCTCAGAAATGTGGCAAGAATTGCTAGACCTTTTAGTCTTCTTATATACAGTACAGGGAGGATTTCCATATGCCTGCCAACTGCCCCAGGTAATTTGTATCCTTTACTTCTTTCTTTTCTTTTACTTTCAGGAAACCTGTACCACCTAATGGTTGAAAATTCATCCCCTTTCCCATGTGGAGGCTTTTCTACTTTGAAATTGGTGCTGCTTTGCTGCTATGCTGCATCCTGTGACACTGTGTTCGGTTTGTGAAGACCAGCCCTTTCATTACTGATTGCACCAAGGAAAAGACCACAGTCAGGTTTGCAAGTTTTTGTTCGAGGTAAATGGGGGATGGGATTACCCCTGGTGGGAACTCCCTCTGAGGAGCTGCCCATCCCTTCTTCAGTCAAGACAACTGACCCCTTGCTATCAATTCCCCATCAGCTCCTTGACTGTTCTTTTTGCACCAAAATGGGTTCTGATTTTAAAACATGCTTGTTCTCCTTTAGGTGACAAGCAAATATGACAAGGGGAGAAGAAGGGTTGGATCAGGGATAGTTGCTTGACTGTGCACAATATAAAGATAGAGTAAAAGCCTTACATAGTTATCTTATTGTTGCACATCTTGCTGTTAAATATATTCCCAAATATTTAACATTTTGACTATCTGAAGGTCTGTCTTTTTTGTCAATTCATTTTTTTTTTGTTTATCAATAAGATTTCTAACTATTATTTTGGTTTTTTCTTTGTTTACTTTCTTTTTTTAATATTTTTTTATTTTTTGTTTCTACAAACACATCATTGTGTGAACAGTATGGTTCCAGGGTCTTTTACATTTTAAAACAAAACATGATGATAGTTTCACTTTCTTACATTATTTCATATTAATACGTATTATTGATCTTAATTATTCAATATTCTCATGTGTTATTTGTGTCAATCTCTGCATTCTAGACATCACTTCTTTTATTATAAATTATATATTAGTTGTCATATTTGCAGTGTTTAGCAAGTTATGTAATTCAATTTACCATTCATAAATTTATATTAATTTGTGTTTTCTGTTATTTATCCCCTTTTTAGTTCTTAATTGTGCCACCACTGCTCTTAAAAAAAAGTCCCTTCCTAATCCCATTTATAATAAAACACTATTCATCCTATTAACATTTAGCATATTATACAATTCTAGTAATACAATAATCACCTTAATCTATTACCATATTTCACTATTCTTTGTTTACTTTCAATACTGTTACTTCCCCATACTCTTTTATTTTTGTCATTAATTTGGGGCCAGTTTCCAATGGTTCTTCTAGGATGAATATCAAATCATCCGTAAATGCTTGTAATTTATATTTTTCTTTTTTTATTTCCATACCTTTTATTTCTACATCTTGGACATTGGACTTGGAGAAATGGAAAAATGTGCAATTATCAATGGTAGGAAGAATAGCAACTATAAAAAATAATATTCTACTGAAACAAATTTTTTTTGTTTCAAACAATTCCTATAAAAATAGAGAAAAAATATTTTGATGAGCTAAATACAATAATTTTGAAATTTATTTGGCAAGGAAAGAAAGCTAGAATAAAACTTGCAAGAATCTAAAAATAATGGGGGATTTGGGCTACCACATTGGGAGCTATATTACCAAGCATGTGTATTAACATGGGTGAAAGAATGGATAACTCTCAGACATAGAAGATTACTGTATTTAAAAGATCATGATTTCCAATTAGAATGGCATGCTTTTTTATGGTATGGTAAGAACAAAATTCATAGCTACTTCCAAAGGCAGTATGTAAGAAATGCTCTATTTTTAGTATGGGAAAAGGTGAAAGCAAAAATTTATATGAAAATACTAAGATGGCTTTCAATAAATAGAAGCATTTGTTCACCCAAATCTAGTAAATATAGAGAAAATTTTAACATATAAAGTTATCTTAAATGTGGAAGGGAAACTAAAAACTAAACAAGAATTACAGAAAGAGGGTGTTGATTTATTGTGGCCAAAAATGCAAATGCAAGTGAGATATGAGAAAGATGTTAAGACTTATGGTTTTTATAAAGAGCAAACAACATTTGATCAAATATTGTTAGTGCTGGATGAAAAGTTAATTAATAAATTATATAATTTTCTATTAAGCCTAAAATGGAGGATGAACAGGTAAAAGAAACAATGATAGTATGGGCAAAAAACTTTGGATATACTCTAGAATTAGATAATTGGCAAAAGCTCTGGGAAAGACACTATAAACTGATGGTGGCAACTACATATAAGGAAAACTTGTACAAAATGTTTTATAGGTGGCACTTACCACCGACTAGATTAGCCAAAATGTTTAAAAACATGTCTGCTAAATGTTGGAAATGTAATCAAACATCGGGTACATACTATCACATGTGATGGATGTGTCCAAAAAGCAAATAAATAAATAAAATAATTGGACAAAAATACATATGTGGTTAGAAAAAATGTTAAAGCAGCATATAGATTATAAAACAGATGTCAGCTTTGAAATTCAGCTGCCACATTTTTTTTGGAAGGGGGTTGGAGGAGTTGAAAAGTTCAAGGTTGTTCTGTATGTCATATTAAGAAATTCCAGTTGCAGTTAATTGGTTCTCGTGATTTATGAAGTGTAGAAGTGGGAAGAGAGAAGGGAGGAGAGAAGGTGGATTCTTTGTAACACATGAAAATAATTTCACTTTGGGAAATTGCTTTAGACATACCAGATCTGTTTCTAAATAAATCAATTGGAGAGAAAATGTCTCGGAGTGATTGATATCATGGATACTTTCTGGATGCCTTACAACAGAATTATTTTTGTTAAGCATATTACCAGGGAAATATTATAATGGGAATATATATTTAATATTGCATGTTTTGACAGCAGCAAGAATTGTATTTGCACAACACTGGGAAAACAAGGAAACACCCACAGAAGAAGAAATAATTAACAAAATATTAGACTGTGCAGAATTGGACAGATTAACACTGAAGATAAAAGAAAAGGAAGACACAGAATATTTACGAACTTGGGATTTGTTTTATCAATGATTGGATAATAGAAGTAGAAACTAGGAGTTAAATATTTTTATGTAAACAAATTGTCTCAGACAATACACTGTTCACCAAGCACATATTGTCTATAAAGAGAAAGTATATAAAAATAATAATAACAAAAAAAGTAGAGTAAAAGCATATTTTACCATTCAAGGTTGTTGAATGTTTCATGACATTTTGACATTTCTTTAAGGATGTCGGGCATGAAAAATCAGGATTACACTTAAATCCCAGTTAAGAATATTTGGTGCTGAATCCTATATGCAAGAATCTAGTCAATTAACAGTCAGCACTAAATGAGCATTCAATGAGAATTCATGGAATTTGGTGGGGGGGTTGAGTTGGAGCATTTGTGGTTACATAAGGATTCGAGGCCAAGATGTCTTTTGACTCCTCCCCCAGACTCTGCCTCTTCTTCTCCTACATCAGGAGAATCACCATCCCACCATCCCAACATCAGGATAATCAGGATAATGCCCAACATCCTAAACTCCTACTTTTTATTTATTTTATTTTATTTATTTATTTTGTCAAGCGATTATAAGATAACAGGTATAAGAATAAACATAGCTATGAATACATGAAATGGATACATATAAGAAAAATAAAAAGAAACAATAGGACAGGGACGGTAGGCACGTTGGTGCACTTATGCACACCCCCTACAGACCTCTTAGGAAAGGCGTGAGGTCAATAGTAGATAGTCTAAGGTTAAAGTTTTTGAGGTTTGGGGAAGAAACCACAGAGTCAGATAGAGTATTTCAGACATTGACCACTCTGTTGCTGAAGTCGTATTTCCTGCAATCAGGTTTGGTGCGGTTTACCTTGAGTTTGTATCTATTGTGTGCTTTTGTATTGTTATGGCTGAAGCAGAAGTATTCATTGACAGATAGGACATTGCAATGTATAATTTTATATACTATACTTAGATCGGACCGAAGGCGGTGTAGTTCTAGTTTTCTAGGTCTAGAATTTCAAGTCTGGTGGCATAAGGTATTCTGCAATGAGTAGAGGAGTGGAGAACTCTTCTTGTGAAATATTTCTGGACTTTCTCAACCATGTTAATATCAGATACATAATGTGGGTTCCAGACTGATGAGCTGTATTCAAGTATTGGTCTAGCAACTGTTTTGTATGCTCTAGTTAGTAGTGTGATATTACCAGAGAAAAAGCTACGTAGGATTAGGTTAACAACTCTTAATGCCTTTTTGGCTATGTAGTTACAATGGGCTCTAGCACTTAGATCATTAGAGATGAGTACTCCAAGGTCCTTGACAGATTTTGGATCATCAACAAGGTCTTGACTATTCAGCTTGCATTTTATTTTCTGTTCTTTTTGGCCAATATGTAAGATAGAGCATTTATTTGTTGAGATTTGAAGTTGCCATTTGTTTGACCATTCTGATACACAGTCAAGGTCTTTTTGAAGGGTAACAGTATTGTCTATGGTGCTGAATAGCTTTACATCATCAGCAAAGAAAACACAGTTGCTCTTAATATGATCACAGAGGTCATTTATGTAGAGTATGAAGAGAGTTGGTCATAGAACACTGCCTTGGGGGACACCACTGTTGACAGGTACAGAATTTGATAGGACGCTCCCAATTTTGACCATTTGTTGTCTGACAGGAATGCTTCTATCCAGTTATGCAGGTGTCCAGAATTTATTTGTATGCATCAATTGATAACTATAAGCTACCAACCCCATGCTATAATGTATTATATATATCCAGCCTTTAAACCATGAATCATCACGTCACGTTGCCATCAAGTGATGTTTCGTGATGTTTTTCCCATTTGTGAAGCTGGGGTGAGTGTGGCCTATGCATGATGCATCCAGCCCACGGGCCACCAGTTTTACAACCCTACTCTAAACAAAAGTGCACCTGATGATCTCATCCAATAGGTTAAGTCAATCCTAGATTCAGCATTGAACCTGTCAACCCTGGAGCCATCTTTGAACATCTTCAGGGATGTCACGTAGTTCAATTAATCATGGGTAAAGAATATTGTGTAAATAAAGCAGTTTTTTTTCTTAGCCCAGTACTCTGAAGACATGTGCTTCAAGACATGTAGTTCAACACTGAATTATGGTCTTCTCAAAGCTTGTCCTTTTGATGTGATAAGACCCAGTCCCCAGAGTATTTCTGTGGAGATTATGACTTTTGCACACATGCATTTCCCATTCATTCTCCTGGATCCATTGGGAGATGAAGCTATTCTCTGTAATTCTTATCTACATTTTCATTCATGTAATACTGCAAATATTGCTGGTACTTTGGGGAGTGTGGATGTTGCCATTTTGGTCATACAAGGATCTACGTTTAGAGAATGAATTTACTATTAGCACATAGTCTAACACCAGCAGCAATACAATGAAATTCACTGATTATAGCCCTTGACACATTTTCAAAGATAATTTCCAAGTCTGGCTCTGTATAATTTCACTAGTATCTTTCCTTGTGACATGTAATTCTCACGGGAAATTACACCATTGAGTCAGCCAGTAAAAAGAATTCTTCCTCCCCAGATTTATATCATTCACACTAAAACAGTAATTCCCAAATTACTAAGTCCACAGGAAATAAATATTGTGTTCTTTTGTGAGCCAAAATTAAAAGTTCAAAGTAAAGTTGACCAGATTGCAGATAGGGAATGAAACAAAAAACAAAAATGCCCATGTAAACTTATCAAATTGTTGGAATCAGAGCTTAGTTTTGCAAGGCACATGTCCTGGGTCCCACCAGATGATGTGACCTGTCAAATTTCACCATGTGGGAAAAAAATTAATTGGAAGTCAATGGTCACATAAATAACTTGGTCTTGTGCCATGAAGGACTTTATAAGGGAAAACCAGCATGTCCCAAAGGTGTTTTTTCCAAAAGGCAAATGGATTTTCTTGGTTTTTTTCTTTGAAAAGTTTTTGTTTCTCATCCAAGAAGCTTCTTCAGTTCTAACAGAACAATTCTGAGTTAGAGCTGAAGAAGCTTCATGGATAAGAAACAAAACATTTTCAAAAATAAAACTAAGAAAGTCCAGTTGCCTTTTTGAAAATGCACCTTTGGGACAACCTTGACCTAAATGATTGAAAATCTCCATAGACATGAAAACCAGCTGCTTCATTTGTACCCAGAAGCTTGCAAACTAGAGATATTGCCTAGATATAGTGTATCCCTTCATTCTGGACTTACTGCAGCTTGAAAATGGTCAACAAGAGTAGCTAATATAGTGCATATTGCAATAATTCAATTGTAAGGCAGCCAGATATGACTGGTGAACACCCTCCAGATCTGAAAGTGGCATACAAAGTGGAACTATGAAAAGGTCCTCTGAGTCATGGCTCATACTTGTTCTTGGGGAAGTGCTACGAGTCTGGGATATCATATCCCCAAATTGAAAACCACGTCTGTTTCTTGATTCTAGAATCAAATATGGAAAATCTCCAGATACAAATGGTTCCAAAATCCAAAGCCACTTGGTCTTATTAGGATTGAGTCTGAGCCAGGTTCCAGTTACTAAGAGAGAATCTTGATGGCATCACTTGGAAGGCCCAAGATCTATATCTATAGCTTACTGACAATGTTTAACCCAAGCAAATCCATATTCTCATAAGGATTTCAGGTAGATATTAAATAGAACAGGGAGAGGACTAAAACAGATTGGTAGCCACACTATATGTGCTTTTATAAAAAGTCTGGTATATATTAAAAATGGATTAAAAGTGAGTTAAAATATTATAAATATTATAAAAATATTATATATTTGAAAAAGAAAGCATATAAAAGAAAAAGAAAGCTTCCCAATAAACATTATGAAGAAGATCTTAAAGTTCAAACTCAGTGGTCAACTAAGTCTTGAGACACATGCAAAGGAAAGGTTTAGATAAAATATTTCCCCCATGAACATCCATTAGAATTGGAAGAAGAGGACAAGTACTGAAATAACATGCTTTCCATTCTTAACCCCCTTAGCAGTTGCAGTAGGATACTTTGATGAATGGCAATGAAAGTCACTGAGAGATCAAAGAGGGCCAAGGATGAATGCATCTCCTCCATCCAGTTCCTGCCTCAATCATCCACAAGCTTAATTAATGCTATTTCCGGACTGTGCCCAAGTAAGGAAGGGAAATACTGCCACCTGAACAATAGTTCCCAACCTTTGCAACAGAATGCACCCTGAGAACAATCTTACACTCAGGTTACCAAACCACTGGAAAACCGTCTATCAAGGAAGTTGGAATTGCTGCTTTATTGCATAATCAGCTAAATTCCTAATGCCAGCATAGAAGATTTTTGCAAAACCTTCCACTTGAAAGGAAAGAACTTCAAATTTTGCTCCACCCCAAGGTTGGCAAATATTCCTTCTGGTGACCAGTGGGGTGCAAAGGGTGTATAGAATTACCCCAAACCTAGTGGAATCAGGAGTCACCATAGCTATTTTACACAACTGATGCAGCAAGCCTTTTTGTATTACTATTCTTTTGCATTTTAATAATTAATGACTATGGGCCTCGCAGTTATAAGAATTGATATTATAGTATTGTTAGGCCATGATGTGTTTTGCTTATGTCTAACTGACAGATTGGATGCCAAATTGTCATTTTAATATATATTTTATCTGTTATTTATTATTTTATTCTGGAATTTTCAACTGGATATTCCCTGAGTATTCCTAACTTGTTCAGGTATTTGGTCTTTGACTGTAATAAACTTACCTGACCTGATTCCCAAACTTAGTGGTTCTCTGGGAAAAAAAAGTAATTATCATTCATAACAATACTAAATATTGGATATGTGAGAATCAGTAGTCCCATCTCTTAAAAAAATATTTATTTTATATCAGTACATTGAGAAATGCTACATGTAAATTATTTGCTTGTATACACAGCTCCATGATCTGAGTTGGTTAATAATCTAGCAGCTTTATCATAGAACAGCTAAGCCAGAGCTTTTGTTCTGGTTAAATTCCTACTGCTTATTAACCTTGTCTTGGGCATTGTACAAAATAAATGTGCCTTTCTGATCAATAGATTACAGCCAATGGATCTTTTCTTTTCTTTTTACTGGGAGATCTATGGCTTCATTCTGATTAGCCTCCTGACACTTTGGCATCTTTCTTTTTCTTGCTTTGATTTGCGCACTCCTTCAATGAATTTTCCTTGAAGCATGTTGACTTATCAGTCATTCCAATGTTTTCCCCATTTTCTCTTCTTCTGACAGGTCCTACTAATGTACTTATTCATTCAATTTAAATAAATTGAACACTGGTATACGATGGCCGATAAGTGACTCACACAAGAACAAACAGAGGAGGCAGCTTTGCAAATAGTCAAATGCCAAGCTAGAATGGAAAATAGGCCTCCCAGCATCAGCAAACTTTAGATGTCTAATATTTATGGCCAATTGATGTCATTAGAAAGCAAATAAGGCCTCTTATGCTGCATTACAAAAGATTAACGGCAAGCAAAGGGGCTTAAATAGCAGAGATAAGTACGATGGAAATAAACCTGTTTTAGGCTGGAAATATTTGCTGGATCTTCTCACAGCTTTTAAGATAATGGATCTCCGTATATCTATATTGAATCTAGTTATAAAAGCTTTAAGGCACCTTTTTGTAGAAGTAACCTCAATAGGGTCATATGAGATATATATTCACTTCACTTCTTGTACTTATTTTACCTGCTCTAAAATGCATACATTGCAAGAGCAAAATGCTTCTTGAAACTGGGCTGGGTTCATTGGTCTGCTCTTATCAAATTTTAACTGATATGCCCATGGTTTGTGTCACAGTGAATTTCAGTCTCAACTTAAAACTATTTCTGGTTGATCCCAAAATCATGTTATCATCTTCATCATCTAGTACAGGGTTCCCAAAATCCCAGACGCCTGTATTCAGAATTTGGCCATGCAAGTGGCTGGCCAGAGCACGTACAACTCAACTTGCACAAGCCGTGGCCCAGCTGGCATTCACATGAGTGTGCAACAGCTCACTGCTTGTACATATGCGTGCCAGCCCACCACTTGCATAAGGGCTGCATGTGTGCCAACCTACCACTGGAACAGCCCCCCTCTCCCTGGCCCCCAGCTGGGCCAACAAGCTGAAAAGGTTGGAGACCACTGATCTAGTATAATTTAACTGATTGATTGATTAAATTTGTATGCCACCCAATTCCCAACAATTTCAGATTTTTATGAAGCTGTGCAAAACAACCCTATTCCACTTTGTGGCACAAACTTAATCCATAATGTTGCTGCAATCCTATTCATGATGGAACTAGAAATATCAAAATTGAATCATCTTGGTTCCATGAATTAAACCTTCATCCTGAAACCCTCAGATTAAATGTGGCTAGGTGAATTCAGTAGAAAGTATTTTTCTACAAAAAAGCCTTTTTGTAAAACTGGATTGAAAGTGACATCTGCCATGATTGGGTGCTTTGAAGGCAAACAGTGCTTTGACCAATTCAAAACTATGCACAAGTCAAATTTTAATTCATAGAGTGCATTCAGGGTATTTGACAGAGGACTGTGAAAAAAAGATGTCATCAACTAAAAACCATGAATTCATTACTTTGGTGTTAGCATTCAGATTTTGCACAAATAGGAAAATTCTAGAGTAGAGTAAAACTAAGCTAGAAGAAAGAAATTCTACTTTAGGAATTTTTAGGCCACAAAGACTTGAATCCAAAAATTTTAGTACAGAACAATGAGTTAGGAATTTTATAATTCTGATTTGGTACAAATTCTTCTTATACTGAGGTTAGAGGTGTATCCTTATGTATGCACATACAAGCATGTAAAAGATAGTAGACATTCTTTAATTATGAACTTATTGGTACATTTATATTCTGCCTTTGGCAAATCAAGACATTTTCTTCTCATGTTACTCTTAAAACAGTCACATTCTCAGGTAGGATGGCTGAGAAATATGACTGGGTCGCTACTCCAGCTTGTATCTTAACCACTACACAGTTGGTTTTATGAGTGAGAATGTTTTCCCCTATAATTGTTCCCCTATAATCCCCTATGTTATAGGGGACATTCCCCTATAACTGTGATGGCGAACCTATGGCAAGTGTGCCTGAAGTGGCAAGTAGAGCCACTTCTGCCAGCATGCAAGAGGTCGCCTGGAAGAGCCCCACTGTGCATGTGCATGCACCCCCTGCCTGCCAGCCAGCTGATTGTTGGGTATCTGCCGTGCATGCACAGAGGCATGTGGTGCGGGGGGATCGCATGTGCATGCACAGAGGCACACACAGAGGGTCGCGGTGCATGTGCAGGGGGGCAGGGGAGAACCTCCCAGGGGGATTTGGCCTCTTGTTCCTCAACCCCCTCACTTAAACAGCTCCTTCAGAGGCAGACTGGCTGATGGGATTCGGGAGATGCTGGAACGAGCCTCAAACAGCATCCTATCTAGAGGGCAGCTCTGGGGCTGGGCTCAGGCAGGGAAGAACAGAGCAGGGAAAAGAGTCCCAGCTGCCACTTGGGGACAAGAACTCTCTGCCCTACCCATTCGCTGGGGCGATCAGAGGTATAGGAGGCTTGTCTCATGTGTACGGCTGGAGCTGGAGGATGAGGTTGGATGGTGGAGGTCAAGTGAGCAGGGGCTGTGACATGGCAGTGACAACGACTGGCTAGGCTACCTTACCATAGCACTACCATCTTACCTGCAGCTGCTGTCACTGGGATGGGGCAAGCAGGCAAACCCCTAGCACATACAACGATTGTGTGCCTCCCCCAACACTTCTGTCTCCACCTGCTGCCTAAAGGGCCAGTCTGATGGCTGCGGTGCTCATACCCACCTGTGCTACATGGGCTGTGGGGCCCCAAGGTGCTTGAGTTTACTGCAGATGGGGCAGGGCCAAGCATGGTTTATTGAATGTGCCTGGCCATCGCTGCTGCTAATGAGCAGCTGAGGAGCCAATGAGCTGCTGCTGCTGTGCACCACCAGCCCCTCCCCCCGTGCTCACCTCCTTTTGTGTGCACTCCCAGGGGGAACACTGGGAAGGGATCAAGGCAGCAGGGGACAACCCCTCATCATTTCCAGGGTGGCCCCACATCGCAGCCTTAGATCAGGCCTTGTGTTTGACATCTTCCCTACACCATTTCCAACAGATGACAGTTCAGTCTCTTCTTGAAAGCCTTCAGTGATTAAGCTCTCACAACTCCTAAAGGTAAGCGGTTCCATTGGCTCATTGTTAGGGTTAGGTTGAATCTCTCCTTGATCAGTTTCCATCCATTATTCCTTGCACTTTGGAAAACAGGTTGACCCCTTCCTCTCTGTGACAGTCCCTCAAATATTGGAACAGTGCTATCATGCTCCCCTGGTCCTTTTCTTTACTAGACTAGCTATGCCCAGTCCCTGTAACCATTCTTCATATGTTTTAGCCTCCAGTCTCCTAATCATTGTTGCTCTTCTCTTAGCCTCCAGTCCCCTAAGCATTGTTGCTCTTGCTGCTTTCTAGTCTCAACATCTTTTTTTTTATATAGTGTGGTGACCAAAACTGGATGCAGTATTCTAGGTATGGTCCTACTAAGACTTTATAGAATGGTATTAGTACCTCATTGATCTTGATTAAATCCCTCTGTTAATGCAATTTAGGATTGCATTGGCTTTTTGGCTGCCATCGCACACTGTTGGCTCATATTTAATTGGTTGTCTATTAAGACTCTGAGATCCCTCTCACAGTTACTGCTATTTCCTTTTCACTGAATGCCCCCCGCCCCAAATCTCAGTACTCTTGGGCAATGAGCTGGGCCTCTGGATGATGCTCTAAGGTTGCTTTCAGCTGCTTGCCTCCTCCAGCTTCCTCACTCTTCCATTCAGCCTCTCCCCTCTGTTCCTGATGGGAGAAGGATTGGAGCCCCTTCCTTACACTCATCTTCCTCTCTCCTTTCTGCCACCATAGGACCCATTTTTCTACCAGGACATCCCCAGGATCACTGCCTCTGTCTTTCTTCCCATCCCTTCTTACCTCTTTATTTGACTTGTTTTCTAGGTTTTTTTTGCTTGGAATTAGATCCTAAAGATTGGTCACCCTCCCCAGATTTTAAAGCCCTCCTGATAAGCGTAGCTAGACATTTTCTGAAAACATTCTTCCCCGTCTTTGTGAGGTTCAGCCCATCCCTTGCCAAAAGCCCATCGTGGAGATAGTACAGATCATGGCCCAGGAATCCAAAGCTTTTTTGGTGGCACCAACCCTTTAGCCAGTGGTTCACTTCTAGAATCCCATTTTTTCTCTTACTGGATGTTGACCTTTCATTGGCAGTACAGATGAAAAAACTACTTTTGCACCTAACTCCTTAACTTTCTTGCCTAGGTGCTCATAATCATTTGATACTGTTTTCAAATCCTTTTTATGTCATTTGTCCCTACATAGAAAAGGGTAGTAATCTGTGGGTTTTATTATTTTGGTTAGGTTCTCAGCTATATCTTTGATTTTTGTTCCAGAGAGACAACATACCTCTCTGGATTTACTGTCTGGTCTACAGACAGCTGGTTCTGAATGATTTGGGGAATCATTCAGGGAATCATTCTGAATGATTCAGGGAACTGAATCATATATTTTTTTCAAAATTCAGCAGCATCATGTGTGAATTCAGCCATTGGGGCTTATTCAATAGGCTACAGTTAAAACAAATCACAAGTTATCAAAAGATTTGGCCTATCATAGCTGAGCAGCTATGTAACAACAACTACCAAGAAAAATGGTATAAGATTGACATCATCACTCAGTTGCAGTCTATATGCCTAACGCAAAAGAGAAGGAGGTGTGTTAAACTGAAGGTGGATGTGAATTATTCCAGTTTTCTTGGCCTGTCTTGATGATTCCATTCTATATTTTGCCTTTCAAGGACAGCAGTAGAATTATCACTCCCTCTTCCTTCTAGGATTCCACATGGAATCCTTTGCAAGCTCTCTCTGGATGATTAATTGGCATATTGATGTGTATTTAGGCTCTATCAAAGCAGGTGCATGTGTTCTGCCACTGTCAAAGCAGTTAATGCAAGCGTCAGTTTTACAGCCCAATTGACAGTCCACATTGTTCTGGCAGGGTTACAGCTCTGACATGTGGAATCAATCTTTTTAACCTGTCAATTAATCAGTAGACAGCTGTCAGCTCAGCCAAAAGGACTGAAGGACAGTGCCCTTTCAATGGATTAGCCTGGATGCTCAGCACAGTGAAATTGAACACTTCGGCATCAAAGCACTTGTGCTGCATTCAGAATGGTGCTCAGCTCTTCTAGAAGTGGAGGAAACAAGCACCAGATTGTAAACTCAGAAGCTGCCTTCAAAGGATGGAGAAGTGAGGTACACCAATTTTATGTTTCCAATGATAAACTGGCCACCTTAAGAATATGGATAGATGATTCAATGCACGAGTCACTATATGGTTTAGGTAACCTCTCTTTGAACTTCAGGAATCAAGAAAATGGTCAAAGATAAAAAAAATAGTCTACCATTATTAAATTGTTAGAATAAAAAAACCCAGCATACAGAATATTGAAAAAGTCAAGAATAGTCAAGAAACCAGAATAACTTATATGTGACATGGAACCCAAAAAGGAGAGAGAAATCTTTACCCAAAATTAGGAACCTTAAGGTTTTTTTTTAAACTGGTAGGATATATGCAAGATGATAAATGACACAAATCTTTACTACAACTTTTGACCAAACCTTAGGGGTAAAAAACACAAAAATTAGACATCTTTATAAAAATGAATAGGACATAGTCCATTATCACTATCTCACCAATTCATAAAGGAAGAAAGATTGCAGAAATGATATTTTTGTCTGAGATCTGCTCAACTATAACATGGCACAAAATAAACTGATACATGGGTTTTTTTCCATGTAGACTGAGATATACCTTGCACTCTTAAAAGGATGAATGTAGCCAGTTATTCAACAAACTTTGAAGAATCAGAACTAGGCTTAGTCCTTCAATGGATATCTGAGAACAGAATAGAAGGCAGGTTTTTAGAGAGAATTGTCTACAACAGGGGCACATTTGCAACCTTCACAACGATGGATGAGTGCTTTAACCTTTCAGACTGTAAGGTTGCATGGACATAGTAATCTAACTTTAATGTAAAACATTTTAAAAAAATATTTACAGAAGGGGAAATACATTACTAATCCTGCTTTAAATCAGAAGTAAGAATTACTACAATGGCCTAGAAGTGAGACAGAAATCAGGGTTTAAGCAAAGCTCCAAAGATAGGGAAAAGGGGCTCTCATCTTAAGTTTTGTAGGCCATAAAGACTGTTATCTGAAAATCCATCCAATTTACATACATACATACATACATACATACATACATACATACATATTTCATTTTATATATCAAATTCATAGACCTCCCATCTCACTCAAAGAGTAACTCTGAGTGGTGAATTATCAGAAGAAGGTTCTTTTTCATACACATAGCTGCACAACAGCTACATAAATAATATAACAATCTCTGTTATGACAAGCACAGTCATAAATAATGTGGAATATTCCATTTTTTCCCTTCAAGTATAGCAGCAGGCATTTGGTTACATTTAAGAATGGCAAACACTTTTCACAGCATAAAATTAATTCTGGTGAGAAATATCCACCACTACAGTTTAGTATTTAAACAGGGTATACAAAAGATCCAATTTAGCATTAGCTTAAAATAGTAAATCACATCGAATGTGCATTTCTGTAGCTGATAACACAGTTAAAAGCTTTTTTATGTCAGGTGAATCAAAAAAAGTCTAAAAGAATAAGCAATCAATGTCAAAACAATGGGCTGATTCAGATATAAACTTGATTCACTCATTAGAGTAAGCTATGATTTATTTAGCCAAATTTGCATATCAAACAATATTTGGCTGAATTCACAGATCACACTATGCCATAAACCATGATTTGTAAACATTTTGAGTAGGTTTACACAATACTGTAAGCCAAAATATATTGCTGCTACATCATCATTATTTCTACTGCTATTTAGAAGAGCCATAGTGGCACAGTGGTTAGAATGCAATATTGCAGGCTAACTCTGCCGACAGCCAGGAGTTCAATCTTGATTAGCTCAAGGTTGACTCAGCCTTCCATCCTTCCAAGCAGGGGTGGGATTCTACCAGTTCGCACTTATTCTCTAGAACTGGTTGTTAACATTCTAAGCAGTTCAGAGAACCAGTTGTTAGAAGAAATTACTGGCCTAATCCTGTAAGGAAGGCAGGAAGGAAACATTCTGGTGTTGCTTACAGAAACTGCCTTTCCGTTAACCCTTATTACATTCTTGGCAGGACTAGACTTTCTGTCTCTGGAACCTCTCTGGAGTTTTTTTCCCCTCCTTTGCTTGTACTTTGCTTGTGTGGAATGACCATTCAAAGTTACAATGGCACTGAAAAAAGTGACTTATGACCATTTTTCACACTTACAACTGTTGCAGCATCCCCATAGTCATGAGAGGCCAGGCAAGGAGATGTGTGCCTCGATGTGAGTGATATTGAGTTGACCATGCCCAGCCAATAACATGATCACCAAGCCATGTCCACCCAGTCACATGACCACCAAGCCACGCCCACCAACTAAGCCACAACTACAGAACTGGTTGTTAAAAAAATTGAATCCCACCTCTGCTTCCAAGGTCAATAAAATGAGGATGCAGATTGTTGGGGGCAATATGTTCTGTAAACTGCTACACAAAATATTTACTATCATGGTTTTCTTAAATCAAACCAAAAAGAATTGAAAAAGTTGTTTCACTAATTAGATTCAAAGTAATCTAAAGTTTTTCATTGATTTGGATGAAAAACCTAGTGCTATGTAGGGAGAGTCTCTTGGGTTCTCCCCCCACCTTCCTGTGCGATTTGATAAAATATAATTTACTTTCCAGATTTCTTTCAAAGAAGAAGAGAACATCAGAGAAATTCTCATAGGCCACATTTAGTGTTCTGGAAGTTGTCCCAAGGTGCTATTCCAAAAGGCAACTGGACTTCCTTGGTTCTTTACTTTAAAATGTTTTGCTTTTCATCCAAGAAGTTTCTTCAGAAGCAAAGTATTTTCAAAGAAAACAAAACAAGAAAGTCCAATTCCCTTTTGGAAAAGCATATTTGGAACAATCCTGACCTACAGAATTGAGAGTCTCCATAGATATGTTCTGGAACTTATTTACTTATAGGTAACTAAAAGAAATGCCATCTTTTAGGACTTATTTTTTTATTTAAAAATGATAACCCTAAACTCCTATCCAAATGGAGAAATATAAAAAGCTTCATATATGTTATCATAGTTATATATAGAATAGGATGAAGCATCTCTAATCAATGTGAATGTATGCAGTGAATGATACTTTTTTATCCATGTCTTCTATTTCATTGTACAATCCTCTCTTCATTGATGCTCCAGCTTCTTATTAGGAGAACTTTTCCCACTGATCTTTTTATACTGGGACATGTGGGTAGAGAAAGAGGTATACGAGGGAAAAAAAAACATCAGTAGACACAGTCTCCTCCACCGATAATGTTAGTTCATAAACATTACTATAGAAGCTTTCTCAAAACCATCAAGGAAGTAACTTCTTTCACAGAAGAAAGAACTTTCTGATAAATTGCAAGTCATATTTTATCAATTGCAAGTCATATTTCATCACACCATTAAAAAAGTGGCTATGTGAAATTATGCCTGAAGTCTTCAGGTGGGTCACTTCATCTGTCTTTTATCTGTCATGCAGTAAATCTTGACTCTGTCATCAAAAGAAACAAAATATTTGGGGTTAAAATTATTACTGTTTATTATTTTTATAGATTTACTTGTTGGCAGTAGGCTATAATCTCCATTTCTCTTAAGTGTGAAACCTTACCTTTTCCTTATAGCCTTCAAGAACATCTTATTTTTCCAGTGTGTACCCCAAATTTTCAGCTGCTCTGGAAGGAATGCTGTTATAGGTATACCTTCAATTCTTTCAATTAATTTGGATGGGACAAGTCTTCAAACTGAGGAGGCCTTCAACAGTGGTTCCTTTGCTCACTCTGGAATACATGGCTAGTAAAAATGGTTACTGGTTGCAAAATCTCAAAATTTATAAAAAGTCAAAAGCCACACATCATTCTTAGATGCAAATTAGACATCATGTTATACATGACGACAGTGTTATTGAGGGTGGATACACCATATGTGTTATCTTCAGTTCAAATGGGAACCAAAATGCTTGATTATGTGACTTCTTGGTTAGAATCTGTTGTTTGATCTGCCAAGTATATCCATTTTCTACACATATAAAATTGTGGAGCTGTTGGAAAATATTTCCACATGGGCAAAATTGCTCAAAATGGTTTAGGAGCTTTATTGATAGCAGGTGGCAGTAATTCAATACCTTATTCAGAAAGAAAAAAAAAGAAAGGCAAGGCAAGACCTGATACACCTGTGGCAAAGATGGTTAAAGAAGGTTCTCAAGACCAAGTTGACTTTTCAGTGAAAGGCAGAGCACCAAAATACTGTACATCCCCTTAACTATCCTGTAACAAACATGAATGCAAGAGCCCTCATCTATATGGAAATTTAATTTATACATTTTGTACCACCCCCACCCCCACCCCATACCAAGCAGTATCTCACAAGATCCAATATGGGTGAGTCACTGGAACCAGAGGTTTTGTCTTCTGACCTTTTGGACTCATACTTAGAGCCCATGCTCCAAGCAGGTAGTATCTCTTCTAGAAAAATAAATGAGAATGGTGCGCCTCTTCTTGTTGTCATTCTTTGCATTATTCCCATCATATCATATTGCAGGGTCCTCAGTTTTGCATTTCACTTGCCACTTTGGTCTGCAGCATCGGTGGGGCATATGCCTATGCCTCTCATGTTTTCATGCAGGCAGTCTGTCCATTGCTTTTCCAGCTGCTGGCCATTTGGACTAAGTATAACTGCTCACATCATGATGGATTTCACATCAGCTTTGACCACATGTCCATACCACTGCAGCCTTGCTTCTCTCCATTTCTCCTGTCAACTCCAAATTTTGCCATAATTGTAACTGGCATGTGGAAATGTCTTTGGGAGACAGGAGGAAGACACAAGCCAAGGTAATGGTCTGATAAGACAGAGACAGCTGAGTCTGCTGCTGGGAGAAGAACACATAGAATAATAGAGTTGGATGGGACCTTGGAGGTCTTGTGGTCCAAACCCCTGCTCAAGCAGGAGACCTTATACCATTTCAGACAAATCGTTGTCCAGTCTCTTTTTGAAAGCTTCCAGTGATAGAACACTCACAATTTTTGAAGGCAAGCTATTCTATTGGTTGATTGCTCTAACCATTAGGAATTTTCTCCTTAGTCCTGGGTTGCCTCTCTCCTTGGTTAATTTCCATCCATTGAAAGGTATCCCCCCTAGTTTTCCAAGGATTGAAAAGAGAGGAGGGGAGAAATACTGTTAATGTATATACTGTTAATGATTCTGTTAATGTAATTATACAATAAAGCAGATTCATTCATCTAGGTATGTTCCATCTTACAAAACTGATAATTTTGCCTACCTTTGCCTTCTTTGTGCCCTCTTTCAATAGTTGGACTCAGAAGAAAACTTTCTCCTTAGTTTTGTAATAGAAAGATTTTAGGAAACTATTTTCACACACTGGGAGGTAAGCTGCAACCTCAGGTTAACGTTATCTCTATGTCCACTCAATAAATAGAAATTAACAGGTGCCTGCAGAAGAGTGTTCTGGGTGATCCAGTTTCTCAGATCATCAGATTCTCAGCTGGGAATCAGGCACAGGCCTGGGTGTCAATATATTGCTTTGATGAATTGTAAGTGATTGATCTAGGTAAAGTGCCTTCTCCCTCTGCCCCACCTGCTGGCTATGGAAACATAGATAGATTAAGCAATTATAGATTAATTCAGCATCAGATGGCCTTGGACAATTAGTCAGGAGCTAAGGAGTGACCAGGTGCTTTTGATAAAAAGAAAGTCATTACAGTAAAGAAAAACCTGGTGATCCAAGCTTGTGAATCAAGCAGCGAAAGTTCAACATTTTGACAGGAGAGGAAATGAAGATTAGCATAAAACAGCACCAATTATTAACAGCAGGGCTCTTTACCACAGGCTGAAGGCAGAGAGGGAAATGCAAGAACACATTGGAGAAGGGGGTTTCAAAGAGTGTAGCTGAGATGAAACTTAAAACCTGCTGAGAAATGCACAGATCAGAGCCACTGTGCCAATTTTCCACTGGAAAATCAGACAATTATACCCATGATCCTGCTTTAAGGTGATGTGCAAGGGAAAAGTGGATCTAAGCTACTTCTTTTTTATTTTGAAAAAACAAAATAACCTGCTTATAGTTTTCTAATATAGTCAAAGTACCTATCAGACAACCTTTTTTAAAAGTGGAAATAGTATTGTGATTAAGAAATGAGTTTAGGTGAAGCTCCCAAAACCAAGAAAGACACATTGGGTCTCAGCTGTTCAGCCGGATTCTGGGAAGAAAAGGAAACAAAGCACTCATGATAACCACAAAATGAGACTTTATTCGTCCATGCACTTCTCCGGTTTGGATAACGAGAAACAAGATAACATTAAAGTCAGCTCTGGCGCTCACCGCAGACAGAGCTGTATTTATACACAATGTAACAGCATAATTGGTTTATTTACCATCCGGTGAATGATGCCGCTTAATATCCGGCTGTTACATGACACCTCATATGCCGTGTATTAACCCGTTATGTGGCCAACCCACATTTATCGTACCCGCACAACACCCTAGTCCACCATAGACCACCATCACCCTTGTGTCCACCTAGTGAATTTCCACCCCCATAGTCATTAATGCAACGTCCAGCACCCAGCATGTTCAGCGCTCTGCCGATATCTGCATACAACTTGTGACAGTTCAGCGTCTGATGTCATTGGCAACCCGAACCCCGCGTCAGTTGGCTATCGGTTAATTCCTACGCCAAGCGCCGTAGAACGTTCAGATGCTGGTGTCATGGCTCCAGGCAACCCATAGGGGATGTGACAGGTGGCCCCCTCTACCAGGAATCCACCTGCAACACAAGAGTAACATTATTATTAGTGATATCTATCACACCTAGAATGATTACAGTGTGGGCCCAGGTTTTTCGGGGTACATATTATGAAAACGACGCACTAAACGAGCTGCACATACATCCAATGCATTTACCCAGGACACCTCTGACATCAGATACCCCTTCCAGTATACCAAATATTGGATATTGTTCTTTCTTTTGCGGGAGTCGAGAATTCTATTTATTTCAGTCTGATCAGTGTTTGATTGGTGAATTTCTTCCACTCCAGGTACTCCATTTTTGGAGTCATCAGGTTTCAATAAACTTCTATGAAACATCGGGTGTATACGACCCAAAAATGATGGTAACTTCAACTTGACCATGACAGGGTTAATAATTCTTGTTATTGAGAATGGGCCCAGGTATTTAGGCCCCAGTTTCTTACTGTTCAATTTTAATTTAATATATTTTGTTGAATGATACACTCTGTCCCCAACTTGAAAACGTTTATGATCCTGCTGCTTCTTGTTTGCATATGTTTTATAATCTAGCACTGTTTTATCCAGAGCTTTTCTAACATTTGACCAACCGTCCTGTACCCATTGTGCCCAATCCTGGACACTGACTGGATCATGTAAAATCCGGTAATGGACTAAATTCTAGGCCATGCACAACGTAGAATGGACTGTACTGCTGTGTACAGCGTTGTTATATGCGATTTCTGCAAATGGTAATAACTCCTCCCACTCTTGTTGTTGATATGACACATATGATCTTAAGTATCTCTCCACCATAGCATTCTCTCTTTCTGATGCACCATTCGTGCTTGGATGGTATGCCGAACTTAATCCCTGGGATGACCCTAACAAACTGAGGAATGCTTTCCAGAATTGTGCAATGAATTTTACTCCTCTGTCAGAAATTACTCTTCGAGGGGTCCCATGCAATCGATAAACATGTCTTATAAACATATTGGCTAGTTTTTTTGCTGAGGACAAACCTCTACAAGGTATGAAATGTGCTTGTTTCGAGAATAAGTCGATGATGCTCCATATAAGCGTATAACCATTACTGTTTGGTAACTCCACAATAAAATCCATGGCAATATCCTGCCATGGGCGCTGGGGCTCGGACGCTGTTTGTAATAACCCTAATGGCTTACCCACTCTTGGTTTTGAAGTCGTGTAGACATGACACCGTTTACATACTGTTCTATCTCGGATCTCATTTTTGACCACCTAAATTGACATCGTGCTAAATGCAAGGTTTTCAGAAACCCAAAATGTCCGGCCTGTTTTTCATTGTGACACTTTTCCAAAATACAGTCTCTACATTTCTCTGGTACATAAATCTTGTCTCCCTTCCAAGCTAAATCATCTCTATAGGAAATTAAGGTGGCATTATTTCTAAGCCATTTATCTGTTTGAGTGGCATCTTGTAATATATCCTGCTTTACATCCTTCAATCATATGGCTTGTTTATTTATTTTATTTTATTTATTTATTTATTTGATTTGCCAATTGTTTACAAGATAATAAGTATAAATGTATACATAGTTGTGAATACATGAAATGGGTACATATAAGAAAAATAAAAGAATAAGAGAAACAATAGGACAGGGACGGTAGGCACGTTGGTGCGCTTATGCACGCCCCCTACAGGCCTCTTAGGAAAGGGGTGAGATCAATAGTAGACAGTCTAAGGTTAAAGTTTTTGGGGTTTGGGAAGAAACTACAGAGTCGGGTAGAGTATTCCAGACATTGACCACTCTATTGCTGAAGTCGTATTTCCTGCAATCAAGTTTGGTGCGGTTTACTTTGAGTTTGTATCTATTGTGTGCTCTTGTGTTGTTATGGTTGAAGCTGAAGTATTCATTGACAGGTAGGACATTGCAATGTATGATTTTATATACCATGCTTAAGTCAGACCGAAGGCAGGCGTAATTCAAGGTTTTCAAGTTCTAGAATTTCAAGTCTGGTGGCATAAGGTATTCTACAACGAGTAGAGGAGTGGAGAACTCTTCTTGTGAAATATTTCTGGACTTTCTCAATTGTGCTAATATCAGATACGTAGTGTGGGTTCCAGACTGATGAACTGTATTCGAGTATTGGTCTAGCAAATGTTTTGTATGCTCTGGTTAGTAGTGTGATATTACCAGAGAAAAAGCTACGTAGGATTAGGTTAACAACTCTTAATGCCTTTTTGGCTATGTAGTTGCAGTGGGCTCTAGCACTTAGATCATTAGAGGTGAGTATTCCAAGGTCCTTTACAGAGCTTGAGTCATCAACAAGATCTTGACTATTCAGCTTGTATTTTATTTTCTGATTTTTTTTGCCAATATGTAAGACAGAGCATTTATTTGTTGAGATTTGAAGTTGCCATTTGTTTGACCACTCTGATACATAGTCAAGATCTTTTTGTAGGGTAGCAGTATTGTCTGTGGTATTGAACAGCTTTACATCATCAGCGAAGAGAACGCAATTGCTCTTAATATGATCACAGAGGTCGTTTATGTAGAGTATGAAGAGAGTTGGTCCTAGAACACTGCCTTGGGGAACACCACTATTGACAGGTACTGGATTTGATAGTACGCCCGATTTTGACCATTTGTTGTCTGTTTGACAGGAATGCTTCTATCCAGTTATTCAGTTGTCCAGAGATACCATAGGATTTTATTTTTAGGAGTAGTTTGTCGTGTACCACTGAATCAAAGGCTTTACAGAAGTCTATGTAGATTGCGTCTATTGCTTTGCCCTGGTCGAGTTGTGTCGTCCATATGTTTTTGCAGTGTAAGAGTTGCAGATTACAGGATAGTTTTTTTCTGAAACCAAATTGTTTATTGGAGAGTAGGTTATTTGTCTCTAAGTGAAGGATGATGGATTGGTTAATAATTGATTCCATGACTTTACAGGTGACGCAGCATAAGGAGATTGGCCTGTAATTTTCAACTAGGCTTGGGTCTCCCTTTTTGAAGATGGGGATGACTGTGGCTTGTGACCATAGGTTAGGCAAGGAGCTGGTTCTGAAAGCTTGTCCCATATTCTGAAAGCTTGTCCCATATTCCTGGGTATGTTGTCTGAAATCAGAGGCTGAACAACCACATCTTGGGCTGCGTTGTATTGAGGTAAGCAGGACAGGGCATCCACCATAAAATTTCATCACCCTGGTAATGAATATTAAACTGCTTGAAATACATAGGCCATCTAACCTGTTTGGGGGATAAACATCTGGGCTTTTGCAAAGCCTCCAAATTTTTGTGATCCGTCCAGATTTCAAAAACTTCTTTTGTGCCTTCCAACAGATGTCTCCATGTTTGCAATGCCCACTTCACAGCAAACGCTTCCTTTTCCCAGATTGCCCACTGTCTCTCTGTTGGGTGAGTTTATGAGAGGTGTAAGCACAAGTTTGCAACATTCTTTGCTCATTTACTTGTAAAAGAAGAGCACCCAAAGCCACATCGCTGGTATCTGCTTGAATGACATATTGCCGCATGGGATCAGGATGTTGGAGAATTGATGCCTGAGAAAATAATGTCTTCAGATTGTCAAATGCTTGTTGACATTTTGTGGACCACTCAGTTCTTTGACTGGGTGTTGGCTTTGTTGTCTGGTTCTTTGTTTTTAGCAATTCTGTTAACAGCAATGCAATGCTAGCGAATTGCGGTATAAACTGCCTAACCCAAGGAAACTCTGCACTTGTTTACGCATTTGTGGGACTTCCCATCCCAAGACAGCAGTCACTTTGTTGGGATCCATTTCCAAACCGTCATTGGAAATTCTACACCCCAGATAGTCCAATTTGTTACAGTGAAACTCACATTTTGACAATTTCACTTATAATTTGGCATCTAACAACTTTTTTAAGACACTCCGTACTAAATGTATATGTTCTTCCAAGGTCTGCGTGTAAATTAAGATGTCATAAAAATATACGAGTACCCCCGATATAAATGTTCATGCAGCACCTCATTGCAGGGTGTGGGGGCACCTTGCAACCCAAAAGGCATCACCTTGAAATGGAAACTACCCAGAGGACAGTTGAAAGTAGTTTTCCATTTGTCCCATTGTCTAATATGCACCCGGTAATACACTTCATGTAGGTCCAACTTCGTGAAAACTTTTCAGGTGGCCAACGTGGCCAATAATTCGCTAATTAATGGCAAAGGATATACATTTTCCACACACACAGCATTAAGTCCTCTAAAATTCACACACAAGTGCAAACTTCCATCCTTCTTCTCCCAGAATAATACCAGGGCAGCGATATGTGATCTTCCAGGTTGTATGAACCCACAGGCTAGGTTTTTATCTAACAATCCCTTATCTCCTCCATCTCCTTGGGAGTCATTGCATGCATACGGGGCTTAGGTAATTTCACTCCCGGGATTAATTCTATAGCACAGTCAGTTTTGCGGTGTGGGGGCAGGACCTTGCACTCCTCTTCACTGAACACCTTTGCTAGATCCTGGTACTCAGTCGGGTAGAGGAAGTTTTGATGTTCAAATATGGTAGTTGCTGACTCCTGACATGTATTCTGTGTGGAAACCCCTGGATCTGGACGAGGAGGTTCTGGTCCTACTACAAATCTCAAATGACAGCAACCACCTTCCCACCATATAGTGGGCTCCCACTTATCCAACCACACTAGTCCTAAGATAAGTGCCTCATGCATATGCAGGACAACAATAAACTGTAGATGTTCCCAATGAGTTCCAATTTCTAGTTTAATAGGAGTAGTCATCATCATTGCTGGAGTCCCGCAAGCAAGGACCCATCCACCTGCTCAAAATTCATTGGTGTAGGCAACTGTTCCACCTGTAATTTCAGCTCATCCACCACTCGTTGACTAATAAGATACCTGGTACAGCCCATTTCTATCAGTGCCCCATATCTGCCACTCAGTCCCACATCCACACCTTCCAACACCACTGGTATCACAAAAGGCTGTACTGGAGCACTCACCATAGTGTCTCTGTGGCTTTCCTCACCACTGTCATACAACCCTGAAACAACTCTGGGCTGACTCCGTTCGTCCAATTGATGCTGTCTTGATGATGGTGCTTCCACCTACATTTTCTGCATAAGTCCTTGTGGTCTTTCAGCACCAACAATTCCCTGTTTCCTAAATCCAAATTTTGCCACTGCTCCAACAGGTGCCTTTTGGTGTTTGCTTCATACATTCATTGGCAAGTGTGGGGTATTTCAATGCCCTATGCCCTATTAGGTTACATCTGAAACACCTAAGAGCCAGTTGACCCCTACCACCCGGTGGACTGTCTCCTTTCCTGCTTCGACCTCCCATAACAACAGGATCTGCCTTAGGTACTTTCCTGAATGCATCAGGCTTAGTTCTGAACTCCTTCAGTCCAATATCCAATTCATCCACAGTTCTATACCATTCTGTAAACCGTTGAGGCACTCCTCTGTATAGACAAGCCTGCCTTAAAATATGATCCAATCCAGCATGGAATTCTCAGACTAGTAGGCGTTCAAGCCAGGACCTTAATTTCCCAGCTAAATGTTGGAATTCCCGTACATATTCAATTGTAGGCTTCCCATCTTGCCTCAATGCCATGATGTCCTCTTCGGTCTGTTGTATGCGAGACCTGTCCTCAAATTGACTGTGGAGTGAGTCCAAAAATAAACTTACATCTACTAATTCTCTGGCATGTTCACTGTGTAGTTCTGCCACCCAATCCAAGACCCCTGTGATAGCTACCACTATGGACCATTGTGACGGGTAGCAAGAGGCATATAATTCTAGGTGGTTTACCACTTGGCTGAGGAACAGTGCAATACGGTCTGGGTTACCGTCAAATGTAGTTTGCAATGGTGGTGGTCCCCACACCATACGTTGTGGCCACTGGCCAGACATTCCCTAATGACCCCAGGAACTCTCATGCTGTATAAGGAGAGGTGGTGAATCCCCTCGAGCCAAACTAGATGTCAAATGCTTGGTACCTCCTGTCCTGGGTTCTGATGGTCCTACTACATCAGCTAAGGATGAATCAAACCCAGGTGTAAAGTCATTTCTGCTTCTTCTACTGTTACGTTCCCTTCCTTCTCTGGGGATAGAACTGAAATATGAAGTATCATCAGTACGAGCCCGTGACCCATCCCATCTACTCTTTGGGCTAGGGTCCTGTATACTTAGATGTCCATACTTCATTCATAGTATTTCTATAATACTGGCTCCCAAGCTGGAGGTGGAGGTACTCCAGGCATCCTCTTCAACTATCCTCCATTCCCTCCACTTCTCAAACACTCCAGCATTGAGAGGTGCAACGGCAGGGGGTTTTCTACGAACACCTTGTACCCCGCACTCCACCTGGAGCTCCAAATCACTTCTCCGTTCTTGCCTTGTCTTGGGCCGAACAGCTTTCTGGGCCTCCCCCTCAACCTCACCCTTAGTGTCTCGGTGTAGTTTAGGTCTGGTAATCCTCTGTACATCCTTGAGAATGTCCCCTGTATCACCAACAGATGGCACATCTCCACTTCTAAGCCCGTCAAGAGACTCACGCACATCGTCGTCCCCTGGAGAAACCTCTTCCTTGTCCACCCCAGATTCAAATGGCAAAAATGAATCCACGTCTGTGCCTTCAGCCATCACTCCTCAATGCAGCAATACCAAACAGCAAAAGGAGGGGGGGGACAGGAGCATAAAAGGATTTGAGGGAGAGCTGACTTTCTTCTCAGCTGTTCAGCCGGATCCTGGGAAGAAAGGGAAACAAAGCACTCACAATAACCACAAAATGAGACTTTATTCATCCATGCACTTCTCTGGTTTGGGTAACAACGAGCAACAAGATAACATTAAAGTCAGCTCTGGCGCTCACCGCAGACAGAGCTGTATTTATAACAATGTAACAGCATAATTGGTTTATCTATCATCCGGGGAATGCTGCCGCTTAATATCCGGCTGTTACGTGACACCTCATATGCCGTGTATTAACCCGTTATGTGTCCAACCCACATTTATTGTACCCACGCAACACCCTAGTCCACCATAGACCACCATCACCTTGTGCCCACCTAGTCATTATTGTCCCCCCGTAGTCATTAATGCAACGTCCAGCACCCAGCATGTTCAGCGCTCTGCTGATATCTGCATACAACTTGTGACAGTTCAGCGTCTGACGTTATCGGGAACCTCCTGCCGGTCATTGGCAACCCAAACGCCACGTCAGTTGGCTGTTGGTTAATTACTATGCCAAGCACCATAGAACGTTCAGATGCTGGTGTCACGGCTCCAGGCAACCCGTAGGGGATGTAACATTGGGTTAGCTCTGAGCAGTTTCCTTTATTGTACTTCATTTATAGACATAATCTTGCTAGACTAAAGCAACTAGTTGCATTATTAAAGGTGTACTCTTAGGGAGGAGCTATCTTGACCTTCTTCCTTTCAACCAAACTATCTAAACCTTGCCATCTCTTGTTCCTCTGGAATGCAGCCCCTCCCTCCTGGGAATCTACTACAGTTTAATGCATTAACTACATATAACAGATAATCAGAGTTGGAAGGGAGCTTGTAGGTCATCTAGTTGAAACCCCCCCCCAAGCGGGAAACCCTACACCATTTCTGACAAATGGCAGTCCAATCTCTTCTTGAAAGTCTCAAGTAATGACGCTCCCACAACTTCCGAGGGCAAGCTGTTCAGTTGGTTGATTGTTCTCACTGTCAGAAAGTTTCTCCTTATTTCCAGGTTAATTCTCTCCTTGTTCAATTTCCATTCATTATTCCTTGTCTGGCCTACAGGTGCTATAACTGGTACCAGCGGTGGGAATCACAATGCTGCTACGAGTTATCATCCTTCATAAACATTGCATACACCCCTGCTCATATTCTTTTTTCTGATCATCACTGTCTCTGCATACAGTATATGTAGGGATAAAAATAAGAATGTGAGGCAGCACTGCACATCAAACTTGTCTTCTCTGGGGGGTTATGCAGATAAGCACCTGAGTTAGTGGCAAAGAACTGGAGGCAGCCATTGAGAATCATATTCTAATTAAAACAGATGATGTTCATTTGTAGTGTTAGAACTGGGTAAACAAGTTCAAATTGCAAGAAAAAGTTTGGCATGCAATATTTTAAATACTGCAGGTATGCAAATAGTCCAGCCGGGAGCTATTTTCTACTTCCTAGCAGTAATTTGTATTCCCAAAATGCACAATATATGGTGTTGTTTTTTTTGCAGAATGGGGAAAGAATTTAATCCTTAAAATTATCATTTTCACCCATCTCCATATAATACCCACTCACTTTTGTAAGGCAGTTCTTGAAATGCCACACAAAGCTTTGTGTGAACGTTGAGGTAATGGAAGTTGTGCACCCCAAGTGCAAATCTGAATACCCTAAATCAGGGGTCTTCAAACTTGACAGCTTTAAGACTTGTGGACTTCAACTCCCAGAATTCCTCCTCCTGTCATGTTATCTGGGGAATCCTGGGAGTTGAAGTCCACAGGTCTTAAACTTGCCAAATTTGAAGACCCTTGCTCTAAATCAAGGCCTCTGCACCCCAAAACCAGAACACATCCTAAAACAAATGCAGGGGAAAAAAAATAAAGGTGGACTTCGACTTACTAACACAAATGGGGCCAGAATTTCTGTGTCTAAGCAAGGTGATTGTTAAGTGAGTCATGCCTGATTTTATGATAGTTTTTGCAATGTTTGTTAAGTGAATCACTGCAGTTGTTAAATGAATGAAGTAAATCCTGATTTCCCCATTGACTTTGCTTGTCAGAAGCTGCTGGGAAGATTGCAAATGGCAATCACATATCCCAAGTTGCTGCAACTATCATAAAAACATGCTGGTTGCCAAGTTCCTGAATTATGATCATAAGACCTTCCAGTCTTTCATACTTCTACTTAAAAGAGACTGCTTCCAATTAAGACCATGATATTTTAGGAGCAATAGAAATATTGATGCCCTTTTCTTCCCTTTTCTGAAGGTTTATGGAAACATCTCAACATGAGAAAATAAAACATACCATGTGATGTTTCAATTAAGCAAAGCATATTTACAATAGCAAAAAAGATCTCACTAAATAGAGAATTTGTTGCATCAAATTAGCCTTCGATTGCATTAACATGAGACAGAAGTGAAAGAGAGAGAGAGAAAGGAAAATGGTTCCACACATAAACACAAAGAAAGCATTTTCTTGACATAGTCAGGTCAAACCCACCAAAAATAACAGGGCTGACTCATATAGCACCGATTGTGGTTAACACATACGTTTATTTTACGGAAGATCAGAAACAAGTTTCACATGGCCAACATATCCTTCACTGTCAGTATTAATGCACTCATTCATTATAGCTATTGAGTTACAAATGTGTAATTGGTCCTCTCTTTAGCCTAATCTGGAGCCCTTAGGAGGGATCTCTCTCTCCCTCCCTCTCTTTCCCCACCTCTCTCTGTAATCTTTCCTGCTCTCCTCCCTCCTAGCACTTTACCCCATAGCAATAACAACTCAATTTGTCATTCCTTGGGTTTCTTTCTAATGATCAACAAGGAAATCCCTCAATCACCAGCCAGCAAAAATGGGCAGTAAATCTGCTGAGGAGACACAAGTCTCATTCCCATCAGTTGACTTGATTTCTCTTGCTAAATATCTCATGGGCACTTGATTCACAGCTTCTTGGCTTGACGCTGCCATGAAAATAATAATATTTTATTTAAGGGAGCCCTGGGTCTGGTGAGAACAAGACAGAGTGTCAGCTTGCCATTGTCAGCATTGTCTTTGTGAGGACTCCATTGCTTGCTGTGAGCAAGTTCCACTGTCATTCCCCTCTCCCTAAGTTTAATTCAGCAATATCATCAATGTCAGTGGGAATTCAGCGGCTGCCAGCTATTGGTCATCTGGACCTGACATAAACTCAATAAATACTCTATAACCCTTGACAGCCGCCAGCCGATTAGCCTCAAATGAGTGATTGCACAACCAGCACCTGCTGAACCAAATCAGGCTGTTGACAGATGGGCCTGTTCAGAGCTCTGACCACAAGTGAGATCAGTAGAAGAATTATTTTCTGCTCCAAGGAAAGAATTAGGAAGGTTGGCTATAGCAATTGGAAAACTTTCCACGTGCCCTTCCTCTGCCTTCTTCCTCCTTCACCTCATGGCTGGAATAGTCACTGAAAGAATTGTGTTTATGGGCATAATGTGGACTTTTCAAACTAAACTTTGTATCTTTTCTATATTTTAATATCTTCTGATGAAGTCAAATGAAGCACAGAAGATAGCTTTTGAAAGAATTGTGCATCTAGTAAGAAAGTGTAAGGAAGTTGCAGGCATGATTGGGTTCCATTGGGTGGTATAGAAGAAAATCTGCTGCCAAGATCTTATTTCTCCTTATGTGATGTATCTTGTCTTCTTCTGTAGGTTTCCAAAAGCTTTACTACAGTGATCGGTAATCTTTGGCCTTGGTCCCAGACATTAATGAACTACAGTATTATTCATCCCTGATCATTGTCCTAAATATCAAAGCATTATAGGCACTGTAAACCAGTAACATTGAGAGGTCAAGCTTGGAAACAATAAATGAAAAAGGAATATGGAAAATAACAAAAACACCAAATTTAATGATGAGATTTTCCATATTTTACGTTCACTTTTATTCTTTGTTTCTTACATTCCACTTTGCTTTCTTTACAACTCTGGATCTAGATATTAACCAGATAATTTTCTTAAAATAATTCCAAAATTGGAACCTACAACAATTTGGGACAGTTTTCCATTCTTTCACTGTTGTTGTTTTTTTTTTGTATCTCATTGCTACTTTATCTGACTTTAGTAACTTGGAAAGTGTAGTGAATGTGATATGTAATCCCAGATGGGACTCAAAGGTTCCTTTTTCAATTTCGTTCTGAACAGATAATGTTTTTGGCTAGATTCATGATGGATACATCTTGGAAAATGTCTCTTCACTTGATGAATTCAAACAAAGAGAAACTTAGTCTAAGGGTAAAGGTCAACACCAAAAAAAAGAGACCTGATATAATTTATGTAGTGTATTTAAATAGAGACTTCTAGGGCAATGTTCCTATTGGTTAACAGAAGCAATGATACGATTGGTTAGTAACGTTAGTACCTGATTGGCCACCAATAGCAGCGGGAAGTTTAACTAAATGTCATTGGTTGCGAGCCATGGAGCAGCCGCTATAAAAAGGGCTGCTGCGGTTCGACTGCAGTTGAAGTTACTGTTATTATTAAAGAACTGAATTCAACTCCGGTCTGCGAGTCTCTTTACTGGCGACAGAACACTGGCGATGAAGGTGGGATCAAAGAGACAAAGACCGTAAGCACGTGGCAATGACAGCTGAAGGACCAACGAGATGGCCGGCAACAATTCGCCACCCACACCGTTCCACCCAGCCGAAGAAGATTGGGAGTTGTACATTGACAGATTCCTGATGTTTTTAGAAAGCAACGAGCTGCAAGGAATCACCGACCAAAGGAAGAGAGCCGTATTCCTAAAGCATTGCGGTCCGACTGTTTTTAAAATGGCCAAAGCATTAGCAAGACCAAATGATGTTAAACAGATGGCATGGCCAGACCTGAATCGGATGTTGAGGAACCATTACACACCGGCTGTATCCAACCTAATTAGAAGAGACGAGTTTTACAAGCGCAACCAACTAGAAGGCGAGAGCATTGGAGACTTCATAGCAGCATTAAGAGACATTGGGGGGGGGATGCGAATTCCTCAACATGGACAAAGCCATGAGGGATCGCATAGTCCTTGGACTAAGAGACGCGACTTTACAGAGCAAACTACTAAACCGACCAAACATCACCGTCAACGAAGACATTGCTGAAGCAACTGCCGCTGAAGCCGCAAAGAAATCTGCAGCAAAAATGAAGCAGATGAATATGGCGGGCAGCCCGAGCATGAACAAAGAGAAGAAGACAGAGGGAACCCAAAAGCACGCTGCCATGTCCTCTCACCATGAGGACATCGAATCATCAACCGATTCAGATGACAAAGATGAGGAAGTGAACAGACTATACTCAGAAAGGAACCAGAGAGAGAGATGAAGCAGAAGATCCAAATTCCAGTGTGCGGGTTGTGGCAGAAACCACCCGAGATCTAAGTGTCAATTCCTGGATGCCACCTGCCGGCATTGTGAGAAACGGGGACACATCGCAAGGGTATGCCAAAACAAAAAGAGCTATAATTCAAGGGGACAGGGCAATACCCCACCCCCAGAAACAAAGAAAGGACAACCGGAAGCTGTTGGAACCGTGATGGAAAAGGTCAACGGAAAGATGAAAAGGAAGAAACGCACCAAACTATCACAATTGGGACGGCCAGAACAACAAACACTAAGAAGGTTAGAATCAACGTACTGATTGAAGGCGAGCCATACAAGATGGAAGTAGACTCCGGTTCGTATTTATCAATGGTGTCATGGAACACAATAAAAAGCTTAATTCCCGATATACAACGCAGGGAACTTGAGAAGCAAAGCTTCATCATCAAGGACTACCAGGGTAACAAAATACCGGTAGTAGGGCTAGGACAATTCAAAGTAAGTTTTAAAAGGCACACCAAGATCCTGCCATTAACCATCGTTGACAGAGATCGGCCCAGCCTGCTCGGTTTAGAATGGTTCGAACCGCTCAGGATCAAGGTGACAGGAATAAACACCACCACCATGACTGACTTGGAAAAAGACCTGATGGAAGAATTCTATGACGTGTTTGATGGGACCTTAGGCAAGTACCGTGGGACCCCTATATCATTTAACTTAAACCCAAACGTAGCTCCAGTTAGGCTCAAAGCCAGACGGGTACCATTTGCACTAAGACCTAAAATTGACGAACAACTAAACAAACTAATCGCTCAGGGGGTTCTAGAGTCAACTGACCACGCCAGATGGGAGACCCCAATTGTGACCCCTATAAAGCCTGATGGGTCAGTGCGCATCTGTGGTGACTATAAGGCCACCCTGAACCACGCATTGCAACAGAGCACATACCCCGTTCCAGTAGTCCGACACCTGTTGCATTCATTGGGAAGAGGCAGAATTTTTGCAAAACTCGACCTCGCGCAGGCATATCAACAATTACCCGTTGATCCTGAGACAGCCGAGGCACAAACCATCGTAACGCACAGAGGAGCATTTAAATGCAATAGATTACAATTCGGTGTAAGCGTGGCCCCTGGCATTTTCCAGAGCCTAATGGAACGCCTTCTACAAGGTCTAAAAGGGGTGGTGCCCTATTTCGATTACATATTAATATCTGCTGAAAACAAAAAACAACTAAAAGACCGTTTAAGGGCAGTTCTGACAAAATTTAGAGAAGCAGGACTCAAGGTCAAAAAAGAAAAATGCCAACTTGCCACAAACCAGGTCGAATTCCTGGGATACCTTATTGATGAAGTAGGAATCCACCCCACACACCAAAAAATATGAGCGATTAAGGAAGCCCCCAGACCCAAAAACAAAATGGATTTACAGGCTTTTTTGGGTCTCATTAATTTTTATCATGTCTTTCTGCCACAGAAGGCAACAGTAGCAGAACCACTGCATAGACTCCTCGATAAAAAAGCCAACTGGAAATGGGGCCACCAAGAAGAAACAGCATTCAAAAAAATTAAGGATCTAATCACATCAAAATCAGTATTGATTCAATACAGCAACACGCTACCTCTAACTGTCACCTGCGATGCTTCGCCATTCGGAATAGGCGCCATACTCAGCCACACACTACCAGATGGCAGGGAAGCACCAATTGCCTTTTATTCCAAGACGTTATCCAAAACCGAAAAAAACTATAGTCAACTAGACAGGGAAGCTTTGGCAGCCATCTCGGGAGTGAAATGTTTCCACGAATACTTATACGGTAGGACATTTTATTTGATTACTGACCACAAACCATTATTGGGAATCCTAGCCGGAGACAGGGCAACCCCCAATATCCTGTCCCCAAGAATGACTAGATGGTCAGAATTTCTAGCAGCTTACAGTTACAAACTCATTTATCGCCCGGGGAAAGCCATACCCCACGCAGATGCCTTAAGCCGTGCACCACTACCAGGGCACAACGACGATCCAGCTCCCACCACATAGACACTACAAATTGAAATGATGCCAAATTGGCCAATCACCGCATCAGACATCTCCAGGGAAACGGCTAAAGATGCACTGATGAGCCGGATATTGAACTGGGTGGGACGGGGTTGGCCGGAAAACATGAAAACTGAGACCTTTAAACCATTTAAAAACCGGCAAACTGAATTATCGCTGGAAAAAGGGTGCATTTTGTGGGGAGACAGGGTGGTGGTTCCAAAAAAGTTACAAGAAAAGGTGCTAACCATGCTACACGAAGGGCACCCCGGCATAGTAAAAATGAAGTCCCTGGCCAGAAGCTATGTTTGGTGGCCAGGAATAGATAAAGACATTGAGGCCTGGGTTAAAACATGTAACAAATGCCAATCTTCCAGGCCCACCCCCCACCCCCTCAGCACCAGTCCTCGAATGGGAGACACCCCGAGGCCCCTGGTCAAGAATCCATATGGATTTCGCTGGCCCCACAAAAGGTTATACTTACCTAATCGTCGTGGATGCCTATTCAAACTGGTTGGAAGTCATCATCATGAGTTCAACAACCACAGAAGCCGTCACCAAACAACTAAAAAAACTTTTCACCACCCACGGTCTACCAGATGTAGTAGTATCGGACAATGGGCCACAGTTTACAGCCTTGGCTTTTGAACAGTTTCTTGCGGAACATGGAATACAACATGCCTTGACAGCACCAGCTCATCCGGCGGCAAACGGTAGAGCGGTACACATGGTTTGTTTTACGAAAGAAGCACTGGAAAGGGTTGACGGAAGTGATATGCAAGAAAAACTCAACACCATGCTCACCATCCAACATATAACACCATGCACAACTACGAACAAAAGCCCAGCTGAACTTTTGATGGGAAGAAAATTGCAATCTTACTTGGATAGACTGCACCCTACCTACAACCCAGAAAAGCCACCAGACTCGTCCAGTAAGTACCGCTCCTTCTTACCAGGCGATTTAGTCTATGCAAAAAATCTTACCGGAGAACCATTGTGGTTACCGGCAACGATTACTCAAATCACTGGCCCTTGTTCCTACCGTTTAGAAACCACCGATGGCACATCGACCAGCTACGGTCCTGACACATCGAGCGAGACACTGACATTCCCAGAAACGCAGAACAAACATTTTTCCAAACACCCCCAGACAATAATAAAACATCCGGGGGGGACAAATTAATAAAGAAAATAAAAATCACTTAACTTTAGAAGACTTCGAGAAACAAGAGGAGTTGAAGGAGCCTCAGGGGAGAAGCAGCCAGGTCGACTCGACCTGCCCACACACACAGCGAGGAGACCACGCTGCCCCTCCAGCAAGCCCAGACCGCAGAGTAAGACCAACAAACCCAAGACACGACCAAAGTGGCATGGTCGAGGCACCCTTCCAGGAGATTCCAGAGGGAAGAGAGGAACGGACAGCTGGCCTGTCCGAAACGGCAGAGACCAACACAGGGACTGAACTGTGCAGGTCAACAAGGACTCATAAGAGCCCCACCTACCTGCGCGACTACATTACGTTGGAACGAACCAAGAGGGGAGGGGTGTAGTGTATTTAAATAGAGACTTCTAGGGCGATGTTCCTATTGGTTAACAGAAGCAACGATACGATTGGTTAGTAACGTTAGTACCTGATTGGCCGCCAATAGTGGCGGGAAGTTTAACTAAATGTCATTGGTTGCGAGCCATGGAGCAGCCGCTATAAAAAGGGCTGCTGCGGTTCGACTGCAGTTGAAGTTACTGTTATTATTAAAGAGCTGAATTCAACTCCGGTCTGAGAATCTCTTTACTGGCGACAGAACAATTTATATGTAATTCAGGAATTGCTGCTTTGAGTTTTAGACAAATGGCCTGCCTTTATCATAAACTCTATACAGCTACTTTTTCTACCTCTTGATTGGGGTGAACAAAAGTTATCAAGCCTGCTTTTCCATAATTTTAAAGATAAACATAAACAATCAAAACAAAACCTTGTTCTCCCCCTTCCCCACCCCACTTTGGCTTAAATGACATTTCTGGTTTGAAATGATGTCCAGAAGTAGGAGTTTGCCAATATATCTGAGAGTAACTTGAGCTATACACTCACTCCCAACTCCAATCAAAAGTAAGCTTGACCTCAGAAACTGGTGCCTTCTATAAACTTTTGTTTCACATTGAAGTCACAGACTTGTATGTATACAGAGA
Organism: Notechis scutatus; assembly: GCF_049901735.1. Taxonomy (NCBI): domain Eukaryota; kingdom Metazoa; phylum Chordata; class Lepidosauria; order Squamata; family Elapidae; genus Notechis; species Notechis scutatus. Next base: position 11,941,159 of record NC_142015.1, read on the forward strand.
CAAAAGATGTATCTTTGACTTAACAGTACTAATAAATTGTTTCTATAGACAAACTTACCTTTAGCCAGTTTCTGGAGAAGGGCTGTGTTCAATTTAAGGGTAGAATATAATTTAAGGGTAGTATATTTGACATATTTGGAAAGTATTTGGATTGCTGTTTTGGCTGCAAAAGGGATATTTTTGGTAAACATTTCCCCTTTTTTCAAAGCAGGCTCGTGCTCCTTTTATTGGCATTTTAAAAGCAGGCAAACCAACCTAATTTTTCACAAGTTTGTTATTGATATTTTGGTGGGTAGGGCGCCATCTGGGGATATCATGATGAAGTGTAAATGAAGTTGAAAAGTGGCTGAAGAAGCAGAACAGAAAAACTTGTTTTTGACAGTTATTGAAACACAAACTATATTTAAAGAAATTAAAAATTGGGTTTTCTTGTACTCTGACATGCACGTTTAAGTTGTAGAGCAAATGCTCCCTCACTATGATTGATTTTAAACAGCCTTTATATCCAAAAGAGCATTGCTGGAATGATCTTTTCAAAAATTGAAAATATCAAAATTAGAAACAATGGAAAATTAGAAACCCTTTAAAACAATGCATAAGATTCCATTAAAACAGGACTGACCCTATATAAAAGTTCCTCCAGACTTACTCTCAGGGAGATGGGGCTAGTAGCTTCAAATATATTGAATAGCTAACTGAAATCTGTGGGTTACAGTTGCCCAACTCGCAATGCAACAGTCTTAGAGTAGGACTAGTCATTTAGCAACTGCTTGAAGTTATGATGGATTCCCCCAGTCACATGATTGTATTTTGGGTGCTCAGCAACTGGTCCACATTTGCAGGTGTTTTCAGCATCCCACAGCCATGTTCTTTACCAAAATCTTCTGGTTTCTAATAAAAAACCATGTGCAAAAACTCAATGGGTTAAGCAACAATGAGAGTTTGCTTAATGATCATGGTAATTTGCTTAATGATCACTGCAAAAATGTCATAAATTGGGTCAGACAAGTAATGGCCCACATAATGACCAGCATGATTCTTGGTTTGATTATGATTATAAACCAATTGCCTGTATTTCAGGCCTAGAGATCCACAGAGCATTTGCAGTAATGATCACAATGCAACAATGGAAGGGCAATTTGCACTGGACATCACAATGCACATTTTATAATTTTGGCATAACCATGATGAGGAATGGATCCCTTGTGATTTCAAGATTATTTTCCTATTACATTCATCTTCCTTAGCGGATGAGAGGAAGAGGCTTTAGTCAATAAGAATTAAAAATGTTTTCAGTATGTATTATGGTCTGCATATCAGATTATGCATAATGAGGTTCTTGATGTTCTTAAGTGATCTCTCAGCAACCGGTATTTTCCACAGGCCTATCTTCTCTCCCTGGGTACAATGTATAGGTAGGAGTTGAATAAACCAGAGTTCAGCAGGATAATTTACACAAAAGTTAAATAAGCCTTCTTGACTCCTCACTTGTGAATAGTGGAGAAATATAGTTGTTCAGCTCTCCCTGTCGTTATCTATGCCTCACCAAAAGATAAATTGCATAATCCCATGAAAACAGAAAGAATTATATAATTTGGCTTAAAAATGCATGTTGCAACTGCAAATATTTCTCTTTAAACAGAAATACAATATATTTAATTCCACTGGAAAAAAGGGAACCAGTTACTGCTCTGTCCAGGTTTAAGTATCTGTTGAGCAAATTCCAGTCCACTATTTTCCTTCTTAATGGTTTCTTAGCTTGAAAACAAAATAGTATTGTTTGATAGCTTTTCAGACACTCTATGGAATTGGACATGGATCCATTTTAATTTTGTTTTTTTACACCCAGAAATAAGTCTAAATTTGCCAATTTAAAGTAAAAAAAAGATGATGAGTACTCAGGTGGTCCTCGACTTATGATCACAATTGAGCCCCAAATTTCTGTTATTAAGTGAGTTTTACCCCATTTTATGACCTTTCTTGCTGCAGTTGCTAAGTGAATCACTGCAGTTGATAAGTTAGTAACCTGGTTGTTAAGTGAATCTGGCTTCCTCACTGACTTTGCTTGTCAAAAGGTTGCAAAACATGACCTTGGGATACAGCAATGGTCATAAATATGAACCAGTCGCCAAGCATCTGAATTTTGATCACGTGATCATGGGGATGCTGCAAAAATTGTAACTCCGAAAAAGTCATCTGTAAGTCACTTTTTTCAGTGCTGTTGTAACTTGGAACAGTCACTAAATGAACTGTTGTAAGTCAAGGACTATGTGTAGTTCTCTGATTCGGTACTGCCAACAAATATCCTTTGGAAGTTCTCCTAACTTGTAAATAGAACCTGCCTACCTTCCTGCTGAATTTGCTCTTAGCAGCTATGTACAGCGTCTTGCCAATTAACCAATTAGCAGTTGATTTAATTTGTTTGACCTGAGTTATGGCAAAGATTCCTTTGCCCACAGAGTGCCATGACAGATATACAAAGCAAACATTAACAACCATCTCTGCTGGATCAAGTCTTGGGGCCACTCCAGAACAAAGGAAATTGTGACCAGAACACACTGCATAAAAAGACTTACTCATTCTGCAAATTAAATTCACTTGGATAAGAGACAGATTTTGTATGCACATTTATTCACTCAGAATTAAATGAATGTGATGTACCCATTTTGCTTTAATGCTACCTGGGACTGTGCATAGATTTAAAGCTGCAGACTGGATCCTATCACAACATAATCCTGGGGAATTGTGTGTCTGTGTTGAGAACCAATGTCTGCAATTACTAGCAATCCAACATTTTCAATTAAAGTTAAGGGAGGGGGGCAAAATACTTCTTTATATACTAGACAGAGTTTATAATTGGCCAAATCTCCTTGTGTCCATGTTTCTAGTTCCTGTCATATCATCTTTCTTGTCAAACAGTTAAAGCAGAACTGGCAGCATTTAAAAAATCTCACTGTCACTTTACAAAGTGTTTAGCAAAGCCTGCAAATGGACGGATACATTTTCAGTGTTTCTGGCCTGTATCTCAAAAGAGGCCCCCACCCCACCCCCACACATATACACACATACTATGGTTGCAGTTGATGTTTTCCTTTGGCCTTATAAAATGACTTAGTGATTTGGAAATAATTTAGTGGAGAAATACTGTAAATATGCAAAATCAGAACAAGTTTCCGTCAAACTCAGAATTTTGCCTTCCTTCATCAATGAACCCAAAGCACCTTTCACAGTGGATAGCTGCAGGGGACAAATAATGTTATCTGGCTCTTATGACATCTTGTAAATATTCTGTCTAATATTGATCTAGCTTAAATATGCTAAGTGACTTGTGTGTTTTACCATTGTTTGAAGACTGAAAGCTATTGTTCCATGAGAAACAGGTATAAGGAAGTAGTGTCTCTTGGAGTACAGTGTTAAAGAATTTATTCAGAATAAATAATATTCTGTGTTTCTTCTCACTTTACAAGGATACACATTCTTACAAATTAATAATATTCTCGCAAAGAACTTCACTGCTTAATCTGATATAATCTTATCTGGGAGTTGCTGGTATGGTACAGTTGCAATTGTTGCTTCTGAAGCAACTTCGATTTGCATCGCTTGGGTTCAGCTGTGAGCACCCCATTCCTTAAAACAGCCATCATGGTATCAAGTGGCATCTGTGAAAAACCAAAATAAATCTTGTGATATCTCTGCATTTCTTGACCTGTTTGGGCTTTCATTTGAATTCTTTTCCTTCTCTTCCAGAACACATGGGCCAGGCAGATAATACCTGGAGGAGATGGTATCTAAAGTCTTTTGGAATTAAGCCATACAATATTTTATAGGTGATAACAGTATTTTGAACTGGGTTATAAATTAATTGATAACCAATGCTATGATTGGAGAATTGATGTTATATGACATGAGCTGCTTTCCCCCATGAAAATGCTGACTACCACATTTTGCACCAACTGCAATTTTTTGAGTCATCTTCAAAAAAAGCCCCATGAACTGCTGCTCTCCATCTGAAAGTGCAAGTCCACAATTTGAGGTTCTTCTGCATTTATATAACTTGGATCTGTATAGAGCTAGTAGAAACTCTTGCTCAGCTTGTAGATTGGTTTTAGCTGGACCTGAGTGTGAAGCCCTGGCAACAATGATAAATTTCTCCTTGCCATATCTTGACTTCTGGAACTTAACCTGAGCTTAATATAGTTAGCTCTAACAAAGGTACTGTTTCTTCAAGAAGGGCTAGTACCCTATAATTATCTTAAACTTACAGAGGAATGAGAAAAAAAAACTACCAACATTTGTAATATCCATCAAAGCATGAAAGCCAGTCTCCACTTTTGCTAAGAAACCATTACTCTTCAATATAACATAGCCTTTTTAAAAACATTTTGCTTCTTATGGGTGAAGGAAATAATATAAAGTAGGCAATGCGACTTCAAACTGCAGTTTATCCTTTATTTTAATATTTTACAACTTCTGTTATTAGGTCAGTGGTGGCATTCGACTGGTTCAGCCCGATTCTGGCAAGCTGGTAGGAGCGATGAACAGTGGAGACCGAACCGGTTCTCTCCACCGCTCTGCTGTTGGGCCTGCTCGCCCGCCCAGGCTCCCATACTCACCTTTATCTGCTGAATTTGAAGTGCAGCTGCTGAAGTGACCGAGATGGTGCAGGCTTGCAGGAGGTTAGAACACCTCTGCGCCTCGCAAACACCTCTGCTCCTGTGCAAAGTGCATGTTTGGTGCGTGTGTGCATGCAAAGTATGTGCACGCATGCAAAGCACACCAACCAAGCCATGCCCACCGAACCGATGGCAACAATATTTGAATCCCACCACTGTATTAGGCGATGACAAGTAAAGGTTGACCATGATGAGATAACTCAAAACATGGTGTGCAGGAACTTCATCTTGCAGAAACACACTCGAACATAATATAAATGCATATGTCATGTAATCTATCAATCTATCATCTATCTATCCAATCTGTCCATCCCATCTTCAGTTGTAGTAATAGATGCTGTCTATTAAGTACCTGCTACTTTTGATTTCACAATCCTAAGCAGTAAATTAGGTTGAGAAATAATGATTGGCCCAAGTGAATTTTATGACCATGTAGAAATTGGAAATGAGATTCTTTTTCCTTATTCCCGTTTGTATTAATAGAGTCAAATTCTGGTCTAATGGCTTTTTTAAAAGTCCACAGAAAATCCAGTCACTCTTTCTGTTTGTTCAAAGCATGCATCTTCTTTTTACTTATGCAGTTGTTGACAGAAATGTTCTTTTTTTCCTATCATTCTTTTGTCACATACATTTTTGCAGTGCTTTAATATACATTTCACTGCTGTAAACACTCCTAAAAATATAACTTTCACTCTTCGTATGCAACTTTGCCTCATATTTTTTCATTTCTTTTTAATGTTTCTTTGGGGAAAGTTGTGGACCAGCAGAGTTTGCATCAGCGTTTTATCATAACGCATGGAGGGTTCTTTTCAATGGAATACAGGAAAGTAAGTTGTTAACCATACAGATGTTCACTTGGAAGCTAACAGCAATTGATGCTCACTTCTTTCTACATCACAGTATAACCTCCTTGCCATATCAACTATATTTGCCACTGTTTTCTTTGTTTTTTTTATCCAGCCTCCCTGTATGTCCTCTGTTTGTGTAAACGACTCCCAAGGAGCACCAGCAGCCCCATGTCACAGCACTGATATTATTATAATTTTTAAAAAGTTTCTCCTGTAGACTGCTGTGCTGGTGACATTTTCCTCAAATTGCAATAACTAACCTGTCACAGGCTACAAACGCCAACAATGCAAAGCCATGCGGGGTTGACTTAATAAACCTCATTTACATTCATTTTGATTCACTCAGGCATCGAAAAACATTTCAACAGGAGAAGAGAAGGGAGAAAAATAACTAGGAACCTCTTCAAGCTGACATGATGTTTGCTGATATGATATGAGTGGGCTTAATAGCTGTGTGGATGCAAACATGTATTCTATACAATATTTGCAAATACTTTTTTATTTAGCTGCAAATTGTTTCTTGCACTAGCTGTGCAGTGAAGTCCTGTCGATAGGCATTCTCCTCCCACCCTCCTGCTACCAGCTGCTTTATTATTCTGAGCTGGCCTTGAGAATATGGCTATAGTTACGGGCCATAAGGTCAAACTGCTATTTTATATTAGAAGCAATTGCACTGAAGAATTTGAGTGCTATCATTTTCAACCCGACCATTCCTTAAACTTGTTGGGATTCAGGTGCACCTTGATCAATCTTTCACTTATCTTTTGAGGTCCTTCACATGCAATTAGTGGGACCAAATTCTCCAAGGGGGTGATAGTTATAGCTATAGACTGATCCCCCCATGCAAAAGGCAAACAGATTTATCTTCTCCTAGAAGAGGAAAAGTCCAGGCCAATCAAGCAAATTGTCTAATTTGTAAATATTGGCAATAAGAAAAATGAATTTTTCTCACTTCATTTTCATTGTTCATGTGGCCAAACACAACAATAAGACCAAACACAAGCTTTTCTAGACCTAATCAATTCCTATGTTTCAGGCTTTTATTCTTGACTTTTAGTTCCAGTTTTAGACTTCTGATTCCTCATTTTCTCTAGTTCCAGTTTCCAGGAACCGCTCCCCAAATTGTTTAAGCACCAGCACTATTATACACATATTATACATTCCCAAGCACTGCAAAACTCACAAAGAAGTCCTAGACCAAATCTCATCAATCTCACCCAAAGTCAAGATCACCATACAAAGGCTATCATACTTTGGCCATATCATGCGAATGGACTGACTTGAAAAATCAACTATGCTGGGAGTGATAAACAAAAAAAGAAGGGGATACCCTAATACCCATTGATGGATGCTATAAAGATTGACACCAGGATGACCATGGTAGATCTGAGGGAAGTGGTGTGAGGCAGAAGGGCCTGATCCATATAGTGATTGAGAGTAAGATACAACTGAATGGCTAATGATGATAACTGTTATACAGTACATATCCCAAATGTTGCAATTATTTTGTCCAATGGTGCTGTGCCTAGGTTCCACTATAGTATGGCAAAACTGATTCATTCCATGGCTGTTTTAAATAATGACACGAAAAAGAATTGATAGTTTAGGTTTCTGGCTATTACATACTCTAAGATGGGGGCTCCAAAATCAAAGGCATTCAAAAACCCCAAACCTTATTCTGTTGTTTTAGGATTATTGGTATTCTTACCTCTGACCCAAATCACAACATTGTTTTGCAAACAATCATGCCAGGCACTCTAAATACACTTTGTAAGAAAGCAGACATGGATGTTAGATGATTTATTTAAGTGATGTTTATTCTACTTGACTGTTGGGAACAGCTCAAAGGGATGAATTATTGTTGTATATGCACCTATTGAAATTATTCAGATGGATCTGTTCTTTTAAAGATGCACCAAGCTACAGTCCAAAGATTTTCACCAACTAGCTTATTGGTTCTTTAGGAATCTCAAAAACACACACTGACACACATATTGATTCCCTGACAGGCTTGAGGATTGGCTTGTTTCATTGCTGACCTCTCTTTCCTAACCTTTCATCCTGTTTTTGACTGGGCTAGACACTCTGAACCTTTTAGAACCAACTGCCAATTGTTGCTGTTGTGAATTCCCAGTTCTTGTGAATTTGTATCCCCGGGACCAATTCTCTAAAAAGGGCTTTTCCTCTTCACAAAGCCTCTGGCACAGAACAGTTTCTACTTGCCACAGGCAGCAGATTGAGTCTTCACATGCAGCTGAACTGTGTCTATCTCAGAGATGTTTAGAGGCTGAACTGACTGAATTCTAGGTCACCCCTCCTTCCTCTCAAAGGGGAAATTGACAAAGCAAGAGATTGAAAATTGAGTCATTTTATTCCTCCTTAGGGAGTCTCACTTTGCTGCCTGTATTTTAAAGTGTTCATTTCCGACATCACTCATGGAAAGTTCTCATTGACTGGTGACCCCTAAATGCCTATGCCATTCAATAGGGCCAGCATTTTATTGACAAGTCTATTGAGCAGAACTATTTGGCATGGGAATCGGTGGTAAGTCAGCTACCTGCAATCTCTTAAGATTTCTTGGGAGAACAAGGATGATGCTGACCATCTATCGACCCACTAAATGGAGACAATTTTACATAGCACTCTAGGGAAAGTCATCAGACAAGATTCCCCAAGAGCAGCTTTTTCAAGAATATTTCAGTGAAAGCATGGGATTTTTTTTAAAGCAAGCAAAAAAAGACAACTAACTGGCATTTCAAAAAGCTAAGCATTTTAATAAGTGAGTAGCAACTAACACACAATCACTTGCTTGAAATTCTTTTTTGCTATGATAACATGCAGATTTTAGCCAGCAAAAAAAAAAAGAATAGGATGATGGTTAGATTATTAGGCATGTGCTATTAGACTTCAGCTTTCCAGATATGGTTGGGTCAGTCACTTACTTGGAGCATAATCCACTCACAAAACTATTAGGACTATATGAGGAAGGGGAAGGAAACCATGGAAGAAAGCTAGACAAAAATGTAATAAATAAATAAATATTCATAAGGTGTGATCATGAGTCTATCATTCCCACCACAAGATTTTATATCTACAAAATCTTATTGGGTGTATCAAGAAAGCAGGGAGTATTTGTATCTCATAAGTGAAATATAGGCAGCAAAAATGTGAGCATTCAAAAGACTATTGCCTCCAAAATGTTTCTTATCTGGATTGCTTCCTGATTATTGAGGTCCAACTTTATTTTTCAGATTCAGGATTATTTGCATAATAGAAACTGCCATTGCTCTGTTGGGGTGGGTTTTTCAGACTGTTTTGGGGTTGGGAAGTGTTCAAACATGTATAATTTCCAAGGTCTTTGTTAGGAATGATAGTCACCGAACAGTTGGGTTGGCAATATATAAACCAGGATAGTTATTTAATACTGTTGTATCTTTAAGAGAATGCTGTAATTGTGATTGGCTGAGGTTCCTCCAATGGCCATAAGATGGAGCCAGAAACCTGGTTTGTTCTCTTCTTGCATTTCCTTGTTGCCTTTTTGCCTGAACGTTGTTCTGCTGGAAGTGCTGTGAGTCTTGCAAACTGTTAGCAAACTCTGTTTACTGAACTTTGTTTATAATACTGGACTTCGTTTTTGGATTATCCCTGGACTGATTATATTGAATACTACCTGCTTTAACCATGTATGATTTGGACTGTTTGTTGGACTTTGTTTACCTGTTTACAGAAAGTAAAACCTACATTTTACTATTCAGTGTATCTGTATGCTGGTTCTGTGTTATTCCTCACCACTCTCACTATGTTTCCCTGAGTGCACTCATTCTCCTAACGGGGAATACCTCAACACTGGTTATGGGCCCAGTTCATACCAGACTCAGATAACTGAGAGTTAGTGTGAATACACAGTACTGCATACAGACAGCTGTTTACTGTTTAATTGTGGGTTACTGTCCTGGTAAAGATGGCACAAGACCTGTCAACAAGTCTATCACTGATAACCAGGTTGGATGGAACAAACTATGTTTCCTGGTCTATGAAGTGCAGTCTACTTCTGCATAGGGAAGGGTTATGGGCTGCAGTTCAGGATCCACCAGATGTAAATGCTTGGGATCCAGATGATGAGGACAATGCCAAAAAGTTAGCTGACTTTAAATGGAACAACGAACAAGCTCTTTGTATAATTGAACTAACACTGAGTGACCAGCAGCTAGTCCATATTCATGGAGAAGAGTCTGCTGCTAGGTGTTGAGAGAATTTGAAGAGGATTTATGTTTGTGACAGGATAGGTGCACACATACATCTTACACATAAACTGTTTAGAGCACGTCTTCTGAAAGGTGGAGATACATTAGCTCATTTGAACTTCATGAAAAAGAACTTTTCAAGAGCTACATGAAAAGGAACTGATTTTTTCAGAGCTGCATCAGGTTTACATCATTCTTTCCTCATTGGATGAAAGTTATGATGATTACATATCTTCACTGGAAGTCCTGACCAGAAATGAACTGACATTGACTGACATAACTGGACAATTGTTAGAAGAGGCAAGAAGAAGGCTGGATAGAGACCAACTGAGAGAGAAACAACCACAAGAAGAGGATTTGTTTTCAACTGTCTATACTGTTAGGAAATGTTATTCTTGTGGAGCTAGGGGACATATAGCTAGATTCTATAAGAAGGGAAAATGACAGAATACTGGTAATCACCAGAAGGCTAAGAAGAATGTTAGTTTAGCTATGTCTATCAATTCAATTGTAAACCATAATTTGTGGGTCGTTGATAGTGGAGCATCACAGTGCATTACTAGAAATAGAGAGAGGTTTGAAAAGATGTCTACGAGTAAGCAACTTGTATCATTGGCAAATGGATGGAAGATGAAAGCATCTGGTGAAGGTACTGCATATTGTTCATGTGTAAATGAGCATTTAACTATGTTATATGTACCTAAACTGAAATTTAATTTGTTATCAGTAAGGGCTTTAGTTAATATTGGTTATGTAGTAACCTTTAGGGGAGATAACTGTATAATAGAGAAAGAGGGTAAAAGTGTTACTGCTACTTTAGAGAATGATTTATATGTGATACATGATGACCAATTGCAGATGGCTAACTCGGTTTATAACAATGTTAAGCCACATGACGAATGTATACATTTACTGCATAGACGTCTGGGGCACATTAATTTCAAAATGTTGAAACAAACTGTTAAATTGTCAGAGGGAGTAAAATTAAAACCCTGTAGCAAATACTTAAACTGTAATGCCTGTAATCAGGAGAAAAGCAAGGTTACTCCTGCAAACAGACTGAATGGGTTTAAGACCAAATAACCTTTAGAGGTTGTTTATGCTGACATAATTGGTCCTAAGACACCCAGTTTGGGAGGTGCCTGCTATGTTTTGAGTATAATGGACCATTACTCACAGTATGATTTCTGCTATCTAATGAAAAACAAAACAGAAATCTGCCAACATTTCTTTAATTGGCTAAGATTTGCAGAAAGGAAAATGAGACATAAGGTAATTACTTTAGTTTCAGATAATGGGACTGAGTTTATTAATAATAGATTCCAAACAATGTTGAAATTGGCTGGTATCGAGCATAAGCGTTCTGCACCTTACAGGCCACAACATAACTCGTTTATAGAACGAAGAGGGCAAATGTTACAAGCCATGACTCACACTATGTTATCCGATTCAGATTTGCCTGAAACACTGTGGAGTGAAGCCATAATGTGTACCAACCATGTTTTAAATAATGTGGTGAACACAACAACTGGTGAATTGCCATTCACTTGTTGGCAGGGCAGAAAACCAAATTTAAGTTATCTATACACATTTGGAGCTCCAGCATGGGTGCATATTCCCTCACAGTAAGACTGAAAGGGCAACATAGAGCTACCGTGTTTCTCACATAATAAGGCCGGGCCTTATTTTTTTTTGACCTGCGAAAAAACGGCTAGGACGTCTTTTCGGGGGGTGACTTAATTCTCCCCCCTTGCATCCTCAGGTGGGTGGGCGGGCGGCGACAGCTTGGATATTCCGGAGACCTTCGGGTTCGGGCCACCGTTGCTTTCCCTTCTCCCTTGCTGCCGCGGCGTTTGGCGCAGCCACGTGCGGCCAGTCAGGGCTCCTCCCTGCAACCGGAGCCCTGAGGAGACACGCAGCTTCAGGCGCTCCCATCTTCCCTTTGCTTTCGAAGGTAAGCGAATTATTTTACAAAGCCTCCCCTGCCCGAGAGGGCAGCCCAGCCACGTGGGGAGGCTAATTTCCCGGGGCCTCTTCCATTCCTCCCGACCTCCCTCGCTGCGCGCCTCTGACGCGCCGCTCCCTTCAGCCCAGCGAGCTCTTCCACCTCAAAGAAAGGCCAGGCGGGCGGCTGCGGAGCAGCAGCAGCGGAGTCTGAGCCGCTCGCAGTGGAAACAGCCACCACCCGTAGCCCGACACGGGAGAACGAGCTTGGTTAGCGCCCGCCAGCACGGGCGAGATTTGGGAACGAGGGGCAGGAGGAGGCACGCACACACCACGGCTCACTTTCCCAGCTTTGCCCAGCCCTTACGGCTCTGGTGTGGCCCTGGCGGGCAGCGAGCGCCTCCCGCCGGACCCTCCGCTCATCCTGCCAGGGCCGCGCCAGAGCCGTAAGGGCTGGGCAAAGTTGGGAAAGTGAGCCGCGGGTGTGTGCGTGCCTCCTCCTGCCCCTCGTTCCCAAATCTCGCCCGGGCTGGCGGGCGCTAACCTCACTGCGTTCTCCCGCGTCGGGCTACGGTGGTGGCTGTTTCCGCTGCGGCGGCTCAGACCCACTGCGGTGGAAGAGCTTGCTGGGCTGAAGGGAGCGGCGCGTCAGAGGCGCGCAGCGTAGGGAGGTCGGGGGAGGAACGGAAGAGGCCCGGGAGATTAGCCTCCCACGTGGGGTTGGGCTGCCCTCTCGGGCAGGGGAGGCTTTGTAAAATAATTCGCTACTTCAGCAAAGGGAAGACGGGAGCGCCTGAAGCCAAGTGTCTCCTCAGGGTTCGGTTGCAGGAGGAGCCCTGACTGGCCACACATGGCTGCGCCAAACGCCGCGGCAGCAAGGGAGAAGGGGCAGCAAGGAGAAGGGAGAAGCAACGGTGGAAGGTCTCCCGATATGAAGTGCCCCACCAACGCAGGCAGCACCATATCCGGGCATGCAACAAAAGTACTTACTAACGGCAAGCCCCCCCCCGCTCCCCCCCCATTTCGCATGTTTAATATGGGGCTTAATTTGGGGGGAGGGGCTTAATTTGATTTTATGCCAATAAAACATGGTGGGGCTTCCTATTGGTGGAGGCCGTATTGTTGGAGAAACATGGTAGGAAGTTATTTTTCGTAGGCTACGAGGCCAACCATAGATCGTTTAGATTTTGGACTCCAGGCACGGCTAATATTTACTGTAGCATTAGTGCTAAATTTCTTGAGCATGTTGGGTGGTATAAACTAGAACATGAATCTAACAATGATGTTGTTATCGACACCCAAGTAGTCCCTAATGATGAGATAGTTAAACCATCGATAGCCATTAAAGAGGAAAAACAGGCACAGGAGGAGGTAGAAGAACAGGAGCAGGTGGAACAGGAGAATCCACCAGTAAGCCCTGAGTTGCCTAGAGGTTCAACCCATGTAACACGACCACCAGATAGATATCAGGCTAGTATAGCATGCCAAGTAAATATAGTTCCTACTAACTATAATGAACTGAAACTGTATCCTGCTAAGGATCAGGCTGCTTGGCAGGAAGCAATGGATAAGGAAATGAAATCCTTAGAAAGTTTGGAGGTATATGAAAATGTCAGGTTACCACCAGGTGAGCATGCCATAGGGTATAAGTGGATTTATAAAATTAAGACAGGTGTAGATGGGACTGTTTCTCATAAAGCCAGATTAGTAGCACAAGGGTTCGATCAGTCAGCCAATGACTACGACGAGGTGTTTGCACCTAGTCTGAAGGTTACCACATTACAAGCAGCATTAGTGTAGGCAGATAAGAAGAAATACATAATAAACCATTTAGATGTTAAGATGGCATATCTTCACGCACCATTGCAATACACTATATATTTAAAGAAACCTTTAGGTATCAAAAATGATAATACAACTGATTGCTGGAGATTAAAAAAGAGTCTTTATGGCTTGAAGCAATCAGGCTATGAATGGAATCAATGCATAGTGAAGAAATTAACAAAGATAAGTTTTGTAGCTGGCATGCCTGATCCATGTTTATTCAAAAAGGAAAATGATGGTGTAATTTCATTATTGCTATTGTTCACTGATGACATAGCATTAATCACTAAGACTGAGAAAGAAGCTACTGAGATTATTTCACTGTTAGAGAAGAAATTTAAAATAAAACATTTAGGTGAGATTAAACAGTATCTCGGTTTAAAAATAGATAAAACTAGGGCAGGCAACAAAATCTCACAGGCAGATAAAATTAACCAATTACTGAAGAACTTTAAAATGGAACTTTGTAAGCTGGCTAAGATGCCAATGAGCCAGGCATTTAGCCACAGTGATGTGCAAAGTCCTGTTTTTGATAAAGACATTTATCAATCATTGATTGGTAGCTTATCCTATCTTAGTTATTGGTCTAGGCCAGACATAGCATATAGTGTCAACCAATTAGCCAGGTTTAATGCAGAGCCTACTGAAAGGCACTGGAAAGCTGCTAAGCGTGTGTTGCGATATCTTAAACAAACAATGCATTATGCATTATATTTGGAGCCTAAAGATGAACTAAGTTTAACTACAGACATACTACAGACATACCTACATGTAAATCAATGTCAGGTACTGTAGTGTTATTAGGAAAGGTGTTAATTGGATGGTGGTCTATTCGACAAAAAACATCAAAGCTTATCAACAATGGAGGCTGAATTCTCATGTTTGTCTCTATTATGTACAGACTTAGTATGTTATAAACAACTAATGATAGACATGGGAATTGATGTAAAGGAACCTATTGTTGTATATGAAGATAACCAATCAGCAATTCAGATAGCTTCCAATCTTGCTGTAAAGACAAGATCAAAACACACCGATTTACGATATCTGAATGTGAGACAATGTGTTCAAAATAAAATGATTACACTGGAGTATTGCATGTCAGAGAATAATATTGCAGATCATTTTATGAAAGCGTGAGGCACTGTAAAACATAAGACTTGCTGTGAGGAATTTGGACTTAAACTGTAAGGTTTTATATATTGTCCTACCCAAAGGGGAGAATGTTAGGAATGATAGTTACCGAACAGTTGGGTTGGCAATATATAAACCAGGATAGTTATTTAATACTTTAATGGCATCTTTAAGAGAATGCTGTAATTGTGATTGGCTGAGGTTCCTCCAAAGGCCATAAGATGGAGCCAGAAACCTGGTTTGTTCTCTTCTTGCATTTCCTTGTTGCCTTTTTGCCTGAACGTTCTTCTGGAAGTGCTGTGAGTCTTGCAAACTGTTAGCAAACTCCGTTTACTGAACTTTGTTTATGATACTGGACTTCGTTTTTGGATTATCCCTGAACTGATTGTATTGAATACTACCTGCTTTAACCGTGTATGATTTGGACTGTTTGTTGGACTTTGTTTACCTGTTTACAGGAAGTAAAACCTATATTTTACTATTCAGTGTATCTGTATGCTGGTTGCATGTTATTCCTCACCACTCTCACTACGTTTCCCTGAGTGCACTCATTCACCTCAACAGTCTTCATGGGTTCTCTACCAAGTGCTAGTCTGTGACATATTTCTTGACTGCTTTTTCCTTTCTGTTGATGGTTGATCCTAAAAGGCAAACGCTATCCACCACTTTGAATAACAGAATAACAGAGTTGGAAGGGACATTGGAGGTCTTCTGGGCCAACCCCCTAGTCAGGCAGGAAATTCTATACCATTTCAGACAAGTGGTTGTCCAATCTCTTCTTAAAAACTTCCAGTATTGGAGAACCCACAGATTCTGGAGGCAAGACTTTCCACTGATTAATCGTTCTGCCAAGAAATTTCTCTTAGTTGTAGGTTGCATCTCTTCTTGATTAGTTTTTTTTGGTATCTTCATTGCCAGTTTTAGGCTAGTTGTCCTACATGTTGTCATTTGTTTGGTTTTCTTTATATTTAGTTTTAGCCCTAAACTATTCATGTACAAGACACAAAGGTACTTCTTCTACTAGTTATTATTTTGCATATGTTCTCATGCAAGAGCTAGATGGATCTGCATTTTATAATAGGCTAGTTAGTGTCCAAGGAATTAGTTGCTATACATATTCATGTTCTGCCTGGGTGTGTGTGTGATGGCTCAGTGGTTAAAGGTGATAAATTTGTCAGTTGGAAAGCTGATAAACTGGGTTTGAGACCCGAATACGGTGCAATGGGGTAAGCTCCCTTTATCTACCTCAGTGCCTCAGCTCCAGCTCACCTTGCAGTTTGAAAGTATGCAAATGCAAGTAGATAAATAGGTACCATTTCAGAGGGAAAATAACAGCATTCAGTGTGCCTTGTTGTTTAGTCATGCTGGCTACATGACCACAGAAATGTCTTCAAACAATGCTGCCTCCTTCAGCTAAGAAATGGAGTTGAGAACTGCCCTCTAGAGTCAGACAATACTGGACAGGGGAAACATTTACTTTTTTATTATTCTGAAACACAGATTAATGCCTTGTAAATGAAGAGAATGGGAAGATGCCACTCCCAA
Source organism: Notechis scutatus (assembly GCF_049901735.1). NCBI lineage: Eukaryota > Metazoa > Chordata > Lepidosauria > Squamata > Elapidae > Notechis > Notechis scutatus. Next base: position 11,957,371 of record NC_142015.1, read on the forward strand.
TCATCTCTCAATCATGTCACTCTGTTTAATGACAGAACTGATCCTGTGTTATACATGGGAACCAGAGATGGTATTCAGCAGGTTCTGACCAGTTCTGGAGAACCAGTAGTGGAAATTTTGAGTAGTTTGAAGAACTGGCAAAAACCACCTCTGACTGGAGATTTTACAGTATCCTTCCCCTGCCATGCCCACCAAGCCACGCCCACAGAACCAGTATTAAAAAAAATTGAATTCCACCACTGCTAGGAACCAAATGCTAGAATAGTTAAGTCTTGAAGGTCTTTAATCTTAATTAACCCCCTAGAATTAGTTTACATTCTTTTACTCAATCTATTTTATTTAGGGAGGAAATTCTTTTCTTTTTTTGGGAAGTCCACAATATGAATAACAAAAACACACACAAAGTACATTTGACTACTTTTGCATTATAATTGCCATGCAATCACCTCCTCCATTCAACAGCATTTATTGCTGCAGGAGTCTTCAATTGCTTAATGAGTTATGCCTGAATTAAATATGTACACATGCGAATCCCCTTCAGTATAATTATTACATTTCTTAATCTAGATATCATGTACATAAAGAAATATACACATTGCTCTTTTACTAGCTTTTTTAATTAGTTTTTATTTTTGATTTGTGGACTATATATTATATTAGTGATTTTTTAAACTTTTAACTTTTTGTAAAAAAAGGAAAAGTTCCTCCCTCCCTCCTTAGAAACCCTCAACTGCACAAACACAGCAGTTTCTGTTTGTTTTGTAGGTCTTGCAAATTATTTATGGAAAACCATTCAGGCAGAAAGGCTGAAGCAGAGATCATTGTTTTGCATCAAATTAAGGAGTGCTTAATGCCACCTAATCTCCTGGTAATTACTGTTGTGGCAATGTATGACATTCTTGCTTTGTGCAAATGCCGATACAAGTCCAGTATATTGCAGATCTTGTGTTGCAGAAGGTCTTGTAGCAAATGGAAAAATGATTGAAGGTAGCAGCTAAGTACTAAAATGAACTTCATATTAGACCTGCACACTGACAGATTTTCAAAATTTGTGGGAGCAAAAAACAAACAGAGAATTTGCATGAATTACTTAAGCACATGAATTACTTAAGCACAAGAAGAAGTTCTGCAGTGAATCATAAGAATATGACATGGGAAAACCCCTTTGGATAATTCTTCTGTTGCAATTGAATGGATGGGTGATCCTGCTTCTTGGAATAATGGATGGAAACTAATCAAGGAGAGAAGCAACCTGGAATTAAGGAGAAATTTCCTAACAGTAAGGAAAATTAACCAGTGGAACAGCTTGTCTCCAGAAGTTGTGGGTGCTTCATCACTGGAGGCTTTTAAGAAGAGCCTGGACAGTCACTTGTCTGGAATGGCATAGGGTCTCCTGCTTGAGCAGGGGGTTGGACTAGAAGACCTCCAAGGTCCCTTCCAGTTCTTCTGAATTTAAAAGAGAAATCCACAGTGAAAATAAGAAAAGCATTGATACAGATCTCAAGGATACCTTGTAACTAAGTAGGTACAAAAACCTCATTGATCATTTCATAACCATTTCTATCCATAACCATTTCTCCAGAAAACATCTAAAGCAAATTATCTTCCAATAAACTAAATTGAAAGAACATATGCATGAATTTCCCCTTCTTTGTAAGTATATATACTCATAGATGCACATTATGGGGAACATTCATTGTTGCAGGGACACACTTTTGCTTTTGAAACAGGTTTTTGAATATTTTCTTCCACCTTGCTTCCTTTAGCAGAAAGTCCACCAGCCCCATAAAGAACATGGGGGGCTTGGGGGAGAGGAAATTCTCCATTCTCCTTCCCACTATATGATGGACATCTGCCAGATAAGAACACAACTTACATTCCTATCATTTTACTCTCAAATCATGTGTTTTTAAACAAGATTTATGTTCAGGAAGCAGAAAAATGGTGGGTAGTTCAATTCCATTCCAGAAGATCTCATCAGCTGGTAATTTGCACACTGTAATTTGCAAAGAACACATTCCTCGTGTCTACAGAAGTGATACAATCTGCACTTCTCTTGCTTTGCAAAGGATTCATTTCCTTGGTCAGCCAGAGAGACGGGGGGCGTGAAGAGAAGGGATAGTGAAAGGAAGAAGGATGAACTGGTCTGTTCCAATTATAGAGCTTGGTAAGTGAGAGATTCATCATTAACTGTCAAATAGTGGCTTTAATCAGTCCTGCTCTTCTGCAGAAGATAGATTTAATATCAAGGCCCATTTTTAGAGCTATTACTTTAATTATGACAGGTGACTGCAAACTCAATGTCTCCCCACTCCTGCTTTGAAGGACAGCCTTTAGTTTTCCAGAGCCATGGGGCTTCCTTGCAAAAATGACATCCCTTTAAAACCCTGTCTCACATAATCCCTTCATCTATCATCCATCCATCCATCCATCCATCCATCCATCCATCCATCCATCCATCCATCCATCCATCTATCTATCATTTCTCATACATCAGCTCAGATTAAAAGATTAGATACTGATTAGAAAACAGGATTTACAGTAGAAAGGGGGAAGTGATTTTTAGAATATAATACAAACTTCCATTTTTGGGTCTGCTTTCTCTTTAGCACAGGGCTCCCCAACCTGTGGGCTGAGGCCCAATGGTGGGCTGTGAGGGATTTGCAGCTGAGCTGTGGAGGCAGCTGGTGGATGCACGCGCATCCCCACTCGTGCAGGCAGGGGGGTGCATGTGTACACTTCATTTGTGTGAGTGGCAGGTGTGTGTTTACCTGCTTGCACAGACAAAGCTGTGTATGCACATGCCTGCCTAACGGCCACCTACGTGAACCTTCTCTTCTCACCTCCCTGCTGCCTTCCAGCAGGGCTGGAAATGTTGGGGAACTCTGCTTTAGCACACAGACTGAACTATTGCTCCTTAATTTAATCCTGTGAGTTAAATCATTATTTTTTCCATATGTCTAGGCAGATGAACCAAAACTGAGAAGGATTCAAGACCATTTATTGCAACATGGTTATGGTTCAGAACAGATCTAAATTAAATTATAAATTAAACAATGGCAATAACAATCAATAATTTCTCCAGAAGGTAGTAATGAAGTCTGCTGTATTTGCTACATGTAGTAATGAAGTGACTATACTGGCTACAAATGATTGTGCTAGTTGTCCAGTATATCTGGATGACATTAAAGAAATTATAATACTTTGAGTGCTAAAAGTTCCTTTCATAAAGCAAACCTGAAAGGAAAGGATTGTTTAAGTGAATTTTGTGTCCTGATGACTTCTTAGACATGTCAATGTATTTTTCTTGATGACAGAATGAAAGAATAGTGCCATAGTTCTCTGTGACAATCTACCATGCACGCCTGCTTAGCTTCCAGCATTGATGAAGTAATGTCACCTCCAGAAGCTAAAGCAGAGCTAATGAAAGCAACTTAAAGTAGTTGGAGAACTTTGAGTTTTATTGTAATTTAATTGTGATTTTGCAATGCATTTATTATTATTATAATGCATCAAACATCACAACAACAGCTGCAGATGGACATGAGATATTTAAAATCAACAAGGAAGAAATTGAAGTAGTTCAAGAATTTATCTTCCTTGGATCAAAAACTGTTCAAGATGGCAGTTCTGCACCTGAAATCAAGAACAGGATAATCTTAGGCTGCATTTCAATGGTTAACATGAATAAAGTCTGGAAAAGCAATTGGTATAAATACAAAAAGTAGGCTACTTAGAGCAAAGTCTTCCCTATAATGATGTATGGGTATGAGAATTGGACAATAAGAATGGCTGATTGAAGAACAATTGATGCCTTTGAACTATGGTATTGACATAAATTATTGCATGTACTATGGACAGCCAGAACAACCAATAGAGAGGTGCTAAATTGTATAAAACCAGAAACATCACTAGAAACCAAAATCACAAGACTACATCTGATTCACTTTGGCTATGTCATGAGTGCAAATTCATTGAAGAAATCAATGATGCTAGGAATGGTTAGTGGATCAAGAAGAAGAAGAAAGCAAATGGTTTGAAACCATCAGAGCAGATACAAAGGTGAACATCCAACAACTGAAAGAAGCTGTGCTTGACAGGGTAGCATGGAGAACACTTGCCTATATAGTCACCAAGAGTTGGACATGACTGAATGATTTATATTGCTTTTCCTGACTTAAAAAAAAACCTATTGGTTTTCTTGAGGTAGGTCATCATATTATTTTTATATTGTTTTGTATCACTGTTTCTACTTTTTTATTTTAATTGATTGCATACCATCCAGAGAATTGCTATGGGGTGTTATAAAATGTTGATAAAATAAAGATATACTAGGATAAAAATATACATGGTCCTATTTTCGTTTGTGAAAACTGGTGATTATGGAAGAACCTGCAGTCTATATAATGACAAAATTTACTAAGGCTTAACAGTTACTGTAGTGAAAGATGGAGGCCCTGAGGCCCACAGTTTTCCAACTGCTGTATCATGCTTCAGTAAAATAGAATTTCAGAATAATTCTGCTTTTTAGGTTGACAGGAATTTGTTTTCAGTATTCTTGTAGATCTCTCATTAGTTAAAGTACAGTTGTAGCATCAGATATATCTTTGATCATAAACACTTCAAGCTTTACTAATTGCCAATAACATTTGTCATCCACTGCCAAATTGATTCCCACAATCTGTCATCCCTTCACCAATGACTTTCACCTTTGGAAGGAGGGTAATTCATTCTTGTAACTAAGGTCTCATAAGTGGAAGAATTCAGCAGATCACAAGGTACGTGTGGGCTTTGTTGGCCTTTAAGTGGAAAGTAAGAAAACAATCTGTAATGGTATGTGAGGATGACCTTGGAGGAAAAGGAAAGAGATGCTGCCTAGGGAGCAATCAATCACTTAATAGTCAGAGGAAGAAATTTAGGAAGGACCAGCTGTAACTGATGAGACCAATCTTTAGATTTGCAAGAGTCTCATAATATACCCTTAAAATAAAGTAAATTTAGTTCATCTAATCATGTTTCCCATTAGTTAACCAGGAGGGCTGACACAGTCTGTAAATCTTAGTAATGGTGGGATTCCAGAACATCAAAAATTGCTTCCAGTAAACATTTAAAGCAAACTGATTCATGCATATGCAGGAATGCAGATCAGAAGGTTCAGATTGCAAACTTCTTCAAATTTTGTGACATGCATTTCTCAGCTTCAAACTGCCTTGCAAAATGCAGATTTGTAAACCCAACATAGAAATGTCTGAAATATGTGTACATAACATTTTTTAAAAAATTATTCATGAAGTTGGCTATTTTAAACATTCATATTGGTACAAAAACCAGGTTGGAAATGAATAATGAAAATCTAACATCACTAGAAATATAGGATTTATCCATTCCTTGATTAAGAATCTATCAATTTTAGTAGTTTCTTATTTCTTTCCCTGCCACAAATGACAAAGACAGCTTAGCAAGTTAAATGGCATAGATGAATGAATGTCTTTTGGAAGAGACTGATGGCTGAGTTGCAATGCCCTTTTCTAAGAAACAGAATAATTTATTTGGGATTTCTTTTTTTAAAAAAAAGCTGTTTTAAATATGTAAGAAACATGCTCAAAATGTGATGGATACTCTTAAGGCACCATTAAAACAGTTTTGAGAAAAAACAACTCTGAAGAAAACAGAAGGGAAGGAAGAATAAATGGGACAGGTTCCATAAGCCTTTATAAATTAACAATGTTTGTATTAGTTTGCTTTGTTGAAGCTAGGATGATAAAGCACAGAACAGCTTCCATGAAAAATATCTCTCTCAGGCAAATTACTGGTCAATTACTTGTTGAGAATTTCTAGACTATTTGAAATATTCTCCAACAATTGCATTAAAAGCTTGAATTATTTGCAGCTGAGGTGGTGATGATGATGATATTTAGTTTAGTTATGTCTGACTCTTGGCAATTGTATGGACCATGTCTTCCAATCTTGCAGTACTTCTTTGTGTTGTTCTGTGCTATGACTTGTATCAGCTTTGATGATGTACATCCACCATGTTTTGGGGCAGCTTAGTTTCTTTTACAGCTAATGCAGCTGAAGGAACAATAATTTTGTAAGCCACCCAGAATAACTGAAAGTGACTGGGTGGCCATATCAATCAATCAATCAATCAATCAACCAACCAACCAACCAACCAACCAACCAACCAACCAACCAACCAACCAACCTAACTAACTAACTAACTAACTAACTAACTAACTAACTAACTTACCTACCAAGCTCTGCCCCTCCCAGCCAACTCAATATTAGGGTTCCTTATCTTTTATAAGAGCCCTTGAAGTGACAAAGGCCATAATATCCTAAAAAAACCATGCATTAGGACAGACTACCCAATAGTCTATTAAACCACTGACACTCTTGTGCCCCCGAACAAGCCATTTATTGGAGGGGAAGTCTGTCACACCACATAAAAAATATTTTTTAAAAAAATAATCAGAAAGACTGTCAGCATAAAACTCTTTGGCTCTGTCATCTTTGTATTTCTGTGAGCAATGAAAGATCGATAATTTTCGCATTAAATGTAATTCTAAGACATCGAGAGTGATTTACTGTCAGTTTGCTCAAAACTTTCAGCTTTATTTGATGTAACAGTTATGGCACATAAAAAAGTTTATTGAAAATCCTCTGGGAATGTGATTGAGTAAGAAAGAGTCATTGCTAATATCTTATAAAAGCTGAGAAGGCTCTTGGCAAGTGCTTGCAATGATCTCTATGGCTGTCTGATTGAAGGGTCATAGGTGAATGCATTTCCTGATCTCCAAGCTTTTCACAATGTGCCAATGCTATTTTGCATTCCTGATGAACATTTTTCTAGACAGCCACATCTCACATCCCATCTTATAGCAAGGAAAGAATGTTCCTGGAGTCCTCTTTGGAGCATTAAAATGGTTAAACATTGGTTTTAGTTTACTTTGTCATTGCACCTCATACAAGGAAATCAAACACCATCTTCAGTGCACATCATGACCATGAAAATAAACACAAAAACACATCCTTCACACTCCACACATTGAACGAAAAACCCACAATACTGCACCAACACTGCACTATACAGTAGAATTCAAAAGAGCTACTGCCCTGGGATAGAAGCTGTTTTTCAGCCTATTTGTGCTTGTTTTTTTTAATTCTGTACCATCTGCCAGATAGTAATAGTTCAAAAAAAGGGTGCCCAGGATGAGATGGATCTTTGTGAATATTTTGAACTTTCTTAAGGCAGCAGAAGCTATAAAGCTCTTTCAAAGAGGGGAGAGGGCAACTAATGATCTTCTGGGCAATGACGTCAACCCTCTGGAGTGCTTTCCTATCTGCTACTGTGCAATTGGCAAACCATACAGAGGTGCAGTAAGATAAGATACTCTTTATGGTGCAGCGATAGAAGATCACCAGCAGTTTTTCATTCAGTTGTTTTCTGAGAAGTCTCAGGTAGTATAATCTCTGCTGGGCCCTTTTGACCAGTGCTGCAATGTGAGCACCCCAGGTCAGGTCCTCTTTTATTTTAACACCGAGAAACTTAAAACTGCCCACTTGCTCCACTTGGTCTCCATTGATAAGCAAGGGCTGGATGTCTGATCTATTCCTTCTATTGTCCACTATAAGCTCCTTGGTCTTATTGGTGCTGAGGACCAAGTTATTGTCTCCATACCACGAAACAGGCTACTAGCCTTTAATTTGGCATTCTAAATCATTTGGCTTCATTTTTGAAATTGGAATGGATGCATCATAGGAAAAAGCTGGAAAAACTCTTTAGGTCACTTAATTCTATGCAGGAATTCTGCTCTGGTCTATACAGACATTCACATTAAAATATTCCCAATAGATGGTTGTCAGTTTTTATCCCAACATGGCAAAAACAGGTTAGCTCATTGACTCTGATGATTGGTTCTATCATACAATTTCTCTGACTGTTTTTTCTAACATTCAACCAGAATCTAGTGTAATTTAAGATCAGTTTCTCTGAAATGATAAGAACTACTGTTGGAATACATGTTAGAATGTATTTTGTATTGCAACAACTACAGAATTACTTAGCCAATAGATGGCAGTATTTTAGTGTGCATCTATGGCTATAATCTATTGTTTCTTTGTCATCTGAGGAAGGTTTCCTTTTTCCTGTTACAGTAATATAGTTGAACAGTAAAGCACGTGGTGCCTGTATTCTCTGTGGTGTTGTATATAAAACAGAATTTCTAACAAGTTCTAAACTTCCTCAGTCTTCTCTTCTCTTGGCTAAGCATATCTAGTTCCTTCATGTTTTTCATAAATTTTAGTTCTCAATCACCTGACAATCCTTCTTCTCATCCTCTTCCTCTGTAACATTCTATTTTCTCTGAAACTTTCTTCAAATGTGGTTCTTCAGAAATTCAAAAATTCTTCAAAAAAGTTTCTCTTCTGCTTATTTGTAACAAATCTGAATAACACCCTTTTTTGCTATTGGAAGCTGCTTATGAGAACTATTATTTCTCTTTATGTGGATAAATGGGGGGGGGGGGGCTATCACTTATGGACTTGCTGATTATTGAGAACTGCTTCATTTGATTTCTGATCTGAGTACATAGGAGATAGTTTAGCCAGATTTTTTTCTGTTCTTCCAATTAACATATGAGTCATATGTAGCTTTCTTTTGACATATGTAGCTTTCTTTTGAAGTCCTTTTGAAGGGATTAGCCCTTTAGCTTCTGTTGTCCCATTCCTTCCCTTGAAACTGAGGGCCTGCAAGGACTCAAAAGCAGTTTCCATGCTGAAATGGTACACAAAGTCTGCTATATTTTTATGCTTCTTGTCACTTTTGTCCAGGTGCTCTTTTTTATTCATATCCTTGTGGAAAGTTGATTCTTCTGTCAGCTTGTTTTTGTGACTTCTTTGCTTGGTTCAATATATATTCATCCTGTTTTACAAGCTGAAACACAGCCTCTCATTTCTGCAATCCTTTCTTTTTTTCTTCAAACATAGTGATATGTTTGGCCTTATTGCAAATGAATGCAAGCACATGACAGGGATTTTTTTCCATGTGGGAACACAAACATGCTGCAGCCCTTAAAAGTCATAGTCATGTCACTTAATCTGTTTGTTAAAGCACCAGCAAGAAAACACATTTATTCTCATTCTCTTCCCAGAGTAGCAAAGTGCATAGAATCAATGTATAGGTGGAAAATATTAGGGAACTCCCTCATAAATTCCCTCATTTGTCTCTTTGTTCACTTATTCAGTGAGGTCCTTCTCTAAAAACTTCTTCCATTTCTATTATAACTTCTGAAGCAGCCTCTGCTTACTCGTCAAGAAAGGAAAAAATGTCAGAACATACACTTTGGAGCCAACACCTATTCAGGATATGACACAACTGAATCCTTCAAAACAGTTTACAGATAGTCCTCAATTTATGACCACAATTGAGCTCAAAATTTATGTTCCTAAGTGAGACATTTGTTAACTGGGTTTTGTCCCATTTTATGACCTTTCTTGCCACAGTTGGGAGAATCACTGTGGTTGCTAGTAATACAGTTGCTGGCTTCTCTATTGATTTTTCTTGTCTGAAAAGGCAATCACGGGTCCCTGGTTCACTGCAACCATAATAAATATGGACAACTTGCCAAGCATCTGAAGTGTAATCACATGACCATGTACATGCTGCAATAGTCAAAAATCACTTTGTCAGCTTTGGAAGCCATATTCCACGCTGCCACATAGCCTGAGAAAGTGGGAGGGAGGTGATTTCAATTGAGTAGTTCTAAGTAGACAAAATAAAATTATTTTGGTAGTTCAAGGTTATTAAGTGTGACGCAAGAAAAAGGATCTTACACTGGGATGATTGGTCCATGTGATGTGATGATGGTAAAAAGGGGATGGATTGTAGTTTGGGACATTGTGGGAAGTCCAGGAAACTTTTAGTTTAGAGATTCCACAGATGTGCCAGTTGCTATTCTAATAAAGGTACTTTTGAGATTATGCTTGTCTTGGAGTTACTGATTGGAATGGAGGTTTGCTGGAATGCTGACACAGTTTTTTGAGCACTGCTGTAACTTTGAACAGTCACTAAATGAACTGTTGTAAGTTGAGGATTATCTGTATTTGGTTAATATAACAATTATCATTGTCTCTTATATCTAAACTAACAACAAATATTACTTTTATTAAAACACTGGAGTTTGCCTTTCTATCTCAGTATGACTTATTTACCCATTAACCTGTTTGATCTAATGGCTACATCTATAAACAAAACAAAACAAAACAAAAAGCCAATACCATTCATTTCCATAGTAGATGTTCCTTGTTGAATATCATGTGTATGCATCTTGTACATATTCCCCCAACATGTGAATATAAGTAGGCAGCTTGCTGAAATGCATGCCACTTTGCTGAGAACTTTTTGATAAATTTTAATGCAAGGTTTAAGCCAAAAATATTTTGAGGTAGATACTAGCAGAATCTGAATTACATTCCTATTCATGCCATGACTGATTCTATTTTGGCAGATGATACTATTTTGCTTGAAAATAAATCAGTAACAGATTTGTCCAACTACCCCGCATCAAGATACTTCCGTGGCATTTTACTGGTTGTCATTCTTTATTCCAGTGCTTCTAATAATTATTTCTTCTAACCCCAAAATCCCTCAAGACCTCCTCTAACACCATCAATAATTAAAATCGTAGAATATTTTTTTAAAATAATAATACAGAAACATTTTAATTAGATAAAATGCATTTCTCATTTCCTTGCTTAGCCGTCAAGTATGTGAATAATATAAGGAATTCATTTCAAATAAGAACAAAATGTGGATCACATATGCAACCATACATGTATATGAAAAACTGTTAAAAGCATGATCTAAAGGTACAGAGCAAGAACAAATAACTCTAAGAAGTGAGTCAGGGTAATAATATTGAGACAGGTCAAGGGACAAGTAGTTGAAGAATTGGGATAGCTGGTATCGGACATTATGCAAGTCTTCAACAGCCATTTGGCTTACAGGTCACCATAAGCTCTTCCAATGTAGCCATTAATTTGGAATGATGGGAAGAATAAACCTCAAACTAAAATCCTGAGGATAAATCCAAATCCCTGACATCTATTCATTCCAGTGGGCAACTATTAATTCCATATGGCTTCCTTTTTGTCTGCAATAAGCATCCTAGTTAGTCAATCAATCCATGTCATGAAGTTTCTTGATTCATGACATGAACAAAGTAAATCAAGGATCATGAATTCTTGATTAATGAAGCTTCTTGATTCATGACATGGGTTCTAGTCAATCCATGTCATGAATCAAGCTAAGAAGTTGAGCTAAGTTATGAAACATCAAGAGATTGCTGTTATACTGCAGACTCCTAATTGGAGAAACTGACAAACTGAGTAGGAACAATTTAGTTGAAATAAAGATCTGTAATTTATAGGATTTTTGTCTATTCCTATATCATTGTTGAACCATTGTAAACAAGATTAGTTAGCCAAGAGGAGTCATAATAGCAATAGCACATAGACTAATATACTACTTCACAGTGCTTTATAACCCTCTCTAAGTGGTTTACAGAGTCAGCATATTGCACTCAACAATCTGGGTCCTCATTTTACCAACCTTGGAAGGATGGAAGGCTGAGTCAACCTTCAGCCAGTGAGATTCAAACTGCCAAACTTCTGGGCAGCTGGCTGTCAGCAGAAGTAGCCTGCAGTACTGCATTCTAACCACTGTGCCACCACGACTCTGTAATAATGTTGTACAGCTTAGTCTATATAAAGGTAGATGGGAATGACATAACTTTTCAGTTACAGAATTATCTAACAAGCCTGTTATTATTAGAAGGAAATTCTTTTGAATATCTGCTGGCAGAACCAATGCTACATTTTAGAACTAGTTATTGGCAAGATTTATCAGTGTGAGAGTGAGTCTCTCTGTGTGTATGTGCATGTGTCTGCCTGCCAAGAGATGGCTGTATAGTTTATGGATTAACATACTCTTATTACATTACTTTTTAAGCTGCAAAGGTCTGCCAGGAAACCCAAGCTTACCATCTATTGAATGACATTTTAAGAACAAATAATGCATTCATATATTAAATTTGAGAATAAACACATACATTATAGAAAGGGATTTTGTCTGTGCCTGACCTTTCCATTGTATTCCCACTGGGCAAGGCTGGAAAAGAACCTCATCCAAGAACCTTTCAAATGGGCTATGAAGGGAAGGCTTTTAGTGTGCTCCAACTACAGCTGAAAACCCTGCTTGGAAAGAAAGAGTTTAGCAGCAATTATCCCACAGGCATTAATCTACAGCAACACTAAATCTTATTGCACAAATTAATCAATTAAGCATCAAACCACAGAATAGGAGCAAGTGAGGCCTTGTTCTTCTCTTGGCAGAATCTTCCTTCCTTCTGTTATTTTTCTCCATCTGTCTCCACATTTTTCCTCTTCCCATCAGTGAGAACACTTCTGAGTAAGGGTTTCTTCTCCAGCTTGGACAGAAATTTGAAATACAAATAATAAAAATAAATCACAGTTTCAAATAGCTTGGAAAGCAGTGGTTCATGCCAATAATTTCATTCTGATAACGAAATGTCTACAAGTTATGAAATCAAAGTCAAGAATCACTGTTTGAAGCACTCGGGAATGCAATGATCTTCAGGGCTACGTAAACTAAGTAAGACCCAGTTTGGTGTAGTGGTTAAGGTGCCAGACTGGAAACTGGGAGTCTGGGAGTTCTAGTCCTGCTTTAGACTTGTATATAACCAAGCCATTAATCACAATATAGAAACTATAATAGGTAATCCCGAAGGGGAGGAATATGATGATGATGTTAACTCAGTCACTAAAATAAGATATTATCCTGTCTAACCATAATTTAGAATGATATACAAATTGAGCATGTTGTTCTTTTTATTGGCAGGTAGAAATAGGAAAACATTCTCTCATGAATCTTATTTTATTTTGGGATCTTTCGAATACCTCTAAATATTTGGCCAATTATGAATATTGTATTTTCCACAGAGTCCCAGAAATAGCCTTCATGTAGATATAATTTCTTGAACTACTTAACTTGATGCTACTCTGTCAATCATATTGAATTATATATTAGCCATTGCATTTATTTGTTATGATATCTACATGTTGTGTCTCTGATCAGAGGCAGCTGTTTTTTGAGCGAATATCATTTTCTAGACAATAAATGTATATATAGTGGTAAGGAAAAGCACTGTTGTCTTCATGCCCTGTTTCTCAGAAGCTTCTGGTTGATCACTAGGGAAATCTGGACTAAATTGACTTTTTCAATTTTTAATTCAGTGTAACAAGACTACTGTTTTGTTGTTTCAGTGACATAACTACCAGTCCCCAGTGTAAGTTGGCACTAGCATGGAAACGTTATATCTGAAGATAGAAATAAATCCCTCTCTTCTGAGCATCATGACAGCATGACTAAGAGGAAAGCAGAAGCATCAGTTGTGTTTATGAACTATGCAATAATATGTTTATCCAGAGCCTTATACCACTGGATTTAATAGTGGTTATCTTCAGGTTACAATGGGGAAAAAAATCAAATGATGTGTCTTACTTCTGAATAAAAATTTAAAAAAATCAAAGGACTCCACTGTAGGTTTTCCTTTTTTGGCTACTAGATCCAATTAGTTTTAAATTTAATTTATAATATATTTGTTAAGCCAAAATTGAGCAGCAGAGACCTATTAAGGTCACATTTCTCCATAGCTGAAAAATCTAAAATAGCCCCATAGCATTATCTGTTTGTATTCCTTGTATTTTTTTTTTTACCATAGTGCTGAAATTTTAAGAATAAGACCACCAAATAAATATTTCTTCCAAGTGCCACTGAAATCATTGGTCTATGGTTTCTCAACTCTATCACCATTAGTAATCAATTTATAAATGATTCTACTTTTTTAATTTAAATTGTCTTTTCTTCAAGACTCCTGTCCAAAACCTTAGTGTTCCTCAACATTTAGTAATAGCAATAGTATGTGTCACTTTGAGAAATAAACTAACTTTGTCTCTTTCTTTAGTCTGTTGAAATATATTCTTGTGAGCTTCATCTAGAGTTTGGGCTTAATTTTCAACCCTGCAAATGTATTGTTGTGGTTCTCCAACAGCTTGTTCTGATCTGAATTTTGCCTGGAACTTATTTCTGTTGCTTTGAACTTCTTAAGGCTTTTAAAGCAAGTACTGTAAATTGGGTAAAGTTACTGAAATAGTAGATTCAGACTATTTCTTCAGACACTTTGCTAATAACATGTGGTTGCTATTTTTCAAATACAACTGTAAAAATGTAGATTGGGTCTTAAATCTTACTATTTGAAGAAGCAGTCGGCAACTAAGTAGGAAGAGATATTTACTAGACCTGTGAAGACCTCCAAGGTGCCTTCAAACTCGGTTATTCTGTTCTGTTAAGTATAAAGATCTTCTGTTAGAAAGAACTAGGAAGAACCTATTGTAGAAATAAAATTCGCAATAGCCTAGGTTCTATCAAGAATATAAACTTATCAAAGATATTTAAGGTAAAATCAAAACTTTCAAGGTGAACGACTGCCACATTAAAGAGAAGAGGAAACACAGGGTCATGCAATCTTATTATCTAATAACCAATAGCTGAATTTTAATTTGAACCACAATCAAAGAAGAGTTTCTTTTAGATGGTAAACACAATTCTGTTGCAGAGCACAAATGTTGGATACAAAAAGTCTGTGGTCCAGTTTTTCACAAATTCATCTTAAGGAATACAAGACACGTAATTTGCCAACACCAATTTAGAGGTCCTCAATTTACTACACAATCTGAATTCCTGCATTTTCCCACTTCCACACTAAAACTCACACCCTGCTCCATTTTATGACTCCCCAGTCACATTAGCCAATCCACCTCATTTCTCAACTACCGCCAATCCAGTCACTCCCCTCCAAATACCAGCCACTTGTCCTTGATCTCTGATGAAAGAATGTTGTTGTGGCTATACTCCCTTCAACGCTCTCCTGTTCTGACATCTTGCCCATCCTCCACTATGGCAGCCCTGAATCTGAATCTGAATCATGATGGAGCCAGAGTAGATAACAGTTGGTCTAAGATTTCTATGTCCAGGATTCAAGCTTTCTGTATCCATATAGATTACATTCCCAACCTTGTTTTGAAGGTTGATCTCTTGAAATAATATACTTTTCTTACATTTCTTAGCTAATTCTATCTAGGCCATACCCATACCCATCATGTTAAAGTAATCAATCCCACAGCAAGAAATAATTTAAGGATATTTTTAATGTTTTAAAAATATATCATAGTGAGGGACATCCAAAGTTCAAATTTAATTTTCATCACTGCTAGTGTAATCTGGTTCAACAAGCTTGTTATGATTTGCTCTGAGGAGTAGACAATCATTTCTAGTACTTTGAACATCTTGAGGTTTCTAAATCAAATAAATTCTAAAGTTCTTGACATGCTGGATTCAGTCTGTTTCTTCAGATTCTCTGCTAAAAATATTTGGTGGAATCCTAACTAAATATAAGTTAAATATCAACTGTTGAAAAGAGGCTAAAGAATTCAGTGAATAGCAATGATCAGTTCACTTTCTGACTCTATTAAACTTTTTAAAGTGGATTTAATGGGTTACAAAGAACAATATGTTCCTTCCACAAGGATTCTGCACTCTCAAAACCTCAGGTTTCCACCATTGTGTGAATAGAGGCACCTTGTTGCCAAACTATTCTCTTATTTCATGTTTCTATTCCAGCATGTCTAATTCCTTTCTTTTCCACCAGCGGTGATTGATGCTACCAGAACACAGCTAATGGATGTGCTGAGTAGCTAGTTCTTTGAGTTACTACATGGAATGACTGATGCTCAGGTGGTTAGTGTTACTTTGAGAGCCAATAAGAGTATTATTTTCAGTGACACCACCATTGATTGGCATCAGATGATCTCTATTTTTTTTAATGTAAATAAAACACTTATTTCAGAAAAGCTGGCTCCGGTGTTGGTGGGGCAGAAGAGGGAAATTGCAACAGTACAGTTTATTGATCCCAAGTCAAGATTGATGGCACAATAAGAGCAGGAGGCAAAGAGTGATTTTGCTTTTGAAAACGTTGATGAATAAGCACTCAAGGACAACAAATAGCCAGACTCCCTGAATGATGGACGGCAGTGGCCGAACAAGATGCATTTTTATAAATGGAAGAAAGGAAAGGCAGACTTATTAAAAAAAATGAATGACCACATGTGGCAGGGATATGCCATTGGGGAGAAGCGGGCCATTGATTTATGCACACTCCTGGTATTTGAACATTCAATAACAACATTGACAAATGAGAGGCAAAGCTGGACAGAGGACATTGGAGAAACCCAGGAGTAGAGAAAGAAAATGCCAAGGTCAGAATGGAGAAATGGGGTAAGGTGGGGTAAAACATGATTATGTGGGAGTGAATTCTGCCTCACATTTGCAAGTGTCATCATAAACTCAGATCTGAACATTGGATGCTTTTTTTCATATTGATAACTTCTAAGCAAAAAAAATGATACAGCAAAAGAAGAAAGAGCTGGAGAAAGTTCATGTTATAAGCAGGAAACATAGGTTCAAGACATAACCCCCCCCCCCAAAAAAAAACCTACCAAAAATACATACTGAGGTTCTTATGAACAATTCCTTTATTGTTCCTTGCTTATAGACAGAATCTTGCCAAACTAAAGCAACTACTTGCATCATTAAAATATACTCTAAGGAGGAGTTGTCTTGACCCTCTTGACCCTTTTCCTCATAACTGTCTAAACTTTGCTTTCTTTTGATCATCTGGAATGCAGTCCCCCCCTTCTTGGAATCCAGACTATATTTCACCACATAGTCATAATGAAGCTGAAAAGTTTGCCTCTGGCACAGCATTGTAAGATTATGGGGTAGAATGACTATCAAAGTGACCTAATTCTTAGTTCAAGAAGAACTTTCCTTTGTGGTCTCCTTCCCAGTTGAATTCAGCAGCGCTAGTCTGATTACTGGCTACTCTCTTCTATTTTACTACTGGAAAAATATAAATGGCCATGTTTTGGGAAGGGATAGGGACAATTTGAGAGTGGGAAATGTAATCCAGGAGTGTTCATTCTTATCCTTTTTATTAGTCCCCCACACCTGTGCAAAACCCCAAACAAACAACAATATAGTCCTCTGCAGCCTCTATTCATTTTACTGTGACAGCTAATTGTTGCACAAGTGAGTTGGAGGAATGAATTATTTCCACCATGGACTTCTTTTGATCTTCCCAGAAGTATCTGACTAATGAATTGTCAGAGTATATTCATGAAGTGGAATAGAACATGGTAACAAGGTCAGCCAATAAATAGGCATAGCCAATGAGGACTGTTTGGAAACTGCAACTAGAAGTAACCTAGATGTGGCTCTATATTAAGCTCTGCAACTCGGAAGCTACAGTATGTTAAGTTCTGAGTCTGTCTATTGAAAATGAAACCGCTTCTCTCCTCTGTTGTATGTCTTGCTTGCCTGCTGAACTAAAGTGAAACTGATGTCTGTTTTTGATCTCCTGAGTTGCTGTTCTGCTCTGAATCTGTAACATGTCTGCTTCTGTTTGCGTTTGCTCCATGTTGGAGAAATCTACAACTGCTATTCTAAAATTTACTTTATATGTTTATAAAGAAGTTAAATGAAGCTCAGTCATCTGTGTTTACTTTTCTGGCACTGAATTTATGCTGCAATACTCTGAACACAAATACCTGGTTTATATGTGCCTAGGTTCTTATTCAAGAAAGTTAGCCAAGAAATGTGTCTTTGGTTAAGGGAATTTTGGCCCAAACTCATTTTTTAGGGAATACTTTCCTTGTTCTCTTTCATTACTATTTGGTTCATTTAATCAATTCTATGGTCCACTCTGAAATTAAATGTAACATGAACTGTATCTTTCAGTTTCTTCTTTTCATGAGGACCTGGCCATCTTGCCTCAGTGTGCACAGGTAAAATTGCAAAAAATGTATTTTTATCGAGCTCATTTCTATCTATCAACTACTTATCCATCCATTCATTTATCCATTATTAATGCAATGTATGGATGCAAAAAGTATAGCTTAATGCTATGTGTGAAAGGGCGTTGGTACTTACCTGATACACCGTTCTCTGTGAGCTGTGAAGAGCATCCAGGAGTGGGAGGTGCTTCAGTCTCTTCTGGAAAGGCTGGGCTTAAAACTCCGGTCCGCTCCTCCTCCTCCACGGGACACCTCCCCAGCGTCCCCCAGTTTTGCGAAGACTGAGTGCCAAAGTCCGTAACTCATCACCTAATCTAGATCCCTGACTGGAACGGAACCCCACCAGATGGAAAGAAATGGGTGGGGCTGGATGCTCTTCACAGCTCACAGAGAACGGGCGTATCAGGTAAGTACCAACGCCCTTTCTCCCATGAGCTGTTCAGAGCATCCAGAAGTGGGACATACCAAAGCTTGGCCTATCCTTAGAGAGGGACTTCATCTGGATCGAAATCCACTCCTAAACTTTGTGGACCCTCTGCAGGACTCTTCTGCCAAATGAAGCATTCGCTGAGGCATAGACATCAATTTTATAATTTCTGACAAAGGGCGATGGTGAAGCCCAAGTTGCTGCTCTGCAAATTTCATCTATGGAAGCCCGTGTGGCCCATGCTGCTGATGTTGCCGCACTTCTTGTTGAGTGGGCTGTAATGCCCTTAGGAACTGAGATGGACTGGCATTCGTAACTTTTAGCTATGGTGGCTCTCAACCATCTACCAATGGTCGTCGACGACACCTTGTGTCCTAAAGTGGATGGGTTGAAGGATAGGAATAGAGCCTCAGATTTTTGAAATGCCGCCGTGCGGTCTAGATAGATACTTAACGCCATTTGAACATCAAGTCAATGAAATTGATGCTCTAGTCTATGAGATGGTTTCGGACAAAAATTTGGAAGCACCAACTCCTGCGCTCTGTGGAAGATTGAATGTACTTTAGGGGTGAACGATGGATCCAATCTGAGAACCACTCTGTCTGCATGAAACACGCACAGGTACTTTCTCATTGACAATGCTGCCAATTCGGAAATCCTCCTTGCTGATGTGATTGCAATTAAGAAGACCACCTTATATGTCAGGAATTTGAGACTAGCGGTTCTTAAAGGCTCGAACGGGCCAGTTGTAAGTGTGGTTAACACCTTGTTGAGCTCCCAAGTGGGATAGCGGTGAATTACAGGAGGTCATAAGTTTGCAGCACCCTTAAGAAAGCTGCGGACATGTGGATGGTGCGCTATGGAATGAAGGTCACCCCAGGATATCATCGAGGCTAAGGCCGCCACCTGTCTGCGTAAAGTATTTGGAGATAGGCCCTTTGTCAACCCCTCCTGTAAAAAGTCCAATAATTGTCCTATTGATGGGGCAGTTGGGTCAATCTTAGACCCCCGGCACCAGCAACAGAAAGCAGACCACGTGGTCTCATATATAGAATTTGTTGAGGACCATCTGGATGCTTGTATGGTGGCAATGGCATCCTCTGAAATCTGTTGGGTCCTTAAACAGCTCTGCTCAACCTCCATATGGCTAGGCTGAGCCATTGTGGGTCCGGGTGAAGTACCGGCCCTTGCGAGAGGGAAACCCTCAATGGTGGAATTTTCCAAGGTTGTTCTCTCGATAGGTCCTGTAAGTCCATGAGCCACGTTCGCCTGGGCCAGTAAGGGGCGACCAATATCAATTCCGCTCGTTCCTCCAATAACTTCTGGATCAACCTGGGTATTACAGGGAGTGGAAGAAATGCATATAGAAATCCGGGAGGCCACTGACATCACAGGACATTGACGGCCTCCGCCCCCTGAGTCAGGTACCTTGAAATATACCAGGGCAATTGGGCATTGAGGGGAGAGGCAAATAGATTGATCACCAGTTGCCCAAACCTCCGCACTGCTTCCTGGAAGACAGACGGGTGTAGGCACCACTCCGTCTGATCTATCATGGCCCTACTGAGCCAGTCCACTTGTGTGTTTAAGGCCCCTGCTATGTGCTCTGCCTTGAGCGAAAACAGATTGGCCTCGGCCCACTTGAACAACCTGGCCATCTCCAGCATCAGAAGTTTGGAGTGGGTACCCCCCCCCCATCTGTTTACGTGGGCCTTGGTTGTGATATTGTCTGTCAAGACCAGTACATGGCGTGATTGGAAAAGGGGTAGAAAGCTGCATAACACCAGATGAACTGCTCGCATCTCCAACAGGTTGATGCTTTGTGATTGTTCGGAAATAGTCCAACTTCCCTGTGTAGTGTGGGATTGGAAGTGAGCTCCCCATCCTACCAGGCTGGCATCGGTTGTGATCGTTGCCCTGCAAGGTTCCTTGAAAGGACACCCCTTGTTTATCATGTTTTCTGACCACCAGCAGAGCGATCGGAGAACATTGTGCGGTACCTTTATCCGGACGTTGGAAGTGGCTCTTCTGGATCGCTGGAAAGGTAGCAGGAACCATTGCAGATCTCTAGAATGGAATCGAGCCCAAGGCACAATGGAAATACAAGAAATCAGTTTCCCTAACAGTTGAGACAGAACTGCCAGGGAAACCCTCTTTAATGCTGTGGTCTCTCTGACCAAAGACTGGATACTGTTCAACCTGTCCTGACAGAGAAAAACCCTCCACGGTATCTATCACTGCCCCTAAATGAACTAACCTAGTTGAAGGGATCAAATGGCTTTTATCCCAATTTATGGAAAAGCCGTGACCTTGAAGGGTCTCCAGAGTAATCTTAGTATCCAAATTTGCTTGATGTCTGGAAGATGACAAAATTAAAATATCATCCAGATAACATTGTAAACGAATAGATTTGATCCTGAGGGAGGCAGCCAAAGCTGCTAGGATCTTGGTAAAAGTCCTAGGGGCCGAAGCCAGAATGAATGGTAGGGCGATATATTCGTAGTGCCGATCACAATAGCAAAATCTAAGATATTTGTAGTGAGCAGGTCTAATTGGTATATGTAGATAAGTCTCTGTCAGATCTATAGAGATCAGGATATCGTTCTCTCTGATGCTGAGCAGAATGGACTGGACAGTAGTCATTTTGAATTTTCGATAAACCAATGATCTGTTCAGACGTTTGAGGTCCAGAATTGCCCTCCAGCCCCCCGAACTCTTTGGGACCACAAACAATAGAGAGTAACTGTCTTGACCCCGTTGTTCAGATGGGACCTCTCTAATGGCCCAAATATGCAGAAGATGATTGATAGCCTCGGGTCATCAACGCTCTCTTAGGTCCGTGGACCTAGGACTCCCAATGAAAAAGTTTGGAGGGGAGGATTGAAACTCTCATGCCAAACCAAACCTAACAGTGTCCCTGACCCACACATCAGAGGTGGAACTATCCCATTGATCAGCAAACAATTTTAGCCACCCTCCAATGGGAGCTGCTGTCAAGGACTCACTTGGGGCGACGAAAAAAATCGGCCTCCAGTACCTCTAGGGTTTCTTCTGTTTTGGCCTCCCCACTGACCTCTATCAGAAGATTATGACTTATCCTGTCTAAAACTGGGCCTGTAGCCTGATGTTCTCTGTGATCTGGGAACGTATGGGCCTTGATAGTAGGACCAAAAGGAACCCCTTCGAAACGACTGGGGCGTTCTGTTTTCAGACCTCCGAAAAAGAGGGGGAAGCACTTTTTTCTTGTTCCTATTCTCAATAAGCAGGGGCTCTAAGACACTGCCAAATAATTTATCCCCTGATATTGGGGCTGATGCCAGCTTGCATTTATGCTTGGTATCCGCCTGCCAATGTCTGAGCCATAGCAGTCTCCGTGCTGATACGTGAGATGCTATGGATCTAGACGAGAATTTGACTGCATTAAATGTGGCGTCGGTGGAGAATTCTGCCACTGCAATAATTTTAGCAATGTCCTGGTGGGCTCTGACATTTGACGCCGGCAATATATCCCTCAAGTGGAAGAGCCATCGTAGGGAGGACCATGTGAAAAAAGATGCAGCTATAGCTGCCCTAATGGCCCAGGCATCAGAAACATGCACCCTACAGAGTGCCAACTCTGCTCTCTTTTCCTCCAGTTTCAGGGCTTCCTCAGCCTTGTTGGGAAAGGTTGAAGAAGAGCCAGTGCCACAATGGGCTCATCCACCTCCGGCAGTTTGAGAAAATTTGTAAACTCTGGTGCTAAATTATAATATCGTTTATCGTACCCTGTTGGGGCTGGGTAGGATGCTGCTGATGCCCATTGATTTTGTACTAAATCAGCAAACATACGAGGGACAGGAATAGTTTCTGCCTCATCAGTTGTGAGAATATTAGATCCTCAGATTCGTCCTGAGATCCTGATGATAATGGATGAGGGCTTGATGTGCCTAGTTTAGTGGTGTTCTTTGCTTTGAACAGTAAAGATTTAAAGAGGTGCGGATGAAAAAGGCCAGAAAAGGTAGGTTGGTCCAGAATGAGGCCTTCGTCATCCGACATTCCTCGTTCTAGCCTCTGACAACCCCAAGTCCATCTGATGGATCGACCCCACCTCCATGGGAATATCCTGGTCATCTAATTCCACCTCCTCCCGAAGACCCTGGACTGGTAAGTCAGGAGTATTGGGGAATACCTGAGTTTGATGGTGTCCAAATGCACAAAGGATCGAGCAACTAGGGATCCCGCTTCCAAAGTAGCTGAAAGGTATCTGGTCTGGATGGATTGCTGAACTCCAGCTGCTATGCCCTTTTTGATGGCCATCTCCATCCATTGCCTCATTTCGATGGGAATAGTCTCAGGTAATCCCTCCTCCTGTGTTAAACCGGCGGCCATAGGGGTGAAGGTTGCCACTGGGATTCGTTGGGCAGTGCTCATTGGAAGAGATATGTCTATGGGAGGCTGTCCAGAGATAGTCTGTCTGGGCTGGGTAGATAAGTCCAAGGGCCCCAGCAATGGACTTGGGTCCTGATCCGATTGTTGTGTCATAGTCATCTTGTCCTCCTCCCTGGCCTGTTTCTGCAATTGCCTTTCCAAGGCTTGGTGCTGTCAATGGGCATCCTTATTCGCTGCCTTAAAGGCCTTTTTGGAGCCCCTGACTTATCTCGGTACTTATTTGTCTTGGAGCGAAAGACGTTGTCACCTTCCATTGTGGAGGACTGATTCTCGTGCCTCTAACTTTAATTTTTTTCTTCTTTTTAAAAATTATTATTATTATTATTATTATTATTATTATTATTATTATTATTATTATTATTATTATTATTATTATTATTATTATTTGTACTTAGGGGTGATGCCTACCCCTGTGTTTGAAAGTAGAACACTTCTCCAGGAGTGTAAGTCTCTCTCTCTATATATGTTGTGGCTCTGAGGCTTGAGCCTGCATTGTTAGAGGAAGAAGACTCGGATGATGGGGAAGAGGAGGAATTGGGAATGCCTTCCTCCCCAGGACCTTCCTCTTCAGCAATGCCTTCCTCCCTGATTGTGCCTCAGGTGTCGGCAGATAACCGAGAGGGAAAGCCTGAGGCTAATCAGGAAAAGGAGGAGGGCATATCGGAGCAGCCTCTGACAGAGAATCAAGTAGATGAATGCTGGC